>NC_041402.2:105279216-105969216 GCF_900747795.2 Erpetoichthys calabaricus | reverse complement strand
TTTAATAAAAGGCGAGCTTTTAAGCCTGAGAAATCACCCCGTAAATGCACACGTTTAATTGCACATGTGTTAATATGTATGCTTACACAGTATTAAAAGACACTCAACAAGTACACAGTATTAAAAGACAGTCAACAATTAATGTAATTTACCTTCGTTCCCGCATTTGACTTGTGCTGTAAATCTCTTCCTCGTTTTCAGTTCACGTGATTACGTAGGAGGCGTAATACGTGATGACGCGATACGTGACTCCACCTCCTCCATTAGAGTATATGGACAAAAAACAGGTTCCAGTTATGACCATTACACGTAGAATTTCAAAATGAAACCTGCCTAACTTTTGTAAGTAAGCTGTAAGGAATGAGCCTGCCAAATTTCAGCCTTCTACCTACACGGGAAGTGGAGAATTTGTGATGAGTGAGTCAGTCAAACAGGTTCCAGTTATGACCATTACGCGTAGAATTTCGAAATAAAACCTGCCTAACTTTTGTAAGTAAGCTGTAAGGAATGAGCCTGCCAAATTTCAGCCTTCTACCTACACGGGAAGTGGAGAATTTGTGATGAGTGAGTCAGTCAAACAGGTTCCAGTTATGACCATTACGCGTAGAATTTCGAAATAAAACCTGCCTAACTTTTGTAAGTAAGCTGTAAGGAATGAGCCTGCCAAATTTCAGACTTCTACCTACACGGGAAGTTGGAGAATTAGTGATGAGTCAGTCAGTCAGTCAGTCAGTCAGTGAGTCAGTGAGGGCTTTGTCTTTTATTAGTATAGATTGAGGCCCGTTGGCACAGTAGCAGGGACGAGCTGGTGCGCTTTCCAGAGATTGTTCCTGCCTCCCACAAGATGCTTGCTTCCCTGTGCACGAACCTCAATAAAATAATTTATTGTAGCATTACCGTCTCTTTCAAACGTACTAACCCCCGATTCCTGTTTTTCCTTTTCTTTCTCCAAATAACCAATTGCCAAACAATTGGCTCTTTAATAAATATCAAGCCACCTGTAAGCATAGATCGCCAGTTCTTCAAAACTTTTAAGGAACATTGAAATATCTTCGTAGTACATGTTTAATTATTCCATCCATCTATCCATGCAGGGTCCTGCCAGCCCCAGCAAGCATACAGCACAAGGCAGGAACAAAACCTGAATGGGGCGCCAGTGAGTCCTTGCATATTTAATCAATAACAATATACATTATTTAAATGAAGTCCAAAATGTATCTGTATAATGTAATATATATTTTAATGGATTTCATCTTTAAAATGATATCAAGAGCTCCACGAAGATAGTGCCTGGAAATCTAAATTGACATAGAAGCCAGTTGTCATCATCTGTGAATACGTGCTCTCAATTGAATTGAATTCCTTTATTTTTATTGTATGGTACAATGAGATTCAATATGCAAATCCTCCATAAACTTATTTTCCTATAAAATGGTAAAATAACAACAACAATAATAATAATAATAATATAATAAAAAAACAGCGAAAAATATACAATATGAAAGCATACGTGGCTCAGATTATGCAATATTACAACTGTAATGCAAGTTTACAATGAGGTAATTGTACTTATAAGTACAAACAGTTCTACCTGGAGCACTTGGTGGACTGATTGAGTGCATTTATAGTTCTTGGGATGAAACTGTTTCTAAACCATGAGGTCCATACAGGAAAGGCTCTGAAGCATTTGCCTTATGGAAGAATGGCTGAGGCAGCGTGTGCTAGAAACTCTATCCCGATATTTCTCCCCAATCTTGACACAATCTGCAGTAGAGCTTTCCAATCAGCTGCTGTAGAGCTGTGATTCCGCACTCAGATACAGTGGATTAAATACTCTGAGTGGTGCACTGACAGTGACAGAGCTAAAGCAGCTATAGTATTTGGAATAGTATGTGCCATTCTGTGCACCATTATATGGTTATGAGTTGATTACAATCAAATGCCTTAAACTAATAAAAGATATGCAGTTAATTTCAGTGTATTTGATAAAACCGTGTCAGGGATGTGAATCTAAAAAATAAAGGGAAACCACACAGGAACAGTAGCACTGCTTTGACGCTGGGTGCCACTAGTTTGCAAAACCGAGCGGAGAACTTGCGTATGCAAGGGATTGACCTGGCGTGAAAATGTGCACAGCTTTACGCCAAGTTTAGTTTTTATACATCGCGATGTGAGCATGGAAATGGGTGTACGCACCATTTATATATGAGGCCCCTGGATATTACCTGTCCTCTTTGGAGTTGCCTCAAGTAATGGGTTTCAGATGGGTGTGGAATTATTTGTAAAATGCTGACTGGGTTCTGTGCAGTTCTAGTTTGTTCTGATGAGCAAGAGGGTCACAGCAAGACAGTTCCTATTCCAATTTAACCTTGCATAGCACTTTTGAATGAATATGAGCTCAGATAGCTTACAGAGAGTTACAAAATTTGCTATGGTTAAAATAAAGTTATTAGTCACACAAAATTACATAAATAACCTACTTAATAAGATAAACAAACAAAAAATCTGATGTGTACAGCTATTTATAATAGAAATAAAGATTTTCCATTATACTCTTACAAGGAAAAGTTTGTGAACCCTTTAGAATTATCTGAATGTATGTACTAATCTATATATATATATAAAATGCAAAGTTGACTGACTCACTCATAGACTCGTGAACAAAAGCACCATTTCTCATTTGAAATAAAAACTGAAAAAGTTTGGCAGGACTGTATATATTGGGCAACAGGTATCTGCTATGAAATGACATTTCAGTATATCAATATGTAGGGGTTAAAACAACTGCAACAATAAAAAAGCAAGTATCTCAGAATAATGCTCGGACTGAATTGATTAAACTTGACATTATAGAAAACAAATTAGCTGACAGGTGTATTTTATTTGAATATATTACTGTAGCAAGTATGCTCTGCTAGCATGCCATAAAAACTCTGAAACTGAGCCTAGCAGGCTGTTTGAAGCTTGCCAGTTTATGCGAATGAATACCCCCAGCAGAAGCAATTGGTGGGATGCACAAAGAGTGGCACTGACCAATAGATTGATGAATGAGCAGAGACAGGCAAGTCTTCTTGACAGGAAAAAAGTGATGGGATAACATGTGGTGTTTATGGTGAGATCTGAAGTGCAAGGAGAAACATTCAGTGAAGCTCAAGGAAAGCATTGTTAGGAAATGTGCTGTAAAGGTTGAGTGTGGGCGCCACATACTATGGTGGAGAACTTAGGTGTTGCTGAACGAGAAGCAAAAAGACAGGGAGAGAGAAGCAGAAGAGGAAGTGGGGTCCTCTGGTCCAAGACTAGCTGAGAGCAACAGCATCCCTTGGACTATATAAATGCCACTTCAAATCAGTTAATGGGTCCCCTAAAACCAGAAGAGAGGAGGGGTTGACACTGTACATACTTTTCATTATTAATTCTTTTCACCTGTTCTTTTCCATACAATTTTTATTTCTCTCCTGTTTTTAGCTGCTCCTTCATAAAAATTCTTTCCTTCATTATCTACATTTGCGACTCCCAGGTTTTCTTTCCTCTACGTACAAAGAGGTCACTACAATATATTTAAAGGGACAAAACAACCCCAAAATTAAAAAGGTTTAATTAATTGAATGTGTTGGTAAATGTGGATCATGTAAACGCCATTGCTGTTTTTAATAAGTTGCAAGTAATAATAATAACTTTTTAATACGCTGTAAATAATAAATAAACATGATTCAGTGTAAACTTTATTGTCTTGCTATGGCTTTCAGAATGAATCCATATTAATTAAAATTTAAACAAGCAAACAATTGAAAATCGTAAACATCTAATAATGATAAAAATGTATACCCAAAATACCCATTATTTCTACAGATTACCCAATTCAATTAAAAAATACTTTATACTCAATTCAATTAAAAAAATACATTTTCCTGTAAAACTGTTTTTTCAATCACTATCTGTAAAAGCCAAAGTCAGTCAATGGGAATGGGAATTCATCCATGTCAGGAATGTTTATCTCATGGGAACTGTGTATAGAATGTTCAAAAGTAAGTAGCATAAGTAAGCAGCAGTTTAACAAGGCTGAGAATATTCTATTTTCTGACATCCATAGATGTTACCAAGTCATGAAAATAAATACTTGAAGGTAACAAATCACCACGAGCTTGGTTAGCCATGGGAAACAAATCTTGTTCAAAGTCCTCTCAGTTTACTTTTCTTTGTGATCGAGTTACTACTAACTATTGCCTATTTACTATAAACCTGGTACTACATCATTTTCTCAAAATATGATACTTAGGTAGGAGAAACCAAGATGGCCAAGATGTCAGTAATTCCAGCTGTTCCTGCACATGACACTCATACATTCTAACCTTCTTTAACCTACACAATATTTGCTGTTAACAGACTTCACTACTATATGTGCCCTAACCTTTGTAGACCTCTGCTTTATATAGATAACAGGTATGTATTAACTAAGCTTCAAATATAATTTTCCAATATTATTTTTTCAACATAATTTCCCCAAAAGAAATTATTCTAATTGATGAAAGTATGAGCAGTAGTTTCAGACTTTACTATTGTATTTCAGAGAGATGACATGTAGATTCCTCCAGGAATTATAGGAATGGGACATTCAGTTACAATCTCAGAAATATAATTTTTCCATTGACAAGATAGATTCTTCTTTAATTTGTGCAATGCACAGTGTAAACCATCTAATATATTGCACATACCTACCTCAACTAAACTCACCCATGGATAAGACCCAATCAATGAACGGTTTTTAGGAAATAATTCTGTTTATGTGTTACTGTAGATAGTATTTGATTTACTCCTACTCTCATATTTTAAAAACATTATTGGAGTAATACTATGTTGGGTAAAATTATTCAAAAAAAATATGTTGTGTGCTCCTATACGACATTGCATATGTGTAGACTTATCTCACTTAACAGGAAGAATCTTAAACCCCTTCCATAACTCAATGAAAAAATGCCGTGTTATTTTGTAACAAGAATGTCTTGGTGTTGCCACACAAGTTCATATTTTCTGCAAATTTGACAGGCTTACATTTTTTTATAGGCCTTCTTGCATCTGGTCTGGTTTGGATAATGCCAAATCATACTGCTAGTGACTCATTGCTGATGCAATCCTCATACTGATGCAGCTTTCCAGCGCCATTACAATATTATCTAAAACTAGGAAAAATCACATTTTCTCTGTAAGGGATAGTTTACAGCTTTTTAGAATTTGGCAAGAATTAATTAACGCTGTTCTAAAATAAACACCTCACGCCTCTGCTTGAAGTTTTTCATGTCTTACCTTATATGAGGAATTATGTCATATTTAGCTTTTGTTCACATAGCTCCTCAAAATGGGTAGATTAGGGGTGTTGAGTTTCAGTTAATTTAATTATAAACATATATATTTAGAATGTACTATAGATTGCATTTTGAATACACTATTTTACCTTCAGTATTTCAATGTGATTTATAGCTCAACAAAATGGAAAAAAGTAAAAAAAAAAGACATCTAAAATACTGATGGAGCAATGTTGTATTTTTGTGAGTTTACCACAAACTTTTCCAACTAATATAATCTAAATACAGGAAGCGATCACTTATCCACTGTTTTAATTCATTTAGGCAATTAGTTAGGATACAGTAAGAAAACTATTATTCTGCTTGTTTGATATGCAGACTCTACTTTTAGAGTCATTTAAATAGGGAGTGAAACTGAACAGCATGTATTTAGATTTTATGTTCCATCGGTAAAATTTGAACAAAAACAGCAACAATCCAAGCAGTAAGCCCAGTGGAACACCATGTCAAAAAAAGTCACACTATACATTTAATATGGACATTTGTTTTAAAATATTCATTGATTCACCTTTGGCATACTGTAGGTTGCACTTAGCTTTACCTTAGATATAAAAACAAAAAAGTACTTTAGGTTTGTTATATAAATATAAAACATAGATGTTAGATGTGAGGTTGCTGGTAAGGCCTAGCTGAGAGAGAACCTGCCATCTTAGGACAGAGTTTGTGAACTCTGGGAGCCAAAATATAGCAATAATTGCTTAGGGAGTTTAAATAGAGATTTCAGGCCTGTTACAACTTCAGAATTGATAAAGAGGAGTGAATGCAGTTTTAGGATAGTTGGGAGTAATACCGATTTTCCCTGTGTTGGACTCGGTAGGAAAACAAGTTATATTTTTTACCTTAAGTAATGGAAGAGATGATGTATTCCTTATAGAATGTTTCTAGTGACTTTTATTTTAGGTTGGGGATTGCCTGATAAGATGGCAAATCCTGGTGTTAAACAATTTGTTACTTATGGGGAAATAAGTATAAAGCTTTAAGTGGTTGGCTAGTTAATGTCAGTCAGTCATTTTGTCAGTTTCTAACTCACTTTGTCCTGAGCAGGGTTGTGGTGGTCTGCTGGAGCCTATCTCAGCTAGCATAGGGAGCAAGGAAGAGAACAAACACTGGACAGGGCACAAGTCCATCGCAAGGCACATACATACCCCCACACACCAAGCACACACTATGGTCAATTTAGGATTTCCAATTCACCTAACTGTATGTCTTTGGCCTGTGGAAGGAAACCTACTCAGCCTTGGAGAGAACTTTCAAAATCCATGCAGGGACAACCTGGGACACAAATCCTAGTCTCCTTACTGCAAGGTAGCAACACTACCACTGCAATACTGTGGCACCCCCGACTGGATAACAGATATATGGATTATGCAATATGAATAAAGTGAGATTTTTTTTTTTTTTTTCCCATGGCCATTTTTCACTTATTCAGCATGAAAATATGAGATTAATTTTTTTTCTCAGCCGCCAGTATAGAGTACATGGCGTAAATAACATTTTAAAAAGATATTAATTTTTGGGTTCTTCTTTAAATCATTGCTTTATTGTTGCACATTACAAGAATCAATCTGAGCTGTACAAAGACACTGAAACCAGTACCAGGTTGTGGACTTTTGCATTCACCTGTTTTCCAGCACTGCTGATCCACTGAGGATTGATGATGCTGAGGTTTGAAGTGCTGACGTGCCAAAGAAAAGTGGAAATACACCAGTACCAAACTACTGTAAGTTATCATTGAAGACAAATGATTCCATCTTGTACCCCTAGCTGACATGTCTGTTGGCCTGGTGCATCAACAGTGGGGATATGCCAGACCAATGGAGGACACTGACCACCTTTCTAATCTTTAAGAAGCACGAGAAGTGCAGAATTAAGAGCATAGACCAACTTCCCTACTTTTAGTTAATGACAAAGTATTCACAAAGGTGATCCTGGAAGAAGAACAACTAGTTGGATAAGCAGAACTCTGAATGAAGTTCTGATACATGGACCATATCTAGATGATTACAAACCTGATTGAGACCAGCCATTATATGGTACTCATATTTATTGACTATGAGAAAAGACGTCTGACATTGTTGAGCATTGAGAAATCATCTGGATGTTTCAAAGGCAAGGAGTCAGCTACCATAATGACATGACACCAGTACCATCATCTAGTAGTGTGAATAACCTATCAAGAAGGCAGTCCTCCAGGGGGATACCATTAGTTCCCAACTTTTCTTGTTATGCTTAAAAAACATTTTCCAGGAGCTCTGAATGAGATGACCCCAGGAGCTCAAAATTGGATGACCTTGGTGTTAACTTCGATGTTTGGAAGCTGAGCCATCTACACTTCACAGACAACATTGTCCTCATTACTAAGACATCAGAGGAAGTCTTGATGCTGCACTCCATGCCTACTGATACAAGACTGAAGTGGTCAGAAACCTCTTTGTACACAGCAGTCCACTGATGCTTCATGAAAATAACATTGACACCAACAACTGCATCTACCCCATGTTACAGGTGAACATTTTCAATTCCTCTATACTTCCCAAACTCTGCTATGCAAATACGTCTTTGGCAGAGACCAAGGCATGACAGGATTCACAACAAACTGTAACACCACCTGATGGGTTATGCTTTTTAGAAGGCAGCATTCAGAAGGTCTGATCAGCAATGATTTGTCGCTGGCATCGCAACACCTGGTGCCATCCTCATTGGATGACCATGGCTAGGAACTAGTCACTCTGGAGGACCATTATGGTATCCACATCCCAGTGCTGAATAAAAAATAATCTAAGTATTTACATAAGTAAGTAGCTTTACACTTGTAAAGTGCATTTAAAGGATGTTGTTTAGAAATAAAATGTCCTATAAAATAAAGGTTGTTTGTTAATATACAGTATCACACCAGTTGGTTAGCACTACATAATATGTTAGTACTGCAAACCTTACCAGGGTAAGCCTATGACTTGTCAGAATAGATTGCACATCTGAGTTCAGTTTGGCCAAGCAGAAACAAACAAAAGCAGATTATAATTTAGAAATTTTCACAAAAGCAAGGCCTTAAAGGTGAAAATGTTTTGAATAGTATAAGTTATTTTCTGTTTATTTAAAAATAGGAGCACTGTACCTGCTTGAAACGAGTTGCGTTGCTTCTATAACTTTTCCTCTCTCCCCTCTTTGCTATAGTGCAGACTTGTTTTTCATTTTCCTGTTTGACTTGGAATGTGAAATTTCGTCTCACGAAGTGGTTTGTTTATGCTAATATCTTTTTTCACTTCCAATGCTTGAATGTGTTTGTGTTGATAGCAGTGCTGGTCCCACATGTTACAATGAGAGCCTTTCATGAAGGTGTCGCCATCAGAGACTTAATAGAAATGTTCTCCAGGTCTTTTTTTCCTGGTATTTGCACTTAAATACTAGATTCCATAATGCCCTAATAAAAGCTGCACAAAAGGCCTCTTCTACCTCTGAAAGTCAGTGTACAAATGAGTAACTGCCCTTGAAATGCATGATTAATCCTTTAACATACATGTACAATTTGGCTCTGCAGCTAAAATTATATTAAGGTTTTATATAATGTGTTTATGAAGGTATTATATGTGCAGTCTTCATAAATCTAAATATCTTAATTACACAGGTTAAAAACAAAATGAACACCTTTTACTGACTGACACTAAAGTTTAAAACATTATTTAAATTTAAAATTCAAAGGATTTTCAATTATGCATTCTCAATGTCTGATATGGTTTTACTGTCTATTTTACTTAGTATGTTATAGAATTGGTAAAGAAAAATCCATCTCTCCATTTTCTTAACCTACTTATTCCAGGACAGAGTTGAAAAGTGTAGTAACCTAACCCACCATTATCACAAACAAGACAGAGACCAACTCTTGTCAACATGTTTGTCCGTGACATGCTATATTCTATGTTCATGCACAGAGTTACACTCAGTGAAAAGGAGCTAATTTAGAGCTGCCCATACTTGTTTCTGAGTTATAGAAGGATTCTGGAGTACCTGGAAAAAACCCACAGTGACAGATGCAAAACATAAATGTTCCTAACAGACACTTATTAAGCTGGGAATTGAATGCAATTAGTCCCTTACGGAGTGCTGGCTCTGAGGCTAGGGATCTGCACTGGCAACCTGGATCAAATCTCATAAATGTCAGAAGTGACTCTACTCCATTGGGCCCTTGAGCAATCAGGATTTAAATTACAGTGAAGTTATGAGAAGGCCATGTTAAAGTAAAGTGTTTTCAGCAGTTTTTTAAAGTGCTCCACTGTATTAGCCTGGCGAATTCCTATTGGCAGGCTATTCCAGATTTTAGGTGCATAACAGCAGAAGGCCGCCTCACCACTTCTTTTAAGTTTTGCTCTTGGAATTCTAAGGAGACACTCAGTTCTCTCAGACTCTCACATTCCGATATATAAGATGGGGCGAGATTACTTAAGGCTTTATAAACCATAAGCAGAATTTTAAAGTCAATCCTGAATGACACAGGTAACCAGTGTAGTGACATCAAAACTGGAGAGATGTGCTCGGATTTTTTTTTCCTGGTTAGGATTCTAGCAGCTGCATTCTGCACTAGTTGCAAACGATTTATGTCTTTTTTGGGTAGTCCTGAGAGGAGTGCGTTACAGTAATCTAGAACTCATTTCTCAGCATCTTTCAATGATATAAGAGGTCTAACTTTTGCTATGTTTCTTAAGTGAAAAAATGCTGTCCTAGTGATCTGATTAATATGTGATTTAAAATTTAGATTACAGTCAATAGTTACCCCTAAGCTTTTTACCTCCGTTTTGACTTTTAATCCTAATGCATCCAGTTTATTTCTAATAGCATGTCATTAGTCTGTCTGGTGTAAAATACTCACATCAAGAAATTTTAAGTATTAATGGATGACAATACCTTCTTCCAAACTCTTATCTCTCTATTATAAAAAAAATCCTGGGATAGAAAGACGGGAGATGAGATGTGATCTTCACCTTAAGATCACGGAAGACACTTAAAAGACCCACAAGACAAAAGAGAATGGCCACGGAGCATCTCGCAGGGACCTTAAACATGTGACTTTGTGCCAAGAGATTGACCCAGGACCGTCTCGCGATGATGTAGAACATTAGATTCTTGCAAGACATGCCCTACTTACAATCAATATCAAATAAGACCATGGGCAGCAAAACATTCAGTCGTCTAAAGGATTTGACCACACACAGATCCAGGGTCTCAGCGCATATAAAGTGTATAAGGACAATACGTTATAAATGAAACGTCGACGACTAAGCAAAGAAGAAAGCAGCGTGGAGTAAAGAGACTCAAAAGCATTGGAGAGAAAAAAGAGCAAAAAAGAAAAAGAATAATCTACGTGCAAATTCAGAAAATAAGGAAAGTAATTATCAGCCTGGAACAAGTGAAATTGAAAAAAAGCACGTCCAATCGGGCTCAGAATTAAAAGACAGAGAGTAAAAGACAAAATAGAACTTCATAAAGACGTTCATAAACGTTAGCACTATACACATGCAGAGCAAGTTAGAGATTATGAAAGTAGGGGAATTTGAAAGGCTAAAAAAAAAAAATAGTTGGCACAATACACATGTAGAAAAGTTAAAGAATATGAAAGTAGGAAAATTAGAAAGTATACAAAAAAAGAAAGTAAAGATCGCAGTAGGGCAAACAAATGGAAATTATTACTCAAAAAAGGGAAAATAATCACCACTGAACAGGTGTCATTGAAAAAAAAGCAGGACAAAGCGAGGTCAGAAATAAAAGAATAAAAGTAGAAAACAAAGTAAAACGTCATAAAGTGGTTAAAAAAAAAAGGGGGCCAAACACATGCAGAGCAGGTAAGAGGTAATGAAAACTGGAATTCAAAAGACTCAAAAAAAACGTAGGCGCGATACACATGCTGAGCAAGATACAGAATATGAAAGCAGAAAAAAAAACAACAATGTCAAAACAAAGAAAGTTAACATCGCATTAGCGCAAAAAAAGAGAAATTATTACTTGGGGAAATAACGAAAAGGTGAATAGAGATCGAATATATGGACACAGGTGATATGTCAGAAGTATGTAAATATTGTAAGGCTTTGAAGTTTAAGTCAGAGAATTTCAAAAATGTGTTTTACCTCACATGCATTTATTGGTTACTTTGCAAAAAAAATTATTAACTGCTGATGATGTAGATCATTTTTTAAGCTAAAGTTTGGATGCTGTTTAATTTGGGTGGCCATCTTCTATTTTATGATTGGCCAGATATCTGCATCAGATACTTAGAACAAAAATACAGCATCACAGGAAATGAATTGTGCAAAATGGTGGCACCAATGAAATCCAGAAATGCAAAATGAAATAAAAACAAATGCACAAATGACGATAAAATGTCATAATCAGAATAACAATAAAAATATACATTCAAAATAAAAATAAAAATGAATAACTCTTAGAAATAAAAAAAAAAATTTATGCATTCTTGACAAATTCTATCACCCCCCGAAGGACAAGTCACACACATTGAAGAATACTTTAATTCTGAACTCTGAAAACTTTCAGCAAGGGGTGCTTAAGCCACTTCTGTTTTCCTTGTGTGTTCATTTCTATGGCACCATATATGACAGGAACTATATTAATAAGTTTTCCAGTGAGGATCTGATAGTATCTTCACTTTTTGAGCAGTATGAGAAAGAACAAGCTGCCAACAAAAATATTGATTAGCATGTACACATACAGAGTGGAGTGCATAATGACTACACTGTCTGGCATGGTAACTACTACAGTACAACAGATCAGAATACTCTGCTGGAATAGTGCAAATGGCTAGGTTCATCATAGTATTTGCTCACATGCACAAAGGACACTCATATTTTCTTGAGATGGGCCAGCACATATTGAGCGTACCGGCACCTCATGTGCTGCATCCCAAGACGCCGACAACAAATATGCTCGTAAAATCCTGGTGTTTGTTATAATAAACGTTTATCAGCACACTCAAGACCCCAAGGGGGATCCCCTGAATCTTCTATGTAATATAAGTCTATTAGCACACTTGAAGCCCCAAGGGGGGGAGCTCTTTGATATGGGTCTTCGTTTTATTGTACATATATCTTTGTACACACACTGATTGCATAGAAAACTCTGGGATAAAGCCTGGAAAGAATAAGAAATGAATTAAACACATTTAAGCACATTTATGTTAGGTAGATTGCCAGTGGGAGGTGGGTGGTCTTTTGGCCTTGGAAACCCTGCAAATTTTGTTTGTTTCACTAGCTTAAATAGATTTTTTTTTGTTTTCTTTCCGTCCTCCCTGTCATCTGACCTTATCATCATACTCAATATGATATTATATATAAGGACGCTACTTTTCTACTATATACAGTGCACATATCAATGTTATATAGGCGTGAATGGATTTATTTTATTTATTTATTTATTTTTTGGTTACTTATTCATCATTATTCTTATCTAATTTTATTTTCTTTTTTTCCATGCAACTTTTTCTTAGACATCTTGTAAAGGACTTGGAATACATTCTTTGCATGAAAATATTCTATACAAATAAACATTTTTGTTGTTGTTATATAGCATTAAAAAAACTGACAGTAGCAAAAATGATTTGTTTCCACTTCAAGCACTGCTTCAAAACCTGCAGTATGTAGCAACAAACTGTCTCCTTCCTTCTCCTGAACAAGCAATATCTGTGAATTTAGCATCGTACCCCCAGACTTGCAAAGGAAATTAAGCTGCAGACTTACATGCCTGACCTGATCTGTGCTTAACACTAATCAGTAGAAAGCATCTGCACTAGCAATTTCTTTTCAATTTTTTATATTATTAGCAATTTTTCACTTTATTTACTTGTAATATGTAGTCATTACTTGTTCTATGTAGTACAAATTGCATATTTATATATGGTAATTCTGTCTTGAGTATTTTCTGATTCTGCTGCATGCTGTGTTTGATAATATTTGTTGCCAATTTATATTGTCCTTGTCATGTTAACTGACCAGTATTTAAAGTAATTTGTTGTAGTAATGTGCTATATTCTCACTGTATCTTTGGTATTTCTGCACCCGCATAACTTGAAATAAGTATATCTCATTGTATTGTATACAGTAATGTTAATAAATTGCATTTAGGTAAATATTCCTGCAACAAAGTGCAAAGTAGGAACTAACCAGGATGGCATACCAATACTTTGTATGTAGCATGCATGTACATGCTAATACTCAAACATCCTGGCTAAATCGAGGTAGCCAGCCAATTGAACATTAATGCATTCGGAATATGGTAGGAAAAACCAGTGAAAGACCCATGAAGAGAGAGAAATAATGTACAAACTACTCAAACATGCAACCAAAGTCCTGTTCTCATTGCAAAAACATAACTTTGAGATATTACAGTATGTCTTTAATCCCAATTACAGTCCAGTAACTTTATTCATGTTGTTTGTAGTCCAGTATCCATTCATAAACAAAATGGGACATTGTTATGCTTATAAAGTTTTAGTAAGAATAATGTTGGAAGAAGGAGTAGAACATTTCTTGTAGCATTTAAAAATATTACTTAAACTGTATCTTAAGGACTTTTATGAAGATGTTTTATTCCTCTTCTTTGTTAAGACATTCTACTGTGTATTGTGTTATAAGCAACTTGTACCTTGTTTGTATTTGCTTTCATAATCAGAGAAGAACTGTCTGAATATTTAGAAATGTAGTTAAATGAAAAGTGTCAAAGAATCTGCAGCAGTGTAAGCATAGAGTTTTAGGAATGTTGCTGTGTAGGATATTGCTTGGCTGTGCATGTTTTTGCTTTTAAGAGATAAGAACTTGTTGAAATCAAAAGCATAACCAAAACTACTGCTACAAAATTCAAATGCCGTTTTTGGTTTTATAAGATATTTCTAAGTTATACAAGCATGCTACTTCTGATATCATAAGTGTGAGCTACAAAAGTGGCTGATTTTGGAAACAGGATTATAATTTTATGACAGGATCATAGCTGAATATAGCTATACAGTATAAGATGAGACAAACATGCTGATTAGAGTGAAGAGAGGAAGTCAATTGAGAATGCAGAAACTTCATGCAACAAGACAACCTCAACTTGGACACCAGCACACATATTGGATGAGCTGCTGATCTTTATCTGCTTACAGAATTACAGGACAATCCTTTCATGACCTTTACTTTGTTTTATATTTGTTCAGCCCGTTCCGTGGCCTCTAAAAATAATGGAGATATCATTCAGTAGGGAAGTAGAAGTAAAGGAATTAAAATGTCAGATCTTTATTTTGATTTAGAATGTTTTTGAAAACATTTTTGAAAAATATCTTGCCAACAGGACCATTTTTTTTTTATCAGAATCTCTATCATTTTTTCTTTGTGATGCAGGGTGTAGGAATGGAAAAATGAATTTTAATTTGTCCACCCAGGGACAGTCATAATAAGGTGGTAATTTATTATGGTAAATAATTTGGCAAGGTTCCTACTTTATTTACCTTACCTTTCTCTGTTGTTGGAGGTGAGTCTATGGCCTTTAGACTTACAGTATATCAAGTTAACTGTGGAACATTGGTTTAAAGAAACAGAATAATACAATTTATTGATAAACGCAAGGATTATAGAAATATGATAAATGCATGTACTGTATATGTTGACATATAAGACAGGAAGCAGACAGAATAGACAGACAAACATATAACACAGAGAGGCTGGCTGTTTTTTATTTAGAGTTCTGATTTATCTTGGCACATATAGTTTTACGATACCATGTCTTTAAAGGTGATATCTGATGTTGCGCGAAGTTGTTGCTTTGTTGTTACCCTGAGTTCAAGTGGAAGATTCTTCTTGCATTGGAGAGCACTTTTTCTCTTTGCTGCGTGTGCAGTGCAGCAAAGATGCAGCTTTATCTGTTCTGTGCTCTGCTTTCCTTATTTAGGCCCTTTGATGTATTGTCACACCATAGGGAAAAGCATTACTCTTTCTGGCACAAGTGTTTAGATGTTTAAATTTGATTTACACCTTTGAAGTCAGATAAAGAATGGGCATATCTTGGTACAAGCTGGTGTTCAGTCACTTAGTCTGCAATGTAAGTGGAGAATTTGCAGCTGGATGTTTGCTAAATCTACTGCCTTAACAGGCCTGGTGTGCCATGAAAGCCTAGTAAAACAGGCAACACTCACTTTGTTCTACACCATGGCTCATGTCTAGGCTCTTCAGCTATGTGAAGGAAGTTTGCTTTTAAGAAAAGGTCTGAAGGCTTGAGGAATTGTTTAATTCCAGGAAGGCAATTCCTAAATATAATACACAGATTGTGTGAGCAAGTGACTCTCCTATCATTTTATTTATTCATTGTTTACAAAATTAGTCTAATAAATGATCTAATTCATATATGTCACTCCCTTTCTCTCTGTAGCCAAAACAATTCAGTATATTTTGTGCTTGACGTTTAGCTTTAATATTGTTTTATAACTTGTCTCTTATAGCTCATGTAATTGTCTCATATTCCAAGTACAAGCTAAACTAATTTTATATGCATGTGTAAAAGCAAGTTAAATCTATGTGCTAATTAATATGTGTTGTAAATACAGCAAAAAAATTATGTCTACAGAACCATTTCAAGCATAAATCTCAGTGATGTACCAATTTTTGATTACTTTGGCTAAACAATACAGTACTTTTAACCTATGTGATTTAGATTAGAGCTAGATCTTTATTTATTTAACAAACACATGGAGAGGAAAATATATATTCACGCCCAGAGCATGCCATGCACACACATCAGAGTGACTAAAAAGAAAGAATATTTAAAAAGAAAGAAAACATCTCACTTTGCAGTCACAGTCACAGTGAGGCATTATGTAGTAATATGAGCTCCACATGACACTTCTGCTGAATGATTCATTGGTGGAAAGTAATCAGTGTTAATGTGTCAGAGAGGATGTGTAGCATTGCTCATATTGGCACTCAGTTTTATTTGGCTTGAGTGGCTGTGTATAACTTCCTTCCATTTATATAGTTTAGTTAATGTGGATGAAAGATATCAGTGTATTAGACAATCTGAAAGTATTTTTAAGATTTAATCAAAGGTATACATCTTTATAAGCTACTCCAGCAAATATCAACCCTCATCCAGTAGTGGTTCTAGAAGTATCTGGCTACCAACATATATATATATATATATACTATATTCTTGAGAGTACACTGTTATACACAAGGTATAGAAATTAGTGCTGGGTGGTATGACCAAATTTCTATATCACAGTATTTTTCAAAAAGATACCGGTTTCATGGTATTCAACTGTATTTTTGTCTCATGCATGAGTGAATGTTAACCACATTTTCCACTGCAATTACTGCAGTAGACTGGCTAAGAATAACCTATTTCACTGTCATGAGAATTGTACATTGTTCAAAAATTTTTTTAATGTGCACAGAAGTATTAATACAGGTTTGCATGGCCCAATAAAGTGATAGTTTTCAAGGGGGTGGCACTAATGAAGAGAAGGAATCGCACTGCATGACAGTTGCAGTCAAAATATAGAATCTTTTTATTAAACACATTTTGCAAACAATTTACACTATAATTTTGACAACATATTTTCAATCATCCAAAGAAGCATTTAGACTTAGTAAAATATCCAGAGGTGCTTGTCAAACGTTGTACTGAACTGAACATGTTTTAGAAAAGGAATAAATAGTAAATATTTTTTGTAAACCAACTACACTACTACTATAGCCGACTAAACTTCCTTAGAAGGCTGGCGTCCTTCAACATCTGCAATAAGATGCTACAGATGTTCTATCAGACAGTTGTGGCAAGCGCCCTCTTCTATGTGGTGGTGTGCTGGGGAGGCAGCATAAAGAAGAGGGACGCCTCATGCCTGGACAAACTGGTGAGGAAGGCAGGCCCTATTGTAGGCATGGAGCTGGACAGTTTGGCATCTGTGGCAGAGCAACGCACGCTGAGCAGGCTCCTGTCAATCATGGAGAATCCACTGCATCCACTAAACAGTACCATCTCCAGACAGAGGAGCAGCTTCAGCGACAGACTGCTGTCAATGTCCTGCTCCACTGACAGACTGAGGAGATCGTTCCTCCCCCACACTATGTGACTCTTCAATTCCACCCAGGGGGGTAAACGTTAATATTATTCAAAGTTATTGTCTGTCTGTATACCTGCATTGTTATCACTCTTTAATTTAATATTTTCTTTATCAGTATGCTGCTGCTGGAGTATGTGAATTTCCCCTAGGGATTAATAAAGTATCTATCTATCTATCTATCTATCTATCTATCTATCTATCTATCTATCTATCTATCTATCTATCTATCTATCTATCTATCTATCTATCTATCTATCTATCTATCTATCTATCTATCTATCTATCTATCTATCTATCTACACTTTCTGTTAATGTTAACAATCTTTGTCCACTGACACATTAGCTATATGGATTTTAATGGCGCTGGTTATCTCGATCCACCACTTGCTTTTTTTTTTGTAGGCAGTACCTCTAGGAAACGTCTGACTCGAGTGCCCTCTAGCTTTTTCAGTTTTACCTGAGGACATGGAGGGTGCCAATCTTAGTTCCATACATTCATGGTACTCCAAAGCATGTTTGCGGCTAAGGTGGTAACAAATTGCTTGTGTTGCTGGCTCCAGTGACAACTTTAGCTCAACAGCATTTGCAGTAAATAGTTGTTTGGTCAACATCCGACCTTTTAAAACCAAAGTATCTCCAGACAACAGACACAGCTCCTTTTTTCGGTAAAAGTTCTTCTGTGTCATCATGTTCAACTTTATCGTCTGCTACAGCTTCAATTTCAGAATGTTCTCTGTTCATTTTCACCGCTCAATACCTCTACCAACGCACGTACTCTTGCAGTCATGTTTAACGGTGTAGCAGTGAAAAAGGTTCCCCCTTAAACAGTTTCCCGCTGCACCACATTCCGAATGTTGTTTAGGCTATTTAAACCAGTGTTGTGGTATAAGAAAAATCCTTATCATAACAAAAGTAAAAATCGGTTTTTGGTATGAACCGGTATACCTCCCAGCACTAATAGGAATATTCTTACCTAATCTTACTTGTTTTCTCTTTTCTCCTAACTTTGTCTCTTGTAAAGCACATTAAGTTACTATGTTTGTATGAAAATAAATAAATAAATGCTATATAAATGAATGTTGTTGTTGTAGTCATTTGTTTCCATTATTCATTGGTTTTTATGTATCTTTTTTTTTTTTTTTGCTAAACTATAACCCAGATATAAGCCACAATATGAAATAAAAAACAAGGTTTTGATTTAACCTTATTAGGATTATTCAATCTCTAGCAGAAATAAACAGCATACTAACCTTCAGGATTTAGTTAATATTAAAATGGCACAGCTAGATATGTTACTAGTGGTGAAAACAGGGTGGCTAATATTGAGTCCACACATCCTGATTTTGAGTTTTTTTAAACATTTTGTATGTTTTAAAGTTTTAAAGTAAGTTACTGTCCTTGTACCAAGGCTTAAAGCAGATGGGACATAACTACATCACCAGTTAAACATAAACATTACCTTTCCCCAAGAACTATTTGTCACCCAAGGTTTATCTTTTTCAGGAAATGTATCTAATAAAGTTTTTGTTTTCCTATCTTTCATAGTGACATGACTTTATATTAGTGTGCTTCACCTTACTTTTATGCCTTTAGGAGGTTTAAAACACATATCTGTTAATGTTTATGTGTAGACACTATATGTGTATGCTACATGTGATGGAAATATTTTACCATTATTTACTTGCATTTGTAAATATATACTGAACTTAATTCTTGCCCACAAAGAATCAGTATTTTTGTATTTTGATAAAATGCCAATCTTCCTATTTTTTTTTTAACCCGGTAAATAGATTTGTTATGGTCCTCAAGTTTCCAAGCTGAGACTAAACTAATTTAGTTTTCTTAGGAAGAGATTTCATAATAACTGTTTTCAGTGGATTTGGAAAATTACTGCTAGACAGAGAATGCTTTATGTAATATTTTGGTTATATTATAAAATAAATAGACAAGGCTGAAATGCTTAATGCATTGCCTTTTACCCAGTTTCTTGCAAACACACAGTGTCATGGACACCAGGTATGAGCTGACGTTCTGGCTGGGATGGTTCAAGGTTTCTTAACCAACTGGTAGGCAACTTCAAAGGAAGGAGAAGTGGTGTTGATGTGTTGGACGATTTGGAGGCTCAGTGGCACCCTCTAGAGGGCACAACAGTATCCATCAAAAATACCAGCTTATGCAATAAACTTTATAAATTAAACAAAAGATGTTTGTTTAAACTATAAAGAATAAAAGAATAAAGGTATGTCACTTTAGAGAATCTCGCACTGTGTGTTGCTTTCCAGGTGTACAGGTGGGATACCTCTCTTGGAGTTTTGACAGGATCTTGGCCAGAACAGGGGTGGATCCAATTGTCATTGTCCATTTTGGAACAAATGACATTGTAGCTGCGTTCTCCCAAAATTACCAAAGTTCAGCAGCTCTAGCATAAAAAATGGGATTCAACAAAAGCTTGACACACAGAAATGATTCCACAGACAAAATATCTTTGTTTTTAAAGGTTTAAAGGTTTTTGTTAAAATTCAAAGTAAAACAGTTCACACAAAAATGAGAAAATTGAAATAGCAAAAAAAAAAAAGTCCTTGTTAAAAATAAAGTTCTTTCAAAGCTTAAACCTTGTTACATTTCAAATTGTTAGAAATCACTTCAAAATGTTTCTGAACCATTTCAAAACAATCAGAAAACGGTATGCCATTTCTAAGCTGAAAATGGGTCTTTTAAGTCCCTGTGTACATGGACCTGTTCTAAACAACAACTGACTCGATTATCACACTGTATCTTAATTATAGCAAGTAAGTTCTACGGTATCTCTTATTAAAAAGTTAAAAGGCTATACCATTGTCTATGGCTACGACTAAGCAAACACTAATATGAATTTAACTTAACTTAAAGCATTACTTTCTAGGTTGGTTCTTACAGACATACATAAGGGTAGTTCTGTCAATTCTGCAAGCCACATTTAAAGAGTTAGGTACCAGGCTGAGAAGCAGAACTGACAAAGTAGCCTTCTCCAAATGTTTGCCTATGTCACGCATCAGTACAAGTAAAATTGAGGAGATTAAAAGGCTTAACACATAGCACATATCTTGGTGTAAGGTAGATGGGTATAGGTTTATGGAGCTTTGGGACTACTTTTGGAACAGATGGGACCTGTTCCGCTGCAATGGGTTACATTTGAACTGAAGAGGCACCATTGTGTTGGGGAGGCATATGAGTACATTAGTAAAGGATTGTTTAAACTAGGGAAAAGGGCGGGAAGGGAGTTTAGGACAGGCCAGGGTTAGAACTGTACATGAAGGAAAGATTTCAACAATAAATATGCCTAACAATGTAAATTCTAACCTAGACTTTGAGGGCAAAAGTAAAATGAGCAACACATTAAAAACAGCTTGCCTTAATGCTAGAAGTATTAAAATAAATAAGTGAGTTGTATTTGTATGTAGCTGGGCATAATTATGATATTATAGCAATAACAGAAACCTAGGTAAATAACAAAGATGGGGATGAGTATAACTTAGAGGATTAGACATTTTTAGGAAGGATAGACAGAACAGAATGATGAATCCCATCTTAGTGAGGACATTTGGTTTCATCTGGAAAGCATTAGAGAAAGAGGCCTTATTTTAGGATTATGTTGTTGACCCCCAATGCAGACAGTAATTTCAATGCAAATCTTTTAAAGTAAAATTAAAAAAAGCAAGTTTACAGGGGGATATTATTGTCATGGGGCACTTTATTTTTTAAATATTTGCATTGATTTTAATTAGAAACAGATAACATTCCATACAGTCAAGTCAAATTCAACAAATCAAAGAAATATTCAACCCCCACCCAAGAGAAAGAGAGAGGAGTCAGCAGCCGAAGTTACTAGTTACTTATTCAGTAAGCTTATTCTAAAATTTTATTGATTAGATCCTGCCATATTTTTAAAAAGTTTTGAACAGATCCTCTAAGTGAGAATTTGATTTTTTCCAATTTCAAGTAGTATAGAACATCGGTTACCCACTGACTTAAGAATGGTGGGGTGGGATTCTGCCAGTTCAGCAAATAAGTCTATGTGCTAGTTGTGCAGTAAAGGAAATTACAGTTTGTTTGTCCTTCTCCACTTTAAGGCCGTCTGGGAGTACACCAAACACAGCTGTTAATGGGTTAAGAATGATTGTGACACCAAGGCTGTCTGATAGGCATGCAAACATTTTTGTCCAAAATGTTGTTAATTTGGTGCCCACCCAGAACATGTGGCCCAGTGAGGCTGATAGTAGACTGCAATGTTCACAGGTTGAATCTTGCCCTGGAAACATTTTGGACAATTTTAAACGAGATAATGTGCTTGATCTGCGGTGAGTTGGCACCCTGCCCGGGATTGTTTCCTGCCTTGTGCCCTGTGTTGGCTGGGATTGGCTCCAGCAGACCCCCGTGACCCTGTGTTCGGATTCAGCGGGTTGTACAATGGATGGATGGATAATGTGCTTGATAAATGATTTTAAGTTGAATGACTGAATGCTTTGTACATATGGAGCTTGCGTGTATTCTGTGCATGGTTGCCTTCCACTCCTTTTCTGAAATATTGAGTGACAGATCCTTTCCCCAATGTACTCTGGGGTCTTTGAAGGGAAGAAACTTTAAAATAATTTAGTAAATTGTAGAGATTCTATCTGAGTCATCAATAGTTCTTCTGGAATAGAAGAAGGTGGAAGATGAGGAAAACTGGGCAGGTTCTGTTTAGCAAAGTTTCTAGCTTGAAAGTAGTGGAGTAATTGTGTGGATGAGAAGTTGTATTTGAAGTGTAATTGTTCGTAGGATTAAAAGACATTATCTATGTACAAGTATCTAAGTGTTTTAATCCCGGACATATTACAGACATTGAAATGTTTGAGAGGGTGAAAAAATGTTGATGTTATGCAGAGTTGAATCAGATAAAAGCCTTTCTGCTTTAAAGGGCTTCCTACATTGGTTCCATATTTTGAGAGAACGATGGGTAATTGGATTTTTAGTGTAATGATGGTAGTTTGTATTAACTGAAGCACAGGGCAGGGAATATAAAGATGTACTGCAAGATTTTATTTCTGTTGCAGACCAGATTTGTGGAAATTCATCAATTTGTGTCAATGTCCATCCATCCATCCATCCATTTTCCAACCCGCTGAATCCGAACACAGGGTCACGGGGGTCTGCTGGAGCCAATCCCAGTCAACACAGGGCACAAGGCAGGGAACCAATCCTGGGCAGGGTGACAACCCACCACAGTTGTGTCAATGTCCTGTAATAAAATTGAAACTTGGGTAGTGTCATGCCCCTTCTGCTTTAGGTCGCTGTAGAGTTTGTATGCATGGGTGTTTCAAATTCCAAATAAATTAAGTTATGATTGAGTCTAATTTCTTAAAAAATGATTTGTTAATGTATATGGGGATGCTTTAAAATAGGAAGAGCAGCTTAGGAAAGACAGTCATCTTAACAATGTTGATTCTCCCTACTAACATAAAGTGGAGGGTAGACCATCTAGTCCTCCATCCATCCATTTTCCAACCCGCTGAATCCGAACACAGGGTCACGGGGGTCTGCTGGAGCCAATCCCAGCCAACACAGGGCACAAGGCAGGGAACCAATCCTGGTCCTGGCTTGTTTAATTTTTTCCATGCAGACAGGAACTTTTGTTGAAAATGAGCTTTATATTTAATTGTAATATTTAGCCCTAGATATTTAAACTGATCTACTAAGATAAATGGGAAGATGTCCAGTCTGATATTACATGCTAGAGAATTCACTGGACAAGGCACGCTTTTATTCAAATTGATTTTAAGTCCAGCTATCTTTTGAAAATCTGCTAATGCTTTTAAGACTGCTGGCACAGACTTTTGTAGGTCAGATATATAAAGATACCGTTTATACCGTATATAATATATAATCTGCATATAGTGACATTTTCTGTTCAAGTCCTTCTCTGAAAATACGCTTTATCTCTGAATCTTCAAAAGTATACAGCCAGCGTTTCAATGGCGATTGCAAAGAGCAAAGGTGATAAGGGGCATCCTTGTTGAATACCACGTTCTAGTTTGAAGTTATCTGAAATAATGTTGTTAATACGAACTGAGGCTTCTGGACTAATTTAAAGTAGTTTTATCCATGCACATATGTTTAGGCCGAACCCAAATTTGTGCAATGTGGTGAATAGGCACTGCCATTCAACCATATCAAATGCTTTTTCTGCATCTAAAGATAATAGGATCTCTGGGGTGTTAGATATAATAAGTGAATATATTCTATTAAACAAATGTCAAAGGTTAGAAGTTAAGTGTCCGCCTTTCATAAATCATGTTTGGTCTTGTGATATTACAGAAGGAAGCACTTTCTCAATCCTTGTGAATTGGTCTGTATCAGGGGTCCTCAATCACAGTCCTGGAGGGCCGCAGTGGTTACAGGTTTTTGCTTCAACCCAATTGCTTAATAAGAAACACTTATTGCTCAAGTAACACTTCTGCTTCATTTTAGTTGTCTTGCTCGTTAAGATTTTTAACCCTTACTGCTTATTTTAGTCTTCAACAGCTGTAGTCTTGGTTTTTAATTGCTCCTAATAGCAATAACATGCAAATGAGAAAAGAGACCAGCATTTTTCC
Organism: Erpetoichthys calabaricus; assembly: GCF_900747795.2. Lineage (NCBI taxonomy): Eukaryota > Metazoa > Chordata > Cladistia > Polypteriformes > Polypteridae > Erpetoichthys > Erpetoichthys calabaricus. Next base: position 105,945,154 of record NC_041402.2, on the reverse strand, counting down.
ATTTAGCTTGTTACCATTTACACCTGTGTGTATTGATCATGCACTATTGGGTTTAATTAAATACTTGGAAGGAAAGTGTAGAGAAAAAAGTGAAAGACTGAGAATCACTCATCCATTTTAGCCTTCAAACCATTTGGATGATATCCTTAGAAAGGGGAAGAAAATCCAGGATATGAGAATTACCTGACATGGCAGAGTTAAAGCACTAACAAGCCATGCAATTAAATTATTGGCAAGAATTGCTTTCTAATAAAGCAACTGGGTTAGAACAAAAACCTGCAGCCATTGCAGCCCTCCAGGACTGTGATTGAGGACCCCTGGTCTGTATGATGCACATTGTAGTATGTCCTTGTTTTTTTTAGGAAAGATGGTAATTAATGCTTGACAAAAAGTTTGAGGTAGATTTTTTTTGTCTTTAGTTACTATAAACATTGCTAATAAAAGTGGAGCTAACTTATTTGACAATATTTTTATAAAATTCCACTGGGCAGCTATCAGGGCCAGCTGCTTTCCCACTTTGAAGTGAGTTTATAGCATCTAGCAATTCTGAAAATGTCATAGGTTTATCTAGTTCCACACCACTAAGAGTATCTAGCTGTGGTATCTCTATAGAATCAAGAAAATCATTAGATTGTGTCTTATCTTCTTTAAACCAAGTAGAATATAAGGACTTACAGTACTCTCTAAATATATGAGTTATATTTTTATGGTCAATAATGTTATCTCCATCTGTTGTTAATTGCTGTTATTGTATTACAGACTTCCTGCTTGTAGATTTGTTGGGCTAAAATCTTATTGCCCTTTTCTATGTGTTCATAATAATGATGCTGTGCCCCTTGTCACCACTACTTTTTGCAATTGCCATTGAGCCACTGGCAGTTCACTGTTGAAATGCTTACCACATAAAGAGGATTATCAGAGAAGGACTTGAACAGAAAATTTCTCTATATGCAGATGATATGGTACTGTACATATCAAACCCACAAAATACTGTGCCTGCAGTCTTAACAGCACTAACAGAATTTCAAAAGATTTCTGGTCTCAGAATTAATTTGAATAAAAGTGTGCTCTTCCCAGTGAATTCTCAAGCAAACAATATTAGATTGGACACTTTACCTTTTATCATTGCAGATCAGTTTAAATACCTAGGGGTAAACATCACAAGTAAACATAAAGCTCTTTATCAACAAAATTTAATTGTTTGTATGGAAAAAATTAAGCAAGACTTGCGTAGATGGTCAACTCTTCATCTCACTCTAGCTGGAAGAATTAACGTTGTTAAGATGAATATCCTTCCTAAGCGTCTCTTTTTATTTCAAAACATTCCCATATACATCAATAAATCATTTTTTAAGCAATTAGATTCAACCATAACCTCATTTATTTGGAATTTAAAACATCCAGGTATCCAAATAGTGACCCTACAAAGACCTAAGGTAGAAGGTGGCATGGCTCTACCTAACTTTCAGTTTTATTATTGGGCAGCAAACATACCAGCTATAAAAACCTGAATAGAAATAAAATCCTGCAGTACAGTAATCCCTCACTTATTGCGGGAGATAGGTTCCAAGGCCGACTGTGATAACATGAATTTCCGCGAAGTAGGGACACCATATTTATTTAATTATTTAACGTGTATTTGGACGTTTTTAAACCCTCCCTGTATTGTTTACAACCCACCCTTTACTCTATTAATAACAGGGACAATACTGTTATTAAGCAATATGAAATCGGTAGATAAGTTTTCACTTACTGTATAGCGAAGTACACATAGCTATATATGACGTGATGATGGTGATGAATATGCTGCGCAGTAAAAATGATGACGATGAAGGTGATAATCCCCTGAATGCAGTAGCAAGAGCACGTTAATGCTGAATGAGTGAGATGAGACTTCCTGGTTAATGCAGCACTCCGTCGCTGAGCCAATCAGCAGCACACAGGAACTTAACTGCGTGCTCTGATTGGGTAGCTTCTCAGCCATCCGCCAATAGCATCTCTTGTATGAAATCAACTGGGCAAACCAACTGAGGAAGCAAATACCAGAAGTAAAAAGAACCATTGTCTGCAGAAACCCGCGAGGCAGCGAAAAATCCGCGTTATATATTTAGATATGCTTACATATAAAATCCGCGAAGTCGTGAATCCACGAAAAGTGAACCGCGAAGTAGCGAGGGATTACTGTACTCCTTTATATTCCCTACTTTGTACCCCTATGAATGTAAGTTATCGCCAATATACTAACAACCCAATTGTGCTTCATTCACTCAAAATATGGAACCAATGTGGGAAGCATTTTAACATAGAGAAGCTTTTATCTGTGGCACCTCTGCACGAGACCCTCGCAAACATATGCAGTTTTTAATGTCTGGAAAACATTTGGGATTAAATCACATAGAGATCTGTACAGAGACAACGTCTTTGCATCCTATGAACAATTACATTCCAAATTTAACTTTTCAGCAACACATATCTTTCACTATCTTCAAGTTAGAAACTCTGTTAAACAGAACCTGCCCAATTGTCCTCATCTCCCACCTCCCTCTATGCTATAAAAAATATTGCTCAGTTTCAAGGACTCACACAGCATTTCTGCAATATATAAAACCATGTTACAGTCCCTCCCTTTTAAAGATCCAAGAGGACAGTGAGAAAAGGATCTCTTACTCAATATCTCAGAAAAGGAGTGGAAGGTAGCAAAGCAGAGAATTCACTCGACATTCATCATGGCGGTGCGGACACACGCAGCAGCTCAGTGGCTCTCGGCTTTTGGCTTTGTTTTATTTGTAATTAAGTTTTTACTGTTAGTTAAACCACTCGAAGCATTAATCCAGTATGAAAGGGCTGATTTAATTAATATAGGGAAGCGGTTCGAGCTCCACGCATCCCCAAGGCTGGACTTTATTCCACCAGAGGTACGGCGGACTAATGAGGCTTTTACCATCCCCTCTCTGTGGCCGAGACGGTGGAGGAGACACCGTAAACAAAAGCAGGACAGAAGGAGCGGCATAAGTGCTAGGCTACATGCTAACCCATACAGACCGGCTCTTCCCAGTCTCTTCCTCACGAACGCCAGGTCTCTCGCCAATAAGATGAATAAGATTCCGCTGAGGATCGCCTCACATAGGGTGGACTGCTGTGCGGCAGTTATTACTGAGACCTAGCTGGATAATAACATCCCAGACTCTGTGGTGGAGCTAGAGGGGTGCGCTCTGTTCTGGGCAGACAGGACTGCAGCTTCCACTAAATGTAAAGGTGGAGGGCTGGCGCTGTACATTAATAAGTCCTGGTGTACAGCTACAAACATTATTGGAGCATACTGCTCCCCCAACTTGGAATATCGGGCAATGAAATGCAGACCATTCTAGATAGTAAGGGAGTTCTCCTTCATCCTGATAGTGGCTGTTTATATCCCACCGCGAGCTAACGCTAAATTAGCGTTGGAAGAGCTGTATTGCCTGATTAGCCGACAAATGAATGCCAATCCAGATGCGGCTGTGATTGTGGCTGGTGACTTTAATCATTTAGAATTAAAAACAGTGCTTCCCAAATTTCGAGGATTTATAAACTTTCCAATTAGAGACAATAGCATTCTGGATCAAGATTATTGCAACATCCCAGGAGCATACAAGGCTGTAGCAGCCCCACATCTGGGCATGTCAGACCACATTGCAGTGGAGCTGATCCCAGCCTATACTCCCATGATCTGCAAGATGAAACCAACTACCAGAACAGTACAGGTATGGACTGAGGAGGCATCTTCAGCATTACAGGACTAATTTGAGCATACTGACTGGGGAGTGTTCAAAGAGGGCTCAGATCTAGATGGATATACATCATCTGTTCTATCCTATGTGCAGTTCTGTACTGATGCTGTCCTCCCCACAAAGACCTTTAGGGTGTTTCCAAATCAGAAACCGTGGCTGGACAGTACGGTGAGGTCTCTGCTTAAAGCCTGGGACGCTGCATATAGGTCAGGCGACAGGATGGCATATAGCAAAGCCCGAAAAGAAATAAAAAAAGGAATAAACCTGGCAAAATACAGATACAAACAGCGTATAGAGGAGTATTTTGATAACAATGACCCACAGAACATGTGGAGAGGCTTAAAGACCATAACGGATTATAAGCATAGCAATCATCAGGTCAGCTATGACTCTAGTCTCCCTGACACCTTGAACAGTTTTTGTGCATGTTTTGGTGCATCTAGCAGCAGGGAGACTGTACATCTCCCTTGCCTGGAGGAGCAGCATCAGCCTCTAGTCCTGCAACTGTGAATTTCCCCTTGGGATTAATAAAGTATCTATCTATCTATCTATCTATCTATCTATCTATCTATCTATCTATCTATCTATCTATCTATCTATCTATCTATCTATCTATCTATCTATCTATCTATCTATCTATCTATCTATCTATCTACACCAAGTAAGGTCCACCCTAAGGAGGATCAATACCAACAGAGCTGCAGGACCAGATAAGATGTCGGGTAAGACACTGAAAATATGTGCTGATCAATTGGCAGGAGTCTTTCTGGACATTTTCAACCTTTCTCTACAACTTGCAATGGTCCCTGTCTGCCTCAAATCATCCACTGTTTTGACAGTGCCTAAAAAATCAGCTGTCACCTATCTTAATGATTACCGGCCTGTGGCTCTGACCCCAGTAATAATGAAGTGCTTTGAGAGAATCCTTCTAAAGTACATCAAAGATGCCATCCCTACTGGATTTGACAACCATCAGTTCGCCTACAGGAGGAACAGATCTACACAGGGTGCCATGTCAATAGTCCTTTACACAGCCCTGACTCATCTGCATTGCCCTAACACTTATGTTAGGATGCTATTTGTCGATTTTAGTTCAGCATTTAATACCGTAATCCCAGACAAGCTGGTACAAAAGCTTCATAATCTGGGTTTGTCCACATCATTGTGTCTCTGGATCAGGGACTTTCTCACCAACAGGCCTCAGGTGGTTAGAATTGGAGATCGTACATCAGCCGCACTAGTTTTGAACACAGGCATGCCACAGGATTGTGTGCTCAGCCCAGCACTGTTCACGTTATTTACGCGCAATTGCTCTGCCATCCATGCCACAAATATGGTTGCGAAGTCTGCAGATCATACGACCGTGGTGGGTCTCATATCAGACAATGATGAGACTCACTACAGAGAGGAGATACAACACCTAGCACTATGGTGCTCAGCCAACAAACCTCATCTTGAACACCATCAAGACCAAAGTGGTCAATGTGGACTATAGGAGGTCCAGAAGAACAGAACATGCTCCTATATTCATACATGAGGAGGCTGTAATGTGTGTGGACAATATCAAGTTCTTGGGTATCCACATCACATTGGATCTGACCTGGTCTTTGAACACATCTCACCTGGTAAAGAAGGCCCAACAAAGACTCTTCTTCCTCAGGAAGATGAGACGTGCTAGGTTCTCCTCTAGGCTGCTCACAAACTTCTATAGATCTGCTATAGAAAGCATTTTCTCTCACAGTATGACAGTGTGGTACTGCAGCTGCACAGCACAGGACAGGAAGGACTTGGCACGGGTGGTGAGAACAGCACAGGGGATCGTGGGAAGTCCTCTCTTAAACCTGGACTCTGTATATGCTTGAAGGGTGCAGAAGAGAGTCAAATGTATAGCTGCAGATCTCACCCATCCAGGAAATGAACTGTTTGTACCACTGCCTTCAGGAAAGTGGTACAGAAACATAAAAATACGTACCAGCAGACTGAAAGACAGCTTTTTCCCCAGAGCTGTGAAGTCCATCTGCCTCTGCTGATACACACACATACATCTACCCCTAACCTGCCCCCCTGTAGACATGCACACGCACTTTCCCTCGAAATCAAACACATACACTCATATTCCTCCCCTGCAGACCCACGCACACAGATCACTGGTCTCTGCAGGCGTACTACCTCAGGAAAAGTCTGGACTTGATGATGTTTTATTGCTGCTGTCTTTTATACTTATTATGTTTATTTTATTACTTATAGTGTATTGTGTATTTAAGTATTCTGCCTTGAAGCCGAGTCCTACCAACAAAAAATTTCATTATGTTTATGCATAATGACAATAAAGAATTCTATCTATCTATCTATCTATCTATCTATCTATCTATCTATCTATCTATCTATCTATCTATCTATCTATCTATCTATGTGCAAAGCATACAATTATTCAACTAAAAATTATATATCAAGCACATCTGTGTCGTTTAAAATTGTCCAAAATGTTTCAAAGGCAAGATCCAACCTGCAAACGCTACAATCAAGTTCCAGCCTCATTGGACCCCTGTTTTGGGCCTGCACCAAATTAACATCATTCTGGACCAAAATCTTTAATAATAATAATACATTTTATTTATATAGCACCTTTCCCATGCTCAAGGCACTTGTAGAATATAAGAAAGAACGGCAGGGTATACAGTACATAGCATTGTACAAACTAGATAAATAAATAAAGAAGATTACGACAGTGAATTCAGAGAAAAAAAAAAACCAGAAACATAATTGATGGTCTCGCGCACACACATACAGGTTACATGAGCATCTTGACAGAGAAGTAAACTGAGAGAAGGCTAATAAAGTCAAGTAAAGCTAAAAGCCTTCCTGAACAGATGAGTTTTGAGTTGTTTTTTAAAAGAATTCATGGAGTCAGCTGACCTGATTAATTTTGGTAGGTCATTCCAGAGTCTGGGCGCTATACAGCTGAAGGCCCTGTCACCCATGGAGTGTAGATTAGTGTGGGGCACAAGAAGATTGCAGGACCTTAGTAGGCGGACAGGCACATAGTGATGGAGAAGGTCATTGATGTAGTTTGGCACGAGGTTATTTAAGGCTTTGTAGGTTATTAGTAGGGTTTAATATTCAATTCTGTAAGACACAGGGAGCCAGTGAAGACGGAGCAGGATGGGTGTGATGTGCTTGCTGCTGCTGGTTCGAGTAAGGACTCTTGCAGCTGAGTTTTGAATAAGCTGGAGCTGTGATAGAAGATTAGAAGGGGCACCTGCCAGTAGGGAATTACAATAATTGATGCGGGATGTGATAAAAGCATGGACAAGTTTCTCAGCATTAGAGAAGGAGAGGAAGGAGCGAACACAGGATATGTTACGGAGGTGAAAGTAAGAAAGTTTCTTAATGTGATTTATATGGGCGGAATAAGAGTTGGAGGAATCAAAAATGACACCAAGATTTTTTACAGTAGATGCAGGTCTGATGAGATCATCGCCAAGATAGACAGGGAAGGAGCTTATTTTATTAAGTTGCATTTTAGCCCCAATTTGCAGGAGTTCAGTTTTATTGCAATTTAATTTTAAAGAGTTCTGCTCCATCCAGGTTTTAATTTCACTAAGGCAGGTTGTGAGCTGAGAAAGCTCTGATGAAGTTCCACTTTTAACATTGAAGTAGAGTTGAGTATCATCTGCATAAAAATGATAACTCAGTCCATAGCTACGAATAATATGAACAAGGGGAAGCATGTAAATACAGAAAAGCAGAGGACCAAGGACAGAGCCCTGAGGAACTCCTTGTGTGACTGGTGCTGAGCTGGATCTGCTGTTGCCAAGACTAACAAACTCCTGCCTATCAGTCAGATAGGACTTCAACCACTGGAGGGCAGTGCCAGAGGTACCCAGCATATTCTCCATTCTGGACAGTAGAATGTCATGTCTGACCATGTCAGATGCTGCACTGAGGTCTAACAGAATTAATATGCTGGTATGTCCAGAGTCTGCTGCCATAAGCAAATCATTTGTTACCCGTAGCAGAGCAGTTTCACAGCTGTTCCGTGCCCTGAAACCAGACTGAAAGGGTTCCATCAAGTTATTAGAGGTTAAGTAATTGATGAGTTGGGAAGCTACAACACACTCGAGAACTTTTGACAGGAAAGATAAGTGGGAAATAGGCCGGAAATTGTTAATATTGTCAGCATCAAGACCAGACTGTTTTAACATTGGGGTTACAGAAGCAATTTTTAAAGTGAGCGGCACAGAGCCAGTGTCAAGGGATGAGTTTATTATTGTTGTAAAAGTCGGGATTATGGCATGAAGGCAGGATTTAAGTAGTGTGGTGGGGATGGGGTCCAGTACACAAGTAGTTGGCCTCATCTTACAAAGTAGGTTATTAACCTTCAGTAGAAGAGGTAGTTGGGCCAGATGCGGGTTCGAGTTGTTTATTAACTACAGAGAACAAAACCCTTGGGTTATCGTGGCCATTTTCTATTATTCTGCTATAATGGGTGTTCTTGGCAGAAGTTAGTGCTTCTCTGTAAGCTCTTTGGTGGTCAGAGAAAGCCTGGATGTGCACGGTGAGGCCAGTCTTACGTGACATTCTCTCAAGGCGTTGGCCAGCTGCTTTCATAGATCACAATTCTGAATTATACCAAGAAGCTGAACGTTTAAAGGAAACCTCCTTATGTTTTAAAGGAGCTGTTTTATCTAATGCTGAATGAAGGGCTGAGTTATAGTGGTCAACAAGACTATCTAGTGTTGACGGAATAGGTGCAGATAGTAAAAGATCAGAAATGGATCCAGAAAGGATAGAGGGAAATGCCTTTCAGTTTTTAAATGCCTTTCAGACAGCCTTGGTGTCACAGTCCCTCCTAATTTATTAACAGCTGTGTTGGTGTACTTCCAGATCAGAGGCGGCCTTTGGGGGTGACGACTAGGGCAATCGCCCCAGGCCCCGCGTCTGATGGGGGCCCTGTGATAGGAGATTCTTTTGTCACCGTCATCTCATCATACTGGACTTCCGTCTGTGACTGTCAAAGCAGTTGTTTGGTAAGTGTTTGTTTTATTGCAAGTGTTCTGTTCTCCGTAATTAAATAAATTTGCCGACTCCAGCGGGTTCGGCAGAAACGACTGTTATCTAGTTTGTTAATTTTGCGTGCAAAATGTTTCTGAATCATTAATTAAGTTGGTTAAAGGCCACTAAACCAATATAAGAACAATTACAATACGTAATGTAATCAAACGGCCAATGGTACCTACATAAGGCACCATGTTTTTTAACAATAATAAGGCGTACAGCATTAGAGGAGGACAAGCCCGTGAGCGTGGTGGTACGGTATATAGCCTACACTTATGGCTCTCGGCCCCGCATATGACACTCGCCCAAGGCCCCGTGTACTCCTAAGGCCGCCTCTGTCCAGATGGGCTTAAAGTGGAGAAGGACAAACAAACTGTAATTGCCTTTACTACACTATTGACATGTAGACTTATCTTGCTCAACTGGAAGAATCCTAACTCTCCTCTTTTAAGTCAGTGAGTAACTGATGTTTTATAGTATTTGAAACTGGAAAAAATCAATTTCTCACTTAAAGGACCTGTGCAGAACTTTTTCAAAACCTGGCAGGATCTAATCAATAACATTTTAGATTAAGCTCTTAAAGCACTGAGGAAGCAGATTCTTTCCCCATTTCTTTTTTTTCTTCATTTATCTTTATCTGCTTATTAAACTCATCAATTTACTTATTTTTACTAGCTTTAAGATTTACTCTATTGGCCATGCTCTCTTTCTCAGGGGTGGGGGTTGATTTGTTTTCAATCCTATTCTTGTAAAAATTGATCTATTTGTATGGTATGATTACAATAAAAGCAATAAAATTAAAAAAATAAATAATGATGTTGTAATTTAAAGATAAGCTGTTCAATTTCTTTAGTAGTCAAGAGGTTAAGATTCCAGCTATGATTATCTTTGCAGCATTTGATGGTTCACCATTGTATCTGAGGATCTATCCAGGTCTGGATTTAAAACACAATTAAAGTCTCTGGCCATTATAATTTTGTGAGTGTTCACATTAGGGATAGCTGTACATACAAGTTGGAAGAAAGCTCTATCATCCGCAATTGGTGTATAGATATTAATCAAAAATCATTTAAGTATTAGATTAATTGCCGTCACTATGACATATCACCATTCAGAATCAGATATTGCATCTGACACTACAAATGGGATAGTTCTGTGTATTAAGATTCCCACACCCCTTGTTTTCTTTGTATAGCTAGAGTGAAAAATTTAGCCAGACCACTCTCTTTGTTTAATAAGTGAGTCTCCTGTAAAAATACAATCTTGGCATTTAGGCTCAGTTCATGATTGAGACCCTTGACATTCCAGCTCACAAAGTTCACTATTTGGTCATGGAAATATTCCTCCTGAACTTTTGTTGACATTTTGTAGTCTTAGGTTAAGGTAATACATTGTACATATTATAGCTTTAACATAGATTTCATATTACTGCCAAGTGATACAGCTATGAAGCGTATTGTTATGTTGTCACTAACGGTTATTGGAGTATGTGGGATAAAGTAGAAATAGCACTGCTCTCTTTCACTCCACCCTCTAGCCACCCCGTGCCCCCACCCCCCATTGAAAAGCGCTATATAAATGTAAAGAATTATTATTATTATTATTGTGCCTCAGCAAGTGAGGCAAACCACACTTTGCGAACTCCCGATCTTGTGATATGCGAAGAGAAGGAGCACGTCTAGAGCAAAATGAGCCCCCCAGCAGTGGTGTGAAGAAGGTTAAAACTGAGACACTGTATCTTGTATCTTGTCAAGATACAGTCCAAATACAATAGATATAATTTTGAACTGTCCAAATATAATTGACCAAGGGTATGATGCTAAAGAAAAAAAACTGTAAGAAACACTGTAAAAGGCTGGCTACTTAAATAAATTTAATAAAAATACAATAGCTTGTTACTTTGTGGTAGCAAAGTGTGCATATAATTAATGAAAGAAATTAGTTATGTTAACATTAGTTAACATTAGTTAACATTAAAAAAAAGAGTAAGGTCTGATGGCCAGGGGGGACAGAAAAAAAAAAAAAAAAAAACTCCAGACGGCTGGAGAAAAAAATAAAATCTGAAGGGGTTCCAGGCCACGAGACCGCCCATTCCCCTCTGGACATTCTACCTAACATAAATGAAATAGTCCTCTTTGTAATTAGGGTTCTCACGGAAGGACTTGATGATGATGGTCATGCAGACTTCTGGCTTTTAATCCATCACTGTTGGAACATCACAGTGCTTTGAGTAGACACCGGAAAAGGAAATAGAAGAGAGAGTAGGGGTTAGTACAGATTTTAGAGCAAGGACCCTGATCCCTCCTCCGGTCAGCCCCGCTCACTCTTTGCTCACCTGAATAACCTTAACTGCAGTGTGGATTTAAGTCCCAGACAGCGATGGGAATTGGAAGGACCTCTCATTTTGAGCACGACATTGTTACAGAGCCTGGGGTTATAGTCCGGGAATGCCCGTATTGCCTTCCTGAGGCAAAAAGAGCTGAAGTGGAGCTTGAGATCAAGCACATGATGGAACTAGGAGTAATAGAGGAGAGTCATAGTCCCTGGTCCAGTCCTATTGTTTTGGTCAATAAGCCTGACGGAAGTTGGAGGTTTTGCAACAACTTCTGTCGACTTAATCAAGTCTCCCAATTTGATGCTTATCCGATGCCACGAGTGGATGACCTCCTCGAGAGGTTTTGTATTTGGTCAAGTATTTGACCACGCTGGACATGACAAAGGGGTACTGGCAGGTTCCTTTAACAGACTCCGCAAAGAGTAAGACTGCGTTTAGTACCCCTAGCGGGACTGTCAGTATCGCGTCCTTCCATTTGGGTTACACAGGGCTCCAGCAACTTTCCAGCGTCTGGTGGACAAAGTGCTCAGGCCTCATAACTCATATAGTGCTGCCTACATGGATGATGTGGTCATCTATTCCAGCACGTGGACGGAACACCTACAGCAGGTACAAGCGGTATTACGGACACTTGGTGAGACCGGACTTCAGATTAATCCACAGAAATGTTTCTTTGGATTAACAAAGCCAAGTATTTAGGTTACATGGTGGGTCAGGGTACTGTGAAGCCACAGTGCTCCAAAGTAGATGGCATTTTGAATTGGCCCTATCCGCGAACCAAGCGGCAGGTCCAAGTTTGTGCCCCAGTTCTCGGAGAGAGTGGCGCCCTAGACTGATTTGACAAGGAAGAGGGCCCCGAACAATGTGGTATAGACTGATAAGACAGACGCTGCATTTAGTGACTTGAAGCAGGTCCTTACGTCCGCACCAATTTTGAAAGCAGCTAACTTTTCTATACCTTTCATCCTCCAGACAGACGCTTCAGACACAGGCCTGCATGCCGTGCTGAGCCAGATCGTCGATGGTGTGGAACACCCCATCATGTTCCTGAGCCGGAAACTGTTGGAATGAGAGACCAGGCATGCGGCAGTGGAAAGGGAGGCTTTGGACATCAAATGGGCGATTACGCAGCTGAGGTACTACCTGTTGGGCTGGGAGTTCACCCTTGTCATGGACCATGCGCCTCTACAGTGGATGGCCCTACACAAGGAGTCAAATCTGCGGGTCACCCGGTGGTTTCTTGACCTACAGCCATATAAGTTTTTTGTTCATTCATCATCGTGGCTCCCTTCACACCAACACCACTGCTTTCTCTTGGGTTCATGACCTCTCGGTTAGGGACACCCGACCCGATGGGTCTGGGCTGGGGGGGGGGGTGGACCTTGTCACACACGTGCGAGTAGGAGGCAGCTAAAGGGCTTAGAGAATAGAACTGACTCACCCGACCAGGGGGAGGCGGGGTGCCTAACTTTTTTTTTGAGTTCCCTGCAGACCTTTCCTGGGAAATCCCGGCAGGTTCCGGTGCCTCAACTCTGAACACGTTACTTCCTGTCCCTGCCCTGAAGATGACATCACTTCCCCAAGACTCCCTATAAAACCTCACTCTCTTCCGCAGGAGGGTAGTTCTGTTTTGGACTCTGATCTGTGCACACTGGTGCTGTCAGCCAGGATACACAATATATGGGTGGCTGCCCAAACCTTCTTATGGCTCTTGTTCGAGTTTGTGACACTGTTTACTTTTTAGTAACCAATTAGCCAAGATGTAGCCATAAGTTGCCCACATGGGCATATAATTAATTAAAGTAATATCAATATAATTATTATAATTAATTAAAAAAAGAGTAAAGGGATAGCCAAAAAATAAGTAAAACATAAAATAAAAATATATATATAACATACAGTAATGGCACATTTTGCTTTACAAACAGTCCAAAATACAAATTTCAAGTACAGTCTTCTTTTCCTTGCCAGAACACAGTGTGACTCATGAACGTGTGTTTCAAAAGAAATTCGGGATCAGTCTTCTGAGCTCTTTGTCTGCTTTGTCCGGAGAACTAAAAATGTAAAACTGATCTTCAATAACCACTTTCAGTTTGGCAGGGTACAAGAGTATATTTGATTTTAGCTCTATGCAGGCGTGTTTTAATGCTGTAGAAGGTTGCACGTTTAGCAGCTGTAGCAGGTAAGAAATCTGGGAAAATATGAATGTGGATATTTTCAAAAATAATCTTCTCTTTCTGTCTTAGAAAGGTCATGAGAATTTGGTTGGCCTGTAGCACAGTTATTATAGTTTTGCCTTTTTATATTAGTTTTTATTTCTATATTTTTTCTGACCTTACTTGGAAATTCAGTTTAGTTTTAGTTTTTCTTCATCGTGTATTTTTAGTTTTAGTTTAGTTTTTATTTCACAAAGACATTTCTATATCTATTAGTTTTAGTTTTAGTAATTATGGCATTGAGCTCCTATGGAGTTTAGTTTTATGTCACAATCAGACAGTACTGTATACTTAACAGATTTGGATACAAGTTTAATGTTAGTGGAAGCTTACTACACTACATGGTTTACTATCTGGTTTTGTTTTTGTCTGATAAAAACAAGCATAATTAAAACTAGATACTGAATATGAACAATTTTACATAATTTTATCATTTTTAAAATATTTTCTCATGAAAATCATGGGGGCTTAGGAAGAACAGGACTCTTAGACTTGAATCAGTGTGCAGACCCCACCTGGCTGTACTGGGGGAAACAAAGAAAAACAAGCATGTAGTGTGAAGGTTAGGGGCAGTGAGACTTGAGCAGCCAAACATAAAGGACAGTAAACCCCTAATGAGCAGAGCAAGAGCAGGTAATAGAAGTATGGACAGGCATAAAATGACAAGAACAGCATCTGAGATGAAGAACAACAGATACATTATCTAAACCTGTTTATCCAGAGCAGGATCGCATGAAACCTGGAGCCTACCGTAGTAGGTTTGTATGTAAGGCAGGAAAAATCCCTGGTATGCAATATGTATGATATGGCTGATGTTAAGAACAAAAAGAATATGATATTTCAACTATCTTTTTTGAGAGAGAGAGAAAAACATTGAAAAAAGGAAGACAAATATTTTAAAATATAATTCTTCTAATGGATTACTTTCATAATATCAGGTATTTTGAGTTGTGAATATGAACTAACAAAGACAAATTAACAAATATAGAATAAATACAAAAACCCATTAGTATGTTTAGTTTTTCATCACTTAGCGGACTCTCTTCGCCTACCTACCTTTGTTTGTATCGCTTCATTGTTAAACGATGTTTTTAAAGCAAAAGTGATTGGTCAGCAACAATATGCTGATCTTGTATGATGACCTTGTCAGTCTCTCGATCAGTGTCTTTTTATTTTAAAAAACCAGAAGTGGTCTCCCCTAGACTTTCTTGTATACTCAAATATGGGGATGGATATTTGAGGAGTAATCCACAAGACAAGGATTATATTTTTATATTATGTACATTAAGGAACCATCAACAACACATCAAATTAATTTAATAATATATTGAACAAGGGGCGGCACTGTGGCGCAGTGGTAGCACTGCTGCTTCGCAGTTAGGAGACCCGGGTTCGCTTCCCAGGTCCTCCCTGCGTGGAGTTTGCATGTTCTCACCGTGTCTCCGGTTTCCTCCCACAGTCCAAAGACATGCAGGTTAGGTGGATTGGTGATTCTAAATTGGCCCTAGTGTGTACTTGGTGTGTGGATGTGTTTGTGTGTGTCCTGCGGTGGGTTGGCAAACCTGCCCGGGATTGGTTCCCTGCCTTGTGCCCTGTGTTGGCTGGGATTGGTTCCAGCAGATCCCCGTGACCCTGTGTTCGGATTCAGTGGGTTGGAAAATGGATGGATGGATATTGAACAATTATTATAAAAGTAAAGTTGAATAAATTGGACTCTGCAGCTGCATGAATAATAAAAAAAAAATCGAGTATGTGTTCAGGTAAAGTATCACTTCCTGGTGATGGATTTGGCCCAAAAGTTAATACAGATCTACAATTGTAGTGTAACAACCACATCCCAAATTTCATCCATCTATCCAGTTGTGTTTTTGAGTTATCGTGTTTACACACACAGACACACGCACACAGACACAATTCCAAAAAATTTTACTTTTGGACTCTGGGATGTCTATAACGTCAAGATTCATCAAAATATAGAGGTCAAATTTTTTCATGATTACTATACCTTCTCTATACTTCATATATGAGAAAGTAAAAACGATTTCTCCAGTGCGAAGTGGCAGGTGAATTGCTGTCAACCGAAAGGCAGTCACCTGAGAAATAAACCAAAACGTTACTCACTTGTGATTTTTCTGCCCATACGATAAAGTTTTTGTTGACCAACACATTCTTATTTCAGCCGTTTGAATTACATCTTATATACAACAAGCGCAAAGAAAGGCAGCACATAAATCGCTTTCTATTTAACGCATTTTACGCACCCGCATTCAGCTCGCTCTGTCACCACAAATGCTGCCTGAACAGCCGCCCTCCGTCACCAGCTGCCGTTCCCTGGATGAATAAGTGTGGGCGGCTTGTGGGAGAGGACTTTCTGTTTTAGAGTTAAACCTTACAAGGGTTAAAGACTAACGGCAAGAATATTCATTCAAAAATGAAAACTAAAGATATTTTAGTAAATTATTATTTTATTTCAGTTAGTCTTTCTAGCTTCTTTAATAGTTTCGTTTAGTTTTAGTTTTTCATTTTGGTTTTGTTAATTATTTTATTTCAGTTTATGAAAATGTTTTTTAATAATAGTTTCAGTTTTGATTTTAGTTTTCGTTAACTATAATAACCTTGGCTTGTAGTTTCTCGAAACTGACAATTAGGCTTTTTGGTTTGGATACGTATACGTATACGGTAGGCTACAGAAATCTTGATGTCCATTTTAAAGTCCTTTGCAGTTATTTTTGGGAATAGTTCAGCTATGAATTTCACTGGGTTTGGACAAAGGGTTTTCAACCAAGTATTAGAAATGAACATTTTATTTCCACTTATTTAATTTGTCCAATTACTTTTGAGCCCCTGAAATGAAGGGATTGTGTTAAAAAATGCTTTAGTTGCCTCACATTTTTATGCAATCGTTTTGTTCACCCCACTGAATTAAAGCTAAAAGTCTGCACTGCATCTGAGTTGTTTCATTTAAAATTCAATTTGGTAATGTACAGAAAATTAGAAAAAAGTTGTCTCTGTCCAAATATTTATGGACCTAACTGTACTTTACTGCATTTCATCTTAAAAATGATATCAAGATCTCCAAGAAGATAGCGTTTAGAAATCTAAATTGATGTAGAAGCCAGGCGTCATCATCTGTAAATACGTGCTCTCTTCTATTGAATTGAATTGAACTCCTTTATTGTTATTGTATGGTACAATGAGGTTGCACAGTGGTGCAGTGGTAGCGCTGCTGCCTCACAGTAAGAAGACCTGCTTAAGTTTGCTTCTCAGGTCCTCCCTGTGTGGAGTTTGCATGTTCTTCCCGTTTCCTCTGGTTTCCTCCCACAGTCCAAAGCAGGTTAGGTGCATTGGCAATCCTAAATTGTCCCTAGTGTGTGCTTGGTGTGTGTGTGTGCCATGTGGTGGGCTGGCGCCCTGCCCGGGATCCGGGATTTTTTCCTGCCTTGCACCCTGTGTTGGCTGGGATTGGCTCCAGCAGACCCCTGTGACCCTGTGTTAGGATATAGCGGGTTGGACAATGACTGACTGACTGAGTGACTGGTACAATGAGATTCAATATGCAACTCCTCCATAAACTTATTTTCCTATAAAATGATAAAATAACAATAATAACAATAATATGCTAAAAAACAATGAAAAATATACAATATGTAAGCATAATTGGCTCAGGTTGTGCAATATTACAACTGTAGTGCAAGTTTAAAGTGAGGCAATTGTACTTACTGTATAAGTACAAACAGTTCACTTGACGGACTGATTGAGTGTGTTTAGAGTTCGATGAAACTACTTCTGAACTGCCAGGTCCCGACAGGAAAGGCTCTGAAGCGTTTGCTGTATGGAAGCTGTTCAAATAGACTGTGCACATGACTGAGGCAGCGTGTGCTAGATGCTGTATCTTAAAAATCCTGTTTCAGATCAGCTGTTGTAGAGCTGTGATTCCACACTCAGATACAGTGGGTTAAAATATTCTGAGTGGTACACTATAGTAAGCAGCTATAGTATTTGGAATAGTTTGGACAATTTGGTGCACCATTATACAGTATATGTTACAAGTTGATTACAGTCAGATGCCTTAAACTAATAAACGATATACGGTTAATTTCAGTTTATTTGATAAAGCTGTGTCAAGGGGATGTGAATCTAAAAAATAAAGGGAAACCACACAGGAATAGTAGCACGCTTTGACACTGGGTGCCTCCAGTTTGCTAAACCAAGCCAAAAACATGCGTACGCACAGGTTAAGGCTTGCGTGAGAATGTGCGTGGCTTTACGCCAAGTTTAGTTTCTATAAATCGCAATGTGAGCATGGAAACGGACATACGCAACATTTTTGTGCATACGGTCCATTTATACATGAGGCCTCTGGAGCTGTGAGGTGCCAACAGTAACCACTCTGTCACTTCACTACTCCTCTGTTATTATTATCCACTACTAATTATTTTCTAGTTGGTCTCTTTTTTAACTTCTCCACTGATTTCAAGAGCATTGTAAAACTCCATTCCAATTAATAAATTATGGCATGATAAGTCTTGATTTCATCCTTTACATCAACAAAGGCTATAATTCCAGTGAGAGTATGTAGGCTTTAGTTATCCATTGTTTATCCACTGTTGCTTCGTTCATTCAGCACCCTGGGTTTGAATACTGCAACTGTTCCCTATATTTGTGGACTATGCCTACTTTCCCTATGTCTATATGCATGGAACTCTAGTTTTCCTCCTACATCTCAGCAACGTGTAGTAAATCAATTGGTGAATCAATATTTACCTTTTACGAGTGGCTGGGCCCTGCTAGAGACTGGCACACAATCCAGGGTTGTTTCCTTACTCGCAGTTGACTCTGTGGGGATTCTGTGTTTTAGGGTCGGATTAGCAATTTTATAGTTTTTTGTGATTACTTACACACTAAAATTAAAAATTTCCCACAATTAGCAAAACCTGACACTCAAGGAGCAAAACACCAGCCCAGATTTGCACAACTATAAGCACATTGTCACCTTCACACTTTTTTGGGAAAAACACTACACACACTTGTATACATTTGACACAGAAATATATTATGATGTCACTTTCTTGCAATATCAAAGCAAAGGCCTTCAAATGAACACACCAATGAACCAATTGGTTAAACACAGCCATCAGATGTACACACACACACAGGTGCAAAATGTGCGTCTTGGGAACTGCACGTCTGACATTGTGGTCAGCAACACAGGAGTGCCACAAGGGAATGTACTTTCTCCGATCCTGTTCAGCCTATATACATCAGACTTCCAACACAACTTGGAGTCCTGCCACATGCAAAAGTTCGCTGATGTCACTGGTATCGTGGGCTGCATCAGGAGTGGGCAGGAGGAGGAGTATAGGGACTTAATCAATGACTTTATTAAATGGTGCGACTCAAACCACCTACACCTGAACACCAGCAAAACCAAGGAGCTGGTGGTGGATTTTAGGAGGCCCAGACCCCTCATGGACCCCGTGATCATCAGAGGTGACTGTGTGCAGATGGTACAGACCTATAAATACCTGGGAGTGCAGCTGGATGATAAATTAGACTGGACTGCCAATACTGATGATCTGTGTAAGAAAGGACAGAGCAGGCTATACTTCCTTAGAAGGCTGGCGTCCTTCAACATCTGCAATAAGATGCTGCAGATGTTCTATCAGACGGTTGTGGCAAGCGCCCTCTTCTACACTGTGGTGTGCTGGGGAGGCAGCATTAAGAAGAAAGACGCCTCATGCCTGGACAAACTGTTGAGGAAGGCAGGATCTATTGTTGGCATGGAGCTGGACAGTTTGACATCTGTGGCAGAGCGACGGGTGCTCAGCAGGCTCCTATCAATTATGGAAAATCCACTGCATCCACTAAACAGTGTCATCTCTAGACAGAAGAGCAGCTTCAGCGACAGACTGCTGTCACTGTCCTGCTCCACTGACAGACTGAGAAGATCGTTCCTCCCCCAAACTATGTGACTCTTCAATTCCACCCAGGGGGGTAAACGTTAACATTATATAAAGTTATTGTCTGTTTTTACCTGCATTATTATCAATCTTTAATATTGTTTTTTGTATCAGTAAGGTGCTGCTGGAGTATGTGAATTTCCCTTTGGGATTAATAAAGTATCTATCTATCTATCTATCTATCTATCTATCTATCTATCTATCTATCTATCTATCTATCTATCTATCTATGGACACACCAATCAGGTTTACAAGCAGTATAAAAAGGCAACAGATCACCTGTCTTCAACAAAAATGGATGCGGTCAGATGAAAAGGAAGAGTGTGGATGAGAGGAGGAATCCAGAGAGAACAAGGTGGAGGAAGAGGCAGAGGTAGAGGAAGTGCCCAAAGGAGAGGAAGATATGGAGGAGGGGTAGGACGTGCACAAAGAAGACAGCCAAATCTGTCTAAAGAAATTTGTGCTACACTTGTGGACCATGCAATAAACCACAAACTAACCCTGAGGGAGGCTGGACTGAGAGTACAGCCTAACCTAAGCAGGTACATGGTGGCATCAGTAGTTCGGACATTTCGTCAAGAGCACAGGTGAGAACCTTATCTTCTGTCAACAGAAAATCCATAGCTTACTGCATATACTATGTATGTCAGCAGTTTTGGTAAGTATTCCTGTATCATTTTACAGTTAGCTACATGTATTTTGTTTGTCCAACATAGGATTGAACGTCGAGACCACCAAAAAAGGAGGGGCCCCATATTCACACAGTAGCAAGAGAGAGAGAATTCATAAACGTCATTTTGACAAATAATGCAATCAGACTTACCAATGTATATAAACTCATGCCAGACTTCATCCGCATCCATTTGCAAAACTCTCTGAAATACAGTAAAAGATCACATTATGTAGATCAATATAGTGTAGGTCTGCTATACAGTAAAATTACATGCACAGTTACAAAGGGTTATGTAAGCAAAACATACCTCCACATATTCACGCCACAGGACTTTCACCCTGTCTGAATTTCTCTCAAATGGCATTCTATACAGTTGTTTCATCAGAACCTGATGTTTTTTAAGGATATGGGTTATTGTTCACAGAGAGACTTGTTGGGCATTATTGAAAATTGTGTGATCATTGACAATTTGCAGGCGGTGTGGTGGCTCTGAGGCTAAGGAGCTGTGCTGGTATCCCGAAGGTTGCCGGTTCAAATCCCCGTCACTGCCAAAAGAGATCCTACTCTGCTGGGCCCTTGAGCAAGACCCTTAACCTGTAATTGCTCCAGGGGCGCTGTACAATGGCTGTCCCTGCGCTCTGACCCCAAGGGGTATGAGAAAACTAACAAATTCCTAATATAAGAAATTGTATAAGGCAAAATAAAGAACAAAAAAAAAATATGGATTTGAATTTCTCTAAGTCTGATTGCATTATTGGCCAAAATGACGTTTATGATCTCTCTCTCTCTTGCTCCTGTGTGAATATGGGGCCCCTCCCTCTTTGGTGGTCTTGACGTTCAATCTTATGTTGGACAAACAAAATACATGTAGCTAACTGTAAAATGATACAGGAATACTTACCAATGATTACACAATATTATCACAGCAGCAAAACAAGGGAACCAGATGTGATACATTGTTGTCTGGGTCAATGTATCTTTTCATTGTTCTGCTGAGGTCTAAAACTGGTTTCATCAACAACTACAATTTACAGTTCAATACCTTCCACCATACTCCCCTTTCCTAAACCCCATCAAGGAGTTCATCTCAGCATGGCAGTGGAAGGTGTATGATCTCCGGCCATATGTCCAGATGCCCCTCATTCAAGCTATGGAGGAAGCCTGTGATGAAACTGATTCAGCATTGATACAAGGGTGGATTAGTCACTCCAGAAGATTCTTCCCACATTACCTTGCAAATGAAAACATACTCTGTGATGTTGACGAGGCCCTGTGACCAGATCCAGCTAGGCAGAGAGGTGATGTTTAGTGTTCTCTTTTTTCAGTTCTGAACTGGATTCTTTATGTTACTACTGTTAGCTTACTGTACAATGGTACATTCAGTAATACTGTATGATAACTGGAAAATGTTTTCTTATGCATGTTTTTCTGAAATGTTCAGTATTGACTGACTTGATATCATGAAAAGAAATATATATTTTCTTTGGTCTGCACAATTGGTGTCATGTACTGTTGGTGAACTTATTTTTACAGTTTCCCTGGATGTGTTTATGTTATGACAAGAAAAAGGGTTTTTGTAAGAAATTGTATAGCTTTGACTAAAGTGTTCCGTTTTGCAAATAATCTGAGGTGTTGTGCTAATTGTGTGAAGTGTTTTGGAAAACCAGGCCCTGTTTTCAAAATTGTGCTTAAGCAATTACAACTGTAATGAACGTCATGTTATGTGCTGCATAACTGTGTATATTGGTGATGTCATAAATTAAACAGCAGATGGCACTATTATACAAAATAATATGCAGTCAGACTATAAAGTTAAAACGTCTAGTACAAGAAACACATTATTAAAAAAAGATAGAATTTAAAATACAGGTAGTGTACTTCATTAGTTTTTTCATCAAGCTGAACATTCTCCTATTGAGTTTGTGCTTTTTGTACTCTTAAAGAGACTTCTTTTTTCTTTAAAGTGTGTTGAAAACTGTTCACTGTTAGATTGTAAGAAAGTTTAATGGATAATGCAGAATTTGTAAAGAACTTAACTTGAAGAAAAAAATAAAATTGAAAATATTAATTTTAATGACACTCAAAAATTAGATTATTTTCTTTTCTTTCACAGTACATTTGTCAAAACATCATTTTTGCCCTCAGAATATTCAGTTCAGTTCAGATTTATTATCATCAGTACAATGTACAATGAAGTTAAACATTTGCAGCTTTATCTTTCTTTGTTAAAGACAAGTTCTCTTTGCTTTATCTATTTCTGTATTTATCCATGAAAATCTGAAAACTGAAATGTAGTTTAACTTGAGCCACATGGTATACGGCAAATTTAAGTTTATTCATTGTTTTTCTGAACCCACTTAATCCAGTTATTATGGTAATGCTGATCTGGAATGCATACTTGTCTATATGCCCATTCTATTCCATGTTTTTTAAAATTGACATATTCTGATTAAACTTAAACAAACATTTGAGGTGAGCACCCATATTGCAGACTGTGCAGTAGCACCAGTCCACTGTGTCCTTCCAGTTTTCAAATAGATTGTCATAGGAGTAATGAAACATTATAGCATTTGTGAAAAAAGTATGCTGCTATTAAGTTTAGGGCATTGTTTTAGTATAAACGGCTGTCAGACCTTAGGCTCCTAGGACCATGAACTGAACAAAAGTATGTAGGTTTTATCATTAATGAATGAATGGGTCAGTGGTTTTGGGGAAAGACTCTGGCTCCCCTACTATCCTGCTTCAGATAAGTGGGTTTGGATGATGGATAGATATGGATAGATATATGGATAAACAGATTTTGAGTTGTGGGTCTTTGATATTAACCAATAATATTCGATAATACAACTTAAGTTATAGTTTTTTTCCTGGCATTACTTAAGGTCAAATTTTCTTGTAATATGATTAATTCTATAACTTCTTCTTCTTTCAGCTGGTCATGTTAGGGGTTGCCACAGTGGATCATCTTATTCCATATTGTCTTGTCTTCTGCATCTTGTTCTGTTACACCCATCACCTGTATGTCCTCTCTCACCACATCCATAAATTTTCTCTTAGGCCTTCCTATTTTACTCTTACCTGGTAGCTCTATCCTTAACATCCTTCTCCCAATATTCTCAGCATCTCTCCTCTGCACATGTCCAAACCAACACAATCTCACCTCTCTGACTTTGTCTCCCAACCGGCCAACTTGAGTTGACCCTCTAATGTACTCTTTCCTAATCCTGTCCATCCTTGTCACACCCAATGCAAACCTTAACTCTGCAACCTCCAGCTCTGTCTCCTGCTTTCTGGTCAGTGCCACCGTCTCCAACCCATATAACATAGCTGGTCTCACTACTGTCCTGTAGACCTTCTCTTTTTCACCTCTCTTCCACAATCTCCGTTACTCTATACTGTTGATCCCAAGTATTTAAACTCATCCACCTTCACCAACTCTACTCCTTGCATCCTCACCTTTCCACTGACCTCCCTCTCATTTACACACATGTATTCTGTCTTGTTTCTACTGACCTTCTATAGCATATCTCCAAATCTCCAGGATCTCCTCAACCTGCTCCCTACTATCGCTACAGATCACAGTGTCATCAGCAAACATCATAGTCCATGGGGACTCCTGTCTAATCTCATCTGTCAACCTGTCCATCACCATTGCAAATAAGAAAGGGCTCAGAGCCGATCCCTGATGTAATCCCACCACTGCAGACCTCACCACTGTCACACTTCCCTTGTACATATTCTGTACAACTCTTAAATACTTCTCTGCCACTCCTGACTTCCTCATACAATACCACAACTCCCTGTCAGATTCTTTCTCCAGGTCCACAAAGACGCAATGCAACTCTTTCTGGCCTTCTCTATACTTCTCTATCAACAACTTCAGAGCAAACATCTGTGGTGCTCTTTCCTGGCATGAAACCATACTGCTGCTCACTAATCATCACCTCCCTTCTTAATCTAGCTTATACTACTTTATCTCATAACTTCATGTTGTGGCTCATCAATTTTATCCCCCTGTAGTTACTACAGTTCTGCTGATCCCCCTTAATCTTAAAAAGCGGTACCTGTACACATTCCATTACAGTTTTTCTGAATTGCTAAAACCCATTTCCTAAAATCTCCTCTCCTTTTCTCAAAACACTAAGCACAAACCCTAAAATTCAAGCTACACTCACAAAACCTTTGACTTGTCTTGCAAAATCAAACGATCTTCTCAAAATTATATTATCTTTACTCAAAAGCAAATACTGCTTTCAGATCATGTATTAAGCCAGTCAGTACATACTGTAAACACTACTGAGTAGTCATTACATACTACAGCAAAAAATTGAAAAAACTGTATTCAGGGCATAGAGCTCCAGGAGAAATATTTATTTACAGTAAATGCATTTTGCATCTCCAAAAAAAAAAAACAAAGAAAAAAATTTCATAACTCGGTGGATTCAACATTTACTGTACATAAAGTAAAATAAAGTACTACAAAAGCCAGAGTTTTTCATACTGTAAACGAGAAGTACACCACAGCCTATAATGCACTATAAATGGTACAAAATCAAAGGACTGTAAACAAGTGATTGGCCATTGGGCTTCATCACGTCTTTGGGCTGGGTTAGGCCACAGCACTTCATCAATGTCACATGCTATATTCTCCCTCACCAGGCAATGGGGGAAGAACCCTCTTGTGTGCCGAATCCACCCTTGACACAACTCCACACCTATATCACCACAGGCCAATTCCATGGCCTGTAGGAGATTTACCCTGGTGTAGGGTTGTCTGTCATATACCTTCCACCACCATGTAGAGAAAAACTCCTTTATCGGGTTGAGGAAAGGAGAGTATGGTGGCAGGTACACGTTAATAAATTGTTTGTTGATGTTATACCATTCTCTTATCTGTTATCTACTATAACATAGGAAGGATGCTCGTTCAGCTCATAATCCTGCTGCGAAAAGTCCAAACAAGACATCTCGAAGACCACCAGGAAATGTAAGTAGAGGCTGGGTGATATATATGATCACAGTGTGACATGATGGTGTAGAACCCCACAGTTGCTTATGGAAGCACATAGTGTCACATTTCCACCAAGCTGGCCAGGGACTTCAACAATGGCCCACTGGCCATTTATGTTCCGGACTCACCTTTTCCTCTTTGTGAGGTTGAATCCTGCTTCATCCACAAAAATGTATTCATGACGTCTGTCCATGGAATCCAATTCAAACATTCTCTATATGAAGAAATAGATATAATTTTGTAAGTGCTACAGAAAGACAGACTTATGTTGTAGAGTACACTATATGCACTCTTGATTTACATACATTATACATACTGTGATGTCATTGAGCTTAACAGTAGTATGAATATAGTAATATTATTCTGTAAACAATCTGGATTACTGTAAATGTGTCTGAATGTACATGTACTTGCACATACTGAAATCACAGCTCTTTGACTCTTTCTGAGTTGCGCTCAAAGGGTACTCTGTATACTTGCTTCATGCGCACCCTGTTGCGTTGGAAGACACAGTCGATGGTGGAAAGGCTGACACTGTTGATTCCTTCAAAGTCTGTGTTGTCTTCAATTGCTATATTTTTTACAGTCTAATGGTATTGTTTTGATGGACCATGTCAACTATAATGGCCTCTTGCTGCTGATTGAACATACAGTAGCTGTCCTTCCACCCTCCTACGGCAGTCTTGCAATTCTACAAAAAGTGAAAGTGCAGTTACAAAAATATTCATGTTGTACAATATAAACAGTGATGGGATTTCCTCCCAGTCTATTGAAACAACTGTATACAGCAGTACTGTGAACTTTCAAAGACAAAAAAACAGTTATACTGTACCTGCTCTCTTGTCTGAATCTGCAGATTATGGTGGACACAGAGAATCTGCCAATATTGCACTGTGCTCTTTGTCCTGCTTCATTCATTATCATTCCGTGGACAATAACATGGTCTATGACAGTACCTTGAATTTCATCAAAAATTACTACTCTTTATCTTGCTGTTCCTTGGCTTTTGCTTCAGAGAATGGGGTTTAGTGTTTCAGCAATTCAAAAAAACTGCAATAAAAAATAACAAAAATAAAGTACAGACTTACATAAAGAACTTTATATAATTATACACATAAATATATATATATAATTATAATTTATACATATAAATATAAGCTAAATGTATACTATAGGAACGATCTTCTCAGTCTATCAGTGGAGCAGGACAGTGACAGCAGTCTGTCGCTGAAGCTGCTGTTCTGTCTGGAGATGACACTGTTTAGTGAATGCAGTGGATTTTCCATAATTGATAGGAGCCTGAGATAGTCATGCTAGTATAATGATGCTTACTAGATAGATAGTCTATGAGATAGACATGAACATTTTCACCAAGTAATAAATCATAACTGTTTTCAAATGCCACATATACATTTCAAGGTATCCCATATTAGTTTATCTGAATAAAGATATTCTCATTATGAGGAATTATAACAGCTTGTCACATATAACACATCAATACTTTTGTTTAGAATTATTTCTTTGCAAATAGTGAAAATAATTCATTTTTTTACTAATGTAAACTGATAATACTTTGACTATTTCATGAACTCTGCTAAAGCTTCAGGTTAAGGTAAAAACTTTTATTATCACATATATGCAAAGTATAAAGAAATTCTTACTTGCATGTCCTTCAAAAACTAATGGCCATAGTAAGACAGGTTAGATGACATGTATGTCCGACAGAAGACAAAAAAATAAAGCCCTGAACATTAAATACAACATCAGACAATACAACAACTACATCACAATAACAACAGGTTTGTCTAAGCAGTTTACAATATGATTATTTTGTTATTAAGCAGATATTGAGTATCCTAATAATGTGTGGGTAATAACTGTTAAAGAATGTACTGGTGCAACTGCTAATGGCCAAGTATCATTTTCCATAAAGTAGGAGGGAGAAAAGTAACTGTGCAAGTTTAATAACACTTTTTGCTCTTATAAGGCAACGTGTTTTCTATACAGTATGTCCTGAACAAAAGATAGAGGTGTGCTAGTAATATTCTGTGCTACATTAATCACTTTCTATAGATCTTTGTGGTCCTGTACTGAGCAGGTGCTGTATCAAGGTATTATGCAGCTAGTGACAATGGATTCCACTATTATCAGCAAAATGGGGACATCTTAGCTTACACCGCACATTTAAGAAAGATAAAATGTTAATGTGCTTTCTTGACAATTTGGTAAGACGTGTAGTTTATACAATTTTGTTAAGAAAGATACAACTCAAAATGAAGTGAAATCAAAGTGCATCCTCCTTTCTTAAGTTTTTGACCAGCTCTTTGATTTTGCTTACATTCATTTTATCCCGTCAACAGTGTGTCAGAAATCCCTGTATGTCATCTCCTTAGCAAATGAATTCATGGAATTGGAGTGCTGTTTGGCCACACAGATTTGGATGAACAGAAGGGAGTACAGAAGTGAGCTCACTCTATGGTGTGTCTACACTGAGGATTATGTGAAGGAAGTGATAACACCAATTTACACTGGCATCTACCAGTTAAGATCTTCAAAGTCATTTTACAGAGGGTAGCACTAAGTCAGAAGTTTAAGAACTTGATGATCAGCTTTGATGGAATAGATAGATAGATAGATAGATAGATAGATAGATAGATAGATAGATAGATAGATAGATAGATAGATAGATAGATAATAGAATTTTAGTTGTCCTCAGGGGGAAATTTGGATTTTTACAGAAGCTCTTATAATAGATAAATACATAAATAGATAAATAAGTAAATAACACATACACCATGGTCTAAACACACATCAGAATGTCTAAAAAGTAAGAAAATTAAAAGAAAGGACACTTCTGTCTTGGCAGTCACAGTCACATTGAGGCATTATGCATAAGTATTACTGTTGGTATACTAGGAGCCCAAGTAATGTTTCTTGACACACTTCTACTAAATTATTTGTTGGCTGAAAATATTCAGTGTGTCAGAGAGAGGATGTGCAGAATTGTTCATAATGGCATTCAGTTTTGTTTTAATTCTATCCTTTGGTACTACCTCCAGGGAGTTCAGAGTGTGTCCCATAACTGTTGCCTGCCCTTTTAATTAGCTGGTTGATTTGGTGGGCATCTGTTGAAGTGATGTTACCAGCCCAGCAGACCACAGAATGGTGATATGGCTATCAAGTCATACAACAAATCAACAAGTCAAGATGGGGAGCACGCACTGGTACAGTGTGTTGCCACATCCATTACACAACGAAACTACTCAGGATCTCGGTTGGCAACCCCCCAGGCAGACATGTGGTCCAGTCCCACCCTCTGGAAATGACCCTCTATCTGCCGCAGCCAGATGTTACGTGGGCAACTCCTTGGCCTTATGAGCTGGATCACCCTCGGAGAAATGCGCCACATGCCCATAGTGCCATAACTGACGCTCCCTCACAATGCAGGTAATGTGCCTCATTCGGGACTCCATGAGCAACCGCTCATTCAACACAAAGTCAAACCAACAGTACCCAAGGATTTTCTGGAGAGACACAGTACCAAAGGAGTCCAGTCTTCATCTCAGATCACTGGATAGCATCCATGTCTCACAACCATATAGCAAGACAGGAAGCACCAGGACTCTAAACACTTGGACCTTTGTCCTTTTGCATAGATATCGGGAGCACCACACACCCCTTTCCAGTGACCTCATGACCCCCCATGCCCTTCCAATCTGTCTACTGATTTCATAGGAAGAGTCACAAGAGACATGAATGTCACTGCCAAGGTAAGTAAACCTCTCGACAAGGTTGACACTCTCTCCACAAACAGGCACACTGCGGATTGCTGTGCCCAAGAGGTCATTAAAAGCCTGGATCTTTGTTTTTATCATGGACACTCGCAAGCCCAGACACTCAGACCCTTTGCTCAGTCTCTCTAGATCTCCGATCAGAGCCTCCATTGACTCAGCAAAGATCACAGCATCGTCAGCAAAGTCAAGATCCGTGAATCTTTCTTCACCAACAGATGCCCCACAGCCACTGGACTCCACGACCTTGCCCAACACCCAGTCCATACAAGCATTGAACAGAGTAGGAGCAAGAACACACCCCTGACAAACCCCTGAATCAACTGGGAAAAACACAGAGGTTCTGCCTCCACTCTGCACAGCACTCACAGTACCAGTGTACAGGCCGGCCATGATATACAGCAACATCGAGGGGATCCCGCGAACCCTCAGGATGTCCCACAGGGCAGCTCAATCAACTTAGTTGAATGCTTTACGAAAATCGAAAAAGGCTGCAAAGAAACTCTGCCGATATTCACGTTTGCGCTCCATGAGAACCCTCAGTGCTAGGATGCGGTCGATGGTAGAGGTTTTAGGCGTAAAACCAGACTATTCCAGTCACTGACAGGTAAGCAATCTTATTGAGGACGACCCTAGCAAGGACCTTACCCAGCACCGAGAGCAGTGTTATCCACCTGTAGTTGCTGCAATCCAGGCATCACCCTTCCCTTTCCAGATAGGGATGACAAGTCCTGTTTTCCAGTAAGTTGGGATGATGCCAGTCTCCCAAATGGAAGCAAAGATTGCTTGCAATGCCAGGAGGACAGCCTTACCACCTGCCTGGAGAAGTTTACCCCAGATACCACAGATCCCTGCAGCCTTTCCTCCCCTCAGCTGGTTCACCACCTGTGCAATCTCAGTGAGATTGGGTAATTCGCAGCTAATTGGAGGATCAGCCTCAAGGACTGTGGATGCAGAGATATCCAACGTCCTAGAAGGAGGATCAGCTTTGAACAACTGCTCAAAGTAGCCAGCCCAGCGGGTCACAACTGCAGTGTCATCTGTAAAGACCGTTCCATCAGCCCCCCTGACTGCAACTCTCTGAGGAACAGATTCGGATGTGCGTAATGCTTCGATTCCTCTATAAGCAGGACATGGGTCGCTAGACCACAGATGGTGTATCTCTTGCTCACAGATTCCTCTAACAAACGCCTCTTTATCTGCCCACAGAGCCCTTGCAGTCATCCTTCTCAGTTCCCAGTATAGACCAGAGTTGCCATTGAGCCATGCGCTGTGACTCCGCTCAATGATATCCAGAGTGCCGTGTGAGATGAAATACCTCCTTCTGGAAACACCGATAACACCAACACAACCCTCAGCAACCTTCAGGGTCTTGTCACGGAAGGTCTCCCACATCACTTGGGATCGGCAGTTGCACCCAAATCTGCAAGTTCCTCACACAAACTGCGTGCAAACTCATTAGAAACAGACTGGTCTTGGAGTCTGGCCAAGGCTCATTTTCCTAGTAGGTGGTAACCTACTGGACCTAAGCTGGATCCCAAGAGTAGCAACAATAAGTCTGTAGTCAGAATTCACAAACTTGGCACTTCTGTAGACCCTGCAGTTTTGCAAGAGCCTCCAGCGTCTGCCCATGAGGATATGATCGATCTCCTTCACTGCACCACCAGTATTGGAGTACCAAGTCCAACGATGCAGTTCTGGGCGCTGGAACCAGGATCCATTGATTTGCAGCCCCTAACCTTTTGCATAGTCAAGGAACATTGAGCCACTTTCAGCATGGTCACCAGAACCATGGGGACCGAGACAATCCTCATAGCCAGCCCTGTCAGTGCAAGTGGCTGCATTGAAGTCACCCATGACCAGAGGAGTGTCACCTCGTGGGCACCCATCAACCACCGAGTGAAGATGCAAATAAAATGTTTTCCTCGCCGAGACATCACTCACCACGATCAGAGCATATACTGAGACAACAGACAAGGTACCCAGGGAGTGCCGTAATCTGAGTCTCATAATATGCTTGTTGAAACGTAGAAACCAATCCGCTACAGCAACAGTTACTCCCCGAGTATGACAGCCATCAGAGTGACCAGACCAATAAAAGGTCTATCCATCTACAGAGATCTGCCCAGTCCCCAGTCTGCGCACCTCAGAGAGTTGGGCCACTGAAATACGGAGTTTACACAGCTCCTCTGACAGCAGAGGAAGATGATTATCTTGCTGGAGAGACAAGACGTTCCATATGCCTACCTGTATGGGCTGCCTCAAATTGGGACCTGAGTGCTGCTGTGCAGCGGTCGATGCCTTAGCACCACACCAGTTCCCGCCCCCCAACAGACCTGACCCCATTGGCACCAGAGAAATAAAAAAACATAATCTTCAGAGCTTTGTCCAGGTAAGAATGAGCCTTGTGCATCCTCTACTCCAATATTTGTCTGATGGGCAAACTGCAGTGAATCCAGATGGTCTAACACAAAATGACTTATTTTGTCCAGGACTATTCTCTCATAGGTCTTCATGATGTGAAAAGTGGTCTAAAGACATTTGATGAAGAGACACCTGCCTTATTTGGAACAGGAAGAATACAGAATGTTTTCCACAGCAGTGGCAATTTCTGAAACCTTATGGACAGATTGAACAGATAACAGAGGACACTACAAAGTTGGACAGCACAGAACTTAACAACTCAAGGACTGTCTCCATCTGGTCCTGTAGCTTTTCCGGTGTGTAGCCTCCTCAGTTGTTTCCTCAGTTATGGACAGCCCACACTGATGTTCAGAAGGGGACTCATCACTAGCCATTCCAGTTGACGTGGTAGGAGTTGTTGATGTAGTAGGGATGGTGTGGGGAGACTGGTCATTGGAAGAAGGTGGCAGAGGGAAGGAAAATCTATTAAAAATTAGTTCAGACTGTTAGCTTTGTCCACATCCCCTTCTAGCACCTGAGTGCCAGATTGCTTGACTGCAGTAATTATACCCAGTTCATTCAAGACATCCTTCTTGTTATTTGGAGTGAATTTGTTTTCTGTTTTAGCTGCGTCAGCTTCCTTTCCATCACTCAGCTTTTCTTTAGTACATGCTGTACGTCCCTCAGAGCCTCTTTGTCACTTGATTTGAATGCTCTATTTTTATCATTCTGGAGACTTTTTAGTTCCTTGGTAATCCAGGGCTTGTTGTTTGGGAAGCAACACACTTTCTTTGAGGGTACCACTGTGTTGACACAGAAGTTGATATACTGTAGTCTGTGAAGCAGTGACAGAGCCCCTCAATATTGTCCCCATGTTACTCACACATCATTTCTCAGTCTGTCACCTGGAAGCAATAATTCAGAGCAACTTCAACCTAGGCATCTGTGCCGGCAATCAGAAGGTTGCTGATTCGAATCTTGTAAACACCAGAAGTGACTCTACTCCATTGGGCCCATGAGCAAGGCCCTTAACCTGCAATTGCTTTGTCCTGGGTATGACGTTAATATGCACCCAGCCCTGCAAGCAGGTCCTCCAACTTACAGGGAAATCTTTGGGCTTGGTGGCAGGATTGGCACTCCAGTCACCGTAAAAAAACCTCACACTGTTCCAGTGTGGCGCTGAGGTGTCACCCATTGCATGGCTGCACTCGGGTCCCTATTTGGGTGGTTCGTCGTGTGGTGGGAATGGCAATGTGCTTTATTAGCACATGCACCCAACCCTCTCCTCCTTTCCTCACTATATTGGTGGCAACATATTGCCATCTAATAACATGTTTGTAGCTGGGAATAAGAGGAACCAGGTTGTGGTCAGATTTGCCTAAAGGTGCCAGTAGTTTACATTTAGAGGAATCTAACATTTGAATACAACAGGTCCAGCTTGTTATTTCCTTTAGTGGAACAAGTTACAAAGTGATAGAAATTTGTCATTTTTCCTTCCAAAAGTCATATGGTTGAAATCACCACATGTTATAACTGCAGGGTCAGAATGAGTCATCATTAAGGTGTTGGTGTCAGAGTGAATCATTTCCATTGCTAAATTCCCATTTGTGGATGGAGGAAAATAAACATTAAAAAGGTTGATATAAGTTATCTCTCTGGACAAATAACATGGATGAATTCCAACAGCCAGAATTTCAATGTCTAAATTATAAACTGTAGTTTTATTGTAATATGCTCTCTTTTACACTAATCTTATTCACATACTGTAAATGACCATTCCCCTTCCTATGTTTTTTCCACACTGCACTGGGTCTCCTTCTGCTCGAATAAGATGAAATCCATCCAGCATTAAGACAGTGTCACGTATATCAGGTTTAAGCCAGCTCTCCGTAAAGCACAAAATGCCACTGTACTTGTCTGCTCCATGACCCGCTATAAGTGCACACAGTTCATCTATCTTATTTGACATCGATTGAACATTTCTATCAGTGGATAGTAGACCAGTTATAAAACCTTTTTGCCTTGCTTTTATTCTCATTTCCCTCTTTGTCTGTGGACAAACAGCTCTTGTGGTAAAGCGAAACAGCTGCCTAGGCACTCGAGATTGCAGTAGAAATAGTTGGACAGGGGAGTATTTAATACACCCCGCTTTTATTTTCTCAGTTTCTCTTATGTTTCTATGCAAACATAAGGCAGCTTTTAGGTCCTCTTTGTGACTCCATCCAAGTGCAGTTAAGACAAGACAGTGACTGGGTTTGCATTGCCATGTGTCAGTCAATTTAAGATGGTACAATGGTGAGGTGAAGTGTATAAACAGGACTCTGGGATGGAAATTTTTATTATCCAGAAAAGTCTAGACGGTACAAAGTGTAAAAAATATTGCATAACCTGAGGACCTGTTGGGAAAACTAGAGGTGATCCAAAGGATTAACAGTGAGTTAAAATCTCAGATTTAATCAGTAATTTGTTCATTGTTATTGCAGGCAGTATCAAAATTAGGTAAAAATACATGTGCACACCAATGAGTTAATACATAACAGACAATATTATAATAATGGTGATTATCAGAGGATCCAAGATCTCCATTTTCTGTCCAGTACCTTATGATATGCATGTTAGGAAACTTGTTGGCTTTAAATCAACTGTATGTGTGTGTGTGTGTGTGTGTGTGTGTGTGTGGGTGTGCGTCATTGGACTGTCATCACCATTCTTCATCAATTACTGTTTTGTACTCAATGCTGCAAAAATAAGGGAGTAGAGTTTAGATGAATGAATGCACAATATAATATACATTGGTATATTTTCTGTCATTTTTTGCTCATTTAACTGGTAGGATAAACTCTGAAAGCATCGAGTCCTGACTATACATAATATACAGTTAAGTATTGTTATTTTATAAATCCACAGGACAAAAACATTGAATATACACCTCTAAGAGAGAGTTAGATATCAGCAGCACATTAAAGACAGGATGGCTGTGTGCTTTTATATTTATTGAAATACGCTTTAACGTTTGTTATATAATGTATGCACAGGAAATAATTTGGTGGTGGTTTGACTTAGTAGTCTAGGAAATAAATATCTAGGTTTGTATAAATTGCAGTATTATTTTAAACCAAAAGACTGAAAAATACTAATTGAAAAAAGTTACTTTAATATGATTCAGTGCTATATTCTATATTATCTTCTTTTAGCATTTTTATTCTCTCATATAATATAAAATTATGACTTGCATTATTGTAATGTTTTATGATAATTGTATTTTTATTAGGCATTTACAGCCAAAACATTGTGACTCGCAACCCATTTTATTGACAAGCTGCTGATAGAGATTCATTTCAAATAAATTCCACATACATAACAAGCAGCTTTTATGCAATGCAGTGGTATCAGCAAACAAAGAACCAATACTTAACATTTATAATGGAATTACAGCAAGTTTGGTAATTCATCTAATAAATTTCAGCCAGCCTTGGAAACCTTTTCAAAATCCGGATCTCTGACAATTAAGTCATCTCTCTCTGACTCTGGTATATTACTGTGACATACAGTCATACAGTGTCACAGGCAGTTGTTAACCTTAACAAAAAGTGAAGTCTTTTAAAGCTATGAAGTTGCTGCTTTTAATATACCCTCTACAGAAAGTAAGAAAAGCCATTTTTTTGGTGTGTTTTGAAGAAAGAAAGAAAAGAAAAAAAAACCTAAAACAAAAAAACAGGGTTTGTATATGGCTAGGAACTTCTGGCTGTAGCCAAGTCTGACTGTAATGGTACAATGTCCTTAGTTGTCCTTCACTGGGGTGGGCAGGTTTACCGTCAAGGTGAGTGCGCTTTTTTAACATCTCCTGCATCTTTATTCCAGTGTTCTGTTTTTGCATCCTGTAGGCAGAAGCTGACATCAACTTATGCCATGGACCAGCCAGATTGTGGTTTATGTGACATGCCTAAAATAAAGGTTCTGTAAGACTTCTAAATGTTGGTCATCATATGACCAATTGGAAAGTCTAAATAAACTAATATAAATAATCAAATTATGTAAGACAAAAAATCAGTATAATCTTTTGAAATGTTATTTTTTTAGCTCGTTCAGGACAAACATATTTACTAAAGTAATTTATATGCCCACACCTGGAGAGTCTTCTGTAATACTTTTTGCCTTTCGATCATTGGTTATAGGATCATTTGGTTTTCAATGAAATTAA
Organism: Erpetoichthys calabaricus; assembly: GCF_900747795.2. Classification (NCBI taxonomy): domain Eukaryota; kingdom Metazoa; phylum Chordata; class Cladistia; order Polypteriformes; family Polypteridae; genus Erpetoichthys; species Erpetoichthys calabaricus. Next base: position 105,909,739 of record NC_041402.2, on the reverse strand, counting down.
TTTTCATTTGAGCAAAGCAAGAGATGGAATTCAAAAGCATTTAATGTGCAAGTCTCTCATAGTTCAATGTGTAACAAAGTATGCTTATTGACTTAATTATTTTTGGTATTTCCTCTATATAGGCTGACTTAATGGTGGGTTTGTTCTTAAAGCACATGACACAGTATGGGGCGGAGGAGGAAATATAGAGCTTAGTTTAAAATTGTAATCTTTCAAGAAAGAAAAGGAAAGGAGAACTGAATACACTATATAGCACATTACAGAAGATCCCACTTATTTACAAATATAACATGATTCAAATTATTCAGTGTTGGATTCTGTATTTTCTTTATTTAGGTATTCAAATCTTATTTAATAAGTATGTAATGATCTTTTTCTTTTAAATTTTATATTCATGGTTAACTTTGTTCATCTTTTTCTTAGGTGTTTATAGTCAGGACACTGTGAATCAGAGCCCTTCTGCTCAGCACATTGCAGAGGGACATTCATTTCAAATAACATGCACTTACAAAACCAGTAGCTTTTATGCAATGCAATGGTACCAACAGAATAGAAACGAGGGCTTAAAATACATCAACAAAGTTACATCTTCAAGGACGTACGGTGATGATGCAGGTAAATTTAAGCCAACTGTAGACACTTCATCAAAATCTGGGTCTCTGACAATAAAGCCATCTCTTTCTGATTCTGGAACATATTACTGTGCAATAGAGCCGCACATTGCTACAAAAAATACCTCAGCCTAGCAAAAACATCAAAACAGGAGTGCAAACAACAAATTTGGAAAATACTTTTTGCAGGTGCTGCAAATATCAGTTTATTATATAACCACTACATGATATATGGGAAATGATGACAGCACATGTTCTGAGAAAATGAAACATTACAACTGGCATCTGGAATCTGAGACATCTGTAATTAGAAATAACATGTTTTACTTAAATGTTATTTATAGTAAAAATATTAAATGCATATTTTTGTGATTTTTTTTATCCTCAGTAAAAAGCTAAATAGGTGATACAGAAAATATTCAGGTTATATTAAACAGTTTAGAGATTTAAAAAATCACAAGACTACATTCAATTAGCTGCTTTATATTTATCAAAAATATAGAAGGGTCTTGTTGATGCAGAGACTGTTCTGACAGCTTTGAAGGTAAATAAGGACAAAATTTGAATTTGATACCAGTTCATTATCAAGTGACCAAACACTGAGCTTTCGAATTCTTAAAGGAAACAAAAGTGCAGAGGTACACGGTATTAATTTTTAACACCGAGGTGATAACATTATTTTCTGCACTTCAATACATCAAAAGTGAAAATACAGATTGATTGTGTAACACATTATTTTTTCTTTAATATTGCTTACATGCAAATTTAAATGTTTTATTTTTTTAATTAAAAAATATTCATTCATGCATTAGTCCATTTACTAAATTCTCCCATTTCTCCAGGATGTCATCTGGGTTTAAGGGGAGGACCAACCATGTCCATCACAAGGCATTGTCAGGCACTTGCAAGCTGAAACATAGACTGGCCGATTAACAGTCAGAATTAACATGAATGCCTTTGAGATGTGGGAGAAAAAAATAGAATCTGGAGTGTGAGTACATGTTTGTCCTATTGCATTTGAGGCATACAACCTGCTTTAGATTCTAGGACATTGTCTAAATGGTATACAGTACATCAGTGAACTGTTGACTAAGAGAAAGAGATGGGAAACAAATTGTTGAGTTATCATTACTCACGAGAATGTTGCCCAGTAAGGATTTTTAAACTGTGAGCCAAATATGAACAGTGTCTCCTCAAAGCTCTATTAGCAGCATCCAAATTACAATATGAACTTTTTGGTCTGTGGTATCACAACTTTGTTTTTTTCTGCCAAAGGGTATCACAAAAAATGCTTATGTAACTGAACAAGGTTCAGGTTCAAAGTTGATTAAATAATCATCAGATATGAAGAAACTGTTGTGAATATTTACATACCACAATTAGAACTGGGATTAATTTTGCATTGTTTAGTGGACAACTTGCATTCACTGATAAGAGCTGCCGATTAGCTGCTCTTATTGCATTCCTGTTTGTTAGTTATGTGAACAAAAATCAGTGTTACAGTATTTGTTATTGAAGCTTCTCTTGGCCGTTTCTCTTCTCATTGTCTGGCTGTGGTACTTGCTAGCACTACTTAACTTTTGAGCATTTTTTAACCCATGGGAAAGGCAGAAAAGATATAGGAAGCCTTTGCATTTTATTAGTTTGCCGAGCACAATGTTGTATGCTGTAGGACTCTCTGTACAAGCTGGTGGCTTAAGTCTTCAAATCTTTGACTTTGTCTAACTATTCTGTGACTTATTGTGTTATTGCCATAGTTAAAGGCATTACAGTACTGTAATCTAATTACATTTACCAGTAATGAAGTAGTGAAATGTGTTACTGTTTAAATTCTCGTAATCACATTACAGTCACTGTCTTTGTAAAAATGTATTACATATATGCTTGTAAGCAAATAATATGGAATGCAAATGCCCTCCATTCCATCTCATGTAACATTCATGGAGGTGAATGTGGCTACCCAATCTGCATAATCTGACCAATTTATACTGCACATTTGCACTATTTTCTCACAGGCATGGAGCATATCGAATTTTACAACACTGTGACATCTATATTGAGATGTGTGTTCCTTTACCACATTAAAATGACAGTTGATTTTACTTCAAGATTCTATTAAGGCTAATTTTGTCTTTATTAAAAAAATAAAGATTTTGAGTTTTGAAACAAGTACAAAAGGTAAATATGCCATTGTACCATTTAGACTGTAGTCTATAATATGGAACATGGTAGATAAACAATGGTTGCCTGTTTCATTTAGAACCTTTACCAAAGTTCTGTCTATACAACTGAAATCACCACTACTTATGTATCATTTAAACACCACACATCTGGTAAATGTTGAACCAAGCTTCAAGAGAATAGAAAAAAGCAGATCTTTTAAAATAAATAAATATTGTATATCCATAATAACCTTTCAATAACATCACAAAAACCCTTTCAAATTTTTGTTTACAAAATTGTTTAAATGTCTAATTCTGATTGAAAGTTAATTTAAGAAAGGTGCAGGTAAGAAATACTGAAAGCCAAAGAATAAAATGCCAAGAAACAAAAAAAGCTTCAGATTATGTGGGTCATAATATCAATTAGTTTGGTGGTCTAATGTTTTTAGGTTAGCTGGTGTAAACACATTAGCAAATACGAAAGAGCTATGATCTCAGTATCTCAGTACAGTGGCCAACTAAGCCAAAATACTGCAAACCTACATAATATAGTTTTTGTCTCATATTATTGCCTTATTTATTATTAATTTTATTCCAATACTTAGAAATCAATGTGTAGTGATACATACAGACAATGTTTCCTTCATTATCAACATCCAACAGTTCTTTTGGTGGGTCTTGTTCCTCTGATCACTAGCTCTTACCACTTGCCAAAGAATACTGCACAGCTCTTGTTTTTAAAATATCAGGGATTGAAAACTGAAAATAAAACAAACAAGCACAATTATTTATAACAAATAATATACAGAATAACACACATAAAAGCTGTAAATAAAGAGAGACAAAAACATGTTATCTATGTCTTCTTCTTCTTCTTTCGGCTGCTTCCATTATGGGTTGCCACAGTAGATCATTTTCTTCCATATACTCCGGTCTTCAGCATCTTGTTCTGTTACACCTATCACCTGCATGTCCTCTCTCACCACATCCATAAATCTTCCCTTAGGCCTTCCTCTTTCCTAGCAGCTCTATCGTTAACATTGTTCTCCCAATATACCCAGCATCTCTCCTCTGCACATGTCCAAACCAATGCAATCTTCACCTCTCTGACTGTCTCCCAACCTTCCAACCTGAGCTGACCCTCTAATGTACTAATTTCTAATCCTATGCATCCTCGTCACACCCAATGCAAATCTTAACATCTTTAACTCCGCTTTAACTCACTCTTGCTGATACCTGTCTGTCACAAATCACTCTTGACACTCTTCTCCACCCATTCCACCCTGCCTGCACTCTCTTTTTCACTTCTCTTCCACAATCCCTGTTACTCTGAATTGCTAATCCCATGTATTTAAACTCGTCCACCTTCATCAACTGTACTCCCTGCATCCTCACCATTTAACTGACCTCCCTGTCATTTACACACATGTATTCTGTCTTGTTCCTACTGACCTTCATTCCTCTCCTCTCCAGAGCATATCTCCACCTCTCCAGGGTGTCCTCAACCTGCTCTTGATACAGATCACAATGTCATCAGCAAACATTATAGTCCATGGGGACTCCTGTTTAATCTCGTCTGTGAACCGGTTCATCACCATTGCAAATAAGAAAGGGCTCTGAGCTGATCCCTGATGTAATCCCACCTCCTTTCTTAACAAAGCTTCCACGACTCTTTCCCATAACTTCATGCTGTGGCTCATCAATTTTATCCCCCTGCAGTTACAGCTCTGCACATCCCCCTTATTCTTAAAAATCGTTACCAGTACACTTCTTCAATTACCTCTTGCCTGAAGAAGGGGCCTGAGTTATCTCAAAAGCTTGCATATTGTAATCTTTTTAGTTAGCCAATAAAAGGTATCATTTTGCTTGACTTCTCAAATGAACCATTAACAGTACATTCTTCTGAATTAGACTGTAAATTATTCAGCATATCTGTTTTCATGTAACAATTCAATAAACTGAGCTAAAATGTTGAGTCGAATAGATAACGTATTCTTAATTTATACTTCATTTGAATTTTACAAGGGTAATAGGATAAATCTTAATGAAGAACTGAGCAAACAGACAAGTATGAAATGTTTAACTTGACATATCATGTTGAAAGCTGAAAGATTTTTTCTAATGTTCTTTCAGCTCTTAATGGTCTAACAATCACATCTGTTACAGTATCAGTAGATTGAAATTTATCAAACCATTTTAAAATTGCATTACAAGGAGGAATTCATGCTCACTAAGGCACATTAAACTTAATACAAAACATTTTTGCTGGTCTGTTACAGATTTGGATTGAATGTATGCCATGATGGTGAACACATAATAAGGCTCCCATCAGTTGCTGCTGAAACTTCATTTAGAATCAAAATAACAAGGACATTATATTTTAAATATCCCACACTACTGCTTCACCTACAACAACACCATCATTTTCATACCCTTGTGCCTCACCGGTTATTTTCAATATTTCAATCTAACACCACAGTTCCATGACCTCACAAGCTTATCTGTCTCCCCCTTTCTTAGATGTTTATATGTAATTATTTAGTTATCCATCCATCCATCCATTGTCCAACCCACTGAATCCGAACACAGGGTCACGGGGGTCTGCTGGAGCCAATCCCAGCCAACACAGGGCACAAGGCAGGAACCAATCCTGGGCAGGGTGCCAACCCACCGCAGGACACACACAAACACAACCACACACCAAACACACACTAGGGCCAATTTAGAATCGCCAATCCACCTAACCTGCATGTCTTTTATGTATTTGTTTATTATAATTTCGCACCAGAAAAACTGAACTTCTTTGTTATGAGTCAACAGCATTGTTAATTGAATTCATCCTGGATCACACACATCTGCAATCAAATGTACGCAAAATAGATGGTACCACAGAATTCATCCCTGGACAAACTCATTTAATTTTAGTACATGGTCAGGTGGAGACCTATCATAGTAACCCGTACTTTAAAAAACACTGATTTACATCAGAGCATTTTAATGGTGTTACACTGTGGCTGCTGAGTAGCCCAACAATCTGGGGGCAATAACTTTTATTTTAAATCTACTGGTGCAAGAGCTAATGTACTTTTTCCAGAGAGAAAAGTAACTGTACAAACTTAATAACACTGTTTGCCCTTCTAAGGCAGCATGTGTTTTTTATGTCCTGAACAGACAACAGCAATAGCATTTTGTGCCATGTTCACTTCCCTCTGTAGTGCTTTGTAGTCCTAAGCTGAGCTGGTGCCCAACCAGGATATTATTCAGCCAGTGAGAACAGATTCCACTACAGTTAACAGCAACAGCATTTATTTCTATATTACATTTTCATTCAAAGAATTTAGCTCAAAGTGCTTTACTAGATGTTAAAGATATAGTTAAAATAAAAGAGAAACAACTTAAATTAGATAAGAATAATAATGAATAACAAAAAATATCCATACAAGCTTACATAACTGATGTAAAATTAGTATAAAAGTAGCTTCCCTATACAATATACAATATCAAATTGTAAGTATACAGATGAGTGTGATAATAAGGTCAGATGGCAAAGACAACTCCAGTTAAGCTGAAGAAAAAAACAAAATCTGAAAGGGTCCCAAAACCAAAAGACTTCCCTCCCCAATTGGACATTTTACCTAACACAAATGTGGTGAAATAATTCTTCATAATTTCTAGACTTTGTCCCAGAGGATTCAATGCAATCATTATTGTGGCTAGCTGGAGCATCCCCATTCATTTGAGCATCACAGATGGCTGCACAGTGCCTGAAATAGGTGGTGGTGGCCCAAAACCCCTCCAGAGAAGGACTGGAAAAGAAAGCAGAAAAAAGTGGAGATTAGTAAAGATTCCAAATCCCTGACGAATATGATAATACTATGGCTATATACTGTACTGTAGTCTATGAGTGGAAATTGATTATGTAGCTATGAAAAAGGCCAAATTAAAAAGTGTTTTTTGGCATTTATTAAAACTGTTCCACAGTGTCACTCTTGCATGTCTCTGCTTGTAAAGTTTTTCAGATCTTTCATACATAACAGCAAAATGCCACCTAACCAATTCATTTATGCTTAGCTCTTGGAATAATAAGCAGTCAGCAAAAATGGAGACATTCTAGCTTTCCTCTAACATATGAGAAACTAATTGTGTTGATGAGCCGTCTTGTCAATAATTAAGATATGTAGTTTATCCTTCAGGGGCCTCATGTATAAATGGTACGTACGCCCATTTCCATGCTCACATTACAATGCATGAAAACTAAACTTGGCGTAAAGCCACACACATTCTCATGAAAGTACAACCCATTGCGTACGCATGTTTTCTGCTCAGTTTTGCAAACTGGAGGCATCCAGCATCAAAGCAGTGCTACTGTTCCTGTGTGGTTTCTCAAATACACTGAAATTAACCACATATTGTTTATAAATTTAAGGCACCTGATTGTAATCAACCTGTAACCATATAATGGTGCACAGAATGGCCAAACTATTCTTAATACCATAGCTGCTTTAGTGTTGTTTCTCTCAGTGCACCCCTCAGAATATTTTAACCCACTGTATCTGAGTGTGGAATCACAGCTGTACAGCAGCTGATCGGAAATCTCTATGGCGGATTGTGTCGAGAGGGCAGAGTATTATTGGGATACAGCATCTAGCCCTGGAGAACATTTAGAGTACATGCTGCCTCAGCCATGTGCACAGTCTATTTGAACTTCACCCATTCAGCAAATGCTTCAGAGCCTTTCATGTAGGGACCTCAAGGTTCAGAAACAGTTTAATCCCAAGAGCTATGAACACACTCAATCAGTCTATCAAGTGCTCTCAGGAGAACTGTTTGTACTTAGAATTACAATTACCTAACTGTAAACTTGCATTACGGTTGTAGTATTGCACAACCTGAGCTTCTTTATGAACCATCTGCCCTATCTGCACTATATGTAATTTATACTTATGCTTTTATATTGTATATTTTCATTGTTTTTTATCGTGTTATTATTATCATTATTTTATTATTTTATAGGAAAATAAGTTTATAGAGGATTTGCATATTGAATCTCATTGTACCACACAATAACAATAAAGGCATTCAATTCAATTCAATAGAAGAGAGCACATATTTATAGATGATGATAACTGGCTTCTAAGTTGATTTAGATTTCCAAGCGCTATCTCTTTGGAGGGCGGCATGGTGGTGCAGTGATTAGCGCTGCTGCCTCGCAGTTAGGAGACCCGGGTTTGCTTCCCGGGTCCTGCATGCGTGAAGTTTGCATGTTCTCCCCGTGTCTGTGTGGGTGTGCTCCGGTTTCCTCCCACAGTCCAAAGACATGCAGGTTAGGTGCATTTGCAATCCTAAATTGTGCTTGGTGTGTGGGTGGGCTGGCACCCTGCCCGGGGTTTGTTTCCTGCCTTGCACACTGGGATTGGCTCCAGCAGACCCCTGTGACCCTGTAGTTAGGATATAGCAGGTTGGATAATGGATGGATATCTCTTTGGAGCTCTTGACATCATTCTTAAGATGAAATCCATTGAAGTATTTATATTACATTATACAGATAAATTTTTAACTTCCTTTAAATAATGTATACTGTTAATAATTAAACTTCAGGCCACGGTGTTGCAGCGGTAATGATGAGCTGGCATCCCGTCCAGGGATTGGTCCTGCTTCACACTGTATGCTTGCTGGGGCTGGCATGACCCTGGATAGATAGATAGATAGATAGATGGAGTAATTAAACATGTACTATGAAGATATTTCAATGTTCCTTAAAAGTTTTAAAGAATCAGCATTCTAAGCTTACAAATTGTCTGATATTTATTACAGAGCTTATTGTGTAGCAATTGGTTACTCTTTGAAAGAGACAGTACTGCTGCATTAAATTATTTCATTGAGGGTCGCACACATACCAGCAAGCATCTTGCAGGTGGCAGGAACAATCCCTGGATGGTCTGCCAGCTCATCGCTACCACCCATGTTTAATACCTGCCTTACTTCATTTCATTATGAAAATTGTATCAAGTATATATCTTAGTATTAAAATTGTTTGAAGGGCTGTAATATCATGAATGTAATGAATTCTGTGTCCTGTTGGCGTAAGAAAAAGCCCGTTTAAGAAGCACGTAGTGATTCAAACACATAAAGCACATAGAAGAACACATACAATATGAAGCATTTAACGTGCTACTTTAGTTACGATGGGATCTGAGAAACTCTAGTAAATTAAACATTGATTTTAAGATTAAGTGTACAACATTCTACTTAAATGACAAAATAAACTATGAGATTAAAGTGGACATTTTGACCTTTTTTTCACTGTGTCGCTATTTTTTTTCTTTTCTCTGTACCCTAATATGCTTCCGCATGACACTCAGATGGTGGGCTTTTCCACGGTGACTTTGATATCTGACCACTTCCTTTTTACTTCAGTCACTATACAACTTTCTGAACTTATGCATGGTTTTCTGCATCTGAATATTTTTGTGCGTGCGCATATTTCCACTTTAGTCTGTATACCATATTTTAGTGTGAGTTCTATGCACAGCGTTATGCATGAGGCCCCACATCATTAAAGATATGCAGTAGATGGAACTATGACTTTCTGAACTTTTTGAAGCACTCATTGATTTTACTGTACATACATTAATTGTTGTCCTGACTCTGTCAATAGTAAACCTGTTTCCTGCCAGCCATATGGCATGAATTCTAAGAGATATGTCATTTTCTGAGGGCATTTTGTGCAAACTAGGAGTGATCCAAAGTATTTACAATAAGTTTTACACCTGCAGATATAAATAAGACTTTGTTCATTGGTATTGCAGGTGTTGTTTATATTAGTAAAATATATGTGTAACAGACAATATTATAACAATAGTGGGCATATTACCAGAGTAAATAGATTTGTTGCCTTAAATGACACAGTTGTACTGTGAAGAATGTCCACTGTTATGTGTTCTCTCCATGTCTGTGTGGGTTTTCTCCAGAGTCTTTGTTTTCTGCCCACTATATATTGAGTTGCACATTAGAAGATTCTGTTTTTCCTCAGTGCTTTCACTATGTATCAGATTAAAAGGAGTTGAGTACAGGTGAATGAATAATATAACTGACTTGGATATATATTCCATCATTTATTGTTCTTTTAACAGTCAGGATCCTAACTAGTAGGACAGCCTCTCAGTTAATTCAATCCTTACCATAAATAATATACTGTAAATATTGTTATTTTATAAATCTATAGAAATACTGAATATTCTCCACTAAGACAGAATTAAAGATAAACAGTACATTAAAGACAGGATGACTGGGTGCTTCTTGACTTTTGTTATATATTCACAGGAAATTTGGTAGTAGGTTTGACACAGACAGACATCATCAAGTCATCTGGAAAATAAATAACCAGGTTTTTCTATAAATTATAGTCCTCTTTTTGATTTAAGGAAGAAACATAAAATTTAACAAAAGATAATGGAATTTAATATGATTCAGCGTTGCATTCTATTTTTTCTTTTTTCAGGTATGTACAATACATATTTTTTATTCTTTCACATATGCTATGGTGACATGAGCTATTGTTGTGTTTTGTTAATTAACATATTTTTTTTGCCTCTTTTTAGGCACTTATAGCCAATATATTGTGACTCAGATACCATTTTATTCTCAAGCAAGAGAAGGAGATTCATCTCAAATAAACTGCACATACACAAGAAGTAGTTTTTATGCAATGCAGTGGTATCAGCAAACAAAGAACCGGGGCTTAAAATTCATAAATAAAGATACATATTCAAACAGCAAGTTTGGTGACTATTCTAACAAATTTCGGACAGCCTTGTTTACTTGTTCAAAATCTGGATCTCTGACAAATAAGCCATCTCTCTCTGATTCTAGTATCTATTACTGTGCCATTGAACCTCACAATGTCTCAAGAAGTTGTTCAAACTTAACAAAAACTGAAGTCTTTTAAAGCTATGAATATGCTGCTTGTAATATACAGAAAGTAGGGGAAATCATTTTATGGTGTGTTTTTAGAAAAAGAAAAAGAAAAAAAAACCACTGTGTATATGGCTAGGATTTTTTGGCTCTTGTCACATCTGACTATAATAGTACTACGTCCTTAGTTGTCTGTCACATTAAGGGCTGGAGTGGGGTGGTTGGCTCTCTCAATATTTCACCATCAAAGTGAGTGTGCTTTTCTTATTTTATCTATACTATATTCCAGTACTCTGTTTGTGTACCCCCTAGATCAGCGTTTCTCTACCTTTAAGTATTTGCGACCCGAGTTTTCATAACAGTTTTAATCGCGCCCCCCTAACGTTTTTTTGAAAGGAGCCCACTAATACCAATTTGTTCTTTTTTAATTAATGATATATCATAGATGCATATTTTATTATACCTACTTAACTTTTATCGACATTTATCTAACTCTAAATTTATTTTTCTAGTATCAGAATGTAGTTTAAGTTAATTTGTTTTGGTTTCAATAGATGTATTTTTCATATTTTCGATTCTTGTTTTCTTTTTTTCATATTTTTGCGCCCCCCTGTTTGTTACTTCACGCCCCCCTAGGGGGGCACACCCCACAGTTTGAGAACCATTGCCCTAGATAGAGGCCCCCATCACTTATGCCATGGGTCAGCCTGGATTGTGGCTTATGTAATATGCATAAAATAGGGGTCCTGTAAATGCCTACAAGACATCTAAATGCTGAACATTATTAGACTCATCTGGCTCTCTCGATGAGCCAATATTAATATGTAAACAATCCAGTTTTGCAAGTTAAGAAATCATTATCTACTTTCGAAAATGTTATTTTTTTACCTCATTCTGAACAGAGAAATTAAGTACATTTTTATTTTATATTACAATGGAGGATCATTTGGTGTTTCCTTTTTTTTCTCTCTTGGTTGTTGTTAAAATAAAAAAAGTAGTTCTCATTTTCTGATATGTATTGTGGATGCCCGGAAGAAAGGACAGGCATCCTGGCCAGGATAAAAGAAATATTAATACCCAGCCAGGAGGCCATAATGGATGGGCCAGTTGAATAGGCTTACCAGGAGAAGTGATGGAGTCCCCTGATGGTTACAATTGGTGTAGTCGGTAGCATTTTCTGGCCATCTCTCTGGTAGAAGACCTGTAAAAAAACAAATTTATTGTGACCCAAAGCCTCAAACACAATAAAGCCCAAACATACTTTATGTTCAAATAAAGGTTTTTTTTATTGAGCCCCAACATGTTCTTCACAAGAAAGCAACAAAATTATGTCAAGCACAATTCTCCTTCCTCTTCCTAATGTATAGCCCACTGCCTCCTGACTCTGACTTTATTGAGACAGCTGGCTTTCTTTTAAGCTCGATCCAGGAATTGCTTCTGATCTCTTGGTCCCAGTCATCTGAAGCACTTCCAGGTATTGCAGAAACCAGGGCAGTCCTCCCCTTGCACTGCAATCTGGTGGTCCCCAAAGACCCTGACAGGGTTGCACTTCTGGACTCCAATACCCATGCAACCTTGCTGGTGTCTTAATCAGGTTTAATCCCAAAACATGTTTCCATCTGCCTCCTCCTAGCCAGGTATGAAACCTTTCATTTTCCCTTCCAGGATGCCTGTCCTTCCTTCTGGGCACCCACAGAATCAGTTCAATATATGCTGAATAACAATTTGATTGTTATATAAAAATTTCGAATGGCAAACAATTGGATCGACATGGGAGCTTAAAATGGATAGAGTTCAGGGTTTATCTTCTAAATCAGTTTGTGATGGTGTTTGTCTTCTGTTTGTAGTGAACATGGCAGCAATAATATTATTATAGCAATAATATTTAATGTTGGAACAATTTAACATCATGGGTGTTTTGTAAAATCGATTTGGAAGTATGTATTCACTTCTTTAACCTGTCTTTTATTTGCGTGTAGTTTTAGTTCTTTGTCTTCTTGAACTTCCATCATATTTTTAACGCTTGAATGTAAGGAATATTAGTGTCAATGAGACTGAGGAGTTTTTGAAGTAAATAAGGAGAGATGTGTTTATTTACAAGCCTTGAAAGTACTGTATTTGAGTAAGTAGTTTGTTAGCATCTATAATGTAAAGACTGGTGTAGGCTGGAGGTTGGTCTTTATAAGGATGTACAATATTCCACTAATAACATGATAAACTTGATTATGAATTCTGTACTTGTTGGCCCCATGTCCTGGGCTATTATCAACAGATGCTCCCACAGATGGAAAAGATAAGGAGCTGTTGATATTATGTAAGTGTTGCAAATAGTGATGTCTTGCAGTTCTTGTGGAACATATAATTTCTTTTACTAGTTAAGTACTATGCATCAAATGTACTGTGTGGTATAATGGCATTTGTAAAAGCAGTGAGGAAGAACTTTTTATCTTCTTGACCCTGTCTGTTGTCTGTCTGTGCTTATAGGTTTTTTTCTTGCTGAACTTGCCGTCTATTTGTAAAGTCTTGTGTGTAAGTGCTGTTTGTGTTAATGAGGTATAGTGGTTAAGGCTGTAGGTTCCAAACCTGCTACTGATGCTGTGACCATGAGCAAGTCACTTGACCTGCCTGTGCACCAATTGGAAAACCAAAAAGACATATAACCAATTGCATCATAAATGTTGCAAGTCACCTTGGACAAAGGTGTCAGCCAAATAAGTAAATGTATATCTTGTAATTTTTTAAATAAATGAGGAGAAATATATTTTCAGGCCATAAAAGTGTTTGCTTAAGAGTTTTGTTTGAACTGGTATGTTCACGCTAAGGTATTGAACCTGTCAGATATTTATGATTTGTGGTTTGTTTTTTTGCCCTAAATTCACATGTAAGACATTCAGAGTGATGGTTCGACTGTTGTTTTAGTGTCTGGTAAATCACATGTGTGTGTGAGATATGAATATGTATTTAGGAACAGGTTGCTCTGCTGTTCTGTGGTTCCCCTTTTTCACTTTCACTGTAGTTTCCCATCATCTCCATATGCAGGGGCCAGATCATGGAAACTTATCTGTTCCATTAAGGAATAATTAAACTTTTTTCAAAAAGTAATTTTTATAGCTCGTTCTATTTCCAGTATATTGTAGACAAGTGAACAAGCAAAAAATGCAAAACTACTATTTTTAATTGTAATACTATCAATCAGGTTTGAAAAGTCATTTAAACTTGCAGATATGCTGGGCATAATCTAATGTTGGAGAGATTTTTTTATGGAGTGCAGATTGCAAGTCTGTCTATTCTTCCATTTTTGGAACCTTTTTCCTTCATTACAATGTGACAGGGAAGATTCACCTTGTCCAGGCAGTATTTGGGCTGATTTGGAAATAACTGCACACCTTTTTTACCTCTCATCACACAAATAATTGCTAATAACTGCTTAAACGTTTTTTTTTTGGTTTTATGAGCTTTAAAATAGGTGAAATTATTGCAAAATTATTTCTAGAAATTAATACCCCTATGGCAAAAGAGAAAAACAAACAAACAAACAAACCAATAATTTTGACATCTAATTGCTGACAACCTTGTTATTTTTCACGTGTCCAATGTCTGAAAGACTGAATCTGGAAGTCCTGCCATGTGGCTTGTCTTCAGCTAGAGAATTCTTCCATATCTAAGTATTTTTTCCAAAACCTATTATTTTGGCCAGAAACATGCCTCCTAATTGTTACGATAAAACAGGGTTTTAAAAAAAAAAGTGAAGAAAAATGATGCAGTGGATTTGCAGTCTAGGAAATCAAATACTACTGCACTATTAAGAATATTTTTTTATTTTAGCAAGTAACATTCCAAACAAATAAGTCAAACCTGACAAAACTAATTTCAAATCAGCTCCCACCCAAGAGTAAGAGAGGTAGGACAACATGCAGAGTAAAACTTTAAGAGCAGAAAAGAGGGAAAAGAATAATTTCCCCTAATATAAAGTCCTGTTCTAAAATGTTATTGATTAGATCCTGCCAGGTTTTAAAAAGGTTTTGAGCAGATCCTCTAAGTGAGAATTTAATTTTTTCCAATTTCAGATAGTATATAACATCAGTTACCCTCTGACTTACAACAGGTGGGCTAGTATTCTTCCAGTTGAGCAAGAGAGGGGATTTTAAAGGCTGCATTACAGAAATGTGTTTATCAACATATCTTTTAACTTGCCAGAAAAGGAAAAATAAACATTTCAAGATATTTTAAAGTGTTTTCAAATGTTGCAGCTATCATGTAATCAGAATGTTAAACCCTTATTTGTGGTATAACTGATACTTGAATACACAGTAAAAAAAACCACTTGTGCAACGAATTACATCCTGCCTGCTGTTGCACTAAGAAATAATTAGATTCTTATCTTACAATATGTAGGAGGCTTGTTTTTTTATAGTTCCAATGTGTCAACCACTAGCTTTCCTGTATGAAAAACATTTTAAAATAAGCATTATTAAATATTAATAGTATGCTGTAAACAAGATAGACATTAATAAAACATTTCTGTATAAATTTCATCATGAGAATTAAATATGCCTAATGTAGTATTTGACTATTAGTTTTATAGTGATTGTAAGTATTTAAAATCACTTATATCAATGTTTATCCACCAAAACTGAGCAGTAAAACAAATCTTGATAACAAGATGAAGGGCTTGACAATCCATGAGAGTCCTGAGTTTCAGTTGCTTATTCTCTGGTACAGTAATGGTCATTTGCAAATCCAGTGAAATGTCTGCTGGTAGCCTTCCACTTGTGGAGAACTAGATACAGCCAACTGGAAGGTGACCAAAAGATAAACCATAACATACCAGTTATATCTGCCATTTAGCATAGGAGTGTCTGGGAATTCATCAGAAGACTATTACTGGGACTGAAGAGGTCTTGTCAGTCCTGCCTAGCCTGTTATCACCATAAACCACACCATAAAAAAGTCAACAGAATTATATATAAGGGACAGTTAAAAAGAAACAGAGCATGTAACTGTATAGTTTTAAATATAAACTTTATTGAATGAGATGTGAATTGTTACATTTGAAATAAAGTCCATTTTAAGATATTAAACATACAGTATATTTTTATTTTGTTATTCTGTGAAGAATGTATAAAATAGCCAGACGGAGAACAAATTCATTAACGGTGTGAATGAACAACAGAGCATTTTTCTGTATGAGCTTTCAATTCAGTTTATTCTTAGCATCTAAACTTCAGTCAGCAATGGTATCTATGCGTTACATAAGTGTTTTAAAATATGATTTTGCCATAATATTTCTTTAATTAAAATTCAAGCTTATTTTGATTATGAATACAGAAATAAGCAAATGATACATAAAATAAAAAACAAAATATTTTAAAAGCAAAAAAAAAAGAAAAATTGACATCAAAAACAGTAGCTCTCCTTATTTAGATTTTGCCATTCTTGCTCTAGAAGAAAACAAAGAGACAAATAAACTAAAAGCAGTTAAGTTAGATACACAATTGCATAAATGTATTAAACGCTGTAAAGAAATACTTTTTATGGAATATAATTATGCTTTAGTAAAGAATAATATTTTCAGACTTATTATAAAATTACACTTACTTTAGAATATGGTGGCTCTGGCTGTCATCAGTAGATTAAAAGCCACACACTTTGCTAACAGCACTCTTAGTCCATTTACAGTCAGAGACAGAAAATTAATCTTTGTTAAATCTGTTAAAAAAACATACATTGATATTTTGTTGTTGAGTATATATACGAGAGAAAAATATAAAATATACAAATTCATTTTTGAGTGTTATATGCAAAATATGCTTCACCATTTTCTGAGTAAACTGGGATAATATGATTTATTTCTTATAAGATAAGAAATAAGAAATACACTTGTTCTGGATCATATTTTATGCACACTATTTCAATTTAATTAACACTTTTCATTTTTAAAAGTCACTTTAAAAGATACAAATTTCTAATTTGTCCAAAGATATTTTGTATCTTTTAAAGTGACTTTTAAAAATGAAAAGTGTTAATTAAATTGGAATAGTGTGCATAAAATTTGATCAAAAACAAGTGTATTTTAGGTTGATCGATGACTCAAAAGTAACTTGGTATGTCGGTGTGTATGTGTTAGTGCCTAATGCTGCTGGGGTAGGCCCCAGCTCTCCCAAAAGCTTGAATTGAATTAAAGGCATTTGAAAATATGGGTTGATGGTAAAATAATCTTATTAACTTTTCTTCATTTTTGTTATAATTTTAAAAAGTTATATGTATATATCTATGTAAAGAATAATGACTATTATATTTAAGTGAAAACTAAACTTTGTTGTGTTTATGCACTGCTGCTTCATGGATTCATCATCATGGATTTGAGTCACTTTCTCTGCATCGGTTTTTCTTTGAGTCTACTGATTTTACTCCTACATAGAAAAATAAAGTGTGTGTTGGATAATTGAAAATTCCAAATTTGCCTTGCTGGACTGCAGCCCCATCTTGGATTGATTCATACCCTTCTATCTGATGATGTCAAGATAAGGGACAACATTTATTAACCTATAATTTGATTAAGTGGATTTGAGAATACTGTATTATTTCCACATTTTGGGGGTGGTACTGTGGCGCAGAGGTAGCGCTGCTGCCTCACAGTAAGGAGACCAAGGTTCGCTTCCTGGGTCCTCCCTGCGTGGAGTCTGCATGTTCTCCCCGTGTCTGCATGGGTTCCCTCCGGGTGCTCTGGTTTCCTCCCACAGTCCAAAGGTTAGGTGCACTGGCAATTCTAAATTGGCCCTAGTGTGTGTGTGTGTGTCCTGCGGTGGGTTGGCACCCTGCCCGGGATTGGTTCCTGCCCTGGGATTAGCTCCAGCAGACCCCTGTGTTCAGATTCGGCGGGTTGGAAAATGGATGGATTTGTATATTTAAAAGTAATTTTTATGAGGGACGTTCAAAAAGTTTTCTCACTTTTTGAAACTCTATTTATTAAGAATTTCAAAAACAAATTGCACCGGTTTTCTACATAGTCACCTTCGTTTGCAATGCAATTTTCCCAACGTCATACCAGCTTTTTAATGCCCAGTTACTACTCTTCCCATCTTCATTTTCCAACGAAAATATAAAAATGTGGAAACTTTTTGAATGTCTGTTGTACTTTTGATAGGACTTTTATTAAGAATAAATGCAATTGGTAATGTGCATGAACTTAAATAATATCTTAACTGAGACATATTATATTTGCAGTGTTTTGTTTTCTATGATTTGGTCTCTTATGTTATTATGTGCATTAAAAGAAGATAAATAGAAGGCTTTTGAATGATAAGACATTTTCTTTTTCCACATTTGTAGCCTAAAGTTTATTGAAGTTAGTTGTTAAATCTATCTTTATGCTTGTAGCTTAAGAAGACAAAAATATTTAAAATTCATGCTAATCTTCCATGGTGGTGCATTATTAGGTGGGCTAGAGAATGCTATTTAATATTGTTAATTTCTAGCCTTCTATAAAGTATACATTTCAAATTAAACAGATTTTTGTTTTGAGAAATTATGAGAATGACTGCAATTAAATTATAAGATTTAAGTCAAAGTACAGTTTGTGGTACAGCATAGTATATATGCAAATTCCTTATTAATTAGGAATTAAAATACAAAAGCTCAAAAGTATTTTAGTGTATTCACATTAATATAAAATTAATATCTTCCATTGGAATTACTTTTAAAATAAATTTTAAGTGACCAGAAAGATAATAAACAAAGAACTAGAGATTGTCAGTATCAATTCTTTAATTTTCTGATAATCTGAAGCTCACACCTATTTTTTCAATTCAGCTCTTTGTGTATATTTATGTGAAATCTGGGAAGATTCTAGGTGTGCAACTAAAATACATATTTAATTTCAAGTGTAGAAATAACATTTGATTTCTTTTTTATTCTACATGTGTATCTTTTAAAGTTAAATCTAATATGCAAAATTACTAAACAGCATAATATACAGTACCTGAGGTGTGGAAAATATGAAAGGTTGCCGGGTAATGCAATGGTTAGCGTTGCTGCCTTACAGATCTAGCATCCTGCATTCAAATCCCATGCTTTGTATTTGGTTTGCATGTGGGTTTTCTTTTGGGTTTTCCAGTTATGTGTGTGAAGTTAACTGTTTGACTGTGGGTATGTGCATTAGTGCGTCTGGTGATGAACTCTCACGGCTCTGAGCCCCTGCCACTCTTGATTAAATGAGTTTGAAATGTTACTTTAAGTTGACAAAACCTTCCTTGTACACTGTAATAGAAATCTACTTGGATCAAAAAAATTATTGTCATTCATACTCTTTGGCTTCTTCTTTTTGTTTACCATTAGTTCTTATTACACTGAAGGTATGCCAATGCACATAAATGCATTAAAAAGATATAATTTGACAAACCATTTTTTAATAGCATAAGTTAGGAAAACAAAGAATATAAGTGATTGGACATCAAATTTAAGATAAATGTTTTATACATATTGTTAGAATATCATTCAACTATTGGTAGGCATAAAGCTTACAGTCTCACAGTTCCTACGTTTGAATTCTGAGACTATTTCTGTTGAGCTTGTAGTGTGGTTTTTATCTCAAACATATGTATGTTAAATTTATTGGTGCGTGAGAACTTGGATACTATGAGTTGAACTGGAAAAGTACATTACAAAATAAATTGAAAAATTATATATATATATATATATATATATATATATATATATATATATATATATATATATATATATATATATATATATATTTATATATATAGGTAAAATTCTGTTACAATGAACTGCCAGGGACCTAAAAAATATTTAGTTGTAATGAAAATTTCATAGTAATGAGATTCTGTATTTGTCACTATAGTGCTTTCTTTAACTTGCAAACATTTCAATAGCTTCTTTGGTGTTAATTTTAATCTCCTCCTGTCTACAGATTATGCTGACGAGAATTTTTCTCAGCATTTCCTTGCAATAATACAGTTTTAGGGAGCGAATGATGCCCAAATTCAATGGCTGAAGAACTGCTGTGCAATTGGGTGAGAGGAATTCAACGTGAACTTTATCTAAATTTGGAAGCATGTTGTGGGAAGCACAGTTATAAATCAGAAGCCAAATCATCCTTTTCTTCTTCTTCATATTGTGAGGTTTCTGAACTTATTTGGGATCCCCCCCCATTCCCCACTCAATGGGAACGACATGCGGAAGTTTGTCCCGAAGTGCGATTGCTGCGTCAATGGAAGATTGTTTGTCCATTGCCAGGGCAGGGCAACAGCAGGCTCACAGCGCTGCAGTGAATCACCACAGAAGCAAATCATAAAAGATCAGGTTGCGCTATATAAGTACATGTCTTGCACCCCCAAACACGAGGTTTAGTCTCAATATTTTAGCAAAAAACAGCTTTATTCAGCTTGAAACAGGAACAGCAGGGTTATTTATTGTAGCGTGACCTGCCACTCTCCTATAAAGAGCTGTGAGCCTGCTGTTGCAACGGCAATAGATAAACAGTCTTCCACAGATGCGGTGATCACACTTCAGGATGCTCTTCGGCATGTTGTCCAGTTGGTGGAGATCCCAAGAGAGTTTAGAAACCTCACATTTTCCTGAATGAGTGCCGCATTAATAGGAATGTTTCTTGAACGAGCATCACTGAACCACATAAAAACTGCTTTTTCGACGTCTTCATATGTAGCAGTTTGTATATGTTTGCAACCCGAGATTTTTCATCTTTTTTTGCTTGGTCTTTGAAGAAAGTTGACAGTTTCGATGGCGAAATTCTGAATTCACTGGCAACGTCTTCTTTCTTTTTGCTGCAATCGAGAGTTTTTTTTTCTAATATGAACTGTTATCATTTTTTTGTGTCTGCCATTTCTATAGGAGGGTGACATTAAGTTAAGTTCCAATGGATGTTTTTCAAATGTTGACAATTAGCAAAAGGCATGACTAAAAACCAAAGAAAACAAAAACAGCAAAAAAAAAAAACATATGAGAAAAGTTCAAAGAAAGGAAAAAAAATTACAGTGTTTCTGTTTGGGGATCGTTATGCACAACTGAGCTGTGACCACAGAACTAACTGCTCGGTGGATGATTTACTGTATTCTGGCATTTCAAAGTCTTTTGGGCACTTCGTTGTAATGAAAGTATCTGGTCAATGTATTTCGTTGTAATGAGATTTCTATAAACTCGTGTCATATGGGGAAACTGTCGAGACCATAAAAATACTTCATTGTAATGAAAATTTCATTGTAAAGATATTCATTGTAACGGAATTTTACCTGCATAACATTCTCAGATGTACTCAATCAAATTTAGAGTCATGTAGTGCCAAAGCTTATCCAAGTAACAACTGGACATAATCCAGGAAACAGTTCTTGAGAGAGTCGCAAGGCCTACTCAAATACATACTACTCACGGCAATCGCACGGCCTACTCAAATACAGACCCATATATCTTACCCTGGGGCCATTTTGGAATTGACAATTAATAAATTAGTCTGTGTATGTGGGAAGAAAACATATACTGTACATGCTGAGAATATGCAACATTACAGCAATCAAGGCCACTCAGCCCAACAAAACTCACCAATCCTATCCACTTAATTCTTCCAAAATAATATCAAGTCTAGTTTTGAAATTCCTTGAAGTCCTACTGTCAACCACACTACTTTATAACTTATTTCATGTGTCTGTGGTTCTCTATATAAAGGAGAACTTCTTAATAGTTGTGTGAACTTATTTTAAAGTAACAGTCTCAATCCACTGCACTAATTTCTTTCATAATTGTAAAAAGTTCAATTATGTTTTCTCTTAATTTTCTTTTGCTTAGATTGAAAAGGCACGGCGATGTTAATCTTTCCTTAACTCCTAACTCTGCCCTGTGGTCATGGAGTCAGCCTAGTCGCTCTTCTCTGAAGCTTTTCTAGCACTGTTATGTCCTTTTTGTAGCCTGGAGACCAAAACTGCACACAGTACTCCAGGTGAACTCTTACCAGAGCATTAATTGCTTTAGGAAAACCTCCTTGTACTTGTACTCTACACATCGGCCTAAACAACTTAATATTCTGTTTACGTCTTAATGGCTCTTGTACACAGTCTGGCTGTTGATAGACTTTTGATTTTCATTATGAATTCAAACCTGACATATTTACTTCCTACTTTTAATACTTTACACTTAAAAACATAAAATTTCATCCGCCACAAATCTGCCTAAGCCTCTATGTTGTTCAGTTCCCTCAGTAATGATTCAATCTAGATTTTCTGCTGATCCACCTAGCTTGGTACCATTTCCAAATATCTTAAAAATAGCAGTGGCCCTTGCACTGAACCTTAGGGGACACCATTCTTAACATCAAGCAATTTTGATAGGGCTCCTTGCATCATAACCCTCTGCTTCCTGTGTCTGAGAGAATTCTGCACCCATCTGCACATAACATCCCGAACTCCCACTTCTTTAATTTTAATGCATAACCTCACATGTGGCACCTTATCAAATGCTTTCCGAAAGTCAAGATAAATAATATCATATGCTCCACTTTGAACATATCCGTTTGTTGCTTCCTCATAGAATTCTAGCATATTAGTAAAACACGACCTTCCTCATCTAAACCCATGCTGACTGTTCAGTAAAACTGCTGTTCTTGCAATGTGTTGCTGAATCTTTTCCTTAATGCTTCCTTCCATTAATTTACCTGCCATGCATGTAAAGCTTACTGGCCTACAGCTACTTGGATCTCTCTTTTTATGTGACGGTATAAAATTTGCCATTTTCAATCCTTCAGCATTTTCCCAGTGTGCAGTGACTTCCTAAAAATATATGTCAAGGGTTTATGTATGTACTCCTTAAGCAATTGAGGAAAAATATCATATTTTATCTAACCAACACTTCTCCCTCTACAATTTTCAAATCATTCTGTACCTCTTTAGTAGTCGCTTTTTCCACTGGGAGGTTATCCACTTTCTCATGTGAAGACTTCACACTTTAGAGCACCTGCTATTTCACTGTCATTTTTAATTCTGCTTTGCTTTTCCCGATGCACTTCACCTTCACCTTGATTGTTCTTTTACTACTAAAATACTAAATGAATCTCTTTGTGTCATCTTTCACCTTATTTGCTATATTTCTTCCTAACTATCTTTTAGCTTCCCTAATATCCTCTTTAATGGTTGTCCTTATGCTCTCATATGCATAATAATTTACACTGGAGCTGTTACTTTATATGCCATATACAGATTTTTTTTCCTTTGCAGCTTCTTTTTCAAATCTTTATTAACCCACTGCAGAGTTTTTAAATTTTTTTTTTATAAATATCAAATTTAGAGATGTACCTGTCTGACATTGTATGCATTATTAACATTTTTAGTCCTGTTTCACTGGTCCTTGACAATCTCCACACTTAGTTTATCCTAGTTCATCTTACTTAGCATCCTCCACAATGCTCAAAATTCACCATACCAAAGTTAAATTTAACATTTTTGGTCTTTGCATTTTTCCAAAATGCTGAGAATAGTATTGTATTATGAACATTTGACCCTAGCGGTTTAATCACCTCTACACACTCAATTTTATCCTGATAATTACAAAATACTAAATCTCAACAAGCTTCCCCCAACTTTGGTGCTTTAACATACTGCGTTGAAAAGCAATCACTGATTACTGTACTTCTAAAAACTCCTGCTCTTTTGATCCACTATCTGCATGGTTAGCCCAGTTAATATTTGAGTAGTTAAAGTCCCCCTGCAAACTTGACTTATTAATATTATTAAAAAGATGTTTATTACAATTACTGTCTGTATTAGACCATCTATAACATACTCCTAAAATAAAGCCTCTTTCCCTGACGATTTCCAGATGAACTCAGATGTCTTCACTAAGATGGGGTTGATCATCTAATTCACGAGAACTTGAGTTTAAATTCTGTGTGATATAAACAGCAACCCCAGCTTCTTTTCATGTCTGTCTATCCTTCCTAAAATGTGTTTTCATCTATGCTATACTATATATTTCCCCATCTTTTTCATTTAGCCACGTTTCTCTTATTGAGATAATATAATAATTATACTCAACTACATACAACTTCAACTCACTTGTTTTATTTTTGATACTTCTAGCATTGAGACAAGCTATTTTTAATGTGTTACTCATTTTAATTTTGCCCTTAAACTTTGGGTTAGAATTTATGTTAATATGCAGTTTTATTTTTACACTATTGTTTTTTTTTTCATGTACAATTCTAAGCCCTGCCTGTCCTAAATTCCCTGCCCCGCCACCCTTTCTCTAGTGTTAACAATCCTCGACTAACTTACTTATATGCATCCCCAATAAATTAGTGCCTCTCTAGTTCAAATGAAACCTGTCATGGCAGAACACACATCATCTGTTCCCAAAGGAGTCCCAATGCCCCTTAAACCTATGCCCTTCTACAATACACCAAGATTTGTGCTATGTGTTAAGCCCTTTAATCTCCTCAGTCTTACCTAGACTGGTGCATGTCACAGACAAAAATTTGAAGCCTTCTAATCTCCTCAGTTTTACCTGGGCTGGCAGGAAGCCACAGGCAGGACTTTGGAGGAGACTCTTTAAATTTGGATTGCAAAATTAAATAAAATCAAAACAGAAGTTTAAATGGGGTTTTTGTCATGGTGAAACATCTAATAGAAAGAAACCTGGAATAAGTACTTTTAGATGTAGGTTGATAGAAAACAGCAAGCCATATGAAGAATTAATGTTGAAATTCACAAAAATGAACTGTAAAATTAATATATATACTTATGGAAAAGTTAATGTGTTAGAGTTAATTTTAAAGTCATACTGCGTTATTACTTATTTCGTTGCATTAACTCTTGCATTATCGCATGCCTTAATTCTGATACTTCAACTGGAAATATTATAAGCAAAGATTTTAATAAAGGCCTATAGTATTCCTTCATGGAGCTAACTAACATGAAAGTGAAAATCCTAGAATTCACAGCTAAAGACTAAACATTCAGTTTGCGTCTCACCAGGAAGCTGATGGTGGGGAAAGGTGAAGGAATGGTGTTACTTGGTTCATTTTATTTAAAAAATTTGCCAGATGGCTCAGAGGATAATGTAATTTGAAATATTTGTGTAGCTGAATTTAAATACCACAGGAGCACCACTTTTGTTATCGTATCACTTGAAAGCAAAACATGCTGGTGTATAAACAGATAGCTTGAGTGGCACTGCGCGAAAAGCTACTGTTTACTAAGATGTGTTAAATTGAACCATGTCAGATGTTAAGGTGAATGTGATAACAAGTACTAATAGCAAAATAGATTGCTTTCGATTGAAGACCTTTGAACACTGTTGAGGATGAAGGCCTTCTCAACATAATTAGACTGACAAGCTCCAGTGTTACATACACATTGCCATCATGTTGAACAAATGCTTCATAGATTGAGGATTTACATAAGAATCAAAAAGCAATAGAGATGGAACAACTTAGAAGTGCAAAAACAATGGCATTGACAGGTGACTATTGGAAGTCATTTAGCAATCATAACTAACTCAGTATAACTGCTCACTACATAGACAGTTTGTGGACATTTAATTTATTTGCACTAGGAGTGACACTTATGGAGGACATATATTTTGTAAAGGAATGTGCTAAACATTTTTTGATATTGCTTTGGTGGGAAATACGTGGAAAAGAAGCCAGCAGTAGGCACGGACAATGCATACATTATGAAGGCTGCAGCAAGACTCATGCCCTACGAACACATGCTGTGCATTGCACACGGTATACAGTAGTCCATTGTACTGTGGAGTTGATATTGTGCTGGCAAAATGTAGAAAGAAAGTTGGACACTTCAAGCATAGTCCAGCTAATGCAGTTGAACTGGCTCAGTAACAAGAAATGACTTATGTTTATATTTTTTGGCAAATTATGATTTGCTAAAGTGCAATTCTTACAGCGAATTAATAGTTGATTTATTGCAGTTGATTTGTTAAAGCTTTTTTTATGTGAATTGGACTGTTTCAGCAAACTATGTTATTTAAGTTTTGGAAATTTGTAATTGATTGAGCACTTCTGTCAAATAAGTTAATTTTATTATTAGTTCAAGATTTATTTAAATTATAAAGTTGTATATTTTATTGAAGTCTAATAGATTAAAACGAGAACTTTGCCAGTTATTAGCTGCACTTTCATTTTTCTGTTGGTAATATATTTCTACACTGAATGTACTGTAAAATATACTATATAATATACTATGATATAGATTATTATTATTATACAATAAACTGTAAAATCAATGGTATTGCAACATGATTGAATTAGTGATTGTTTGTGTGATTAACCACAAAGGATTGCGATTAATCACACAATTGTTTGCAATTAATTGTGATAAAAAAAAATTACCGTTTCCCAACTCTAATTTATTTACAGTATATAAAAATAAAACCTTTAACAAAGACTGCAAATGAGTCAAAATCTGAACTGTGTGATGAAATGACATGAAGTTAACACTGAATAAACAGTCAGTAATCACTACAATCAGAACTACTCTCAAAGAAAACATAAACTCAGGAATGCTAGGACTTAATCCCATCTCAAACAAACTCTGATTTAGAAAATTGTGTATCTTTTAAATGACTATCATGTAGTGATTTAATCTCTGTCTTTAGTGATTTGAGCTTTATATCTTTCAGATCATTTTTTTTAGAATTCTAAAAAACAGATTGGTAGGTATACTTTTGAAATGTATTAACCTGTGGTACTTAGGATTAAAAGGGACATCAGAAGGGGTCCTCACCCAGACAAGACACATGAATTCCAAAAGAAACTGGAAAAGCCTCTATGGGCTGAACAAAAATCTGAAGTAGATGATATGCACCCAGACTTGAAATGACTTCATGTTCCATAGCACAGTTTTCAAATATTTTTCCTAACCTTTCAGGACTCTTTTCAAAAACTTTTCCTACATTTGCTACCATCAGTTTGATCATGTTTAAATATAGCTTTGCTTCATAGTAATATTGATTTTATTTTGTTTGATTGGGTCAATAGTGTTTAAGAGTACCCATTTTGAGTGCTGTCAAATTCCCAATGGGGTTAATGGCTGAGGAAAATATGTTTTCCTAATGTAGCAATAAAGTGAATATGGGCTCCTGCATTTGTGAGTGGCACAGATGTATCTTAGGACTGATGACAACCGTTTGGTCTGCTTATGCTGAGCTAGAAAGTCTCTTTGCTTATAGCAGCTGTCAATGTGCTACATCAGGCAGTATAAAGAAGTTATATTAAAGTTATGGAAAGCAATTTTCACAACAAAACACACATGAGAAGGCAGATTGCTCACATGGCAATATTCCCTTGAAAGAAGGTGCCAATAAAATTTTATAGCTCTGAATAATAATAATATAGTGGGCACTTAAAATCAAATGATCACATTATAAATATTTTCACTGTATTTTTGAAGAGAACATTTTATATAGAGTTATAGATATTAGAAAATGTAAACATAAGTAGGGGTCATTCCTGGATTTTAACAGCAAGAAAACAGTCAAAGAAAAGGTGAAGTGATTTTGCTGGAATTGGCACAATCCCGGGTTTGGATTAAATTAATTCAAGATTGCTAAAGAAATTATGAAGGAGAAATAAAGAAAAAAATACTCATAGAATTAAAAAGATTAACGTAATTGGTGGGACCAAATTATTTAAAAAGCTATTAAGTACAAGACAAAGCAGGACATATCTATTTATGACGCAGTTATTATTGCTTTTGATACAAGAGAACATGTCTCACTAACATGGAAGAATAAGGAAAAAAAGGCGTATTTGGTCATAGTGGAGCATATTACTTATCTGGATCTTTAAACTATGCAAGATCTCTTTATTCAAAGTGCAGCACACAAATGCGTGTACTGTCTCAAGGTGTCTTAAGCACAGAAAGCATTTGGTTATGGTGTGAAAAATGTTTTCCCAAATTGAATGATGTTAAAAATGGGACTTATTTGGGATCAAAATGGAGGCTGCTACTCTTTTTGACTCATGTAAATCATTAAATTAAAGTGAAAGTGGCATAGTGGTTGGGTCTGCAATTAAAACAAAACTAGATGGATTAACAGACAGTCAGCAAAGCCATTGCAGCTGGATCTAGAAAGTATTCACCATTTAAAATAACATAAAGTTTTACAGATAGGAGGTAAAAACATTAGCTAGAATTTCACTATGGACAGTGTGAAACAAAGGAGTGCTATGGCTTGTTACTGTTCATTGTCAAGAAGTGTACAGATATGACTAAGAAGGCTAGTTACTGAGGCTGATCTTCTAGACGATACCTTTTATAATGTGTTTGAAACCATGCACGTAAGTTATGTTGTGAATATGGCATTCAGCAAATGTATAAATATAGGTACCTGAAAAGTAAGGACTGGTTCATAAAAATACTTCAAGCATGGCCATAAAAAAATTGCGTTTCTTTATTTGAAATTATCGTATGATCTAAAAAATATCAGATTTAGGGTGGCAGTGAAAAAGAACTCATGTATTAGCTTAGATCAAAAATGATTTATATGTTGTCAAAACTTCTAACCTCAAAATTATAAAGGTTGTCATTTGTTTATGAATTAGCAGACTTCATTACAATAAAAAAATCATATGATTGCAGCTAGTCTGCATGACATCTGTACTGCTTGTGTTTTGTTTTTAACTGTCTCAGGGACAGTTGCAATGGCTGAGCGGTCATTCAAAAGGCTAAAACTCATTAAAAATTATCTGCAATCTACTATGTCCCAGACTGGACTCATAAGCTTGGCTCTTTAGAGTCAAGAAAAGCTAAGCAACTAAATGTTATGAAAATAATACAAGATTTTGCCAAATTAAAATCCCGAAAGAGGAATATTATTAAAATGACTTGTTTTTGCTATTTTTTTTCTATAGTGAAATCCACATTTACAACGCAGTACAGTTCATTATGGATCATTTCTCTTTTTTGTATAGTATACAAATTGCATAATTATAACGATACTTCTTTCTAAAGTTACATCATTGCCAGAGCTACTGCAGTATTATGCATTTTTAATTAATGTCACTTCATTTTCAAGTTTACAAAACATTTGAGAACAGCAGTTCCCGTAATGTACATGTACTGGTACTGCATATTAAAGGGGGGTTTCCTATAACTTCAACATGTGATGAAAATATTTTTTTGTGGTGATTACAATCAGTATTTGCAATATATAATTTTACAATAAATGTTAAACAGCATTGTAATACTTGTATATTTATAAAAATTACGTGGACCATTTCGTAAATGATGCACACATTGGTAGCAAGGCAATCCTAGTGCAAATGCCATCATTTGTAGTTAAAGACTTCAGAAATTGTGTGATGGTTACACTATATAGTTATATTTTTCCTGTTTGGATAAAAACGTACAAAATGTTTGATATGCATATATGTATATTGAGGTATCTAATCCTAGGTCCCCCATTAAAAACTTTGACACAGGCCCCATTCTGTCAAGTTACGCCCCTGGCTAGCAGCATGTTGGGAATCATAGCAAGCAGTGTTGGCAAAAACTCAAGAAAAAGAACAACTCACTTATGAGGCTTAATCTTGAAGCCAGCAGCTCATAAAATGTGGTATAACACAACTGGTTTTCTAAGCTTTCAATTGATAGGTAAATGTTAGAAACATGAATAAACATAAGAATTCTAATCATTTTAGAAGCATTTGCTTTCTAAATTGCTTAAAGGGATAATTGCATATATGAGCAAGCTTAATTAATTTTACTGAAATATATAAAGTTTTTATGTATTGTGTTCTGTATTTTTTAGACATTACACATATAAATATATACACCAGATCAAAAATTCATACTTCTTACCATTTGATTCAGGCTGCTTCCATGCATCAGTTGCATTGCAGGTTTTGGTAGGTGGTGTAGCTATCAAATAAATATTTTATAGTCAGATAAATTTTAACATAAGTATTTTTACATTTGCATAAATAAAATAAAAATAGCTATTATATGACTAAATTACAGTATATTTTAAATTAATGTATCGTCAGTTAAGGGGAGCCGCACCTTTAATAAAGCATTAAATATTTTTACGAGTAGTATGTCAACAAAATTTCTAACACCAAAGGAATTTATTCAGTCCCCCCTTTTCTGTTACAGAGTCACAGGAGACAATCTGTCACAAGGTACTCATGCATTCACCTACATGGACTTTTCCAAGAAAAGATTGTTATAACTTTATGCACCTGTATGGGCAGCCCACTGTTAAAAGACTAATAAACACACAAATACAAAGTACACATGTTTATCCAATATTTCATGATAGGTGCAAAAATCTTAACAAACAAGAGAGAGACAAAATAAATAAATTAATTACATTACAATGTGTTTATTCCAATTCTCACAACACTCATTTTGTAGCGCCAATTTTCTCATAATGAAAGTGAAGCATTGATATTTTATTTTCTTTTCCGAAGATATACGTGGCACATCTCAATTCTAATTACTACTTTTATTACTATTAGGTGACATTCCATATAATGATAATTTGGGTAATATGCTGATCATGTTCTTATTTATTTTTGTATTTCTTTGAAATTAAACGGTAAACTGCATGGAAGAAAATTGCTTATCTTAAACCTCTGATAAAACTGATCTTCTTTTACTAGGTGGATTTTCCAATGACACTAATCAAATTACGTAACTCAACTATATTCAGAGGGCTCCATTTTTCACCTTAATCTTCAGAAAGTTCATTTGTTACTGTTGGTTTAGGTCTTTTTATTTTAATTATTGATTCACTTTGAAGGATTATCTTTCAAAAATGAATCAATATTGTCAGTTACAACTGTCACAAGAATCTGACTGCGTAGGTTACACAAACACTATTTATTACATTTTGTATGAAGAAGAAAGCTTTACAGGGATTTATTACTTTTTGACAGTACAAGTCCTAGTAATTCACTGAAATACGATCATATTGCTTCTCTTTTCATTTTACAACCTCAGAGCCAAGTTTGTGATAATAATATAACACATTTTAAAGTGTTTTGTTTAGGTTTAATTTTAGAAATGTAAATTTTGAGATGATGCTTCAATGTCTAAAAGAAACAAATTTGGGTTAACTTTTAGATATGTAGTTGGTCAAATAGCAGAGGAATGGACCTAAAAATATAATCCATCCAATACATGACAAGTTCATCCAACATGTAAAAGTATTAGAAGATTCACAGTGGATGAGTAACAACTTTAAAAATGACAATTTACAGAAAAATAACTCTGTTCACTAACTGTACGGCTTATGAACTGACAGTAAAAATGGTTTAAAATTAAATTAGTAATATCAAAAGGCATTTAGAGAAGAATATCACTGAAAAAGCAAAACTGGATCCTTACAGGTTTCGTTCAGTGTTTCAGCAGTAAGAGTTAGTTTCATGCGAAATAAATATTTTAAACTTCCAACAGATATTATTGAAATAATAAATGATTTGGAGATTACAAAAACACAAATGCTACTAGGATTAAAAAGACTAAAATCAAGTAAATCATTTGGAACGGACTATATTTGCAAAAAAATCCTCAAGGTAAATTGAAATTTTAAACTTCCAACATGCATTTTTTTTAGAAATTGCAGAATATATAAGAAATTTATACGGAGTGAAAATGACCAAATTTTAATTATGTAAAAAGTGATCAGGCCAGCACTAGTACTATAGGCTGAATTGCCAGAAAACAAATGAATGAACAGTGTAAATTTAGACAGGATAGGCTGCGCTTCACCAACAGAGTAAAATGAAAAAGAATAACAATATTTGATTAACGTGGCACAAATTAATTGAAGATTTTAACGCACAAGTGACTAGTGGTCTGATATGCTGATTGGTGCAGAATTGGCTTAAAGATACGAAGGTTATGCTGTAAGGGTTTGTTTTTCTTTATTAGTTGACATTAAACGTAGGGTCCCGAAATGATTAGATATGGATCCGCTGCATGACTGAATTTACATAAACGATAAATAATTAATAAACTGGTTATGCTTAAAAGTCACCAATCTACACACTAAACAGAGGAAAATGAAAATGGCTCTAAAATTGGTAGTTTGCAGAAAATCCATTTTTTCATTCAATTTAAGCCCAACTGACTATTGTTTCTCTATAGCCCAAAGGTGCTCGGTGGCTTCTTTTACATCTGCCAGCTAAATCAAAAATTTAAAAAATCAATGATGTACAATAATTTATGAAAGTTTAGCTACAATTAAACAACTTAGAAGATAGATGCAGGGTGTAAAATTAATACAAAATGATGTGACTTAGATAACTTTTTTGGACGTTTGTGCATCTTTCATTCTTATCATTAAAGACAAAACTATCACATTTTTGTTTATAAGTTTTTTAATAGTTTAAATACCCTTTGAGTTATTAGACCTATTGAAATTTGCTGTCTATAGAGAGCACATACTTGGGTCATGAATTAAAAAAAATGAATTAATATTTGTGTGGTATGAATGTTGATTGCGAAAGCATTTGCTATCAACATTTTTATAAACAGAAAAGGAAAGAAGATAAAAGAAAAGAATGGATAAATGTCAAATTACCATTGATGGTTGATGGAGTTGATTCTATATTTTCCTTGTAAGATACCGTTTTGTTATCCACATTACAAGTCAGTTCTTTCATTGAATTTATTTCCTTAACACCAGCAAAACTATATAACTTCTTGGTTAAGGACAACGCTGCATTTTCCATGTTAGCCTTTAACAGATCCTTGCCTTCCGAAGTTAATATCAAGTTCTTTGAGGAGCTGTAGAAATCCGAAGCCAGACACACTGCTGCCTTATTATTGTTTTTGGTTTTTATTACGGTAATATTCAGCTGAGGACCTGTTGGATTCTGGTCTTCTAAAAAAGAAAAAATTAATAAAAAAGTAGTTTTAACCAGTTAATTAAACCAATGAGAAGGATACATCTAGAGCATATGCTATTGTAAAAATGATTATGTTATTATATGCTTCCCTTTATAGATAATACAAAAATCTAGTTTTCTAATGCATGCATATTTAAATATTACATTAAGGAAATTGTGATTATTAACAAACGTTTAATGATGTACTGTAAACTTAAATTACAAACGTTTATGTAATTTGTAATTTAAATTTCATTTTTAATTTGTCATTTTCCGAATTAGAAACATATCTTTGTTGGAAAAACAAAACAAAAACTACTCCACAGTGTTTTCCAATGCAGGTATGGAGAAGTTCTAAAAAAGAAACCAATTTTTGGAAAGAGTAGTTAAATTGGGTGGACATTAAAACCGGCAAAGCAAAATAAGCATATATTGTTACTAAGCCCAAAGAGATTACATTCAGATTACTAGAACTGCTTCAGGTTTGATTGCTTACTTACAAAAGCATGGTATAATTCTTGTTGATTTTAATTTATTTACAGTAAATTCAGATTGCTTAGTTTCTTGAAAAATGGGTTCATGTATTATCCTAAAAGAGATCAGTATCACATTTCGGTGATTCCTATTATTACTATAGTTTTCAGCAAGTATGAAAACCACGTTAGATAATGGATGCTAATTTTTAATACATTATTTTAATATTTTAAAGCTCCAAATACTCACTAAAAAGCGAGAAAACATAAAAGTACTCTCAAATGTGTTTAATCCAGTTTAGGGGTTCAGGGCTGTTGGTGTGACAAAGTATTACTATTAATAACGGAAAAATTCATGGTCAAATAAAAAATGCATTGATTTTTGAATAAATAATTTTATTTTCATATACACTCTTCAAAAGAACGATGCCAAGGTGGTTCTTCAGAGTGACACCATAGGGGAACTGGTTTTGTTTCACAGAAGAACCATCCACATAACATTTCTAGAAAGAATTTTTACTTTTTCAGATCCATAATTCTGAACAAAAGTGAGAGATTTGTGAAGTCCCAGTGGGGTCTTGATTTTAAAAGAACTCATAGTACATACAATAACATAGGCTAAGCTCAGATTTTATTGATCTATTAGTATACTGCTAAGTAGCCTGCTATACTGCGTTGTCGTTTTCCAAAAAAACAATTTCATATATAATTAACAAACTCACAATGAAACAGGTC
Organism: Erpetoichthys calabaricus; assembly: GCF_900747795.2. Taxonomy (NCBI): domain Eukaryota; kingdom Metazoa; phylum Chordata; class Cladistia; order Polypteriformes; family Polypteridae; genus Erpetoichthys; species Erpetoichthys calabaricus. The sequence continues at coordinate 105,875,964 of NC_041402.2, read as the reverse complement.
AACCAAGGGTCCTACAAAGAAGAACAAAACCCAGTAAAGTGTCTGAAGCAATATCTCTAAGAGTGATGCACTTTTGAAGATTTAAATAGTATCAGTCATAAAAGCTGGTTGTATATAAATAATAATACATGTAATTATTAAAAAATAACGACTCTTCTGCTTTAGTTAAGTTTTCTTCATGTATCTTACAATATTTAGTAAAAATAATAATTATAATGCAAGAAGAGTATCCCCTGAGAAAACTTTAGAATCAGTGGATATTTTCTTTATTGGTTGACCTAATAATAGAGTTCCAAATCCAAAACTTAAACATCAAATAAAACACCAAAGTTAGTTTTCTTCAAGAAATCTGCTCAGTATTAATACTATTATTTATTTATCTATCTATCGATTTTTAATTTTATTTTAATATACATTTTATCCTAGTGGATGCTTAACTATAGCTACTTTAATATAGATTCACTTTTAAAATGACAGATAGAATAAGTGCTCTTTTGTAAATGACATTCAAAGTTAAAAAAAAAACAAATAAATGTTTATCTGTTTTCCTTTTAGAACAGATTCTCAAAAGTAATTTGAATCAATTCTGACAATGGTATCATTACAGTAAAATTAAGAGAGATTTTAAATATTACAATCTAAGAAAAATCTTTAAAATGTCAAAAACATGCCTTCAAGGAATAAGAACCTCAATGAAAATTAGAAACTTACTCATTTTAACAGTCAACTTTGTTCCTTTTCCAAATGTCAGGGGTCTAGCCTCCAATTCCCACAGCATAGCTATCCTTACCAAAAAATATTTATTTGGAATATATATATATATATATTTTGAGGTAAGAAGTAGGCTGCCTGTAATTTAGGTAATTTTAATCCATTTATAAGCTTTAAAGTAATACTTTTCCTTATATATATTTAAAGCACATTATTTTATTTCAGTGCTATTTATTTCAGTGCTTCAGTGCTTCTACCTTTATCTAGTTAGTATTTGCCATTTTTCAAAAAAAACAAAAAAAAAAAAAAGATAAATATATTTGGTGTATTAATTACAATTTAAATTAATAAATCAAATGTTTTTTGTTCATCTTGTATTTGCAAGGCTCCTTGGTGACTTTTGAATTACTTTATTTTTATTGGAAGATGAACACTTCTTAATGGTGTTATTTAAACAACTAACAATATTTTATTTTCCACTTTCTCTGGTGATGGCAATTCCCTAGCTTATTTTTCAAAATAATTTGTTTTTGGTTTTATTACATCTAACAATTCAGTTTTCAAAATAATTTCTTAATTTTAAAACTTAAAAGCATGGGAATGATTTTTTGGTTGCTAATATTAAAACAGTGTATATATTTAATAATAGTGGAAGCTGTCATTTGGTTAATTTTTCAATCAAAAAGAGTTTTCTTAAAATTTGAAATGGCAACTTACAGATTCTGTAGTTCTGTAGGAACCTTAATAAAGTTATCTGACTATACACAATTACTTTTACTTAATTAATTTATAATTCAGACAATGCATATAACAATGTCCAAAAATACAAGTCAGTGACCTAGAAATTTAACAAAAATGAGACTACAGAGCACAGTTAATCATTTAAAAAATGAAGTCTTCAGCATAAAGTATTTCAGTATTTTTACCACAATTTTCTGTAGTCTACTGTCAATAACTGTCAATAACTTACTTCATCCATCTATCCATCCATCAACACATTATGCAAAAGCTGCCATAGTAAAACATTCTTAAATCTTTTTCATTCTCTATAAATGAGGTTGACTGGTAATTCTAATTTGACCTGATCTGATGTCCGTTAGAGTGCGGATGCCACCGTCCAGGACTTATGTCTTGTGCCCAACACAGCTAAGAAAAGGTCTGGTCCCCCATTAACTGGATTAAGTGGGTTTCAGAATATTCTGTTATTTCTACAAAAATATTAAAATTTTACTTACTTGGAGTAACGGTCAGTTTAGTTCCAGCTCCAAAAGTTAGTTTATCTGTACACAGCAGCAGATAGTACAACATAAAAGCTGACTAAAAGCTCAGTTCTCCAAGCACTTTTAACATGTATGCTTCTTTGAAGTGTGATCAACATAAAGGAAAACAGAAAATAAGACTTCAAAGCAACCATATTACACAAAACACAACAAACAAAATTTTCAGAGAAAAAACATCTTTAAATGAAATGCTTTAAACTATTTAGGTCTGTAGCTCATGTTGCTCATTTCCGGTGACTTTGTTTAGTGCAGCAAAGATAAATAGACATCAATTAAAAATTTTTAAAAATATAAAACAAACACATATATACACATATACTTTTTGGAAATAGCATGTGGCTTGAATCCAATATTCTCTCTAGAATGCCTTTTCTATAATGTATTTCAGGAAAAATTCCTGTGAGTGTTGTTTATGGCTGAAGTTACCTCAACAATTGTTGATACAAGGCTGCTAGAGCTATTCACTTTTGCCAGGCTAATTTAACTGCACAAAGATGCATCAAGGTGAGTTTGTCCCACATTGTACAAAACCTTTACACAGTATGTCTGGTGTAATTTTCCACAAAGAGGGTGTTTAGCAGAACAATGTCACCATTTGCTGGAAAAGTTAAATCTGTTACCTTAGCCAAGGTTTTCCCTTAATCTGTTTTCAATAGGAAGAGGGAAAATATTTATTTGAATGTGCTACATTGCACTCTTCATGGCATAATCCATAATTGTCTTCAGAGTGAACTGTCGTCTATTGTAAGCAGGTTAAACTGCCAGATGACCATGGGTTTTGTTTAGGAGTAATGTAATTAAAGTAGAATAACCTTAATGGGATGTAAAAATAACAATAGCGGGAAAATGACAATTTGATATCCTGTTTCTGCATTTTTCACAATGTGATAGAAAAAGAACAATGGAAGATGGTACTGTTCAGCGACTAAATATAATTAATACCCTTTGTTTTTTGTTGGTAGACATTTATTCATTTTTAATAGTTTTTAGCTTTGAATGAATCAACTTTAAGTCACTTTTATAACATTACGAAATGATGTCCTGCAATACACAGTTTGGGAGCAATCTCTTTCATACCATTAACCTCCCATTACCAATCCTCCTGCTTTTAGACATCTCCCACTATGGATGTATCTCCCTGTCCATGTCATGAGTTTGACACCCCTAAACCTTAACAAAGACCTGACCACCTTTTACTTATCAAAAAAGAGCAATGACAGACCATAAAATAACAAGTCACTGCCACACATATCAAAGCAAAATTTTTACCTAAATATAGACTATTTGAGCTGTTAACACTCTGGCTCATTGACATGCTTTGCTCACCTTCCAATACAGACCGAGTTCCTGCCAAACATGCTGAAATGCCACCCTACAAACAAAACCAAACTCCAATCTACACCCATCTTTATATTACACACCCTGATGAAGCACTTAGACGAATACTTTCCAGACCACAAAATACAAACATATCTCCTCACTCATTGACACTAACACTCCTTACACTCAAGCTCTGTATACATTTTTTGAGGAACACATATGCAGTGTCTACAGCTCCACATCTTTAACATTCATGAAACCCTTTATTACAGTACATGGTGCCTGCAAGTTATAAATTCAAAATCAATGTAATCATTATGTTAATGGATTTCACCCCTTTCAATTTGCTTTTATTTCGGGACTGTAGGTCTGCATGTTCAATTAGTGTTCTTTAATATCTCACATAAATTTTCTTTGCTTCCAAAGTGCTTCAAAATGACAACCTCTATCCTAAAGAAAATAAAAGTGGACTGTCTGAATGAATACAGACCAATGATACGAATGCACTTTGTGATGAAATGCTTTGACAGAGAGATGCAGTGATGCATTAAATTGCATATTCTAAAGAGATGGGACCAACTCTAGATTACATATCCTCATAACAATTCACAGAGGGTGCCATATTCCCTTACATGGATAATAAAAACTGTGATTCTGGAGTACTGTTTAAAAACAATGGCTCAGCAATTAACACTCCTGTACCATCAACACTGATCACCAAACTCCCACACTTGGGGCTTAGTTCTACCCTCCACAACTGATAAACCCCAACATGTGCTTATTGGCTATATCACTTCCTCCCGAAAGTCATTTCACTTGGTACTGCCCCTTTTCATCACCTCATTCATCTATGACTATGGAGCTAAACATAGCTCCAATACCATCATTAAATTTGCTGATGACAACATCATCATGGCCTGATCACCAAGTATAATGAAACAAGTTACAGAGAGAAGACTTGTCTCCTGACATGATTCCCCAGGAAAAAATCTCCCTTTCAGTCTTTCTCTCTTAGTTCAACAAATCAAGTAGCTGATCAGACTTAAGGAACTGGGAGGCAGATAACACTCCAACTTACATCAGAGAGGATGCTGTAAAAAGGTCATCAGCTTAAAATGTCTTTCAGTGACCTCCGTTAATGACCTAAAGTGGACATAACATATAAGATAAGAAGGATCACCAACTCCTTTGCTTCCTCAGATGTCTAAATAAAATTCAGATGTCTGTACCTATACTCACTAAGTGCAGGGTAGAGTCCACCACTCACTGTACTCATTTCCTCCATATGGGTTCTGCTTTAGCTTACAACCACAAAGCACTACAAAGAGTGGTGAAGGAGGCACAGAATATCATTGGTATTCAGCTCTCTCCTGTTCATTACCTATATAACCTGAGGTGCCTTAGAAAGGCCATCTGTATTATTAAAATCCTCAACCATTATGCATAGTAACTTTTATTAAGCCTTCTTTCTGGAAAATTGTACTTAACATGTGCATCACTAGATTCAGAGACTGTTTTTAGCCACAGATCATAAGGTTACACAAAAGCCACTCATACTAACAAATAAATTTCTTGGAAATATAGTATATTGAATTCAATAAATGATATAAATTTTGTTGTCTTGTTTATTTTCTTTTGTTGGTATTATACAGTTTTTGGATTCTCTAGGTTTTGACACACATCAGCTGTGTCTTTTTATTTTTTTCTTTCAATGGTGGGGGTCCTTTTTGTCTTTGATCCATAAAGCCCTTTTGGTTTAATGTGCCGTGTATGGTATAGATTAAAACATCCCTCCAGAATGCACCATGTCATCTTTGAGCTCTTTTGATGTTATTTAAATAGTTTGCTCAGGCCTAATTCTTCCCACCTCGCTCTGGGAGGACTTTGACAGTTGCATGAGCCGCAGTCTTCATATTTACCTTGCAAACTTTGGACACATCAATGCCAAGAGGTCTATATATGACCTTGACCTCCTTTGCCTTTATTTTGCATTTTTAGTTTTGATCATAATGCTTTCTATGATGTCTTTTGTTTGATATTGTCAAAAAGGGACAGAGAATGAAAGTGACATTTTAAAGCATTAAAGCCATAATTTATTCGTTAATAATTAGTTAAAGTCAGGTCATGTCAATTCTTTAAAATATTGCAGGTTTCACTAATTTTGCTGCAATGAAAACGCAGTTCTTTAAATCTAGTTCTTCAACTGATTTGAATCATTCAAAGCGGTGCCTTGGAACTTAAATATATGCTCTTTTAAAATGTTGTTGCTACTCTGTATCTAACAAATAAGTGTATATAGGCAAACATGTTTTAAACTGCCCCCTTTTTCAAGAGATATTATACAAGATGCCCCTAACATGCAAGGCTGCCATTAATGCTTAGCACAACCACAGAATATTGCTGTCGCTAGTCTGAGGAAACATACAAATAAGAATGTCATCGTACAGTGTACACATGAAAGTATACACTGTATATAATGATAGATGCCATTCAGAACAGGTCTGTTTATACTGACATCATGTAACAGATCATGCAACACTTTCATTGCACACAGTTGGACCCTAATCTACTAATTATGTGACTTCTGAAGTTAATTGGTTGTTTAGGGGTTTCATAGCAGAGGGGATTAATACATATGCACTTACAACTTTTCAATTTGAACTTGTTTTTTTTCTATATATACAATCCATCCATTTTCCAACCCACTGAATCTGAACACAGGGTCACAGGGGTCTGCTGGAGCCAATCCCAGGCAACACAGGGCACAAGGCAGGAACCAATCCCAGGCAGTGTGCCAACCCACCGCAGGACACACACAAACACACCAAGCACACACTAGAGCCAATTTAGAATCGCCAATCCACCTAACCTGCATGTCTTTGGACTGTGGGAGGAAACTGGACACGGGGAGAACATGCAAACTCCACGCAGGGAGGACCTGGGAAGCGAACCCGGGTCTCCTAACTGCGAGGCAGCAGTGCTACCACTGCGCAACCGTGCTGCCCTTATATATACAATGTATTTTAATTTCATTCCACTTCATTTCAACAATTTGGACTACATTGTTAAGTTTATTACATAAAATCCTAATGGAGATCGATTTTAATTCTAAATTGTAATGTGACAAAAATATGTACAACAAGATTTGATTTTGATTGCAGACCAGACTTGTGTAAATGCATCAATTTGTGTCAGTTTCCAGGGGCCTCATGTATAAACAGTGTGTACGTACAAAAATGTTGCGTAAGCCCGTTTCCACATTCAAATTGCGATGTATAAAACCTAAACTTGGCGTAAAGCCATGCACATTTTCACGGTAGCTCCAACCCTGACGTATGCAAGTTCTCCGCTGGGTTTTGCAAACTGGCGGCACCCAGCATCAAAGCAGTGCTGCTCTTCCCAGGTGGTTTCCCTTTCTTTTTTACATCCACAAAGCTGACTTTATCAAATACACTGAAATTAACCGCATATTGTTCATTAGTTTAAGGCATCTGATTGTAATTAACCTGTAACAATATAATGATCCATGGAATGGCCAAACGATTCCAAATACCATAGCTACTTTAGCATTGTTACTCTCACTGCACTTTCTTCTTCTACTTTCAGCTGCTCCCATTAGGAGTTGCCACAGCGGATCATTTTTTTCCATACTACTCTCACTGCACCACTCAGAGCAGCTGATCAGAAAGAGAATTACTGGTATACAGAATCTAGCACACGCTGCCTCAGCCATTTGCTATTTGAACTACTCTCATCTGACAAATGGTTCAGAGCCTTTCCTGTGCAGACCTCGTGGTTCAGAAACAGTTTCATCCCATGAACTATAAGCACACTCAATCAGTCCATCAAGTGCTCCTTATAGAGCTGTTTGTAATTATAAGTACAATTACCTCACTGCAAACTTGCGATATAGTTATACTATTGCACAACCTGCACCACTTTATAAAGTGCGTATTTACATATGATGACGATATCATTTTTAAGATGAAATGCAGCAAAATATGTTTATTACATTATACAGGTAAAATGTTAACATCATTTAAATATTTTCTGTATTGTTAATAATGTAAGGACACAGTGGTGCAGTGCTGGCTAGTTCAGGGATTGTTCCTGCCTCGTGCTGTATTCTTGCTGGGGCTGGCGCGACACTGGATGGAAAGATGGATAGAATGATTAAACTACGAAGATATTTCAATGTTCCTTAAAAGTTTTGAAGAATCAGAGTTCTAAGCTTACAGATGGCTTAACATCTATTACAGAGCTGATTGTGTGGCGATTGGTTCCAGAAAGAGACAGTACTACAGCAATAAATTATTTCATCGAAGGTCACGCACGGTGCAGCAAGCATCTTGCGGGAGGCAGGAACAATCTGTGGACGAGGTGCCTGCTCGTCACTATCACTGCGCCACTGTGTTTCCATGTTTAATAACATGCTTTAATTCCTATCATTATGAAAATTATATCAAGTATACATCTCAGTATTTTAATTATTCAGAGAATTGCAATATCACAAATGTAATGGATTCTGTGTCCTGTCGGAGGAAGAGAAACTCCGTTTAAGAAGCATGTAGTGATTCACACACATAGAGCACATAGAACACATACAAAACAAAGCATTTAACGTGCTACTTTAGATATGATAGTATCTGAGAAACTAGTAAATTAAACGATTTAAAGATGAAGTTTGTGATGTTCTACTTTAATGACAAAATAAACTACGTGATTGAAGTGGAAATTTCGAGATTAAATTTGGCATTTTGAGCTTTTTTTCTCACTTTGTCCCTATTTTTTTTTTCTTTTTTCTTACCCTAATAAGCTTTCAAATGACACTCAGATGGTGGGCTACAACTCGACTTTGATATCTGACTGCTTCTTTTTTATTTTGGGCACTTTGCACCTTTGTGAACTTCAGCTTTCGAGTTTCTCCGACACTCTGTCACTTGATCAACTTCCTTTTGTTGATTATATCACTGTTTAAACCAACAAATAGTAAGTTTTTCCTTGTCTCCACTTGGTGTTCGCTGAAATTTTGCGATTTTCCTCTGTGCTTTTGCCATTGTCTTTTCACAGAAGGCTGAGCTTAAGGGCTATTTATATTGATTTGCATATTCAAAGAGGCATAATTCTGGGAGGAGTTGGGGCTGGACAGCAGTGCATGTGCGTTACTTTTCACACTGACCGGGATTTATGTAGTGGAAGAATGTGGAAGTTGGCATTCACACAGATTTATGCATCTGGATTTTTTTTGTGTGTACGAACATTTCCGCTTTTGTCCGTATGCCATGTTATAGTGTGAATTTTACACGTTATACATGAGGCCCCAGGTCTTTATAGCTTGTATATTTGCCACACAGTAATAAAATTGAAAGTTAGGTAGTGCCGTGTCCACTTCTTCTTTAGGTTTTTGTAAAGTTGCCTCTTGAATATGTGGATGTCTGCCATTTCAAATAAATTCGGTTAGAATTGAGTCTAATTTCTTAAAGAATTATTTGTTAATGTATATAGGGATGCTCTGAAATAGAAAAAGAAGCTTGGGAAGAATGTTCATCTTGACAGTATTGTTTCTGCCTGCTAATGTGAGATGAACGATAAAGTATTCACATCTTTTTATGCTTTTTGTCTTTGCTGATAGCAAAATTGTGTTAAAAAAGATCTTTATATTTACTTGTGATGTTTACCCCTATGTATTTAAACTGTTCTGATAAAATAAATGGATAGATGTCCTGTCTAGTATTGTGTGCTAGAAAGTTTACTGGGAAAAGCACACTTTTATTCAAATTGATTTTGAGTCTAGATATCTTTTAAAATTCTGCTAGTGCATTAAGGATGTTTGGGGGTCTGATATATACAGTACCGTATCATTTGCATATAGTTATATATATGTTTTCTGTTCAAGTCCTTCTCTGATAATCCCCTTTATCTCTAATGCATTTTGAAAGTGAATGGCCAATGACTCAATTGCAACTGCAAAAAGGAATAGTGATAGAGGACATCATTGTTGAATACCACATTCTAGTTTGAAGTAGTTTGAGACAATGTTGTTAATACAGAAAGAGGCTTCTGGATTGGTATGAAGTAGTTTTATTCTGTTTCTTTTGTTGTCAAGAGCTATAATTCTGATTGTAGAATGTGTCTTTTCCTATAAAGTGACTCATTTGGAGACCTGGGGTATTCCTGATCTATTCTCATAATTTTGCTTATTAACTCTGATGCCTTCTTGGTCTCCAATTTAATTTGTGGGGAAGATATGAAATAATCTGTCCTCTTAAAAAAGACTTCAGAGTTTCCCAGAGTGTTCTTGCAGAGACCTCTGAGGATGTGTTAGTTGCTAAAAAATAACCAGTTTGTTTGGAGGTGAATCCTTGAAAGTTCACATCTGCTAATGACAGGGGGTTAAGGCACCAGTTACAAAATGAGTGTATATGGCATAGTGATTCAATGGGTCTGATAAGTTACTATTCATTACAAACTGTCTGATTGTTTTTGTGGTATTAGATGTTATTATCACTATAGTTGAAGCAGTGCAGGATTTATGTATAAGCTACACAAGCTATAGCTTAGGGCCCCCGCCTTCTTGGGGGCCCCCAAAACAAATTGTCCGAGTGTGCAATTGTCATACAGTGATCCCTCTCTATATCGCGCTTCGCCTTTTGCGGCTTCACTCTATCGCGGATTTTATATGTAAGCATATTTAAATATATCGTGGATTTTTTGCTGGTTCGCGGATTTCTGAGGACAATGGGTCTTTTAATTTCTGGTACATGCTTCCTCAGTTGGTTTGCCCAGTTGATTTCATACAAGGGACGCTATTGGCAGATGGCTGAGAAGCTACCCAATTTACTTTTCTCTCTCTCTCTCTTGCACTGACTTTCTCTGATCCTGACTTAGGGGGTGTGAGCAGGGAGGCTGTTCGCACACCTAGACGATACGGACGCTCGTCTAAAAATGCTGAAAGATTATCTTCACGTTGCTATCTTCTGTGCAGCTGCTTCCTGAAGCGACATGCTGCACGGTGCTTCGCATACTTAAAAGCTCGAAGGGCACGTATTGATTTTTGACTGTTTGTTTTTCTCTCTCTCTCTCGCTCTCTCTCTCTCTCTCTCTCTCCCTGCTCCTGACGGAGGGGGTGTGAACTGCCGCCTTCAACAGCTTTGTACCGGCGGTGCTTCGCATACTTAAAAGCCAAACAGCCCTATTGATTTGTTTGCTTTCCTCTGTCTTTCTGACAGTCTGTGCTCCTGACGCGCACTCCTTTGAAGAGGAAGATATGTTTGCATTCTTTTAATTGTGAGACAGAACTGTCATCTCTGTCTTGTCATGGAGCACAGTTTAAACTTTTGAAAAAGAGACAAATGTTTGTTTGCAGTGTTTGAATAACGTTCCTGTCTCTCTACAACCTCCTGTGTTTCTGCGCAAATCTGTGACCCAAGCATGACAATATAAAAATAACCATATAAACATATGGTTTCTACTTCGCGGATTTTCTTATTTCGCGGGTGGCTCTGGAACGCAACCCCCGCGATGGAGGAGGGATTACTGTATATACTTAAACTAGCAAAATACCCGCGCTTCACAGCGGAGAAGTAGTGTGTTAAAGAGGTTATGAAAAAGTAAAGGAAACATTTTAAAAATAACGTAACATGATTGTCAATGTAATTGTGTTGTCATTGTTATGAGTGTTGCTGTCATATATATACACACACACATATACACATATATTATATATATTAGCAGATTGCTGGCCAACCACAAGCGTTACCTGGTAGGTAACCACCAATACAATCAGATTGTGACACAGACTACGAATGCCGTGAATATATATATATATATATATATATATATATATATATATATATATATATATATATATATATATATATATATATATATATACACACACACACACACACACACACACATATACACATATATTACATATATATATATACACACACACACATATACACATATATCTATACTAATTAATAAAAGGCAAAGCCCTCATTGACTCACTCACTGACTGACTGACTGAATGATTGACTGACTGACTGACTCATCACTAATTCTCCAACTTCCCGTGTAGGTGGAAGGCTGAAATTTGGCAGGCTCATTCCTTACAGCTTACTTACAAAAGTTAGGCAGGTTTCATTTCGAAATTCTACGCGTAATGGTCATAACTGGAACCTGTTTTTTGTCCATATACTCTAATGGAGGAGGCGGAGTCACGTATCGTGTCATCACGTATTACGCCTCCTACGTAATCACGTGAACTGAAAACGAGGAAGAGATTTACAGCACAAATCAAACGCTGGAACGAAGGTAAATGACGTTAATTGTTGACTGTATCTAATACTGTGTACTTGTTGAGTGTCTTTTAATACTGTGTAAGCATACATATTAACACATGTGCAATTAAACGTGTGTATTTACGTGGTGATTTCTCAGGCTTAAAAGCTCACCTTTTATTAAAAAGGTAAATACAAACTCTTTTCATTCTGAAGGGCACAAACCACGTTAGATTTCAGCCGTTAAACGCACAAAAATGTCAGTACACCAGATAAATAAGCGCAACATATTATCAGTTGTATTGTATGCTTACAATACATATAGAAATGTGTTAATCGTTAACTAATATTATGGGATGGTGTTTTTCGACTCGCGCCTTGATTTAAACGATTGCATGTCTTGGTGGGTTTGCGTAGCTTATTGTCAATATCTTTACACCTCTTTTTAAGACTTAATTTAAAAAGGTTTTCTTTTCTTCTTAATTAAAATTTAAAAGCAATACTTCACCGCTGCGAAGCCCCTCTAGCTCTGACGTCCGACATTCGATTACCGTAAGCGAGTGCAGTGAGTGTGTACGCCTGATGAGCCAAGAATAAGGGGGAAACAGGTGTCGCGTACTCTTTGCATTATTTGACAGTAAACTATTTTCATCCATTCTATGATCTGCTTCTCACAACTGAAGGCACCGTGGCTGATGTTACCTGACTTGCTGGCCAACCATAAGCGTTACCTGGTAGGTAACCACCCACTCACTTCACTCCAATACGGGAATCAAACCTCGGACGTCAGCACTAGAGGCGAAGCCCCTAAAATTGCACCACAGCGTGTGGTTCGTTTATTTGACAGCATGTAGATCGGGGTAATTACATTCACGGCATTCGTAGTCTGATTCACAATCTGATTGTATGGGTGGTTACCTACCAGGTAACGCTTATGGTTAGCCAGCAAGTCAGCTCGAAGTAATCACTCGAGTGAAGGCAGCTTCACAAAAAAACAGATCCTTAACAAACTGTTATTGGTATATTTTCCCTCAATTTTAAAAGGTTTTCTTTTCTTCTTAATAAAAATTTAAAAGCAGTACTTCGCGGGGATTTGAGCGACTGACACATACAGACATATTCATGAGTGCAGGTACTTCGGAAAGAAAGCACCGTGTAAACCTAAACTTTAAATTAAGTTCATAGACCAACAAAAGGTTGCCATTGATTTGAGGCAAGATTGCTTTCCTCATGTACAACTATACGTTGTATTCTTAACAGTAAGCTTGCACAGCTTGGTCATATTACAACCTGAGTGCTGAACTGACAACGTCGTATACAAACAGAACTATAACAATCGTAATAAATAAACAAACAAAAAAAAAAGCGAAGAACCCTTGGATTTCATAAAAAGGCTCTTTCCTTGGCGAAGCAACGAAAAAGGAAGACCTTATACGGCGTTCGTTTATAAAACAGCGGAAAAGCTGTGTTAAGACTGCTTCACAAAAAAACAGATCCTTAACAAATTGCTAACTTTTGTAAGTAAGCTGTAACAATGAGCCTGCCAAATTTCAGCCTTCTACCTACATGGGAAGTTCGAGAATTAGTGATGAGTGAGTCAGTCAAACAGGTTCCAGTTATGACCATTACGCGTAGAATTTCAAAATAAAACCTGCCTAACTTTTGTAAGTAAGCTGTAAGGAATGAGCCTGCCAAATTTCAGACTTCTACCTACACGGGAAGTTGGAGAATTAGTGATGAGTGAGTCAGTCAGTCAGTCAGTCAGTCAGTCAGTGAGTCATTGAGGGCTTTGCCTTTTATTAATATAGACTAGCAAAATACCCGCGCTTCGCAGCGGCGAAATACTGGCTGAATATTTAAATTAAGAAAAAAGTAAAAATTTTTAAACTGAGGGAAAATATACAAATAATTATTTGTTAAGGATCTCTTTGTACACGACGTTGTCAGTTCGTCCCTCCGGTTGTAATATGACCAAGCTGTGTGCTGAGCTTACTCTTGAGCATGCAACATACAGTTGGCCATGTGAAAAGCAATCCTGCCTCAAATCAATGCCAACCTTTTGTAGTGTTTGTCCTTGAGACTTATTAATTGTCATTGCGAAGCAGAGCCTTACTGGAAATTGAATGCGTTTGAATTGAAATGGGAGATTAGATGGTATAACGGGGATGCGAGGAATAAAAACTGTGTCACCCGAGGCACTGCCAGTAAAAATAGTTGCTTCAATCAGGTTGTTTTGTAGAGATGTGACCTGAAGTCTCGTGCCGTTACAAAGTTTTGGTGGCTGTAAGTTTCTCAGTAACATTATTGGTGCCCCGACCTTCAAAATGAGATTATGCTCAGGAGTGCCTGGAGGATTTAGAGTGTTGAGAAACTCTATCGGATAATGCACCGCGTCTTTTACTTCTACAACTGAATCAACAGATTGATATGTTTTTGGTTGTGAAGGTAGTTCTTGAAGTAAAATGTGGTTTATAGTCGTAGTCATGTCATTTTTTGGTGTCAGGATAGCTCTCTCTCTTAACCATGACACGTTATTTTGGTGGAGATTTCGTAGATCGGGGTAAACATTTTGAAGAAGGCTTTGTAAGGTATTCACGATGAGACAGAGATTTGTAGGAATATTTATTTTACGATTTTCTTGTATGAAGGTGCCATCACCTATACTCATCAGAAGAGCAGAGAACTCCTCGGCTTTTTTGTCGCCTTTCAAATGAACTCTCATGTTTATTTTTAAAGTAACAACATTGATTTGTGGCCATAAGTATGAAGATTTCAGAGATGCTTTAACTTCATCAGCGCGTGTTCCTCTGGGCACAACTGGTAGGGTTTGGCGGAAGTCTCCAGCCAGTAACACTGTCAAGCCTCCCATAAGTTTGTTGGTGTTTCGGATGTCTTGGAGGGTCCTATCTAAAGCCTCAATACCTGCTCTGTGTGCCATAGTGCATTCATCCCAGACAATAAGCTGACAATGTCGCAGCACTTCAGCCATGTTGCTTTGCTTTGATATGTTACACATGGGGGATTCAGTATGGTTGAGGTTCAGAGGCAGCTTGAAAGCTGAATGAGCAGTTCTGCCACCCTCTAGAAGAGTTGCAGCAATGCCAGAAGAAGCCACAGCTATGGCAATGTTACGTTTTGCTCGGATTTTTGCAAGGAGAAGGTTTATTAGGAATGTCTTACCAGTTCCTCCTGGAGCATCAAGGAAAAACACTGTGCCAGTGGCTGACGCAACGCTGCTCATGATTTCGTCATAAACTGACTTTTGGTCACTATTTAGCAAACGCTCGTTATTTGTGACTATATTGGCCAATTGCGAGGTGTTGTAAGATGTCTCTTTCAAGTACTCGGGATTTGACGTAAGTTGTACCAGTTGTGTTAAAGGTGAAGGCAAACCGTAATGATGAAGAGATTGACCTCCAATACGAATTACGTAGTTTTGAAGCAACTGTAGACAGTTGTTATAGATCAAATTTAACCACTGGTGGACTTCTGTTCGTATATGATCTTTTTCAGTCTGTCTCCTAATATCATCTGCTATGCTGTCTTTATGTTTTTCCCATAGGTTTAAGGGGTTTTCCATTTGGCAGAACACCAACATGACAGCAAACAGTTCACGGATCTTTTGAGGTGAGCGAGACAGAGCAGCTTCCTGTAGAGTCTCGTCCCAGTTGATATCGTCATGTAATAAACCGAGTGCCCTGCAGGCTGACTTACAGGTCGGATGTAGGACACCATCAACTGTTCTGAGAGATTTGAAAGATGTGGGACCTGTGATTTTGTTGAGCAGCAGTCGAAGATGGTAGCATTCAGAGTTATTGTGGTGTACAGTGTAGACCCGTCCCAGCACATTATGCTTTTTCACTCCCGAATGTCCTGATACAGGGTTGCCTTGTTTTCTTCGACGAAACATGTTGTTTGCCCACACATAATATGATGGAATTTCATTATAATGAAGTTGTTTTGCAAAATCATCGTGTTTACAAAGGTCAAAGAATGCTAAAAGGGTGGTTTGTGGTGGATTGTGTACTTTATCGGCAACGTTGGCTTCTGTGAAATAAATTCTTTGTCCGTTCTCAAGATGCACAGCAAGATGAACGACCGGAGGGTAACGTTCGTGAATGGGAAAACAGAAAATGCGCCAGGCTGCTTCAGAGCTACTAATGTAATGACCAGCTTCGTATCGAGATACTTCGTCATTTTCATTTTGTATTGTAAATACTGCCTGGTCACTTCCCTTGTTAACATACTTGCAGATGTATTTGATTGATTTTACTGAAGTGCAAAATTCGACATTGATGTGAGCATTGAAGAAGCGGGACAGCACAGGACTATAAGGGACCACCCATCTGTTGTCGATATCTACTCCTTTGATGTTAATTGTATGACCTCCATCAGCAGGTCCGCGCCGGCGGTACTGAGGGTAACCATCTTCTCCGGTCTGAGTTTCTGAGATGAACGGACGCGGGTACTTCTTACTGCATATTCTGTTGATCATGCAGGGTGAGTTGATATTATGAGGTCCACATGGGCCGTGAATCATGGTGGATTTTACTATTTTGTGTAGGGCAGGGTCAGTCTGTGGATCAGGAATTTCCGCACGGATGACTTCATCGATGAGAGCTGGTTTAATCCTATCTTTTAACCACAATAGAATGTGTGCATGGGGAATACCTCGCTTTTGCCACTCTATGGTGTACATGTAGCAATTTGTACAGCCAAAAATGTTACTCTTCGTGAGCAAGTCTATCATTTTGCGAATCTTGAGATGAAATACACGACTGATAAGGTCGTGGCGATCGTGAGGTTTTTGACGTGGAAGGAGAATTTCAGTGATCTCAGGCCATTTAGGATTGCAAGTAAATGTGATGAATAAGTCAGGGCGGCCATAATGACGTACGTATGTCATTGCGTCTTGTGTACGCTCGTGCATATAGCGAGGTCCTCCAGTGAAGGAAGATGGTAATATCACAGCTTGACCAAGTTCTATTAAATCAGTGTCTTTTTTGTGAATAGCATCTTTTAAGTGAACGTAATTTTCCGCTCGTAGTTTTTTCTGATTTAGTCTGATATAATTGAGTCGTTTGGATTCAATTTTTGCATACATATCAACTAAAAACTGATTTAATAAACTTCGGAAGAAAAGGATAGTATTATCATGATGTTGTCTGATCATAAGGCGGTATGAATAGAAGTTTGAGTGTTCATATTGGGAATAGATGCAAATACGTTTTAGATATACAGTAATCTCTATCATCCTCATTAAGTGCATAGATATTTATCAAAATTATCAATTTATCACCATGACATATCGCCCTTCAGGATCAGATACTGCTCATGCTATAAATCAGATTGTCTTATGTGATGAGATTCCCACAACTGTAGTTTTGTTTGTATGGTAATTTTATTTTTATAGTTGGAGTGAAAAACTTAAGTTATTAACTTAAATTATTAATTGAGTCTCCTGCAAAAAAACTAGCTTAGCATTTGGGCCTGTTAGGTGAAAGAATACTTTTTTCTAATTAGATTGTGTTTGAAACCTTTGACATTCCAGCTTACAAAGTTCACTGTTTGGTGAGAGAGACACTGCTTCTAAGCTTTTGAGGACATTTTGTAAACTTCAGTAAAAGTAGTCCGTTGTTTCATAAATTAGCTTTAACCTTGAATTCATATTATTGCCAGGTAATAAGGCTAAGGAACTTGTTATTATGTTGGCACTTATAGTTGTGGGGGTGAAAAAGATAAGAAAGAAGTAACTTGCTCTCTTCCCCCCTCCCCCCTCCCCAGCCCTCCCCCAATTGAGGCTAGACCACATTTCACAGAGTACTAGTCCTCTTACATGCCAAGAGACATGGCACATCGAAAACAAAACAAACCTCCAGCAGCGGTGTGGTAAGGATTAAATTGAAATATCTTATGATAGTACAGTCCAGATACAATAAACTTAGGGTATGATGTTAAGCAGTCTGCTTATGAAAAAAAAAAAAGCGAGGAAATGTTTTAATTCTAATGACACTTTAAATCACTAGTTGCTTAAATACATACTGTATATTTAATAGAATAAATTTCAACATAGTAACTGAAATAATTGGCCAAAAAGGAAATTGAACGTAAAGTTATTGCAAATGATTCAGAAAATTAAACCTGGTTAGTCTCAAGCAGAGGGGACTGTGTGGGGATCTAATCCCGGTCTTCATTTTTTTTTAACATTTTATTAATTTTATTAAAATCAAATAACATTCCATACAAGCAAGTCAAGTTTAACAAAACTAGGTTCGAAACAAACCAACCCCCACCCACGAGAAAGAGAGCTATGCCAGCCGAGTAAAACTTTAAACTAGTAAAATTAAGTAAATAGATAAATTAATAAATTAATAAAAATAAATAGAATAAATAAGAGGGGAGAGAATCCACTTCCTCAATGTTATTGATTAGATCCTGCCATGTTTTGAAAATGTTTTGTACAGATCCTCTAAGTGAGAATTTGATTTTTTCCAATTTCAAATAGTATATAACATCAAATACCTATTGACTTAAAATAGATGAGTTAGGATTCTTCCAGTTGACCAAGATAAGTCTATGTGCCAATAGTGTTGTAAAGGCAATTACCGTTTGTTTGTCCTTCTCCACTTTAAGCCCATCTGGAAGTACACCAAACACAGCTGTTAGTGGATTAGGAGGGATTGGGACACCTAGGCTATGTGAAAGGCATTTAAAGATTTTAGTCCAGAATAATGTTAATTTGGTGCAAGTCCAAAACATATGGCCCAATGAGACTGGAACTTGATTGCAATATTCGCAGGTTGGATCTTGCACTGGAAACATTTTGGACAATTTTCAATGAGACAGATTTGTTTGATATATAATTTTAATTTAAATAATTTTCTGTTTTATACATATGGAGCTGGATTGAATTCTGTGCATTGCTACCTTCCACTTCTTTTCTAAGATTTTGAGTGAGAGATCCCTTTCCCACTGTACTCTGGGATCTTTGAAAGGGAGGGACTGTAAAATGTTTTTGTATATTACGAAGATACTGTCTGAGTCCTCAAGACTGATCAATATTTTTTCTGGAACAGAGGTAAGTGTGAGATGAGGAAAATTGGTCAGATTTTGTTTAACAAAGTTTCTAATTTGAAGGTAGTGAAAGAAATGTGTTGCTGGAAAGTTAAATTTGGAGTGTAATTGTTCGTAGGATGCGAAGACGTTGTCTATGTGCAGATCTCTAAGTGATTTAATCCCTAATGTTTTCCAGACATTAAAAACTGCATACGTTTGAGAGGGTGGAAAAGGTGGTTCTTGTGCAGAGGTGCCACAGATAAAAGCTTCTCTATCTTAAAATACTTCCTACATTGATTCCATATTCTGAGTGAGTGAAGCACAATTGGGTTGTTAGTATATTGGCGATGACTTGTACTTATTGGGGTACAAAGCAAGGAATATAAAGAAGTACTGCAGGATTTTATTTCTATTGCAGACCAAGCCTGAGCATGTTGATCTAATTGTGTCAATGTCCAGGTTTTTATAGCTTGTATATTTGCCGTCCAGTAATAAAATTGAAAGTTAGGTAGAGCCATGCCACCTTCTGCCTTAGGTCTTTGTAGGGTCGCTCTTTGGATACATGGATGTTTTGAATTCCAAATAAATGAGGTTATGGTTGAATCTAATTTCTTAAAAAATAATTTATTGATGTGTATTGGAATGTTTTGAAATAGCAAAAGAAGCTTTGTAAGAATATTCACCTTGACAATGTTAATTCTTCCAGCTAAAGTGAGATGAAGGGTAGACCATTTATGCAACTCATGCTTAATTCTTTCCATACAGATGGCAAAATTTTGTTGATTAAGCAGCTTTATGTTTACTTGTTATGTTTATCAATAGGTATTTAAACTGATCTGTGCGATAAAAGGGAAGGTTTGCAATCTAATATTGTGTGCTTGAGAATTCACTGGAAAGAGCACACTTTTATTCAAATTAATTTTGAGACCAGAAATCTTTTGAAATTCTGTTAGTGCTGTTAGTATTGCAGGCACGGTATTTTGTGGATCTGATATATACAGTACCAGATCATCTGCATATAGAGAAATTTTCTGTTCAAGTACTTCTCTGATAATCCCCTTTATCTCATAAGCATTTCGACAGTGAACTGCCAGTGGCTGAAAGGTGATTGCAAAAAGTTGTGGTGACAAGGGGCATCCACGATCTTGAAAATTTTTAAAGGCATTGATAAAGTAGACCGAGCAGAATTATGTCTTCTTAATGATGAATAACATATTCAAGGGCACCAGAGGAAATTTAGAGGAAGTATATTTAGAACTGAAGTCAAAAAGCACTTCTTTACCTAAGAGTTGTGGGATCCTGGAACAAACTTTCATGTATGTTGACTGTAGCTGAAGAAGAAACCTTGACAACCTTCGAGAATTATCTGGATGAGATATTGGTACATCTTAGGTATAAGCTAAGTTTGATGGACTGAAATGTCTCCTGTTGTTAGATAAATTTCTTATGTTCCCATCAAACCTGAGAAATTTTTATTGCTGCTTTTCCCAAAAGTGACAAAATGTTCCATCCCCAGACATAATGAAACAACATCCCTGACTACCTCAGACATTCTGTAAACTGTGATTGATACACATTAAGTTGGTGGTGAGCAGGGCACCTGTGAAACAACCCCCTAGTGAACAGGCCAAGGTGTGAGAGACCGATTGGGGGGTTTTGTGGGTACCATATGGAAATCAATGTCTTTTTTCACAGATACACAAACACTAAAGTTAAACAATAAGAGATGAAGTTCAAGCCATGCTGGTGTTTGTGTACAAATTTTATACATAAATGTCACTCTGCTATCATATATATATATATTTTAATTTGTCCTTATTAAGCTATAACTTTATTACCATTGTCACAGTTTAAACCTTCTCCTTGTGATATAGGGGCTGGGACTCCAGTAGAAAACAATGGGAATGGACAATAAACTCTTTATATGTTAGAACATTCTTTTACAAGGTGATGAGCAGAAAATAGCAGTTATCAAGAGAAGTACTTACAATGATAAAATGGTCTGAGGCCTCAAAAAGACTGATGAAACAGGCTGGGATCCTCCATAGTCTGGCAAAACAAGTCTTCTTGCAAAGCAGCCTAATATTGACCCTAATGCAATACTTTACTGGCTGAGTTTAGGCCTGTCCAGACCCCAAAAATGGAGAACAGGTTTATTGGTTCAAATAATTTCAAATTTCCAAAATGTATGAAAATGTCTTAAAAGTTAGAAAAAAATTGTAAAACTGGTTTGCAGAGACAATTATGATAAGGAATCTTTATAAAAGAAGAATTTATTAACAAAACTGGAAAATCAAGGAAAAGAGGCAAAATAACACAAAAAGGAATCGACTAAGAGTGCAATCCACAGTCCCACTACACAGTCTAATAAAAACAATCCTGAAAAAGTTAAGTCAAATGGCTTTATTGTCATAAAGGCCACACAAAGTATTGCAACATATGGTGGAATGAAACAACATTCTCCAGGACTGCAGTGCAACATATACATAAACACAGGGCTAATGAAAAACAGGTGAAGAACTATAGTATAGTATAAGTGGATCAATCAATCAATCAAATCAAAAATTGAAGAAAACTAGAAAATAATTACTCGGATTACTCTTTAGACTGTCAAACAGTCCAAGAACTACTAAAAGAACAGATTCCAAGCTTCAAATATAAAAGCTGAGGTTAATCCCTCAGCACTGACATCAGGGTGGCCCTGCCTTATTGGGTTTCACCTACAAAACCCAAGGAACATAAGAGAACACTACTTTACACATATAAGCACAACATTGTTGCAAATTAAGTAATTAAGGAACACAAAATTAAAGAAAAATCTAAATTAAGAAAAGACACACCAGTATTTTGAACATAATTAACAACATTAAAAGACAAAAAACATGTTAAAATAACAAAACAATTGCATAAGTAGAGAACAACCTTGATATAAGTCTACAACCATAGATATCCTGTAAAACCATCCAGCAAAGGAGGCACGCTGGAAATCCAGGACCTGAAGACCTCAGTAAAGAGCAGAGTGCTTAACTCTAAACATAGAAAGCAGCATATCTCCACCTGGTTATGGTTGTGACTTTTGTATGGGTAAACTTACAGGTGGTTGTTTGAAAAAACTGTATGGAGGAGATGGTCCAAGGGCCCTTACATACTAAAATAGATTTTTTGGAGTTTTATTCGAACTTAAAGTGTAAAGCTGTTTTTTTTTTTTTGTTTTTCTTTTGAGACTTACACTTTTTTGGTAAATTAAAATAGGAGGGTTGAAACTTGAGCTCTTATATTTGTTTGGTTGGTTCTCTAGCAGCAGTCACATGATTTCTAAATAAATGTGTTGCCCTAATTTTAAACCCCTCTGTCAGAACAATTGGAGGGGAGGGAAACAAGAGTGCAAAATAGTTGATTGTAAAAATGCTTCAAAAAGGAAATACATGTAGCAAAGGATTCTAGAGATTGTTGAATATGTATGTTGTGTGGTTACTTTAATTCTGAAAGTGTGTATAAACGTGAATATTGGAATGGCAGCTGCTGCCTTTGAAAGACTAGTAAGCAGAAGACAAAACAAATACCAAATATAAATATATATACTAAATATAAAGTAAAATATGATAAACTAAAGGCAGATCTAAAGTTTGAAACACCATATTCAATCTGAATATTAACCTCATTTTGACTACTGAGGGCTGTAGAGGATGGGGTCAGGTTTCCATATGTTTACAGAAATTACAGTACATGTTCTGGTGTTACTTAGAAAAATAAAACCAAAAGTAAATCATTGACAATTCTGAGAAGGTTATTCAGTTAGTCTATTTTCATATTACTTAAGTTCTACTACTGAAAAAATTAATAACAAGTGTAAGAAGATAGAATGTAGTCTACCGGTGAGATTAACAACAATATGTAAAAGAAAGGATAACAAAGAAAAAGGGTATTGAAATTATAATTTTCTTTGCCATCACCAAACAACTTAGCAAAATCATTAGCATTACATTTTTACATAGTCATTGATAGGTCATGTTATTGGCAGCCTTGGGTGCAAGGACCTGCATCCCTCAATCAAAAACATTTCTTTTATTCAAAATTTAACAATAAAGGTCCATGACATGCTAGACTAAAACCCAGCCATGGGAGATGCACAAACTAGTGTGATTCTTTGCTTCAGTCCCAAGCCTGGATAAATGGGGAGGGTTACGTCAAAAAGGGCATCCATTGTAAAATTTTGCCAGATCAATATGAGGACAATAATACAGATTTCCATACTGGATCTGTTGAGGCCTGGAGTAACAACACATGCCACCAGTACTGTTAGCCAACAGGATGTTGTGGGAAATTGGACTATTTTTGGCCAAAGAAGAAAAAAGAGGTAGAAAACGTGTCTGGAGGCAGGAGGAGAGGAAGACGGTTAGGAAAGTGGAAGTAAGGGTAGTAACTGTGACAGTATGACAGGTTAATGGAGAGAGTTAGCTGATATGATGGAGAGAAGAAAGGTTGATATATTGTTCAAGAGACCTGTAAGAAGGGGAGTAGGGCCAGGTGTATGGTGTAAGGGCCAGGTTGAAATTATTCTACAATGGTTCGGATGGGAGGAGAAATGGGATAGGGGTTATCTTGAAGGAACACTATGTCAAGAGTGTTTTGGAGGTGAAAAGAGTGTCGGACAGAGTGCTAATTATGAAGCTGGAAATTGAAAGTGGGATGATAAATGTTAGTTTATATGCCCCGCAAGTTGGATGTGTGATGGATGAGAAAGAAGATATCTGGAGTGAGTTGGATGAAGTGGTGGAGAGTGTACCCAAGGGAGAGAGAGTGATGATTGGAGCAGATTTCAATGGACATGTGGGTGAAGGGAACAGTGGGGAAGAGCAAGTGGGATAGTCAGAGAGATAAAGAAAGTAGACAGGTGTACAAAGAGATAAGGCGTAAGGTGAAGAGACAGGTGGCAAAGGCTGAAGATAAAGTATATGATTAGTTGTATGAATGTTTGGACACTAAGGAAAGAGAAAATGACCTATACCGATTGGCTGGACAAAGGAACCAAGCTGTGAAAGATGAGCAGCAGGTTAGGGTGATCAAGGATAATGATGGAAATGTACTTACAAGTGATGGATTGTGTTAACTAGATGGAAGATGATGAATGAAGAGATTGAGAGAGAGATAAGGTTGGATGATGTGGAGATAATGAACCAGGAAGTGCAACGTATTAGCAGGAGGAAGTAAGGACAGCTATGAAGAGGATGAAGAATGGGAGGGTTGTTGGTCCAGATGACATACATATGGAAGCATGGAGGTGTTTAGGAGAGATGGCAGTGGAGTTTTTAACCAGATTCTTTCATGCAGTCTTGGAAAGTGAGAGGATGCCTGAGAAGTGGAGTAGAAGTGTACTAGTACCAGTTTTTAAGTGTAAGGGTGATGTGCAGAACTGTAGTAACTACAGGGGGATAAAATTGATGAGCCACAGCATAAAGTTATGGGAAGGAGTACTGTAAGCTACCGTAGATACTCGCGTATAAGTCAAAAAATTTATGCCTTAAAATTCATTCAAAAAAACAGGATCGACTGATCCGCGGGGCAACACAATTGTCCATAGAATTTGGGTAATGACATTGTACACTCAACGCTTCACGGTGATAAGTCACCGGTCATCTGTCATTTCCCATGGTCTTTGAAATAATTATAAGCTAGCAATACTATTGCTAATTAGCTAGTTTTTTTCTAATTTCATTAAATAATTCTTTAAATTGTGAAATACTTGAATTTGAGCATTAGCTTTTGCAGGTTTTGGATAACAAACATACCATTAGCTGTCACGTGCAACCAGATTTGGAATCAAAAGAACTAAGGCAACGCACTCTATCAATGCGATGCAAGCGCAGCCCGCAATTCAAAAAAATTCTCTGCCTACCTGTTTGTCTCGTCTGACAGTAGCTGAAAGAGCAGCCTGAAGTAGTCCAGCAGCGGGTGATCTGTCGTGTCCAACAGCAAGCCATGCTGTCTTGTGAAGTCCGGTAGCCAGTTCGGCTCCTACGGATCAATGTCTGGGTATTCCTCCCACGCGAACCTTGCCGTAGCTGCATCGGCTGTGCAAATGCGTTCAGCTGGCAGCCAATCAGCTGGCGCAGCATCGGCTGGTGTCCGATCAGCTGATGCTGGCTTCTCACTCTCTTGCTCGATTCCTGATCACTGTCAATAAAATCCGATTCTGAAAAATCAAAGTCCGACTCAGCGATAATTCGTCTGCCGAGTGTTTTCTTTTCTGCACTCGCTTCGCTCCCTTGTGACATATCGACGCCATCTTGCCTTTGTTTACATTTCGCAACTCACGCACACGCAAGGATTAGTTGCCAAGTAAACGAGTCTAGCATTTCTCCAAGCACAGAGGGAATGCCTGTGACGTGACAGTGAGTTTTGTCACCATTAACAGCTGATAGTCGCCCTCTATCTCTGATAGCTGTCAAGTTTTACCCTCGACTTATACGCGGGTCATAACAAATTTCGTAATTTTCGGCTTAAACAATACAGTTGACTTATCTGTGAGATCAACTAATACACGAGTATCTATGGTAGGTTAAGAAAAAAGGTGATGATTACTGAGCAGCAATATGGTTTCATGCCAGGAAAGAGCACTACAGATGTGTTGTTTGCACTAAGGGTATTGATTGAGAAGTATAGGGAAGGTCAAAAGGAGCTGAATTGTGTCTTCGTGGACCTGGAGAAAGCATATTAGTGGGTGTCTAGAGAGGAGTTTTAGTAATACATGAGGAAGTCGGGAGTGGCAGAGAAATATGTAAGAGAGGTACTGGATATGTACGAGGGAAATGTGACAGTGGTGAGGTCTGCGGTAGGTGTGACAGATGCATTTAATGTGGAGGTGGGATTACATCAAGGATTGGTTCTGAGCCCTTTAGTATTTGCAATGGTGATGGACGGGTTGACAGAGAAGTTTAGACTAGAGTTCTTGTGGACTATAATTTTTGTGGATGATATTGTGATCTGTAACATGAGTAGGGAGCAGGTTGAGGAGACTGTAGAGAGGTGGAGATATACTTTGGAGAGGTCAGTGGGACCAAGAGAGGATACATGTATGTGAATGAGAGGAAGGCCGCAGGAATGGTGAGAATGCAAGGAGCAGAGCTGGTGAAGGTGGATGAATTTAAATACTTGGGATCAATAGTATAAAGTAATTGGGAGTGTGGGAAAGAGATAAAGAATAGAGTGCAAGCTGGATGGAGTAGGTGGGGAAGAGTGTCAAGAGTGATTTGTGACAGCTGGGCACCAGCAAGAGTGAATGGGAAGGTCTACAAGATGGTAGTGAGACCAGGTAAGTTATAGGGGTTGGAGACTGTGGCACTGACAAAAACACAGGAGACAGAGCTGGAGGTGGGTGTGATAGAGCAAGATGCAGAGGACAGGAAGATATGAAAACAGATGATCTGCTGTAGTGACCTCTAATAGGCGCAGCCAAAAGAAGAAGGAGAAGGGATGCTACACTAAGTGCTTTGGCATAGTTATGAACTACTGTGTATTTTTAACTTTGTAATTTCTCCTGTTAATTTTTAATATTACATTAATTATTTGTAATTGCTGCTTCTCAACTCCAGGGGTTCTAGCAGATCTGAGTGCAATTTGCTTGTTTCTCTTTTATCAGAGTAAATATTCTTTTTTACAGTATTAGTTTCTAAGTACACAACAAAAATGTGCAGGTTAAGGTGATTTGTATGTTTAAGTTGTCCTAGTGAGAGTGTATATATGTGTGCCCTTGCAATTACCCCATAATGAAATGACACCTGATCCAGTGTTAGTTCCTACATCATTTCTAGTGCTGCTAGGACAGACTCTGAGATCAGAAAACTAATTAATAGTTAGCTGAGAATTGTAAATATTTTCCCATCAGGTATTTTTTCTTTCATATTTATTGAATTGTATTGTAGTTTATACTAAACCATAAAAAATTCAAAGCCCACTTAATCCTGAGCAGGGTTGTGGGGGGCTGGAGCCTGTCATAGCAAGCATATCTGATTTGTAATTAATTCAGAGAAAGGTACATTATGTACAAAAAAGAATAAATTGTATTATTCCTGTACCTATTATTGTCAGGGTTAATTTAAATAAGATGTTACTGGTAAATATAAATCTATACATTACCATAAAAATTAATAACTATTTATAGTGTAAGGCCCAAGTTAGATTGGCTCCTTAACCAGGGTTCATGCATTGCACTCAGTGTGGCAATGGAACCATGAATTGAATTAAGTGGGTCTGAGAATTAGGGGCTTGACTGAACTCAGACTTAGGCAAACTTGTTGAAGATGAAATTTAATGTAAAATAAAGGTAATGTATTACACATTTTTAAGTGAAAATGTTGTATGTTTGGGGCATCAGAAACTTGAAAGTACATTTGTATGAGAAGGACTGAGGAGTAGCATTGGACTCATCACTGCCCAATGTACATCTAGGCAGTGTACAGAAGCAATGAAGAAGTTCAAAAGGATGTTAGATTATACAGACCAATGTGTGGAGTACAAGTCAAGAGTGAAGACAATTCTTTATGTGTATTTTTTAAATATGTACTGTATTTATGAGGCTTCTGAAGCACAGTATAAAGGTTCGGTTTCCATAGAAAAGAGGCAATGCAGTGCTAAGTCCAGAGATTTAATAAAAGCTGAAGCAAAGTCTGGTAGAGTCAGGATTATTTGTTACACTTTTATGGGAAGTGATCTCTGTTTTGACTTTCTTGCATGTTTGGGGATTTCTACCCCATGTATTCTTGTGGTTACATCTATTTTTCGCCATTTGGCTTAATTTTGTTTATATACATTTATTAGAACCATAAGTCTGTCACCATTTTGTTTATTTATTGCCAGCTTCCATTGTTAGGACAGCACCCATGTTGCTAGAGACCTGTCCTCTGAGTTTATGAATTACGACTTGACAAGATAAAAGTGTACCTCAAGGTTTTATCTGTATATGAGTACTTGGCTTTCCCAAAAAATCCTTGTTATTGCTTTAATTAAATACTCTTTTTGATTCTCTGTTTTTGAATTTCTTTTGACCTTTTTCTGACTATGATTGTTGTCTCCTGTTTTGGCTATTTGCTAGTATTTCTGATCTCCTTGTTTTGATCTTCACTTTGTTTTGACTTTGCCTCTTCTCCTGATTGCCTATTAAATCACAGTGCTTGTTTTTTTATTTATTTATTTATTTTTTTAAACAACAAGTAGTGGCCATTATTTTTGATAAGGCAGATATAATAAAAGTATAAGATAAGGAATGGGTTTTGCCCAGATAACGTCGTGGAGCTGTTACTCAAGACATGTGCTGAGCAGCTGGGCCCCATCTTTTATAACATGTGTCTACAAATCTTTGTTGTGGTATTTGCTTTGTTACTTTGAATATAGCAAAAAAAGGTTTTAACATTCATTTATTCAAACTTCAATTAGACTATACTAAATAAGCAAGGCTGTAGTTTTTTTAAAACTATTTGTCTTTCTTTTTCTTTTCATTTTTGTTTTAGACCATCATTGCTTGCGTTTAACATTGTTTTCTGAGAAAGTGTGCTTCTTCTCAAGGTTATGTTCTTATGCTGTGACCGAAATTTCCCCTTGGGCTTTTCATAATAATTAAACTGAATTAGTCTAACAAAAAATTGAAATAAAAGGCTGACGCCAGTACTGCAAGGTATAAAAAAATGAAAAAAGATTGAGGTAATTGGAACCTTTTAGTTTAAGCAAAAGGAGATCAGGGGTTACAAAATTATGAAAGGAATTAACTCGGTGGCCAGATAGCCTTTATGACATTTGCTGTACACGAAGCCAAACAATGCATAGCTGAGCAGCTAAAGAAAAGCATGGTTTCCCAAGATACCTATCCACGTTCCTTTTGTGGTAAAGACAATGTTCTGAAGATAAGGATAATATATAATCTCCAGAGCTGTTTGAATGTTTCAAATTAAATAAGCATTGAAAGTTAAACAAAGTGCTTTTTTGTGTGTTTCTAATAGCGATTTGTGTTAGTTTTGAACTTGCATTAGGCTGGAAATAAAATAACAGATTTCTAGGGACTGCGGTGGGCTGGCGCCCTGCCCGGGGTTTGTTTCCTGCCTTGCGCCCTGTGCTGACTGCGATTGGCTCCAGCAGACCCCCGTGACCCTGTAGTTGGGATATAGCGGGTTGGATAATGGATGAATGGATGGATTTCTAGGGAGTATGAGCCTTTTGCAAATGCGCTTTAATAAATATTTAACTTAAAACTGAAAAGGAAAAAAAGAAAACAGGGATTTTACTTTGAATATAATTAGCAGATAATTTTTCAAACGACTGTAATGCATAATTTCCATCTAATTTTAAAGATTTCTTCCCACAAATATGGTTTTGTTTCTTACTTAAATTTAATATGTTTATATGGTTTTAGAAGTATGGCCAAACGTATCAATTTTCCAATAATGTCTTACACTATTGCATACAATAAAACAAACAAATAAATAACCAAATGTTTTGACGACAACTATCCTTTTTTATAGTGGGAAACCAGAGGTCGAAATGTGAGAGATAAACGTGGTTTGAGCAATATGATAATGCGATAATAATCGAACGAATGTCGGCAAACACCAACATTATTATTCTGTATATAATAATCACATAAAAATGTATAAACACATTTTAAGCAATCGTACACTTCTATTTAATAAATAAATGAATAAATAAACAAATAAAAATTCCACTCAGGTACTTACGAAATAACAGACAGACATTCAGTCGTTATTTATCGTACGGAAGGTATTTTCCATGTAAGAAAAAGGTAATAAAGAACTGTATCTTATGCCCGATATGATACACGAGCGTCTGCATACGCCTTGTAATCTGAACAATAATATTTAGCAATCCGTAGTTTTTGTACGAGTCCTCAATGGAGTTTTATCACAGTGACTATCGTAGTATACACGGTGAAAACTCGCCTGACAATAAGGTTTCTTTGCGGAGAGAAAGTTAGTCAGGGAGAAAAGTAGAGCGACAGTCGAGTTAAAGGAAGCGCAAGCTGCAAATCCAATGGACTAGCGTGAGAACAGAGCAGCAGGTCCTTCAGCTTTAACAGAATTTAAGGGAACGAATGATATAAACATTTATAAACAAGGTATAATGAAACTCCTAAAATACCAGCATCTTAAAAACTAAATATTTATTTTATCAATTTTTGTCTTATCTAATTTGAAATTAGTGCCATTAGAATTGGTGACTTCTAATGTATTTACTTTTTATATCGTCTACTTTGGCGGCATGGAACTAAACGTATTTAACAGATGTTACTGCCATTTCTTAGTGCTACTGTTGGATAGTGACGTTCGTAACTTTCATTTTCTTTTTTCCACATTTATATTTTCAGTTCTGGAGTGTTGAGAGCTCTAATGTCTTGAGGCTCCAGTAAACGGGCTTCAGGTCTCCCCAGTGCCTATATGCCTTTTTCTCCCAATCCTCCAATGCATACAGCTTATCTAGATTGGCTCTTGGTCCCTGAAATCCAGAATTGAAATACAGTAGGGTTCAGAAAATGGATGGATTGACGCTTTATTAGTCTTGACACTTAAACACCTAAGGCGAAAAAAAATAAAAATGTATACCGTACATCATCAAATTCAGCTTTTCTGTAGTTATATTCCTATTGATTGAAACGAATTTGCTTAAAATAATCACACTTACATTTTATATCATTTGGCATATTGAGGTCGACAAAGTAGTGCAGTGTTTAATGTGCAGGTTGTATCACAGGTTCAGATGTAAAGAATCTGAGTCTTGACCCTGTCGCTCTCCCTTTTTATTTTTTTATCTTACATCGCAGAGACTTACACAATGACATGAAATGGTATTGCAGTTTGACCTTTTGTTTATGTAAATAGTTAGACCAATGAAAATCATGCCAGAACATAGCATTTAAAGTTTTTTAATTAAAAATTTCCTTAAAAAACGTCAAAAGGTTTCTCACTTAAATATTATTGGCTTCAAAATTTATACATTTTGAAAAATTAGGGCTAATTTAGCATCTTCAATTGACCTAACCTGCATGTTTTTAAACTGTGAGAGGAAGCCAGAGCATCTGCAGGGATCCACACAAACACAGGGAGAACATGAAAGCCCCACACAGGAACACGTAGGATGTGAACCCCAGTCTAATAAATTACAAATGAAACAAAGGTCAGCGACTATCTACTGGTACATTTAGAAGTGCTAAAACGCTTTCTGTTAATCACAGTAGATAGATAGATAGATAGATAGATAGATAGATAGATAGATAGATAGATACTTTATTAATCCCAATGGGAAATTCACATTCTTCAGCAGCAGCATACACGGAGCTGCTGAAAAGGCTGCCACAGTACACAGAATCGCGGGCTAAAATGCAATAGTACAGTTCTAAAATTAAGTGTATTTGCGTGATTTGAACTGCTGTCGTGTTTATTTGGAGAAATCCCGTGTATGTATTTTTTTCCATAAGAATATCTTGTGTTGTTTTATATTGTATTTCTAATACGCTTGTTTATGGATTTTGAAAATTGTGCCGTCTGCACACCTTATATAACATAAGTTTGGTTATAAGTCTACTTGATGTCAAAGTCAAGTCTACGTGACTTTGGGAGTTACATATTTAATTCCCCAATTCAAAAAGAATTACTTTGAACAAGTTGTATTAGGAAGTATACTGTAAGCAGACCAAGTAACACACACGCCAATTCATTTTATTTGAAAGCTGCTTACTTTAGTGATATGATTTTTAAATATGCACAAAGTAACACGGGATGATGCAATTATGAATTGAGCTAATAAAAATTACAAGGAAACCTGTATGATTATCATTAAATCAGTAGTAAATACATTTTAATGAACCATTATTTATAATTACTGCCTGAAGCCTTTGAAAAAATCAAAATATATTTATTTGGTTTAAGGTGCTCTTTTTCTGGAACGTTTTGAAGAAACTCTTTAATTATAAAATATAGACATTTATAATATGTTAAAAATTGAAATATAATTTTTGTTGAAAACATATTAGAAATTAAACTTAATTGACATGTAAAATAAATAAACTGGCGGTCAGTATTGCTATATTCGCTATGTAAAATCGTAAAAAAGTAAGGTGATCACCAATGTTCCCTCTAAGCTGAGCGCGTGAGCAATTGCTCACACGAATTCAGAGCGTCGCTCATACTTCCCGCACGATCGCTCATTCCGACAGTCGGAGTTGGTGCTCATAAATTTTTGGCTTAAACAAAATGTCGCTCATAAACAATGTTTTTTGCTCACTATATGCTACTCCTTAGAGGGAACATTGGTGATCACCATTATCCAGCAAATGCTTTCTTCAGTTTAAACGTATTTGTTATATCAAAAATTGAGCAATGTAAATAATTATTTGATACGGAGTCTGGGAATCCCACTTATGAAATATTACAGCACCAACATAATAATAATAATAATAATAATAATAATAATAATAATAATAATAATAATACGTGAGAGCGCAGGGGAGCGCAGTCTGATGTGTTCTGTACAATCAGCAAGCTGCAGTTTTTGTACGAGCGCTCAATGCAGTTCAGTCACTGTGCGTACCCCAGTCTACACGATGACATTTCTCGAGACAAAAAGCTCTGTGCGCAGACGGCGATTTCAGAGTTAGGCTACACAGCAGTTACAAAGGGTACAGTTAATTTACTACGTTAGTTTCTTTCTGTTATTTCAATGTATGGATTCAATTGATTTAGAAACGGTATTTCCCATTGAAAGCTCAAATTAAGCAATATCAGTTAAGATTTTGCAGTATGTAATGTTCAGAATAAATAACGAAATGAAATACCGTGGTTAAAAGTTGTTTGACAGATTTTAAGTTTAGTTAATTATCTTATAAATATTTTAGTATGGATCTCAATATAATTATTCAAGGTGCTGTTTTTTATAGCATTAAGGAAACCTCCTTCATTAAAAATTAGATGGCATGGCTTTACATAATTTTCAATTTTATTACTGGGCAGCAAACATACAAGCCATAAAAACCTGGACACAAATAAATGAACATATACGGGCTTGGTCCGCAATGGAAGTAAAATCCTGTAGTACTTCTTTATATTCCCTGCTCTGCTCTCCAATAAATGAAAGTTATCGCAAATATACTAATAACCCAATTGTGCTTTACTCACTCAGAATATGGAACCAAATTAGAAAGCATTTTAAGATGGAAAATCTTTTATCAGTGGCACCTCTGCAAGAGAACCACCTCTTTCAACCTTCGCAAGTATATCCAGTTTTTAATACCTGGAAAAGTTTTGGGATTAAAATGCTCAGAGATCTTTATATAGACAACATATTTACATCTTTTGAACAATTATGTTCAAAATTCATCCTCCCAGCTACACATTTCTTTTACTATCTTCAAATTAGAAATTTTGTTAAACAGAAATTGCCCGATTTCCCCCACCTTGCACCCTCCACAATGCTGGAAAAAATACTGCTCAATTTTGAGGAAATAAACACTATTTCCGCAATATATAAAATCTTATTAGAGTCCCTACCTTTCAAAGATCCAAGAGGACATTGGGAAGAAGATCTCTTAATCAATATATCAGAAAAGGAGTGGAAGGTAGCAAAGCAGAGAATTCACTCGAGTTCTATATGCGCAAAGCATAGAATTATTCAACTAAAAATTATACAGTATATCGAGCCCATCTGTCTCGCTTAAAACTGTCCAAAATGTTTCCAGGGCAGGATCCAACCTGCGAACGCTGCAACCAAGCTCCTGTCACACTGGGTCACATGTTCTGGGCCTGCGCCAAACTAACATCATTTTGGACAAAAATTTTTAAGTGCCTTTCAGACAGCCTTGGTATCACAATCCCTACTAACCCATTAACAGCTGTGTTCGGTGTTCTTCCAGATGGACTTGAATTGGAGAAGGACAAGCAAACGGTGATTGCATTCACTACACTTTTGGCACGCAGACTTATTTTGTTAAATTGGAAGAATCCTAATTCTCTTCTTATAAGTCAGTGGGAAACCGATGTTTTATATTATTTGAAATTGGAAAAAGTCAAATTCTCAGTTAGAGGATCTGTACAAAATTTTTTCAAAACATGGCAGGATTTAATCAATATTATTTTAGAATAAGAGAAATAACTATTACCGCATTTAACTCCCTTCTCCATCTCTTATTTACATAGATATTTACTTCTCCCTGTCTTTTGTTTAATGTTGTCTTATTAAAAAGCCTTAAGCAATTTTCCTTTAGCTAAGCTCTCCTTCTCAGGGGTGGGGTTTGATTTGTCTTCAAATTTGTTTCCGTTATAAATTGATCTGTTTGTATGGAATGATTACAATGAAAATTAATAAAATAAAAATATAATAAAAAAAAAAAAATTAGATGAAGGAATGAAACTAAGCTTTTTTATCGACGTGGCTTTTTGATAATTATATTTAATACTGACATTATAATGTATTTTGTACAGAAATCTTTTAAATATAATTTGGCCGAAGCATGGAGTTTTTAGTGGTCAGAGCCGCTGCTCTCACTCATAAGATCCGGGATTGACACCCTGCCCGGCCTACAGTCTGCATATTACATTTTCTGGTCTGTCTGGATTTTCCCAACATATCCAGCGAACCTAATGTTTGTTTCCTTTTTTGTGGTGGACTGATTTCCAATTCAAACATGGTTTCTTTGGAACCAATGCAGGTATGACTGTCGTCTTTATTACCTTGCAACACAATGGTTGCAGAAATAGATGATAATTCAGTACTTCCTACCATTTTGGATTTATTGGACTTTGGCTTTGTGCTATTACAGTACTCACAAAACTACTTTAATTTTTTATTAAATTATTTTGCGTTTTGTGAATGACTATAGGGAAAATATGTCCTGTCTTTAATCTAGTGCCTGTCTATTCTTGAAAGGCTCAATACTGGGTCAAAACCAGTGGCGTAGCGTGGGTGTCAGCCGCCTGGGGCGGAAGAAAATTCCGCCGCTCCCTTATTTAGGTATTTCAATTTAAAAGACTAAAATATACAGTAATTCTAAAGAATTTTGCCGCCCCCTAAAAGTGCCGCCCCTGCCGCCCCCGCTACGCTACGCCACTGGTCAAAACCATCTCATGTAGTTTTGTATAGGCTTTAGTTTTGCTGGTTTTACTTTCATAACCTTTCACCTTTCATAAGTGTGGAGCCAGAGGTGGACTTAGGAGGGAAGGGGTCCCACCTGCAGTAGGAGTTCTGAGGAAAGCACAGGAAAACTAGTATGTAATGTGAAAAGCATAAGAGTTGCCAAACTTCAATAGGCACGACAGAAGAGCAGCAAGTAATACAAAAGAAAACTGTAGGTTAGTCAGAAAAAAAACACAGAAACAGCAATTGAAATTATGAGGTATATATTATAGGGAGAAACAGAGTATATGCACTGTCAAAGTTTATATATATACTTGAGTGCCATCAAAGTGCAGTATGCCATGTCAAATATTAAAAATATAGAGAATATGATCCATTTCAACTATTCTGAGATTGAAATAGAGAAAAGGACAGCTGAGCGAAAAATATATAAAAAGATTATTCTATCACCTAGTTATTTTCACAATATCAGGTATTTTCAGCTAAGATAAACTAAAGAAAACTGCAAAAAAAAAAAAAAAAAAAAAAATTAAATCACATCAGCAGGTTTAGTTTTTCAGCAGCGTGTGGACTCTTCTGACAAGCTACAGATAAACTTTAGTTGTAGTTCAGCAGAGATAATGGCCAACTTAGTAATTGCAGGAGATACAGCTTGCATTCATTGTCAAATGACCCTTCCAACCATGTGATTTTTCAACATCAACAACAACAACATTTTGCTCAGGTATATAAAATATACAGAACAGTTTTATTGTGAAAAAGGATTTTCACCACTGGGCAAAGTGATATGTAAGTTGCTGTCAACAAAATGCAACTACCTGACAAGTAAACCACATAGTTTTTCACTCATGATCCACATCCAAGATGGTGCATAAGACATTTCAAATAAACATTTCTTTGATCAGTACATTTCAACATCATGCTTTTAGATTGTATACAATTAGTGCAAAGAAAGAAAGCAGTTCATCACAACTGGCATCAGATCACATGCATTCCTGGAATTTGGTTTCAGTGTTTGGTGCTGATGCACTGAAGCTTATTCTGTCAGTCAGTCATTCTCCAACCCATTATATCCTAACACAGGGTCACGGGGTCTGCTGGAGCCAATCCGAGCCAGCACAGGGCGCAAGGCAGGAACCAATCCTGGGCAGGGCGCCAACCCACCACAGGACACACACACACACACACACTAGGGACAATTAAGAATCACCAACACACCTAACCTGCATGTCTTTGGACTGTGGGAGGAAACCGGAGCACCTGGAGGAAACCCATGCAGACACGGGGAGAACATGCAAAGTCCATGTAGGGAGGACCCGGGAAGCGAACTCCGGTCTCTATGGTGTTGTGGGTCCACAGCTCTCTTAGCAAAGGCCAGTTTTTTAAATGAATAATCACCGCGCTCGTGGCATAGCAAGGGGGCGTGGTAGTGTGGCTGAAGCGGTTCTCGGGTGGATTTGTGCTGCGGTCGTTTCTCGCCTAAGTGCACAGGTGGGAGACGTACAGGTCCACAGCGTAATTGTTCCCGGGAGCTGTTGATTGCCACAGCTGCCACGTCCATTATATAGAGAATCCCGAGACGGTTAAGGAGAGCAAGAGAAAGAAAAAGAAAAGAGAAGGAAACGGAGGTTGCAGGAGGAAGCAGTGAGTGGGTGAGTGAGCGAGCGAGAAAGCTGGTGCAGGAGAGTGAGCATGAGCAGGCTCGCGGCAGCTCAGCAGACAGCCTGGGTGTTTGGCCGACACCCGGGGGAGTAGTAAATGTGGTCGCTACCGTTGAAAGTACTTCGGAGAGCGGGAGTGACTGGAAGATGGGAGACTCTCCGCATGAGGCCGTGGAAGGCAGTGGGAGTTGGGACTTGGGACGTGGTGTTCCCAGCGTGAGAGCCTTGGTCGTTGGGGAATCCCAAGTCACTGTCAGAGCCAAGGATCGGTAAGGCAACTGATAGTAGTAGAAGCAGGCACAGAGAAGGTCAGCTGCAGAGAGAGCGTCTCGCCTGTTGCAGGGCCCGCATGGGAAAAGGAGGTGAGACGCTAATGTAAAAGAAGCACCGAGCTTGTCATTGGTTTTGCAAAAGACTAGGGGGCTCCGCCCCCTGCTCGCTTTGCTCGCCAACCCCCATGTTTGGTTTACCGGATATACAATACAATACAATTTATTTTTTGTATAGCCCAAAATCACACAAGAAGTGCCGCAATGGGCTTTAACAGGCCCTGCCTCTTGACAGCCCCCCAGCCTTGACCCTCTAAGAAGACCAGAAAAAACTCCCAAAATAAAACCCTTGTAGAGAAAAAATGGAAGAAGCCTTGGGAAAGGCAGTTCAAAGAGAGACCCCTTTCCAGGTAGATTGGGCGTGCAGTGGGTGTCAAAAAGAAGGGGGTCAATACAATACAGTACAATACATAGAACAGAATAAATCCTCAATACAGTATAAAAATAAAAATTCTAGAAGTACGGAGTAGGATTTCACGTTAGATGATATCACATAATATGATTTGGATTTATTTTAAGTCCTGGAGACCTCATTCATCAAGCTGCCTCCCCCATTTTGCCATTCTACATCTGAAATAGCGCTAATCCGATGAAAGGACCCCTCATTCCCATGTCCCCATTCATCAGGGATGACTTTACCTTAGGCAGGCAATCTACAATTTAAATAGATTGTTATTTTCTTGGGAATTGTTACATATGCATTATTTTCACTTTTACTTTAAAAACGTTTGTAAAAACAATACTTGTTTCTTTATTTCCTGCCCTGCGTGTGGTTACATCTCTTTCTTGCCAGATGTATAACACTGCTCGTGTTGTGAAGGGTGTTGCGGCTGAACATACGCTAAGGATATGCCTTTGGATCATTTGCTGTCTTTTTGCTGCTTGCTAGCTGCCTCTTCTGCCTGTCGCATGTCGTTGTTTTAAGAGCTGGGAGCACATGATGCTTGCCTGCCAAAAGCAATCCAACAACTGCTAGCTTAGAGGTCCGTTGACTTGTTTACATGATGGCTCACTGCCTGGTCTTGCGTGACATTGTAAAAGCAATACCTGTCTTTTATTTCTGGATACAGTATGTAAGCATTAATTCAGCACTGTTATGTAATTCAGTTGTCTATAAATATGAGCCTGTAACTTTGCTTAGTGGCCATTCCATCAGACACAGCTGAGATGGAGTATATCCCTCTTCATGAAGAGAAATTAAAGATGCAATGAATAAGCTTCCTCCCGCCTGGTTCTTCGATTTGATTAACTGTTTAAATACTTAAAGCGGTCATCAAAAACTTAAATTTTTTGAGGAAAAAATTTCTTTCTTTAATGTATCTCCAATTTATTTGTTCCACATTTGTCATTTGAATTCACTTGAGAGTTAATGAGTTTTTTTACAGCGATTTTAAGTGCTCATGATTATTTTGTATATTTCTGGATTTTTTAACCCGTGCTCTGTTTTTTGGCTTTCTTCGCTGAATTTGCATTTGGGACTTGTTTCTCTTGGATTAAATTACCTTTTGCAAGCATTCCCTTTTGTGCCTCTTGTGCTCTCCAGAGCTTCACTGTTAAAAGACCCTTTTTTCGAAAATAAATCTTCTATTTATAAAGACTCTACACTGCACTCTGTGATACTAGTAATAGTTTATGATAGAATTTCCCACTCTAGTGGGTTTGTTTGGGATTGTTTGGGACTAGTATGCTTGGGAACACTCAAGGTTCACAACACTATCTATCAATCTATCTTTCTATCTACCTACAACAGCTGCTCTTCAGATTCATTCCTGGCGTGCAGCACTGAAGATCTCCATTGCAAGACCCTGGCTGGAAAAACCCCAACATTGTACGTTGATTGTATGTGAAACATTTCATTCCTTACATAAATTATACACAATCATGGGTAAACGTTCACATATCAGTTTTATACTTCTTTTCCTGATTATATTTGGCCAATCAGTTTATTTCAAGAACTTAAATTAAATAAGTAACATGTATGTTTATGTTTATAGTGTTGGTCTTTGTACAAGTAGAATCCATATTACTAACCAAGAATGCTAAACCGGATGATGGACGCAGGCACATCCGGCAATGGGCCGTAGCTGCAAAAAGACGTACTGCGCATGCGCAAAAAGAGTCCGCGAGGGTCGGCTGAGGAGCCAAGAAAGGCGGATAGAAGAGGGCAAGAGAGGCGGATGAGGGGCCGCGAGAGGCGGACAAGACCACAGAAAAAAGGAGTGAGCACAGGAAAAATTGAGAAATGAGGCGCAAAGAGCACC
Source organism: Erpetoichthys calabaricus (assembly GCF_900747795.2). Classification (NCBI taxonomy): domain Eukaryota; kingdom Metazoa; phylum Chordata; class Cladistia; order Polypteriformes; family Polypteridae; genus Erpetoichthys; species Erpetoichthys calabaricus. Next base: position 105,836,933 of record NC_041402.2, on the reverse strand, counting down.
GAAAAAAGGAAACGGCACATAAAAAAGTATTCAAACGCAAGCAAAGCACGAAACACATTGCACACGAAACTAGACCCAAAAAAAAAAAAAAAAAAAAAAAAAAAAAAAAAAGAGGCTCGCGCACAACAGCAAGGCACCCCCCCCCCCTACAGGCACCGGACGGGACACACACCAAGAGGGGGATTCAACAAGCCCATGGAACACAAAAAAAAGAACACAAAACCACCCCACAGACCCTTCAAGCAAGGGACGGGACACACACAAAGAGGGGGATTCAACAAGACACAGGAACACAAAAAGAAAGAAGACGCTCGCGCGACAACAATCCTCAACCCCCACACACACACACACACATCCATAATAAGTAACACCCAAAGCCACATATTCTAAAGTGAACATCAACACCTTCACACTAGACAGCATAGGTGTCAGCATTGGTAGATCTCCTTACAATAAAGCACTATTAACCGTTCAACTACAGAAAAAGAAACATATTAACAGTGACTGCGATCCTTCTTATTACTTATCCATATTTCGCATGCTGAGAAAGAAACAAGTCATGAATACACGGTCACGGGTACAAAACGAAAAGGAAAGGATAACAGGAACAAACACACGAAAACGAAAGAAACAACAAAATAGACGGCTATGCAGCATAGGTGGATCTCATTACAATAAGGCACTATTAACCGTTCAACCGCAGAAAAGGCTCCATATTAACAGTGAGTGCAATACTCCTTATTACTTATCCATATTTCTAAAAGAAAAAATGTCTCGACTCCAAAAACGCAAAGCTCAACTAAAGCTTCTAACTAACGATGTACCTAAAAGTAAAAACTTTATGAACTGCATTAGATCCTACAATGGTTCATTTGCTTTTGCATATACCGGAGTAAATATCAGGCCACCAAAAGGCAATGGCCCATACTACTTTCGCATATGTGCACAAATACTGCATCGCATTGGAACAGTGCACCCTGAAACAAATCAACAACGCAAATATGCACAAATCTACATCCTAGATCCACATGACGCAATCTATCAATCAAAGTGCTGCATCGCAACAGGCACGGATTCAAAACGAAACACCTCCCGTCTCAGACATACGTTAATGGCAGCGAAGGCTACAACGAGCTTCTCACACAGCACAGGCAAATCGATTACAGCTCCAAAACAACACGTCCCAAATACTACACATGCAACAACGCGCCTCTCAAACGGCACAAGAAAAACATACACAAGTAAAATTCATTCGGATTAATGAATGTCATTTGCAATCATTGTCATTCAGTTCACTTCCCTGAAGAAACAACTGGAAATACAAGTTATACATTTACACGTTGTTGTCAAAAGGGTCAAATTAGACTGCCTTCTTTACATTCATATACTGAATATCTACAGAAGCTTCTAAATAACGATGTATCTGAAAGTAAAATCTTTATCAACTACATTAGATCCTACAAATCGGTATCCACTATGAACATTAACGGTGGCACTGCACGTGACATCCGTCTTGAAAAAATGTTGTTTATTGATGAATGTTCAATGGCATGAAGTCACTTACTCAACACCATTCATAAACTTCTACAAACGTTTATGAATAATAATATTCGATTTGAAGGAAAGGTACTTTTATGAGGAGGAGATTTTAGACAGTGATTAGCTATTCTTCCAGATGCCATGCACTCAGCTATTGTTCAGTGCACCTTAAAATACGCAGACAATTGGCATTGCTTTCAAAAGATACAGTTAGTAAAAAAGATACGATGTCCAGAACCAGATCATAACAATTGCTTATTACAACTGAGAGATGGTACACTCACCAATACAGCTGGACTTCAGGCACATATTATTACAATTCCTCAAGCCTTTATCTGCGACAACTTAGTTACAGAGACATTTGGAACAGCAATCTCATTAGACCAAATGCCCCTTTTAACACAACGCACTATATTATGTCCAAAAAATATTAATATGGAAAACATTAATACCCAAGTCATTCCATTACTTCCTGGAGAGACACAACTCTTTCTAAGCTCTGACAAACTTGACTCTGATCACAACAATAACCATCTTAAATGACCTTACAAGTTCTGAGCTGGAATTACCTTTTACACTTAAACAGCGTGTACAAAGAAATTTTCAAATAAACCGTAACACTGTGCCACACACTTTATTGTTTGCTTTCTATTTGCATCATCTACACCGTCACACTATTCTATATCTCATTCATACATCACGCTCTTTGTCATTCCCAACACCAGGGGTTGGCGAGCGAAGCGAGCAGGGGGCGGAGCCCCCTAGTTGTAATATAAATGTGTAAGCTTCAAAGGATTCCAATCTAAAAAGCACATAAAATAAATGTAATATACAGTAGCTTGTGTAAAAGTTCAACTATTTCCTTTGCTCACATAATATTGATGGGGATAATGGGGATTTCAAAGTGGAATGTTTTTGTGTTTTGTATCTCATGCTGTGTAAATAAAATCAATCTTTTAGAAGGATTCTGAAATGCAAAACAAAACATAAAAAGTGCAATTTTACCATTTTACATTTGTTGTTTACCCTCACTGTTTACGTTTTACACTGTAACTGTAATTGTAATGTAGCGTATTTTGAAGGTAGAATATTGATTTTAAAGAAGTTGGCTATAAAAATAATGAAATGTATTGTTTAAGATATATAGGCAATTTTCAGTAGAACATAAGGTAACTTTCCTTTTTTTCAGAACACTTTTTACTTTCACCATTTACAGTATTTTTACCTTTAAATTTACTGACACCTTTTACAGTGTAGGATGTTAGCTTGTTTCTTTAAGAACATTCAAATATTTTATTGAGTTGCTTCATGTTTTGCAAAAGGAGTGTTTTGAATCTAAAATATGCTTTTCTATTGACACTAATCCAGAAACATAAAACAACCATGTAATACAACCATTTTTGTGAACTATCTAGAGTGCCTAAGACATCTGAACAGTAATGTATATATACAGTACTAAATACTCTTATAGTAAATACTGTATCTTTAAAAAAATCTAATTGAAAGAATACTGAAAGCTTAGTATACAGTAGGTTTGATACAGTGGTGCAATGCTTATTGTTCCTGCTTTGGTGTTTTTCAATCCTGGGTTCAAGTCCCATTAGCCCGACTGGACCTGCGATGATGAAATATAACTATGCCATGGTTACTTTATTAGCAATTTCTCTGATTTCTACAAATTTACAATCAAAATAATATCCCCCAACCTATTATTCTCTGTTTTTGTTTCACTGATTTGTCATGACTGAACTCTTATTTCTCAAAGTTAATATTTGGAACAGCTTTTTCCATACTAGGCACACAAAACATTTATCATGAAGCAGTAAAGATGAAAGGTTTTTTCTCAAGAGCACAGGGCTGCATTTCCAAAAAATAATGAATCTTTGTGATTGACAAAAAACTTTAGGATGTGTGTACATAACATACAAGCTACTCTTTCGTGTGTTTATCAAAACCTTTCTTAAGCTGCCACTTTACGAGTGAGCAGAATGTACTATTTAGTTAACCCCATCCCTGAAGTCACCTACAAAAAAGCATCATAAGTTGATTAAAAAGCTGTCAACTGATAAGAATGTCATTATACTGTATGTATTCAATATTGGTCCTTCAGCAGAATTAAAAAAACTTGTTAAAAGTAATGTAACATGAACACAACATCATAACTTAATAACCAGATATGACAAAGAGTATAAATAAGAAAAAAAAGCATTTTTTCTCAGAAGAATGCAATAGAAATGCCATACACGCCATTAAAGAAAAACACATTTTTCTAAGGAAGAGCTTGGTGTTATTTTAGATGACTGTTGCTTATTATGACACTCAGAGGTATTTCCGACAGCAAGAAAAACAAAAGTGGGGAGACACAATGAAGACAGTCAGGCTGCACATCAAACCCATTTTATTCTTTTTCTGACAGACAGTCATTATTTGCCCGGGGTTGTATATACAGTATTTAACTTATATGATGTTATTTTTTCACATTCATTAAAGGAAGTAAACAAATTTAATTCTGCATTAAAAATTCCTACACTAATTCATTCAGAAGGTGCATGGTGTACATATATACATATATAAGAAATTACTCAATAATCAATGAAAAAAAGACCCATATGAGCACAGTGGTTGCGCATTTTCCATATGACTATACCTATGCCTTGCTTTCTACTCTGCTGATGTATTGATGTGTAGTGTTGAGGTTTTTGGCTACTGTCTGAGAGTTTATTACAGTTGTCAAGAGGCTATCACATAGTAATCATTTACCACTTGTGGTGGACGGCCGGGACACCTCCACGCTGGAAGGACTGGGGGAGGGAGCATATACAGAGCATTACTTCCCTTGGAGTGCTAGGTGGCAGCCCCCCTGGATTGCAGCAGTACCTCGGACTCCCGCAGGGCTGCATGGGAGTTGGAGTTGGATACAGCCCTGTTAGGATCCATGGGCATCTGCTGAGCCCTTATGGGCCGCTCTTCCGCCACACCCAGAAGTTCTGCCGGAAATGCGTCAAGGAGCATTTGGAGGACTTCCAGATGCATTATAAAAGGAGCCAGCAGCCAGTACTCTGGGAGGCAGAGTTGGGTGGGAGAAGACAATGCTTGCCAGGAGGAGTGGAGGAGAGAAAAGAAGAGAAAGAAGAGTGTTGTTTATTGCTTGTGACTGTGCTAGACATGTGGGAAAATGGAAATGTATTTCTAACAAGGAAAAAAAAAAAAGAAATAAAAAATAAAAAACGTGTGCCTTGAAATTGTGTCCCATGCTTGTCTGTGTTTTGTTGAGGCGGTGGTGCCCGCCTGATGGTCCACACACTATGCTCATCTTTTCTTGCCTTTTGACACATGATCCAATTGTCTCTGTGAAAAGATTGTGGGTACCCACAGAGCACCTTGTCACAATATCTGCAATAAACCATTAGTGATTGCAAAATCATCTGTGCATTCAATGCAGAGAACCTTTACAGCAAATTTATAGTTGTTCTAAAAGGCTGAGTGTATGAATGGGTATCCAGCTACAGCCCACTGGTTTAATTTAAATAATATGTAAATGTTCATGTACTAGTGGTTGGAGACACAGACACAGAATTCAATGGATGTTTTTCAGGGTGGGCTTTGTTTATTACAGTCATATCTCTTTATTCAAATGTATCAACCCCCCAGTTCTTGTCCTTTCCTTTTCTTCCCAATTCTCTGCATAATCAATTAAAACACAGAAAACATGTTTATGAAAGTAAAGCTCTGTTGCAAACTTAGAACACGATTCTTCAAAATTTGTAAAGAACAGATCAGATATGAACTTATGTATTTGTAATTATTAACAATAGAAATTATTAAATGAATTTAACAATTTATAATATAAAATGTCATACTATAATTGCTTTATTGCATATCATCATGAAAAGAGTATAATCTTAAGATACATTTTAGTATTCCAAATGTTCAGAGAGTTGCCATATTCTAAATTTAGTATATTTTGTGTGGTGAGCACTGCCTTTGCCACAGTAAAAGAAAGCCTTTTTAAAAAGTGCTTACCTGTTAGCAACAGGGTCAGAGAACATGTAGGTCACAAATGATTTAATGTGCTACTTTAATTAAGCTGGGGTTTGAGAAAAGCATGTAAATCAACAATTCACCTTAAGATAAGTTTTACGGTGTTCTTAGAGTTATGATGTGGGAACAACATCAGGAAATTAACCCAGATCTTCTTTTTGTTGACTCAGTGCTAGTGCGAACCAGAAACAGACTTTGCAAAGTTCATGCTAAGAAAATGGTTAGGAATCAATATCCCATCTAACATCTCTTCTCTTTCCACCATTCCACTTAACCTTGCTTAGACATTAATTTATTCATTCCATCAGATTCACTGTCTTCTGTGGACTTTGTATATTTTTTCCTTTTTTGTAAGTTATACTCCCACAATGGAAATGTGGGTGGCCACCAAGAGAGATGCTCCTATCTTAGATAAACTATAATATTACATTCTCAAACCCTTTATATACAATTTTGAGTCTTTGAGCAAAAAGTACTACAAAGACCTTTTTGGTATTGACATTTTAGCGATTCCAGGCAGCAGGACAATGAAGTGAACAGAAAATCTTGTTCTGCCTCACATTTCATTAAGGCATCAGTCACATGTCGATGTTCTTGAACTAATGATATCAAAGTTAACTGATATGTTCTCTCAATACAGCTGTTTTCACTGTTTGCAATAACACTTAGTGGATATGTTTAATATTAATTGCCTTAGTGTGTTGCAGAGCCACCACTTCCTATATGCAAATCATGTACTATGCAAGGGAACCATGAGCAGAGGACTGATTGGGGGGCCTGTTGGAGGTTTGCAGACCTTCATAATTCAGGGGTTTCTCTGGACAGTGTGAGGGATGGCTGGCATCTTTGCCTGGCTGGGATGACTCCTTAAAGCCTTAAAGGAAGGATGGAGGAGATGGTTTTTGAAGTGCGCTATCTACTCCAAAGTGCTACTTGACAGCCCTCCTAGGTTGCCACGGCATGTCAGATTCCCACAGGGCTCAATGGGAATTACTATTTGTCAGCGCAGCCCTGTTGAGTTCTGTGAATACCATCAGGGGGAGAGCCCTACCTTGGTCCACACCTGGGAGTAATTCCAGACCTACCTAATGAGCCACCTGTAACGCTCCTGGCTGTGGCTTAAAAAGGAGCCCACAGCCTAAAAGAGATGAGCCAGAGTTGGGAGGAAATGGGACAAAGCTTGACCGTGGAGGAGTGGAGGCGTAAAGGAGAGGAAAAGAAAATAGTACAAGCTGTGTATTTGGTCCTCTATTGTACTGTGTTGTTGTGGGAAGCAAGGGAAAGGCACTTCCCCACCTGTAAATAAACGTGTGCTGTGCTGACATGTGTCTCTGCCTGTCTGTGTTGGAGTTGGGACGGGTGGAATGCCCCTGGTTTAAACAAGTGGCATAGTTGGCAGAATTTCCTGACCATCTACTGCGAAAGGACCTGCTTCAAAGAAATTTACTTGTTGAACCACCAGGAGGCGTTACAGCAACCTAACCCCAGATACAACCTCACAAACACAAGTCTTGTTCAAATAAAAGTGGTTTATTATAGGCTTTACATTCCACAAAGGTTCCAGCACCACCATAAACACAATTCTCTTCATTGTCTTTCTCTGTTTCTCTTCCTCTATGCCTGCCAGGCAAGCTTTTTCCACTTCCACCCGACTCTGACTCACCTGGATGAGGCCAAGTGTTGTCTTTTATCTTAGATTGCGCTGTACTTCCGATGCTAGGGCATAGCCAGATGGAAGTACTTCCAGGTCAATTGGAAGTCCCACAGTATATGGACTGTTAACCCCTTCAGCTCCCTCTATCAGTTCCCACAGAATACCACAAGGCTCCATTAAAGAATGACAGGTTCCAGCATGCCCTACAGGAGTCTGTGTGGAAAGTTTAAATCAGGGAGGTTGCCACCTTACATCCTGGGGTAGGAAATGTACCGGATCAGTTGTTCTCCCCAGTCATTCCATTATACGGACCTCCCTTCCGTGCATTGTTCCTGGATCCATCCTAGCTGGGATGCCGGTTTATTCATTCTGACATCAACATCCCCTGCCTGTCTTCTGAGCAAGATATGATTTTCCTTGCCCTGTTTCTTGGAGAGGCATTGGGCTGGCCCCCTGTCCAGTTAAGGAACCACCCTCATTCCCTGGCCAGGATGCCCACCCATGCATATCGTCCATCACAACAGCCAATTGAATTGCATGTTTTTGTTGCTCAGTTTACTTGACTTAAGTCAGATAACTCGTCCCAGAACCCTAATCAGTCAGTTAATTTTATTAGAAGCTAACATTACTAAGTTAATGCCTTATTGCTATCTGCTGTCATTGGAAGGAAGAAATGAAGATCAGATGAATTTCTAAGTATTGGTGATATATTCAAATGTTTGTTTTTTAAATAGCAAAATATTCAGCTTCATTTTGATCCTATATTTACTGCATTAAGTTTATTAAATATGTTCAGTAGTAGTAGTAGTAGTAGTTTTTATTTGATTATTATTAGTTTAGTTTAAATTAGTTAGAAGTGGTAATTGTAGTTGTTGTATTTTATATCTGTATCTTTATTATTAATATTAGTAGTAGTAGAGGTTGGGGGCATGTGTTAATAGCGAGTTGACGGTAGTGGTAGTAGTATTAAAATTGTTTTTGTTGTTGTATGTAACGCCACAAGTAACATTACTGGCTATATCAAGTAACAAACAGTAAAAGCACATTTATACTCTCAACTATTATTCAGATTATTATTATTATTAATTAGGCCTTCATTATAAAGGAAATAAATCAACTGGAATATCGTTGCCACTAAATACAATGACCATCCTCAGACACAACCATACAAACACACATCCCAGGGTCAAATAAGTGATTTATTAGCAATAATAACTTAACAAGGCCTCTTCCAATACTCCTCTTTTATTTCTCCTTTTCCTCTCCTCCACACCTCCATGCAAGCTTTGTTCTTCTTCCACCTGACTCCGACTCACCTGAACATGACATAGCAGCTCCTTTTATCTTGGACCCTGGAGTACTTCTAGTGCCTGGTAATAGCCCAATGGAAGTTCTTCCGGGTCAGCTGGAAGATCCATAAACCAAGGAGCACAGCTCCTAGCAGCGCCCCCTGGTGATACCCTGGGACCCCATAAGGGCCTCTCTATGTTATTACAACTCCCAGCATGCCCTGTGTGTGTCCATTGGTGTACCTGACTCCAGGGTTTTGACACCTAGCAGTTTCAGGGAGCATGTAGCTCCCCCTCTTCTTCCTTCAAGCTGGCCTCCTGGCTGGGTAGTGTCCCTCCATCTAATCCTATCAGGATGCCAGTGTATCCATTCTTCAGATGGCATCCTATGTCTAGATCATTTTGTAGACAGGGAACCTCATGCCCCTTTTCATGTGTATTTGCCATCTAGACCTCCTGGTCAGGAATGAAAGGGGAGTCCATTCTGGCAGGGACACCAGTCTCTGCCTGCAATCCATTACAACATACATATACGTTGTCACACACGTGTGCATGGGAGGCAGCTAAAGGGCTTGAATAAGGACAATTCCTAATCAGACCAGGATGTGGCAGAGTGCACTGACTCTTTTTCTCCCTTTTCTGCAGACCATTCACGGGAGATTCCACTTGGCCCTCTTGACGTCACTTCCGGGTCCGGGCCTATGAAGGAAGACCTTGCTGGCTCCAGCCCCTGTGATGTCACGTCTGGGCTCTTGCCTATGGCTGAAGACCCTTGTGAGCCCAACTCCTTTGACCTCACTTCCTGTCTTCCCCTTTAAAAGCCTCCACCTTTTCCCTATTTCCTCAGTTCTGTTTTGGACTCGGTTTTGTGCACATCAGTGCTGTTTACATTTTTGCAACTTTGCAGCCAGGATACCAAATATATAGGTGGCTGCCCCAAACCTTGCTATGACTCAGAGTGGAGTTTGTGACAATGTATATAAACATATTTTGGCAGGAGGCTGGGGGCCAGACCCAGCCGGGACACCTGGAAGGACCGGGAGGTGGTCTATACGTTCCCTGGGTCACGAGGGGGCAACCACTCTGGATGATGAGGGGGCCACGGGGACGGAGCAAAGAGGCTCAAACCCACTGGGCCCAGTGGCCATCGCCAGGGGGCACCCCAAGCGTCATAGAGCCCAGGAGACCTGCACTTCTGCCACACCTGGGCAGGTGGAGGAAGAACCACAGGTGAAGGCCCGAGTAAGGGTGTTTGGTGCGGGAAGCACTGTGAGTATGCAGGACTTGTGTTTGGGGACACTTATGTAATAAAGCGTGTGTTTTATGAACTGTCGGTTTCCGTTTGGTTGTGTCCGGGCTGAACATCTCACTATATATATATATATATATATATATATATATATACCAGTAATGGCGCACTGCACGATAACGTGCAGTGAATACACTTGACTTGAGCATTCATAGTAATCCTCTTTCTCTGTACGTTTAGCATTTGTTTGCTCAGAGGTTGATGTGTTTGCTGCTTCCTGAGCAGCTCTTCTTTACCCCACCCTAGCGGCCCGCTGCTTCTCTTGTTTCGTCAGCATCTTTTCGCGTTAAAACTGATTAAGTTAGTTTTTGAGTTGCAATTACTTAGTACGTTTTCTTTAATTTTTCACTTAATCTGGCACTTAAGTCTTCAATCTGCCTCAAGAATGATTAGCAAAGGTGGTAGAGAATGAGAACGGCGCCTGTACGCATGCGCTGCACGGCAGCCCTGCTGTGCGCTGTCGAGAGTTGATTCTACAACTAAAATAAAATAAAAAAAAAAGAGTAATAAAATCATCACCCCGAAAGCGGATAGTAGACGTCACGTAGTATATGTGTACCAAATTTCAAGGCAATAGGTGAAACGGTTTGCGAGCTACAGGTGATTTAAAATCCTGGAACAAACGAACAGCCACAGTAGCGTATTATAGAAGAAAATATATATATATATATATATAAAAATATATATATATATATATACAATATATATGAAGCTATAACATAATGAATTATTAACCATAAGGAAAAGAATAATAATAATAATTCTTTGCATTTATATAGCGCTTTTCTCACAGCACTCAGCAATTGCAGGTTAAGGGCCTTGCTCAAGGGGCCAACAGAGCAGAGTCTCTTTTGGCATTTACAGGATTTGAACCGGCAACCTTCTGATTGCCAGTGCAGCTCCCTAGCCTCAGAGCCAGCTCAAAGTTTAACTAATAATTCAGAACAGATTAGGTCTCTGCCTCATCTTGACAAGCCACCAACGTAATTTTCCAAGATTAGAACGAGGTAAATGAGTTATGTACACCTCTCTAGATAGCGGGTATAAACTACTGGGAAACCCCATACACCTCTCCCATGAAGCAGTGCTAAAATCAATGGGAGAATCCACTGAACACCCCTCTTAATGAAGTAGTGTTCAGAATAATATAGAAATGACATTGAGGTGATGAAGTTCTGCAAATTAAGAGTCAGATAATGTGATGCAATAGGTAAGGTAATGGTAATTAGAAAAAAGTATACTGCTCACTCCATGGAATGAGACATTTGTGCATAACACTGTAAATAAAGAATTGTTCTGCATTCTCGTCTGGGCTCTATTACTACTTTGGTTGAAGATTGAGAAAGTTTATTCTACAATACCAGTTACCAGTTTTTCCAAACTTAAGTTCATCAAGATATACTTGAGGTCATCCATGGCACAAGAACGTCTAAGCATCTTGGCTATCATCAGCATCAACTCAGACCGTGCACAGAACCTGTTGTGTGATGACCTAATAGATGACTTGGCCAACAGAAAATGTAGAAGTGTGCTATTGTGCTGTGATTTATTATTTATTTATATATTTATTGTTCAAATTAAAGCTGTTATAAGAAACACTAAAGTAGTGTTTTCCCTATTTTGGGGCAAGAAGTACCTGGGTTGTTTGGCTAGGGCCAGCACTGAGCCTTTCTATTTTGTCTTTACAAAGGCTGTGCTGTGTGTTGTAGGAAATGTCAATGGCAATGTTAGCTCTTTTGGAGGATATTGCCAATGGCAGGCTAGGTGCGGATTACAGTGATTTTTTGGTTCATGGTGATGGCTGGCTTATAAACCAATTTAGACTTCTTACATCTTCACTGAGTTATGTGCTGTATTGGAGCCTACATTACAGAGGCCATCAAGCAGAAGTCACACAATCCATGTTGTGTTACATGTTGCAATAAAGGCTCTGTCACAGAATGAGTTGGCCTTCTGTTTCAATTACAGTTTTTTACAATTGCTTTGGCACTAGAATATGCATGTCGTTTTTTAAAACTCTAGATCCAAAACTCATAACCAATCATCAAAATGCAATTTTTTCAGAACATCAATGCTTTTTCCAATTGTTTGGATACAATACACATAAACCAAAGATCATTTGTTTATTGAATGAAAATTACCAGTTCAAAATTTAACATTCACACATTGCGTTTGAGATGACTGTTCATTTCATTACAGTGATCTAATTATCAATTGATACAACTGCTCTACATGATAAGTAACAGTTGCATAGTTTAATGGAAACCGAGGAACAAAATTTCATATTCACATCATGAAAGTGTCAGGATAATGAGTTTCATTGACAGCAGTCCATTACTGATGATTGACTTTATCTTGTGGTACGAGTATGAATAAATGGAACCCACAGCAACAGAGCAATACTCTAACATGGAGCAGACAGGTGGTCAAACAGGACGAGAAAGATGCTGTGGTCGCAGGAATGGTAGGGGACAAGCACCACATCTGAGAGGTGCTCATTGGCTTCATCTTAGAAGAGGGCTTGGGCCTCACCAGAGATGTGGCCATTGGCCCCCTTTTGAGGGTTGTGTGAGGGAATGTGATTGAGGACAAGGCCACAGACCAAGATAGCAGCAGCAACAGCAAAGAGTATCCCAAGAGATCAGAGCAGTGGTTGTAGAACATGTCATGATATGCCAATGACTGAGGCAGCTAGAATGATTCAACCAAACCTCAGAAAATCAACTGTGGCCTTAATCATCAGTACCTTCTGCAATGAGAACTGGTAAGTCTTCATCATGCACTGCAATGAACATTGTAATACCGTAGGCTACTTATATTTGTCAGATGACGGAATACTGCCTGCCAAAGTGTGGCACAGAGTAGGTTATGCGACAATTTAAATGTGTTCAACAGTATGAAGACATTTTTCTCTTATTATTTTTCCTACAGAATTGAGACTAATCCAAACAGTGGAGGCAGAGGCAGACTCCTAATAGACGAAAATAGCAGTTTATGGTCAACCAGGTGCAGGCCAGAAATTACATTCGACTTATAGAAATCAGACAGCGCATCCTGGACAAAGAAGACATCTTCAACAATGTGGAAGCCATAAGTTTGCCAACCATTGCATGCCTGCTGAAAAGGCACCAAAAGTCTTTAAAACACCTATACCATGTACCTTTTGAAAAAAATGCAGAGCAAGTGCAGCAACTGAGGATTGAGTATGTTTAGATATGTTCAGTGTTATGATGGCTATCTTTGAAAGATTTCCCATCAATATACTATAATAAGCAATTCTCTTTCCAACATGTCTTTTCACTTAGAAGGTGATGGCTCTGGATGCTGATGAAAACCATCATAAATTCATTTTTGTGGATGAGAGAGGTTTAAACCTGGCAAAAACATGGAGGAGAGGTTGGAAATTCATTGGCCACAATTGAAATACCCACACCATGTGTGCAGCTGTATCAGAAGATGATGTGGTGGGACGCAGACCTTGTATTGGCTCATACAATGCAGAACTCCTTGTAACATTCATTGATGAGCTAACTGTGGTCCGTAGAGCTGCTGGTGTGACCTATGTTATTGTGTAGGACAATGTCAGGTTCAACCATACTCAACTGGTGAAGGCTTGGTTTTAGGTACATCTATAATTCACCACCGTGTACTTGCTCCCCATACTCTCCTTTCATCAACCCAACTGAGAAATTACAGTAATCCCTCGCTATATCGTGCTTCGACTTTCAAGGCTTCACTCCATCGCGGATTTTATATGTAAGCATATTTAAATATATATCGCGGATTTTTTGCTGGTTCGCGGATTTCTGCGGACAATGGGTCTTTTAATTTCTGGTACACGCTTCCTCAGTTGGTTTGCCCAGTTGATTTCATACAAGGGACGCCATTGGCAGATGGCTGAGAAGCTACCCAGCCACAGCGCGTATTATGTATTACATAAAACTCATCAAATATATTGTGAGCACGGAGGCTGTTTGCACCCCTAGAGGACACGGCTGCTCCTCAAAAAACGCTGAAAGATTACCTTCACACTGCTCCCTTCTTTGCTGGGCTTACATGTTGCTGCTTTGCAAGCGATATGCTTCCCGCATGGTGCTTCGCATACTTAAAAGATCAAACAGCACGTATTGATTTTTGATTGTTTGCTTTCCACGCTCTCTCTCTCTCTCTCTCTCTCTCTCTCTCTCTCTCTCTCTCTCTCTCTCTCTCTCGCTCGCTCGCTCGCTCGCTCTGACATTCTCTGCTCCTGACGGGAGGGGGTGTGAGCAGAGGGGCTGTTCGCACACTGGCCTAGAGGATACGGACGCTCCTCTAAAAAATGCTGAAAAATGCTTGCTCCCTTCCTTGCAGCTACAGTACTTTGTCCGGTGGTGCTTCACATACTTAAAAGCCAAACAGCCCTATTGATTTTTGACTGTTTGGTTTTTTTTTCTCTCTCTCTCTGTCTCTCTCTAACGCGCACTCCTTTGAAGAGGAAGATATGTTTGCATTCTTTTAATTGTGAGACGGAACTGTCATTTCTGTCTTGTCATGGAGCACAGTTTAAACTTTTGAAAAAGAGACAAATGTTTGTTTGCAGTGTTTGAATAACGTTCCTGTCTCTCTACAACCTCCTGTGTTTCTGCGCAAATCTGTGACCCAAGCATGACAATATAAAAATAACCATATAAACATATGGTTTCTACTTCGCGGATTTTCACCTTTCGCAGGGGGGTCTGGAACGCAACCCCCGCGATGGAGGAGGGATTACTGTATTCTTAAAATTAAGGTGGAAAGTGTATGATAGGCTCCTGCATCAACAATTGACCCTTCTCCAGGCCATGGATGAAGCATGCAATGACATCATTTCAGACCAGTGTCAGGCCTTGATTTGTCATGCCCAAAGGTTTTTTCCAAGATGTTTTGCAAGAAAGAACATTAGTTTTGATGTAGATAAACCTGTTGCCAAATCCACATGACAAAGTTGATGGAAATGAGTGAGACCTGTACTACTACCTGTACTATCCTCTTTAATAAAACCCCTGTGGGCGTCCAGTGTCCATGTGTGTCTTCTGGTGAAGTGCGCGTGCACGGGTGCACGGTGCAATGCTTCAAAGGCAACCTGACGTGTCACACAAGACAGAGAGGGCGGGACCTATAAAATATTGCGCAGCCGATCCAATCGGATTTCGGTAAATGAGGTAAGACTTAAAACATAAGGTACGAAAAATCCACTGAGACGCGGAGACCAGCATCCCCAAAGAAGTGGGATTAGTGTTTGTTGTTGTGCGAAGTGTTCACTCTGAGGATGTCAGCTTGGCCCGGTAAAGTGTAAAGTGTCAGTCGTTGAAGGGGTTTTCCTAAATATACGAATTTTCATGATATTACAATAGGATGACTTTAAAAATAGATTTATTTTCGTGCACATAAAATCCATTGATGGGGAGACGCCACACATACAATAATCAGCTGCACGCCAGCACAGATTAAAATACTTGCTAGGGAACTGCACAGTACTTGCTGGAGAGATACAACAGGCACGATTATCAACTACACGCCACACATTACATCAGTTGCTGGGGACAATCTGCTGATTGCCCACTGTTGTGACAGAAAATTAAGTAAAATAAGACATGCAAAAAATAGAAACATATATAAATATAAATATCCCTTCACCCCAGCAATAACAAGACACCACCAAATATATATATACACACAACAAAAACCCTCCCTTGTCCCTGTAACAAATAAACACACAACACGAATAACAATGAATGATAAACTGAAAATGAATGAGAACGTGAGTCCGGTAATAAAGAAACTGTCCTGAAAGCGGATGACTGAATTAGTGATATTGCGTTGTTTGATTCTCCCCGGAAAAAATGGAACAGCCTCACCGTGAATCCTCGTGTGTGTGATGGATGATTAAGTCCTACCCCGGGGTCTCTCGTGGTGAGGTCCTTGAAGTAAATCCAGCAGATGGAAAAACAAACTGGATGGCTAAGTGCGATATGGAAAAGAACAGGTACAGTGTGGTCGTGATGGTGAAAAAAAAATCTCCTCTCCTCTTTTCCTTCTCCTCCTGATGGCTTAAATAGTCCTGTGACGGCTGTGATTGATTGATTGTAAACAGGTGTTTTCCAGGTTTGTGGCTGTGGTCTCCTTCCATCATCCGTCCCCTTTTACGGGGACGGCATTAACTGATGCACAAACAGTAAACGGGACAATGAAACGAGACTCACTCAGAACTGACATTTAAACACTATGTGGCCCCGCTACATTCCCCCCCCCCCCCCAACCTTGGACAAGGGAGGGCCGAAGTACGGCTTGAGATTGGCCACATGGATTGTGTCTATCTTGGAGTCAGTGCCGATACCCCTTTGAAACTGGAAGTTGACTGGACCTGTTTGAGATATGATTTTGGCTGGACCTAACCATTTAGGCGCTAGCTTGGCGGAGAACCTTTTGCTGGCATCCGAGAGATGGTTAGCTCTAATCCAGACCAAATCACCCGGCTGAAATTGCGCTTCCTTACGCCGGGCATTATATAACTTGGCATGTCTGGATGTCGAATTCACCAACCTCTGTTGGATTCTCCGCCGTAATTCCTCCATTTTAAATAAGTTATTGTAACTGGTGGTTTCTGGATTAGGGGCTCTGGGAAGGAGTCGGTCAAGCGGGCCCTTTAGCTGTCTGCCCAGCGCAACCAAAGCAGGCGTCTCACCTGTGGCTTCATGCACAGCGGTGTTCAGGGCAAACCGGAGCTCGGGGAGCCATTTATCCCAATCCTGATGGCGTTCACCCACATAGGAGGCGATCATGTTCTTCAGGGTCCGGTTCACTCGCTCTGTCATGTTAGCCTGGGGATGGTAAGCTGTTGTCAGGTTTTTCTTCACTCCCCAGGCTGTATAAAGTTCATCTAATAGAGAGCTCGTGAACTGCGGACCCCGGTCTGAGACGATGTTCTTCGGCACCCCCCCAGCGGGTGAAGATTTCGTTCTTCAGGGTGAAGCAGATCTTGTTAGTTTTGGCATCCGTTAAGGCAAACAGCTCCACCCACTTTGAAAAATCATCAATCACCACCATCAGGACGGTCTTCCTCGAGCTGGTAACAGGAAAAGGCCCCATCAGGTCGACTCCCAAAGTCTCCCCTGGTCCATCCGCGATTGTCGATTGTAGAAATCCTGCCGGTTTACCAGGTGGGTTTTTGAGCTGCTGGCAGGTGATGCACTTCTTCACGTGGTGGCAAACGTCTTTCCGGACAGACGGCCACCACGCAACCCTCAGGATCTTTAATAAAGTTTTTGTCCTTCCAAGGTGACCACCTAAAGGACTGTCATGATAGTAAGTTAAAAAGTCGGGGATGAGCCCTTCCGGGACGACTAGTTGGTGTTGCAGACCCCCAAGGGAGGATGGAGTGGTCCTGTACAGAACCCCCTGGAGGTCCACGAAGTGTACCCGGTCGGTACGCTGCTGTTCCAGTCCCTCCCTGATGCTCTGGCAGAATGGACTGGTGGCTTGTGCTTGAGCCAGGTCTTCCAGGCTTCTTGGCAGAGGGAGGATCATCTTCTTTGCCTCTGCCAAACACACCATCCCCGGTGGCTCTGACACCCTGGACAGAGCATCAGGCACAATATTGCCACAGCCCTTCCGATAGGTCACCTTGAAAGTAAAGTTCTGGAGGCGTAACACCCACCTGGTTAGACGGGAGGAGGTCTTCGGGTGATTAAATACCCAGGTCAGAGCGTGATGGTCGGTGTACACTTCAAATTCAACCCCCTCCAGATAGTGTCTCCATTTTTCCACAGCCCACACGACAGCCAAACACTCTTTTTCAGCTGTCGAATAATTGAGCTCAGCGCCGTGCAAGGCTCGAGAGGCGTAAGCGATGACGTGTTCAGCCTGGTGGATTTTCTGAGTGAACACGGCGCCAAGCCACAGGTCTTGGGAGTGTAGCTGCTGGCTGGGTAAAAGGGGTCGGCCGTTACATAAAGTGGTGCCCTCTCTGAGGAAATCTTAATAAATATCTATCGCTGTCTGCCTTTAAACATTTCCCCATTTAACATGTCTATAGTGCGTGCCGAGCAGGACGACACCATTGCTTCGCCACGGTGTGATGATGGAATAGCCGGGGCGCGGCACGTCACGGTCAGAGCGTGTTCAGCGGTGCGGGAGGTGGTGGATTCATTGCAGTCGCTGTACCTCGAAGATCACCATGGACCTGAGGAGGAATGCCTGGAGGATGTCTCGCCTCCGTGGGAAGATCTGGCGCAACAACTAAGCCGGCTGGATGAGAAAGTCCGCGAGGTTGCTGAAAGTGCGCTCGGGCGCAAAGATGCCTTGCGGGCTCGCATCAGCAGCTCCCAGGAGGAAGTAAAAGAATATCTCAATGAGCAAGTTCAACTCCTGGGGCGGGAAATCGTCTTGTGCCTCCAGAGGCGGGATCAACGCTGGCAAGAAACTCTTCAGGGGGAGGTCCGAAGGAGTCTCCAGACGTTACGTCAGTCACCCTGTCATTCAACGCCGTACGGGTCTCGTGGGGGGGGGGGGGGGGGGGTGAATACATCAATCGGCCCTCTGTTCCTGGGGTGTGCCTTTCCTTTCCCAAGTTGGGGGCCCCTTATAACATCGATGATGTCCTCAACTTTGTGGAAGAAGGGGAGGCGTATCTGGCTGTTAACCCTTTAATCCCAGAAGAGCTTATGGGGGTGATAGGGGCATCCCTCTCGGGGCCGGTGTGGAGCTGGTGGCTGACGGCCAAGAAGAACATTAAAGACTGGGGATCCTTTCGTCGATCTTTCCTCGTGGCTTTTCTTCCGGAAGACTATGAATCTGAACTGGAGGACAAGCTGCGATCCATGGTGCAACTGCCTTCGCAATCCATCCGGGACTTCGCCTATGAATATCGGGCTTTGTGTTTGAAGTGGCGGCCGGCTATGTCTGAAGAAGAGGTGGTCCGCCGCATCCTTAATGCCTGTAACCCGCGGTTAGCTGGGGGTCTCAGGGGGGTTGTGGGGTCGGTGGAAGACCTGGTGAAGGTGGGCTCACAAGTGGAACGGGACTGGGGAAACTCAAAAACGTACTGGAATAAAGTACAAGCCAGTACACGAGAAACCCAGCCCCTAAAACCCCAGCGAGCCAAACCTTGCTGGTCGGAAGCCGATCTCGCCATCATGCAAATGAGTACGTCCCTCCTGATCGTCCCAGTGAAGCTGCGGGGGTGGCAGGTGGATGCGGTGGTGGATACAGGGAGCCATCACACCTTAATCCGCTCAAGCATGTGGAAGAAGATTAGCCGACCGACAGACAACTTAACATCTGCCCCGTCTGTCCAATTTGTATTGGCAGATGGGAGTGAACACAGGGCCCTGGGCAAAGTCCCCTTGAGGTACAGTGTACTTTCCACCACCTGGGAGATGGATACGTATGTCCTGGATGACCGGCACCTGTCCGTCCCGTTACTCCTTGGGCTGGACTCTTTAACCACCATGAGGATGACCATCCATCTCAGTCCCAGGGGGTATACGGTCCCAGGGGAAGGGGTATGCGACTTCATTCATAAATCCAAAGAAGATCTGGGCTCGGAATTCATTGGCTTCTACGCGGCAGTGAGGAGTGACGCAAGCACCTTGGCGGCAGCCCCTGTGGAGGAACAGCCCGAAGAGGTAAGGCCGGTGCTGAAGAAGTGGGCCGAGGTGTGGACTGAGAAATTAGGAGTCGCCCGTGGAGTTACCCACGTGATCCACACCTCGGACGAAGTTCCAATAAGGCACCGAGCCTACCGCGTTTCTCCACTAAAGAAGGGCATAATTAAAGGACACCTTGATCGAATGCTCGCCGAGGGAATAATCAAACCATCTTCCTCCTCCTGGGCGTCCCCTGTGGTCCTCATGAAGAAGACGGATGACACCTATTGTTTCTGCGTGGACTACAGGGGGGTTAACGATAAGACGAGCCTGGACGCATATCCCATGCCCTTGGTTCATGAGATTCTGGAGTCACTGCATGGAGCTGCAGTTTTCAGCACACTAGACCTCCGCAGTGGCTATTGGCAGGTGCCGATGGACGAGGGGAGTAAGAAGAAGACGGCAGTCATCACCCCTGAAGGCTTGTTCCAGTTCAAAGTCATGCCTTTTGGGCTTAAAAATGCTGGGGCCACCTTCCAGCGGCTCATGGAGCAAGTCCTGAGGGGGTTGATAGGCAAGATCTGCTTTGTATACATCGACGACGTCATTATTTACTCCCCTTCTATTAAACAACATCTCCAGGACCTGGACACCATCTTCCAATGATTACATCAAGCGCACCTTACGCTGAACATGAAGAAGTGTACCTTCATTCAACCCCACATACGCTTCCTCGGGCACATTCTTTCATCTGAGGGGGTCGCTGTAGACCCCGAGAAGACCTTAGCCATCCGAGACTACCCCACGCCCACGGATTTGAAATCTTTGCAACGTTTCCTTGGGTTAGTGGGGTGGTATCACAAGTTCATTCCCCGGATGGCTGATATAGCGGCTCCCTTGAACAACCTAAGAAAAAAAGATGTCCCGTGGGAGTGGACAATAGAGTGCCAGGACGCGGTCGAGCAACTAAAGAGCCACCTTCAAGAGCCGCCCGTTCTGGCCCAGCCAGATCCGCAGCTCACTTTCCAGGTACAAACCGATGCCAGCAACCTGGGGCTTGGCGCCGTGCTCACTCAGAAAATCCACCAGGCTGAACACGTCATTGCTTACGCCTCTCGAGCCTTGCACGGCGCTGAGCTCAATTATTCGACAGCTGAAAAAGAGTGTGGCCCCGCTACAGTATTACTGTGAGAGAAAATTAAAGGCACACAATACAGTGACGCATATTGCAGCCACATACAAGCCAGTTAATATATAGCCATTTAATCCAGACTGTTCCTACTAATATTTATGCACTACTGTTCTAGCGCCCGTTATTGTAACAGGCTTAATGTCTAGTGTCTTTATAATGCCTCACAAAAATGTGATAATAATATATCTTCAAGTGGGAGTAAAGATCGAGTCAAAAAACAATGGAAAACAAAACAAATGTGAAATAACATGCAATGACATTAAACAACAGAAATATAAGCTATAGCCTTCTTTAATGCACAAATGTTAAACGGTTGAGCGGGTCTAGATTTATGAAGTTTTGCCTTCTGGTCTGGCTCGAATCCAAAGTGAGACAGCTCCTTCAAGAGATGCCTGGCTTTATAGGACTCAGTCCGGAAGGGGTGTGTCAGTTGCCTTTTTCGGAGTTGTATACGAGAAGAAGATAATAATGTTAGTGACAGTGCTCCCCCTCATTCCTGATGAGTCTGGAAGGTGTCCTCCAATGCATATACATGACAAATAACAATAGTAATAATTGCTGTTGTTATTGTTTATATAACACCTTTCTCAAACTCATAGTTGCTACACATAGTATTAATCAGATGTTAATAAAACACAGAACCTATAATAATAAAAAAAAAAATTGAAAACATTACAAAAAAATCTAGATAACAAAATATACACAACATGCAAGAGAACCTAACCGTATTGCTGCTGTTTTTAAGGCAATAGGTGGTCACACCAAATATTGGTTTCATTTATGATTTCTTTTTACTGTACCTTTTTGTTTTATAAGATATTTTTCTTTAAAAGACACATTTCTAATCTGAATTTAAGGACTGTCCTGAAATCAACCATGAATTTTAGTTTGACTGAAGTTATTGTAAATGTAGGTGATCCAACTTCTAGATCTCATATTTTTAAACCTTCAAAAGTGTGCTTACTCCAGCTCAGGCAATTTTCAAAATTAAGGCAGTTTATTAATATTTAACACCCTCTAAAATTTCACTAATTTGTGTGTACCGTGTAAAACAGATTATTGTAAAACTTTACAATTCAAAACACAGGTGCAAGTACAACAATGAAAACCAAGAGGTCCAACCATATAACACCAGTGACCTCATTTACAAAGATTCAACAGATATTCTGTATCTGTTCTTATTCTCTTAGACCTGAGTGCAGCATTTGACACAATTAGACTTCAGTATACTTATAAATCACCTTAGTCATTGGGTGGGTCTCTCTGGCTCTGCCTTAAATTGGTTTATTTAACAGGTAGAAAATTGTTAGTTGTGGTGATTATACTTTGGATATCCATGATATTATATACAGTGTACCACAATGATCTGTTTGGGGTCCAGTGCCTTTTTAATTAACATGCTTCCATGAGGCCAGATTATCTCAAACCATAAGGTGAACTACCACAGCTAAACAGATAACACACAGCTTTATTTATCGATCGTGCCTGATGACCATGATGCTCTCTGATTCAATGTCATACTAGTATTTCCAACTGGATGAGTAGTAAGTTTCTCAAACTAATTAAAGAAAAAATAGAAATGTTAGTAATTGACAAAAATGGAAATAATGAGCACATTAGAAACAAACTTTAATCTAAAAGTCAAGGTGGAGGAAAAGAATTTAGGTGTGATGATTGTCTCTGACCTAAACTTTAAATTGCACATTAACGAGATTACCGAGACTGCATTTTTACTAACGGAATACTGCACAAGTTTGGCCTCTTGTAACACTGCAAGATGCTAAAAAAGTAATTTATACTACTTTTGTTTTTAGTCAGCTAGATTACAGTAATGCACCCCCAACTTGACTACCTAAGAAAGACATCAATCAATTTGCAGTTAAAAATGAAGCAGAAAGAATCTTAACTAGCAAAAGAAAACCTTGAGCACATCTCACCAGTTTTAGCGTTGTTACATTGGTTACCTGTGTCATTTAGAATTGACTTTAAAATACCACTAATAAAGTCTTAAATAATCTTGTTCCTTCGTATATTTTGGAGAGCCTGTCCCTCTACACCAGGGGTGTCAAACTCCAGGCCTGGAGGGCCGCAGTGGCTGCAGGTTTTCATTCTAACCCTTTTCCTTATCAGTGACCAGTTTTCACTGCTAATTAACTTTTGTTCCCTTCATTTTAACAGCCCTGTTCTTAAGGATTCATTCCTCTGAATTGATTCCTTTCTTCATTAAATGGCAGCCAAACAGAAATGAGGCATGAAATGAGATGACCAGCTAAATCAGAGCTTCAGACTCCAACCAGTTTCACAATGAAAAGCAGATTCTTGCTGTTAATTGAACTCGTTACTTAATTCCATGGCTTGTTGGTGCTCTCATTCTGCCACAGCAGACATTTCCAGAACTGTTGATTTTTCTGTTTTTTCTAAGACCACCCTCACAATGTTTTGGTGAGCTGAGATATCAGCCTTACTGAGACCTCCACCTTTCTTTATTTTCACATATTTTGTGATAGGCACAGGTGAGATGGTCATATGGATTCTTGTTTTGTGTCTTGTTATTGTTTGGCTGCTAATTAAGAAAAAGGAAACAACTAAGGGGCCTGAGTCAAGGTAATTAAAATTAAGGCAAAAGAAAGTAATTATCAGCAAAAACTGGTCACAAATTAAGAAGATGGTTAGAATGAAAACCTGCAGCCACTGCGGCCCTCCAGGACTGGAGTTCGTAACAGTAAATCTTGTTATGGTGGTCTGCTTATAATTCCAAGAGCCAAGCTTAAAAGAAGTGTTAAGGCAGGCTAAAACTGTGGATCAATTTAAAATACTAATAAAAATCAATTTTTTAAATTTGGATTTTTTTGTTGCTATATTTTTGTGCACTCAATAAACTATATAGACATACAATTATCATACTGTTCAGGGATTTGCAATCATTACTATTCTCTACTTTTCTCTGCTTTGTTTTCTGGTTTTTCTGTGGTGGTGTTTTTTGTGCCACTACCACCTGATCGAGGCACCATGCAGCCCCTGGTGATGCTTGCATGAAGGTGGGTGCCCCAGCTGTTCCTAATGCATCAAATCTACCAGCATGGAGCCTAAGAACAATGAGGAATGAATTAGGCACATTCATTTTAGGTAGATTGCAAAGTGGAGGCTGGGTGATCTTCTGGGCTTGGAACCGCAGAAGAGTTTGTTTTTCCTCCAGTTTAACCGGAGCTTTTTTTTGTTTTTTCCTGAACCTCTCGGCCATCTGACCTTATCATTGTACTCAATATGATATTGTATATATGAATGCTACTTTTGTACTAATTATTGTACATATCTATGCTATATACTTGTATGAATTTATTTATTTATTTTTCTGTGTTACTTATTATTCTAATCTTATTTTTTTTCTTGTAGGCTTCTTTTTGACACCTTGTAAAGCACTTCAAACTACATTCTTTGTATAGAAAAAAATGTTGTTATGCTATTTAATGTTTTTATCTTACATAATGACATTCAAAAGTAATCAGTCCCCTTGAAAGTCATCATATGTTTTGAATGAAAAAAGATTTGTACACATATTTATCCATTCAGTATTTTTAATGTGAACTCTTGTGTTGTAACAATTGTAATTAGGCGCTATATTTGTGCCCGACCCGACACAGATTGACACGGAAGCACATGTAAAATAAACAGAAAGATTTATTATCTTCACCTGTGGGGCACATCTTCCCTGTGTCCAACAGGCACAACACAGTCCCACAAATACAACAAAGTCACCAAAACCAAAACAAGCATTGTCCTCCTCCTCCCGACTCAGGCTCCTTGAGTGGTGGCCATTGGCTCCTTTTATTAGGCACCCGAAAGTGCTCCAGGTGCTTGATTGATAGTCCCGGTTGCACTTCCTGGTGTGGTGAAAACACTGCCCACAAGGGCCCAGCAGCTTCTGCTGCAGCACCCCCTGGTGGCGCCTGCAGAACTCAACAGGGCTGCACCAAACTCCAACTCCCATGAAGCCCTGCGAGAGTCCGAGGCACCGCTGCAACTCAGGGGGGTTGCCATCTAGCGTCCAGGGGGAGGTATTGGGTCTCCCATGCTTGCTCCCCCGGAAACACATACCGAAGGGGCGTCCTGGCTGGGCATGGGCCCCTACTGTCCGCCACACAATATATTTCCAAAATCAAAATAAACCATTTTCTGTAGATATTTAACTGAAGAAGAAAAATTTAAAAATTAGTGTTTGAATAAGTATCAAAACCCTACATGTTAATATTTTGTTGAGAACCCTTTTGCTGCAATACCTGCCTTAATTCTTTTGGGGTAAGTATGTTCCAGTTTTGCACATTGTTCAGGAGTTATCCTTCCCCACTCTTCTTGGCAGAATTTATAAAGATCCTCTGGGTTGGTGGGATGGTACCTCTGGACAGCAGATTTCAAATACTGCCACAGATTTTCAATAGGGATAATATCAGGGCTTTGAATTGGCCATTCCAAAGCATTCATCCTTCTGTTTCTGGGCCATTCCAGTGTCTTTTTTTGTTTTATATTTAGAGTTGTTATCATGGTGAAAGAGGAATCTTCTTTAATTAATTTTAGACTGGAACAGGATCTCCTGCAATATTGTGTGGTGTTTGTGCCCATCTATCGTCCCTTCAGCTCTGACAAAATTCCTAGTGCTTTTATGTGGATTTCCTTAAGGAATGGCTTCTGTCTTGCTACCATCCCATACAGGCCTGTTTCAATCAAAGAACACTGCAGACTTCTGAGAATGACAGCTGAATTTTTGCAGCCTCTCTGATCAACATCTTGCTCTGATGTTTAGTTTAAGGGATGGCCTGTTCTATTAAGAGTCTAAGTGCTGTGATGAACCTTCCACTTTCTGATGATGGAAAGTGCTCAAAGGGGACATTCAAACCCTTTGATTTTTTGAAGCCATTTTCTGCCTTGTGCATTTCAATGACTTTGTTTCTCACATCAGCAGAATATGCTCCTTTGTCTTCATTTTTCAGTGATTCTCCAACAAAGACTATGGCCATTACAAAGAGTGCTTTTTATATCCAGAGAGACATAAAGGACTCATACATAGTATCTAATTATGTTTGGTCAAAAGACATAATTGTCTCATAATTGTCATAATTGTCATAAAGGTCACACAAGACCTTTGTGTCTTTTGATTAATTTATCATTTGTGTAAACTTGGACCTTCCAAAACACAGAGGTTTAAATACTTATGCAAACACTAACCTTTGAGTTTTTCTTCTTCAGTTAAATATCTACAGAAAATGATTCATTTTGACTTTGGAAATTTATTGTAACAGCATAAGAGCTCACATTAAAATACAGAATGGATAAATATCTGTACAAATCTTTTGTCATGCAGAAAATTATGATGTTTTCAGGCTGAATAATTTGGCACACCATTGTATTTCATAAATTGCTTTGGAATACCAGTAAAGCAGAATCACCTATATGTAAATCCATACAGTATTCTTATTAGTAGATCCATTTTCCTCACACTAGCTACTGTGACCAGAGTGGTGTTATTCTTGTATCAATGAGTTTCTTTGGCCACATCTTTATTATCCTGTGAAATAATATACTTTAAATGTATAGGAATATAATGTGTGTACTGTTACATTAATCTCCTAAGCAATATTTTTTCTTAAAGATACTGTATGAAGTGTTCAATTAAGAGCTTACTTTGTATGTGGTTACACCTACGCAGCTTAAATTGAATAGTAATAATAAATAGAATTTGCCCTAAATATTTTTGTACAGGTGCTCAATTATTTTCATTAGTGTGACCCACGTAGAGCACAGCCTGAAACTGTTGTATAAAAACTCTCAATTATAAATCACATTTAAACTGAAATGTAAGATAGACTTTATGATAGTTAGCAAACTGTGGTTTATATTCTCCTATTTTTAAAGTATGCAGATTCTTGTAACAACCACCTCACCACAAACCTCAAACTTGCCTTCAGTAAAAGATAGTTGTGTAACATGCTAAACAGCAAAAGATCAAAAATGATTTTTGGGAAGCAGCTACATGATTTGATGGCATCTTTAAAAGTGCTCCCAATTGGTCAGTGTGGAGTCCCTCGTCCCTCCTATTCTTTACAGTGAAATGGCCTTTAGAGTCAGATACTGTGAACGTCAGTCTAACATTTTGTATGAATTTGCTCCAAGCCACAGCAGTCAGTTTTTTTGGGTTGGACAAATGATTTGTTTTCTATTCTTATATACTTTTGAATTAATGTATTCAAACTCTCAGAAATATACAAATAAAAGACATGACCCATCTAACACTGGCAATTGGGGAAAATGTAGCATTTTTATTGAAAGTTAAGTGTATATTCACCTACAGGTGTTATTATGTAATTCAATTTGTAACAGGTATAAAAAAAATCACACAGTACGGCTGCTATAACCCTACTTGTTTAATGAGCCAAGTTCATTTATTTAATAATGAATTGCCTTGAATAGGTGGGACAAGTGTTGTATATTATGCATGTCTGCTTTGCATTGGTACTAAAGTGGCATGGTGATTTCCATCCAGGTTCAGTCTTTCTGTCTTTTTTTAAGTCCTTCATATTATCAGATTGCTGCCAACTGTAGTTTCTGCTGTAGTTCACAAATAACCTCTTTAGCATATATTGCTAAATCATGTAGTCATGTAACGCAGTGTTTACTATACTGTTTGTAAGGTAGCTTCTGGAGTGATTAGGCTGACTGTTAGTTGTTATTGTTTAGATGTTAATTTGTTATCAATATTTACCTTTCAAAAGTATATAAAATAATCTAGAAATTGGTAGTGCATAGAGGAAGCAAAAATGCAAATGTCATTAAGGAAAGGTCATTTGAACCTTTCACCTTTTTGACTGTTGATTTTCAGTTTCTGCATGTGATGCTTCAACATCTCTGCCAACAAAAAAAAATGGGCAGGAGATTTTTATACCTGCCAGATTTGGGTTAAGATGTTGTACTGCATACTATGGGGTTGCTCATTCTGTGTCCAGTAGTGAGTCACATTGCAGCCCTGAACAAGATGGTTAGTCTAAAAAAAAAAATGTGTAGATAATCATACTGCAATGACTTTATGTATCTTTTGATAAAAGAATCTGGGAAATCAGTTAAAGAAAAATTATGAATTAGCATACGTCACTCTAATTTGTGGTCTTCATAAGAAATGCAATGATTTAGATCATAAAGTAGAAGTACATAATAAATAAGAATAGTTGCATCAGTTATTTGAAATATTACAATATGTGCTTCAATTTAAGACAGTTGACAGACTGCCACCTCTGCAGTTCCAAAACCTCTTTTTCATCTGCTAAGGTCTATTAGCCTGGGTGTGTGGACACCAGAAGAGCTTCAGGCACCATGGAGATGGGGAAAAGTGTTGCAGATCGAGTTGCCATTTACCCCAAGTGAACTGTGAGAAGCAGAACTGGTGGTATAAGGGCATAGGCAAAAGAAAAGGCAGATCATGGACAGAGAGTGTTAAAAATATAAAAAAGCTCTCTTTAAAGCTTGCTCAGACTACTATTCTAAAATAATAGATAACAATAATAATAATCCTCAGGTTAGTGGCTAATTTAACAAATGGGAATTCAGATCTACAGTGCAAAATACCAACAGATGCTGTATTAGCAGTACAGACTTCATGAACCTCTTTAATGAGGAAATTAAAAGTATAAGATCACAGATCTCACCATCACAGTGCAAACCACATACTAGTTTGGCAGACCCTGTCACAACTTGCATTCAAAACTTTAGAAATTTAAATCCTGTAACAAAACAGGAGGTCTTAACTTTAATTTCTAAAATGAAACCTACTACTTGTTCCCTAGATCTGGTGCCAACAAAACTAGTGAAAAGTACAATGGATGTTCTTGCAGCGCCTATTCATAACATTATTAATAGTTCATTTCTGCATGGCAAAGTACCTGATGCACTAAAAGTGTCAGTCATTAAACCATAACTTAAAAAGTCAGACCTAGACCCATGCATACTTAATAACTATAGACCCATTTCAAATTTACCCTTTCTCTCTAAAATACTAGAAAAAGTATTCGCCAATAAGCTTCAGTCACACCTTACGCATTACAATTTATTTAAGAAATTACAGTCTGGTTTCCGCACTGGTCATAGTACAGAAATGGCACTAACACGGGTTGTAAATAACATTCTGATATCCTCTGATGAAGGAAACAGCACTGTAATTATGTTGTTAGACTTAAGCACTGCATTTGACACCATTGACTGTTATATTTTATTGCACAGGGCGCACATACACACACACACACACACACACACGCACACACACACACACACACACACACACACACACACACACACACACACACACACACACCAAGCACACACTAGGGACAATTTAGAATCACCATTGCGCCTAACTGGCATGTCTTTGGACTGTGGGAGGAAACCGGAGTACCCGGAGGAAACCCACGCAGACACGGGGAAAACATGCAAACTCCACGCAGGGAGGACCCAGGAAGCTAACCTGGGTCTCCTAACTGCGAGGCAGCAGCTCTACACACTACGCCACCATGCTGCCCTCATTAGAACACATAATGTTAATTTTCACTCATACACAGATGACACCCAGTTATACATTTCTTTAGACCAAATGAAGTTTCTCTGATGTTGTCTTTAATTAGTTGTGCTAGTGAATTAAAGGAGTGGATGGATGAAAACTACTTGTCTTTAAACACAGATAAAAAAGAGATGATTATTGGAGGCAATGGCGCTGATCGCAAAATATTTTGTCATCATTTAACTCGGTTGGAATCACCATTAATTTTACTGAATCAGCCAGCAATCTAGGAGTTATCTTTGACTGTAGCATATCTTTTAAAATGCACATTACAAAGTTGTTTAAATCATGGTTCTTCCATCTTAAAAATGTTGGCAAATTATGGCATTTTTTAAATAAGCAGGATTCTGAGAAATTAATTCATGAATTTATTTCCAGTAGGATTGACTACTGCAATTCAGTGTTCACTGAATATTCAAACCTTTTTTAAACAGCTTCTAGTTAATCCAAAATGCTGCTTCAAACAAGAACATTAAAATACAAACAAATAACTCCAGTTCTTAAATCCTTACACTGGCTCCCGATCAAATTTAGAGCAGATTTCAAAATCCTCCTTTTAACATATAAAGCCTTAAATGGCCAAGGTCCGGCTTACTTACCTGAACTTATCATGACTTACAAACCAGAACATACATTAAGATCTCAAGATGCCGGTCTGCTTATGATTCCAAGGATTCAAAAATAACAGTGGGAGGTCGAGCTTTTAGTTACAGGGCCCCTAAACTGTGGAATGGTCTGCTTGCTACTATAAGAGGTGCCCCTTTCAGATTTCAAATCCCAGCTGAAAACTCACTACTTCAGTTTAGCATATCCTGACTAAAGCTGCTGATTAACTGTGCATACTGCATCTCTGCTGTTAGTCATTAGTACTAAAAAATAAGTAATATGGTATTTTGCACTGTTATAATTTGTTACTAACCCTCGCCTATTCTGTTTCTCTTCTTGGTATTCAAATGTGGTACTTGGTGCCACTGTCCTACTGCCAAGTTGTTTTGCCAGCCTAAGGAAAAGTCATCTCTGATGGAGGATCCCAGGAATCATCAGGTAGAGGGGTCCTTTCATTGGATTGACTGACC
Organism: Erpetoichthys calabaricus; assembly: GCF_900747795.2. Classification (NCBI taxonomy): domain Eukaryota; kingdom Metazoa; phylum Chordata; class Cladistia; order Polypteriformes; family Polypteridae; genus Erpetoichthys; species Erpetoichthys calabaricus. Next base: position 105,806,632 of record NC_041402.2, on the reverse strand, counting down.
CAGAGGTGACTCAGCTATGGAATGGCCAATAGGGGGAGGCAGCTTGATGGCTGAGGTCTCCAGGACTCTGAACAAATCCAAATCGTATTATGTAATATCATCTACTGTTGAATTCTCCTCTATACTTGTAAAATTTCTATTGCACTATTATATTATATTTAGGATTACTTATGTTCTGCTCTGTGTATTGTATTTACCCCTTTCTTTTGACATCCACTGCACGCCCAATCTACCTGGAATAGGGTCTCTCTTTGAACTGCCTTTCCCTAGGTTTCTTCCATTTTTTTCCTACAAGGTTTTTTTCTGGGAGTTTTTTCTTGTTTTCTTAGAGAGTCAAGGCTGGGGGGCTCTTAAAAGGCAGGGCCTGTTAACGCCCATTGCGGCACTACTTGTGTGATTTTGGGCTATATAAAAATAAATTGTATTGTATTATATTGTATCATAGGGGCGTTGTGAGGTAGCAGTGAAGGGAGAGTCTAAAAGCTGAGATCCAGACCTGGAACTCAGTTTGTAGCCCCAGTACAGTGACGGAAAATAGCCAAGATACTGGTACATCTGCATCTCCACACAGGAATGTTGACCTGCTTACTTATAACTAACCAAGGTAGAACACTTCTGCAGCACTGCATGGCAGAGCAACACTGAGCATTCCTGCTGTGCCATTAAACGACACGTGCTCATGATGCCTGGTGATGTACCCTCATCACCAGCTGCATGACTGAAGCGAGTGAAAATACCATGCTGCCATTTTAACAAATTTTTGCGTTGTTGCAAAGGGTTGGAATTTATTGCAGAGGAAAGTGACTTTGATGGTGTGGCTGGCAAGTTACATAAGACAGAGATTAGTCACCCAAGTATGAGCTGGCATTACATCACCAGTGGCAGGGGCACCTATATAAACAGCAAACCTGCAAAGTCTCATGCTTTTCCAACTAGTGCAGCAAATGGAAAGTAGTCCTTCTGAGGCTAGCAAGACACCTCAAGGGACCATGTAAAGAGCAGAGAATCCATCCATTGTTATGTTTGGCACTGATGCTACAATATAATAAATAACAAAAATCCAAATACCTTTCTAGAAGTAGCCTGTTGCAGCATCTCTTGGTCTGAACTGTTTTTAAGTGTCTCTTTATAGGACTGAAAAACTTATATACAAATCAATAGATTTTTACAGGGTTAAACCTATTTGTAAGAAACCAAATAGTAAACTATTTCACCACAACCAAGATTAATAATACGGATGTTCCTTTAGGGGCTGCATATACTAATAAAATAAAGATAAATAAAAAAAAAAACTTAATAAGCATTTCCAGTCAAGTAATGTGTTTTACTGATAGTATGCCTGGATGTGTTAAAAAGCGGATTGCAACAATATATGGTATAAACAGTCCTCTAATAGAGGCACACACTCTCTCCTTAATGCTTGACTGCTTTCTTTCTTTACTTCAGTGTATTTTGTGCTTCACTTAGAAATTTTTATAATGTTTAAATGTTCACTGCCTGCTGCAATAAATCAATACAATCAATTTCTAAATCAAAACTATATAACTATATTTATAACTGTATTTATTTAAATGACAAAACAATTTGATGTTCAGATACAGTAATGTAAAATAGCAACATATTTTTACATACCCTTCTTTACAGATGACCGACTGCAGAGATCACGAGATGCCAAAAAATAATCAGTGAGTTGGAATATTTTCCAACAACAGAGGGAGCACAATAGGAAGAGACATGGGTCCATCAAACGCACACACTGACTACTAACTACACCAAGACAATCTGGTGTGGAGAGACAATCTAATCTGCTTATCTTTGGCATATTTAAGGAAGTTATAGTCTGACAATGTCCTCTATTTTAAGTCCACGTCACTATAATTTACAGCATAATTGCAGAATTTCAGACAGAGGAGGATCTGCTTTTTTAGTGGAGAAAATAAAAATGACCTCTGCATACTGATTCTAGTTGTGTTTCTAAAATATTCTCAGTAGTTCAGGTTTTAACAAGCATCCAGAACCTGAAAGCTACCTCTAGTAAATAACAACCATCTTTTACTTTTGGATAAAATCTTTTTCCAATAAAAAAGCTCACAGGAAAGGTATCATTAATTAACACTGATCCTTAACAACAGTTATTCTGGTAAAAGAAGACAAGGTTAAAAACAGAATTCCTTGAGAAGAAACACAGTTAAGGTCAGCTTTGGGACAAAAAAAAACTTTTATTTATTATAAGTATTAGGAATTACATTATGTTACTATAAGAAAAGTACTTGATGATGCTTTGCAAATCAATGATGTGAAAATGACAACAGATGATGAATTCAATTACAGATGTTTAGTTAAATAACCTTTAATATGCAAATAGCATGTGCACCTTTATGCATAAACTGTTTTTAATGTTCTTTTGTTACTGTTTAAAATTTGTATATTTTTATCACTCCAAGTCTATTCAATGGGAAAGTTGTTATATGAAAATTAATTTAATTGAAATTTCAAAATACACAGTGTATCTCCTGAATAGCACAAAAGCATTCACTTGATAAATTTGTGTAACAGGAGATGGCACCCTTGTGCTGTCTTCTTGCATTCTGAGTAAAGGCAAAAGAACCACAACTACCAAAACTGTGTGTATGTTTTAAATAGTATAAGAAGCATTCTCAACAGGGACAACAGCAAGTACAAATGAAAACAGAGGGATAAAAAAGGATGAATCAATGCTTTCCCAGCCTCTAAAACATCACTGAAATAACAACAGACATTTAACATTTCTTGTATAGCCCAAAATCACACAAGGAATGCCTCAATGGGCTTTTAACAGACACTTTTTTTTGAAAGCCCCTCAGCCTTTACTCCCCCCAAAAAAACCCTTGTAGGAAAAAATAAATGGAAAAGGCAATTCAGACACAGTCAGAGTCCTGGAGACCTTGGCCAATTAGCTGCCTCTCCTCTACTGGCCATTCTACACCTGAGTCAGTCCTGGGCTGGCCAATCTGATGAAAGAACACTTCTACCCCAGAATTCCAATACACTTTTATCTGAGATGACTTTTTCATAAGCAGGCAAACAACCTGGCAGTAGAGCAGTGGCACCAAGTGCCATATGAGAATACTGAGAAGAGAAACAGAATATCAAAATACCAAATTTGAGAGTTGCAAATGCAGTTACTGGAGAAGTACAGCATATCACGGATACATTGAAACCTACTATTCTCAAAATCTATACCTATATCTTACTAATAGTCAGGGCGAAGCAAATATTGAAAATAATCTACTGTTGTTTGAACTGGGATGAGTAAGTAGAGGGTGAGAAGGGTAATTTGGAAAATGAATACTGACTTTGATTTGTTTTGTGCACAATGGCTTACATGCCACAGGGTGCTTCATTCATATTTGGATAAAGCATTGTTTTCCTTACTTGCATTTTATAATTTTACAGTTAGTAAGATTAATTAATTTACCCATTATGAATTAAAGCATTGGGAAAAGGAAGGTGCATACAGCAGTTTCTATGTGTGTTGAGCCAGGCTTGCTGATAAGAGGGTTGCTGTCACCGGCTGCCTGTGCAGGTGTGGGACTGCAACCCTTTTATCAGCAAGCCTGGCTCAACACACATAGAAACTGCTGTATGCACCTTCCTCACAGGTTCACTGCATGAGCCTGCTGAAGGTTAACCAACACTTCACTGAGTGAAGAACAAGCAGGTTTTAACCAAACATGCACAGACACAGACAGTCATGGTAAAGTGAGACTTCTTGTACGTGCACAAGCTGCCTTGTTCTAATGTTGTTTTCTATCAGCTGTGCTATTTGTAGGGCAAGTGTGTGATGATGCCAGTCCCCTACAGGCTCTTTTCTTTTCTCCTTTTCTTTGATGCCCCCTTCTTTTGTTGTGCCGATCCATATATATATATACACTCCCGTCTCCGTGGGCCTTAATCACACGCCGCAGAAAGCCAATGAAGCAATGAGAACGATCGCACCCGCATGTGCAGGTGTGACTTGCTCCAACTACCTCATTAACTCCCGGCAGTTGTGCAATTGCACCTACGGAGAGTGACACAGCTTTATGGATTTGAAACTGGCCTTTTTTTTTCTTTTTTTTTTGAAGCTGCGGACCCGCTACACCACAAAGTAAATATACAGTATTATACTGTGTACAGTATATCTTGTTACTGTAAGTAGTTTGCACTGTTCAAACATACATGTTACCTACTGTAGGCATTTGGCTTCAAAAGCTTTGTTGTGAAAAATTGAGATTTGGAACTTTGTGTTATTTGTGCATCTTTATTTTGTAAAGATGTTATTTATTTGTACTCATTTTTTATTTTATTATTTGGAAATAGCAGAATTTGCACATTATTTTATATTTTTGTCTGTCTTATTACAACATTTCTAAAAAATAAATCATTGATTATTTTCAAACAGTTACTCAGTACTTGAGTAGTCTTTTCACCAAATACTTTTTTACTCTTACTTGAGTACTTTTTTGGATGACTACTTTTTACTTCTACTTGAGTAATATTATTTTGAAGTAATGCTACTCTTACTTGAGTACAATTTTTGGCTACTCTACCCACCTCTGAGTATATTAAAACAAAACCAACCACAAGGCATGAACAGTTTACTGTGATTTTGTTTGATTTGGAGAAAAACTGGGGATGAAAGGTTAATGGAAGACTACAAGTGCTGAGGTCTGTGCACACACAAGTGCACACAGCTGGTTTTCCTTTAAAATGGCAGAATCTCTTAATATTGGCGTTTTTTTTGTTCAAAAATTACATGTACTGTAAAAGCTGATTTACAATGTGTGTATAATCACAAGATGCTTATCAATACTTGACACGTATTTAGGCTTGAAAAATGGATACATTCAATAAGCTTTACAGGTTTTGTTTTCTGGCTATACCTGTGCCTTCTTAATTCCAATTTAAAATGCCAGGGCAGGCAAATTTTTTTTTTAATTTATAGAAATCACTGGACTTTGAAAAACAGTTCCATGCAGCTAATGCATATAAACCATGTTTGTAAACAAATAATTTTGACTTAAAAAAATACCAAAATTATCATTTAAGTTGGTTTAAGAATGTTGTTACATTTTCTATAGTACATTCCGAGTTATCATTGTTTGACCACTATCTATACAGATGGGACAACAGTTGCTCAGTTTTATCCCAGACGTCCCAGGAAACATTTATTTTAGATGGGTTGTATTTTCCAATTGTAATCTTTTTCTTCTGAGCAATCTAATGGGCTCTTTTAAAGTAACTGAAGTATAGGAAAGTGACAGGACATACAGTAGATCACACAGTTTCTAATCTTTCCTTAACAAGACAATAGCTAAATTAGTTTAATCCCCATTTAAAAAGTGATTAATTTTTTAAGCATTTAAGAAAATGCTTAATTTACATTTATTTGTTTAGCAAATGCTATCATCCAAAGTGACTTACAAATCAGGTCAACATAATCTAGTATAATGATCATTCTGAGTGACTCTTTGTGAACAAGTGTTATAGGACAAAGTAGTGCTAATTGAAACCCAGAACATGTACTCCTTGGTGTGATAGAGTGCATTAAGTATTATTACACTTCGATTAGGGGGGAGGGATGTCCAAAGCGTGTACAAAGAGTGTGCACCTTCAGTTAATAAAACAGTGTCCCTTGTTGTCCATAGCACAGGGTACATAAATGTTACAGGGTGCACACCTCTTTAGTAAAATAAATGGCACCCCGGGTGTCCAATGCACCCATTCAGTATTATTAAATTTCAAAGATTGGGGAGAGGGTCCTGCTTGTGTCTGCAGCATGCATCCGTTATCAAAATGATTTTGTGCTCTATCGGTCCCAAGCACAAAGAGTTCCACAGCACAAAGTCCCAAACAGTTCCAATAATATCCACTAGAAGAGGATATTATTGTCAAACCCTGGCTAGTAATAAAGGCAAAAACAGAACCTTTATAAAATAACAGATTTATTCTTTATAAAAAAGTATTTCAATCACAAGGAAGCTCAGTGGCACACCATGGCAAAAGGGAATTGCAGGTGACAAAGGCAATCCAAATCGAATAAAGTCCCAATACAGATTTAAATAACAATGTCAAAACACAGAGCAGAAAGTTGAAAATCCAGAAATCCAATACACACAAGCAAATTCACTGACTCCCAAATGCATTCATAATGAATTGGCAGGAACTATGGAAGACCCTCTGGATTTATATGGCTGAGGGTCGTTCCTGGCAGTGATTAGCAGGTGATTGTGCCTCTTGAGGGACCACCCACAAAATACATGGAGCATAACTAAGGCAGCTTATATACATAGACAAAACCAAAAATAAAGAATGATGCACATAAACAAAATAAATGAAAGAATCAGAAATGAACAAAAGAGACACTAACATGAATTTGAACTCTGGCAGAGACATGTGAAATGGTACCCGTCTGTGTCCGAAGCATGGTGTGTGTAAAGGGCAATGGTGGTTCTGGAGTAAACATTGCTACAGTTTCATGAATGAATGGCATCCTTTAGGGTCCAGTGCACGTGCCCTTTATCTTTCATAAACGGTGCCCTAGGCAGCCCCCTACACTGTCTAATAGATTGACTGGCTATAGGACAAAGGTACAACATTGATTACCACAAGTGAAGAGCTGAAAACAAATTATATACTGTAAGCTAGTTACAGTCCCCAGAGTTTTAGCACTACTGCTGCTCCCACTCTCCTGGGAACACATTACAAGAAGGGGAAGCCAGCATCTTGAAAGTCTCAGATTGGGTGAGCCCAGGCACATGTATTTTCAGATCTTTTATGAAAGCAAAGCACAAGAGGCTTCAAGGCCTGATTGAAGTCCTACTATTTTATGTAGCTTTCATGTTCTTCATATGGGCCTGTCAACCTGTTCCTAGTTCTCGTCCCTTACCATGTTTGCTTTACATAGCAGATGTTGCTTCCATAAACAAGTACATATGCAACTATCTCCTTCATCAATGTTTTCAAAGTGAGCTTGAATGGCCACTTTTGTATTCCAATTACGACAAAAGGCAAATGTGGCTGAACATAAGAACACAAAGTGATCTGTGCATCACGACTGTTGACATGGACATAGAAAAAGAAGTTTTTAACCTTTCTTTTAATTCTGAATATTGACCAATAACAATGAGTGGAGCAGACACGGGTACAAAAATCACTGAATGTTAAAGGGAAGCAACTACTTCATTGTTATCCACTTGTGTACGTATTAGCAAAATTACTTAAATAATGTAAACAGTAACAAAAAAAAACACAAAAATTTAAATTGGAAAGTAAAAGAATGAATTCATCCCATATAAGACACATAAATGCTTGCTTCATCCAGTAGCAATTTAGTATAGCTAGTCTGTAATTTATGGAGTAACAGAAGAAAACACACAAACTGGTCGCTTAATTAATAGAGGAGGAAAATAAAAAGAAGAAATTGGTTGCAATGAAAACCTGATGCCACTGGGCCCTAGAACCTGCAAAACCCCGATTTACACAATAATGCAGATATAGATTTACAAGATCCTACAATTTGAAGCACTGTTACTGGATGTTTTAGGTGGTGTGGTGTAGTACTCTGAGAGTCTGTGGTGGTATTTAAGTTTTTAAATAAAAACTGCGTGGGTGCGTAGTCTTGCTACCCTATGGTGTTTTATGAGGTAATTGGCTAATCACGTTTGCACATGAAGGTTGTTCTGTTTAGCTAGGTTCCTCATTGTTGCTCCTTGGGTTGTAATCAAGACACCTGCATCAATGAGATTATAGAAGGAGCCTGTGCAGGATAAAAGGAGAACATCAAGAAATAAGGAAAAAGAGTAGGGAATAAAATCAAGACAGGCAATTCGGAACAGAGAGAGTGAAGATTGGGAGTGTGAGCCAGTGTTGTGGATGGTGGCCCTGTGAGAGTGTGAGGGGAACAGTGCTCCAGGGGTGGATCTTGCTGGACCAAACTCAGATGGCAGGACGATGGAGACCAGGTCCAAGTATTCCAGTGGTTACCAAATGAATTGGGGACCATGCTTGCTGGCACCTCTGTCCCACTGCATAGATTCTAGCTTAGACAAGTAAGTGGGGCAGGCAGAAGTGAGGGAGAGGGAGAAAGAGAGAGAAACGCCCTGGGCTCACAACAGGAGAAGAAGAGAAACTGATTTTATCTTTGGGATTTTATACTTGATTTTAACCCTTTTTTTAATATTTATATATACAGTAGATTGATTTTAATTATCACAGATGAACTCTGGATTTCATGAATTTATTTATTTGGATTATTTATGAAGTGCTCCACTTTCATTTGGAGACTTTTCAAAAAAAAAAAAAGCACAATGCATTTGACGTACCAACCTTTGCTTCTTTGTGTGTCCTCATTACCTTACCCATCTTGGTTATAACTATTGATGTCTGGGTACCAAAAAATGGTGATGCCAGCTGTGGGCAACCTGGACATCACATGTGGTGGCCCATTTTTATTATACTAATGATGATGTTATGCATTAAAAGCCCAGAAAGACTTTCATTCCTGGTATACTCATGCTGACACATCTGACATTCAATACCAGTCAAAGCCACACCCTCTGTCTGCTTTATATTCACAAATATAGACAAATAATTATAAAAATAAAATACATTTATAAAATAAATAATAAACAATATAATATATAAAAAAAAATAAAATCCATTGGTACCTGCCAGCCTCACTTAAAACTTTTCTGCACATCTGATGCTGTTACCAAGTGAGTGATTGATTGGTCAGGAAAGGTAACACTCAATGTATATTTTGATTAAATTAAATAATGGAAAGAGTTGGGGAAAGGATTTCTACAATAATGCCTATCTTCGCAGCAAATGCAGTTAGTCTTTTTCATTGCACTGCTTGCATATACATATAGATAAATGATGAAGCACAATGGCACTATTATCTTATATATAAACATCTACATGTGGAAGTGTGTGTGTGTGTCCGGCCCGGAAATGAGAGGTGGAGTCGGGGTAAGGGCTCCGCCTCCGAGGAAACAGAAAACTTGCTTAGCCACTAATAACACAAACGAGGCCAGCACATCAGCAAAATGAAACCTCAGAAGAAAGACAAAGTCACTTAGCCACTAACATTGGCAAAACGGTATCCCTTTAAATTTATCTCCTGTCACTAATGCACAAGCAATGAGAGCATGTTGTCAAAACGAATCCTCCTATGAGAGAGATGCCCAGAGTAGTTATTTTCAATGACCTGACATCTCTACATTTCACTTTTTTTTCCTGATGATTTCAATAGTTTCTAGGATCCCAGGCTTTTTACAGCACAGGCTTACACAGCTAGTACAGTATCTATATTACTAAACGATAGTTTAATTTATGCACGACGGACGCACCGACACGCATGAGCACTGCGCTGCAGCTCCCCAGAGTCAAACGCAGGGGCTTCCCAGAGTCAGTAGGTGGTGCCCAAACAACACAACATGTAAACTAAACTTGCTCTAATCCACTGTGCCAGCAGTCTGTGTGGCATGTTTGAATCACATAACGGTAATTCAGTAACAGAGAAACAAAAATGAGACCGCATGGATAAAAACAATAAACGGAGGCTCCTATAAAGCACTTCACAAACACCAGAAGCAAAGAAGTAACGGCTCCAAAACGAAACACCTCAAGGAACGGAAATACAAAACCAAGCCCGTATGGATGAAAACAATGAACGAAGGCGCCTACAACGCGCTTCTGAAACACTACATGCAAGAGAGGCACGGATTCAAAAAGAAACTGCAGAAGGGCTACAAAGTCATTTAAAAGGTTTAAGACGTTCAGTATTCCAACAAAGGAAAAGCCAAAGACAGGAACGACGGACAGACGCTGAACAATTCCGCCAGTTAGCTGAGAACGCATTCTATAATGAGTCCACTGTTCATGAAAATTCATTGGGATTAATGAGTGTCATTTGCAGTCATTGTCATTCACTTAACTTCCTTGAAGAAAAAACTGGCAGTACAACTGATGAGTTTACACGTTGTTGTCAAAAAGGTCAAGTTAAGCTGCCTCCTTTGGATAAATATCCTGAATATATACGGAAGCTTTTGACTAACAATGTACCCGAAAGTAAAAGCTTTATGGAATGCATTAGATCCTACAATAGTTCATTTGCCTTTGCATCTACCGGGGTAAATATCAAGCCACCACCTGGGAATGGCCCATACTGCTTTCACGTGTGTGGACAAATATTGCATCGGATTGGAACAGTGCACCCTGAGCCAAATCACCACTGCAAATGTGCCCAAATGTACGTGTTAGATCTAGATGACGCAGTTTATAAATGAATGAACCTTCCTGAAAACAAGCAATGCACAGAGCTAATAATGAGAAACGTAGCTGAAGTCATAATCAATCACCCATTAGCAAACTCTATAAAAATGCTACATGAGGTTGAAAAAGAAGCCAATACAAAAGCAGAGGCGGACGGTGTGGCACCAACTAAAATTACCTTAGTGCTAATAAAGGACAATGAACAGGATCCGAGACGATACAATGTTCCCATCGTTAATGAAGTGGCAATTGTGTTTCAAAGTAAAGATGGTGAGCCTCCGTTTCACTGCGATATTGTCATGCATTTATGTCCTGATGGAACCAACCAACCTAAATTCCAAAGCGTGGACATTTGTTTTCCTAAACTTGATACTTTGACATACCCCATTTTGTTTCCAACTGGCCAGGAAGGATGGAGTGCTGGAATTTGCAGATATAAAAAAGATCAAACACAGAAAAGATCACGGGTATCAATGAAAGAATATTTTTCCTACAGACTCTCAGTAAGAGACGAGTTTAATCCATTAATCAATGCAGGAAAGCTAACTCAACAATACATAGGTGATGTCTACGTTCGAGCAGAATCAAATTATCTCCAATGGATTAAAAACAACCAACCTGCACTGAGGGCCAATAACTACAAGTCGCTGATGGAGTACATAAATCGTGATGCGGACGTGGTAGATCACCCTGCTGGAAAAGCGGTTATTATGAGTGCAGCGTGCACGCCGGGTTGTACAGTATATATGCACAGATGCCAGAGGCAACAGGCAAGTCATTCACACTACCACCGCTGCCAAAAGCGAGACTGCATGGATAAAAACAATACACAAAGGCGCCTACAACGCGCTTCTGAAACACACCTCATGACTAGCAGAATCGTACGTCAACGTCACCGCCATACTGTGAGTGGCACTGTGGACACACCCACCCTCCATGATATTTCATCCCTACAAATATCGGAGGGAACAGAAAGTGATTGCCATTCTTGGATTTGCGATTCTTTCGAGAATCACGGGGTTGCTGGTATTACTGTAAGAGTCAGTCCTAGTAAGTTAATGTTAACATTAAATTCAGATACAGTGAGGTGTTTGCTTAACTGGAAGAAGTACCCTAAGTTCTTGTCTATAAGCCGGACTCATGTATTAGCCGGAGACCAAAAATCATACGAATTTTTAAAATAAAATCGTATCATAGATAAGCCGGACTCATGGATAAGCCGAACGTACTATAACCTATAACTAATAGAAGGGAGGGAGGTCAGTGGTCTCACTCGCGCCCATTTAATTTCTTTAAGAGGGGAGAGAGTGTGAGATATTGCACTCGCGCCCATTTAATTTCTTTAAGGGGGAGAGAGTGTGAGATATTGCCGTCTCTCTCACTCCCCGCATGGCGCGGTTGGAGCGGCTCTGGGCGTCGCCGAGTCAACACGAGCGCGTAGCGGTCATTTAAATTGTGATTTTATATGTAAGCATATTTAAATATATATCGCGGATTTCTGCGGACAATGGGTCTTTTAATTTCTGGTACATGCTTCCTCAGTTGGTTTGCCCAGTTGATTTCATACAAGGGACGCTTTTGGCAGATGGCTGAGAAGCTACCCGGCTTACTGTTCTCTCTCTCTTGCGCTGACTATCTGTGATCCTGACGTATGGGGATTGAGCAGGGGGGCTGTTTGCACACCTAGACGATACGGACGCTCGTCTAAAAATGCTGAAAGATTATCTTCACGTTGCTATCTTTTGTAAAGCTGATTCCTGAAAAGACATGCTGCACAGTGCTTCGCATACTTAAAAGCTCGAAGGGCACGTATTGATTTTTGACTGAAAAACAAACTCTCCCTCTCCCTCTCTTTGTCTGCTCCTGACGGAGGGGGTGTGAGCTGCCGCCTTCAACAGCTTTGTGCCGCGGTGCTTCGCATACTTAAAAGCCAAACAGACATATTGATTTGTTTGCTTCACTGCTTTGAAGAGGAAGATATGTTTGCATTCTTTTAATTGTGAGACGGAACTGTCATCTCTGTCTTGTCATGGAGCACAGTTTAAACTTTTGAAAAAGAGACAAATGTTTGTTTGCAGTGTTTGAATAACGTTCCTGTCTCTCTACAACCTCCTGTGTTTCTGCGCAAATCTGTGACCCAAGCATGACAATATAAAAATAACCATATAAACATATGGTTTCTACTTCGCGGATATTCTTATTTCGCGGGTGGTTCTGGAACGCAACCCCCGCGATGGATGTATAAGCCGGACTTATGTATAAGCCGATATTCTATTTTTTCATTTTCACAACTTTTTTCCTTAGATAAGCCGCGGCTTATTGACAAGAACTTAGGGTACATTCTTAATACTCTTCCATAAATCTGATGTAACATTAAAATGATCTCAGATAGACAGAAAAGTGGACTGTTTGGCAGATTAAATTGCTTGAAAATGGATAGGTACCGAGGTATACAATTTCTTCACTTTTGGACTTATTGTATGTCATAATGTACACATATGTACTAATGCATGCAATATAAACTTTGTGTGGTATATTGTTGCATTGTGCAAAATGTACCCCTGGCAAAATTACTTTACATGAAACATTATATGCTCTCAAATTACCATTGTATTCTGTTTTTGCAATTTTAATATAATTAAAAAACTGTAAGTAAGGGCCATGAAATTAGGTGTTCAGCATACACAGAGTCGGTCTAGTCGTTACTGTGAGAGATTTCAAATGTTATCCAGCCTGAACTGAACCCTGTATTGTTGGGTAATTACATGGCAAAAGACAGCAAAAAACAATTATTTTCATGTACAAATCTACAACTAGAGTCACAGTGTCCACTCTTTGAATGGTAACTTACCCTGTTCAAACCTGAGACCCTGGATATTGGGCCTCAACAATTTTACAGTATTTACAGTATGTACGTAGCACCCCAAATTATATTAAAAATGGATAAAAGGAGGGCGGCACGGTGGCGCAGTGGGTAGCGCTGCTGCCTCGCAGTTGGGAGACCTGGGGACCCGGGTTTGCTTCCCGGGTCCTCCCTGCGTGGAGTTTGCATGTTCTCCCCGTGTCTGCGTGGGTTTCCTCCGGGCGCTCCGGTTTCCTCCTACAGTCCAAAGACATGCAGGTTAGGTGGATTGGCGATTCTAAATTGGCCCTAGTCTGTGCTTGGTGTGTGGGTGTGTTTGTGTGTGTCCTGCGATGGGTTGGCACCCTGCCCAGGATTGTTTCCTGCCTTGTGCCCTGTGTTGGCTGGGATTGGCTCCAGCAGACCCCCGTGACCCTGTGTTCGGATTCAGCGGGTTGGAAAATGGATGGATGGATGGATAAAAGGATACATTGATATTTGTACTGGGTATTTGATATATGTACTTGTATGGAATTCATAAAAACCATCACCTAAATGAACTAAAATACAATGCAGAAGTAATATTGTTGCATTATTCCATAACAGAATCCCGAATTCAAACAGCATTTGTAAGCATATTAGGTGTAAGTATCTGTTGAAGAAGAGAGTCTTGAGAATCGTTTGCTTGAAAGGACAGGGACTACACAGAAGGGATAAAGGTTTGCAGCTTATTCCACCAATGAGTCTATAATCTGGTCACACACGTGTGAATAGGAGTCAACTAAAGTGCTTGAATAATGGCAATTCCACATCTGACCAGGGGGCGGCGGGGTGCACTAACGGTCTCTCTGTATCACTTGCAGACCATTCTTGGGAAATCCCACAAGATTCCGGTGCGTCTGATAAAGTCACTTCAGGTTCCGGTGCCTCCGGTGGCATCACTTTCGGTGCCTCTGATGACGTCACTTCCGGTCCCACCTCTGTCGACGTCACACTGGCCTTTAAAGCCGCCATTTTGTCTTTCTTGAACAGTTCTGTTTTTTGGACTCAGTCTAGTGAACAACACTCTAACCTTTAAAATAGCTTTTTGCAGCCAAAGGAAATTATACGGGTGGCTGCCCCAATCCTTTATTATGTCTAAGTGTCATTCTTATCACACTGTTATTATAGCTCAGAAATGTCACAATTGTTTAAATGTGATTGCCGTATCTGAACCCCTGTGGAATAAATCTTTGACAGTGGATATTTATTTCTGTCTCGGAAAGACAGCCCGTGTTTAGGTGTGCAAATGATGCTTCAGAGTTAAGGTCACTTTTATGATTGCTTTGCCAGTAAATGGGGCATCTCTAGTGCTGTGAAGAAAACTGCCTTTTACCAAAAAAAAAAAAACAGGAAATGTCCATGTTTTGCATAGATGTCTGCTCAAGGCCATGATTTATGACACTGAACATGTCACGTTTTAGAAGATTACTCATATATCTTAAAGTCTTGGACCTAAAATAGCAACATTCCTGCAGACCCTTGTCTGGGCATTGCAAAATGTATAATCGGGGTCTGATTATGTGTTTCCGGCCTGAATTGGGTGAAGGAGTTGTGCTTCTATGTTGATTGTTTTTTCAGGAATGGGTATCACTTTTTCACATTTTGTTGTTTTTTCTGCTTATTAAAAAGCGCAGTTGGGATCAGCACATCTTACAGACTTTGACTTTATGACTGAATGCTCTGCTACTTGAATTTTGAGACTGTAAAGCATTAATCTCACATGTTAAATTTCAGGGCATTGGTTATCCCAGTAACTGAGGCAGATTTTGTCAAACCTTATTTTTCTGATAGAGGCAAATCCTGAAACATTACTGTTGTGATATAAGATTTTGCATACAACTTGATAAATATTTTGTATGTCTTTATTTGTAATTTAGGCAAAGCAATGTAATTTAGTGTTACATTAGTGAGTGTTCCCCCCCCCCCCCCCCTTTAGGAATGGGTCTCTTTGAATTTTACGACAGAGTTTGGGGAGGATGTGTCTTAAACCAGTTTGGCGAGTATTTCTCTGCTAAAGTCTTTCAACCCCTGCAAGGAAGCCAAGCTACACCTTAACATATGGTTTTGGGGGATGGCAGGTGTTAAGATTGTCTTTGCCCATTGGTCTGAAGCATGGTTGTTTGGAATTGGCTTGTATCAGAAGCTTTTAAGTACCATGATGTTCTATTGGCCTTAGGGGTTGGAGAGAGAATCTATAAATCTGCTTGTTCAACCACACTCTCTCTCTCTTACTAACCTCTGATGATGAAGAAGCATATCTCTCTTACTAATATCTGATGAAGAAAGTAACACAATGAAGAGCACAGCTCGGCAGCTATATTGAACAGGCTTGTGGCCTGTTCTGAAGAAAGCTGAGCACCAATGATGCCTTAACTAGAGACATTTTAAATAACTACAAGTCTGTGTGCCGCCTGAACTACACATCACCATTTAATCAGGTTGTGTGGTTGCCAATATTCAAATGTATTCATTATTTATGAATATTACCAATAATACATTGTTTTAAATGTAACTTAACTCCTGCTTGTCTTTTACTATACCTAATTACCTGAGGTTATAGATATAGAATGGAAGGTTGGGGAGAAGTTATATACTATAATCTATAATAATAAAAGGCAAAGCCCTCACTGACTGACTCACTCACTGACTGACTGACTGACTGACTCATCACTAATTCTCCAACTTCCCGTGTAGGTGGAAGGCTGAAATTTGGCAGGCTCATTCCTTACAGCTTACTTACAAAAGTTAGGCAGGTTTCATTTCGAAATTCAAAGCGTAATGGTCATAACTGGAACATATTTTTTGTCCATACACTGTAATGGAGGAGGCGGAGTCACGTATCGCGTCATCACGCCTCCTACGTAATCACGTGAACTAAAAACAAGGAAGAGATTTACAGCACGAGTCACACGCGGGAACGAAGGTGAATGACGTTAATTTTTGACTGTCTTTTAATACTGTGTAAGCATACATATTAACACATGTGCAATTAAACGTGTGCATTTACGGGGTGATTTCTCAGGCTTAAAAGCTCGCCTTTTATCAAACGCGGGAACAAAGGTAACTGACGTTGTTCACTGTCTCTTAATACTGTGTAACCATACATATTAACACATGTGCAATTAAACGTGTGCATTTACGGGGTGATTTCTCAGGCTTAAAAGCTCGCCTTTTACTAAAAAGGTAAATGCAAAACTATTTTCAATCCGTTTATTGAAACGCTCCCGTTAAGGATTGCAATAACATATTCGCGAGATAAAAGAACGAAGTAGGGGGAAATGGAGGAACAGCCGGAAAAAGCGAAGAGCAAAAAATTAATTAAACAATTGACAACGGAGCGAGTGAAGCATACAAGCATGTTCATAAGGGAAACAAAGCACGGTGTAAAACGTAAGTTTAAATTAAGTTTATAGAAACGCTCCCGCTGCGGATTGCAATAACATATTCGCGAGATAAAAGTTTAATGAGAAGACACGAGGTATAAACGAACCACACGCCGTGGCGCAACGTTAAGGGCAACAGTTTCAACCATTCTATGATCTGCTTCTCGCAACTGAAAGACGGCACATGGCGGATGTTAGCCGACTTGCTGACCGCAACGTTAGGGGCTTCAACTATGGCACTGACGCCACATCTCAGTGCCAACACTTTGCAGACTCTACTTAAAAGACACTCCCTCCTCACTGGACAGTTAAAAAGACCAATCAAACTAACGATGACATCAAGTATTACCCAATCAAAAGTAGGAAAGGAGGCATCTTCATAAAATGCGTGTGGGATGATTTGCATGACACGCTGCTTTAAAAAAAAAATGATAAAAAAAATACGGGATAAATCCCGTCCAGTATTGATTCAAAACGGGACGCGCAATTTCATTCTCAAACGCGGCACGATTCCGTATTTTAAAGGACGGGTGGCAACCCTACAGTGCCATGTAACCACCCATACAATCAGATTGTGATTCAGACTAGGAATGCAATGAATGTAATTACCCCGATCTACATACAAGGCGAAAGTCTTGCAACATTCAAAGATGATGGTTTGGGATAATTAGTACTTATTAAGTACACCATGGCACATAAAACAGCTTATGAAGCCTTGAACCGAAAAAAGCAAGATCTCAGAGATCGTAAAAAAAAAAAAGGAGGTGATGTCGTTTTACTCGCTGTACATTTTAGTCAAACATTACCAGTTATTCCACGAGGGAGACCAGCAGATGAACTCAACGCGTGTTTAAAATCCATGCTTCTCCCACGCTCGGTTATATGTCGCGTGTTCTCGGGTAGGTACACCAAAAAATGTATACATTTAAGCATGTAATGGGCAAACAAAAAATGAGGTATACCCGAAGGCACTGCAGTAGTACTCAATGTAACTTTACTTCTTAAATGTTAATGTTTTACTGTTTAATAATTTATACGCTTCTTATATATTGTTCAAATTCTTTTATCAAAATACCAGTGACAGCGCAATGCACGATAACATGGAGTGAATACACCATACGCATCTGCCCACGGCCGCCCTGGTGTGCGCAGATAGGAGTTCATTCTAAAATAAAATAAACATAAAAAGAGTAATACAATCATCACCCATAAAGCGGATAGCAGACGTGACGTATTATATGTGTACCAGATTTCAAGTCAATAGGTGAAACGGTTTGCAAGCTACAGGTGATTTAAAATCCTGGACAGACCAACGAAAAGCCACGGTAGCAAATTATAGAAGAAGATTTTACTGTTTAATAATTTATATTTATATGAAATGTGCTTCTTATATATTACTTCATATTCTCATATGATAATGATGTTAATGTTGTTTATATTGATTTCTATGTTATTGTAAGTGCATCTATGTGTGTATATGTATGTATGTATGTATGTATGTGTATATATATATATATATATAAAAAATATATGTGTATATGTATATATAATATATCTGTATATGTGTGTATATGTGTGTGTATATGTGTATATGTGTATATATATGACAGCAACACTCATAACAATGACAACACAATTACATTGACAATCATGTTACGTTATTTTTAAAATGTTTCCTTTACTTTTTCATAACCTCTTTAACACACTACTTCTCCGCTGTGAAGCGCGGGTATTTTGCTAGTACCTTATAAACAGTGGTAAGTCTGTGAGATTTGAGGCGTTCTGACAGAGGCTACATCTTAATAATACAATAGGGGAAAGTAGAGCATTATATTACTCTACCAAGATAAAACAATTATAAAAAGCAAATTATTCGTATCTTTGCCTCATGGATCAAGTATTTCTGACTTTGTCTGTTTCAAAAACGCAGGCTTGTCTTAATCCTGATTTTTCTGGACAGGAATTAGAGTGATTTCTGTGAATCTTGATTTACTTTAAATGGATCTGGCCATAAGGATTGTTTGTATCTCTCGGACTGACACAGACAACCTGTCTAAAGACCCACATTGTACTGAAAAACTCAACTGAAACTCCAAAAGACTTTGTTGGACAGTTATCTTATCCAAAGATCTTGACCATACATTGTTCTCATCTCTTGCTTAATGAATCTTAGCCTGAAGAGGTCTATTAATTTTTTACATTGAAGATGTCTCACTTAAAAGTTTTCCAATCTTGTATCTGTCCTGGTGTCTATATAAACACAGTTAACTCCAGTTTCTGTATTACATCTTGCCTGAAGAAGGGGCCTGAGTTGCCTCGAAAGCTTGCATATTGTAATCTTCTTAGTTAACCAATAAAAGGTGTCATTTTACTTGACTTCTCACCACAGCATTTTCAGAAATCAAAATCCATACTGTATGTAAAAAGTATTTTTGTATTTGACACATCAATTTAAAGTAATGTATATATACATGTATATAAGCATACAGTTAAAATAATAAAATGTACAAAAGGGATTTACACTTAATTTAGGGTGAGATTTTGATACATGTCTACATGCTACATGAATGATATTATTAATCATAATTTCATACAGACATTTTGTATCAAAATCATTCTTCCGTTTAGCACAACTCAGCATTATTTGTAGTGATTAACTTTTAGTCATTTTCTTTACAATTTGTAATATTATGTTGTATTTTTATTCTCCTATTGGTTTCAACAACTCATAAACTGTATTTTAATGTAACTTTTTTATTTTAGTGCTTAACTTTAGTAATTATCTTTACAATTTGTAAACCCTATGGGTCTCAACAATCCATAGACTTTTTTTTTAATGTTCAATACTTTTTTTACTTTAAAGTCTTTAAAAGGTCAATGATTAGGAGAAGAATGAAACCTTTCTTTATTTTTCATTAATCTGACCAAGAAGATGCCAGTTTAGAAAAAGATGTGAGGATGTTTCATCAACAAACCCAAATGGAGTTGAAGTTAGACAGTAAAAGAGTGTTATTATATTAAAGACTTTTTCTGATCAATTGAAAACAAAACACATACATTATGTAGTCACTGTATTTATTAAGTTTCATGTACGGTACACCAAACAAGACATTTGATATATTGGAAAAATGATAGGAAATAAAACATACTGATAGAAGAAGTACTAATTCCACTAGAGCCCAGTGACAGTTGCACAGAAGGAGGTGCTCGATAGTATGACTGCAGGTATCTCAAACTCAGGTTCTAGGATGCCAGTGTACCTTCTTAATAGCTGTTAGTGGGATTTGTTATTTATTTACACAATTTACTGTATTCCTGCTCTCATTTTGCAACTTCAATGACGGCAGATCACCATAATGTTTATTGCACTTAAATTAGATTAATACTCCCTCTGTTGTGATGTGAGATTTTGCATATAACTTGATAAATATTTTGTATGTCTTTATTTGTAACTTAGGCAAAGCAATATCATTTAGTGTTACATTAGTGAGTGTTTACACCCCCCCCCCCCCTTTAGGATTGGGTCTCTTTGAATTTTACGACAGAGTTGGGGGAGGATGTGTCTTAAACCAGTTTGGCGAGTATTTCTCTGCTAACTTTTTTAAACCAGTTTGGCGAGTATTGCCTAACTGCTAAGCTTTTCCTTAACATATGGTTTGGGGACAGGTGTTAGGATGTTCTATTTCCCCATTGGTCTGAAGTATGGCTGTTTGGAATTGGCGTGTATCAAAAGCTTTTAAGTATCATGACGTCCTATTGGCTCTAGGGATTGGACAAAGAATCTATAAATTTACTTGCTTAACCTCACACCCTCTCTCTTACTCTCTTAAATCTGATGAAGGAGCATCTCTCTCTCTTACCAAACTGATGAACTGAAAGGACAACACAATGGAGAGCACAGCTTGGCAGCCATATTGAACAGGCATGCGGCGAGCTGACCACAAATGATGCCTTAACTAGAGACATTTTTAAGTAACTAACAAGTCTGTGTGCTGCCTGAAACTACACATCACCATTTATCAGGTTGTATGGTTGCCAATATTCAAATGTACTTTGCATATTATTATTATTTATGAATATTATCAATAATACATTATTTAAATTATAACTTAACTACTGCTTGTCTTTTACTACACCTAATTGCCTGAGGTTATAAATGTAGAAAGGAAAGTGGGGAGAAGTTATATGGTACAATACTTTATAAACAGTGGTAAGTCTGGGAGATTTGAGGCATTCTGACAAAGGCTACATATTAATAATACAATAGGGGAAAGTAGAGCAATGTATTACTCTACCAAGACAAAACACTCTCTATCATTTGTTTATGATTACCTATATTTTTCTGTTTAGATTTTCTTTTATTAAGTTATAATGCCAGTTTGTCTCTTGTCTCAATTATAAGGCATTTGATGTAGGATTCTCAGCAAGATGTGTCTAACTGCAACCCCAATACCAATGAGGTCAGCCCATGTAACACCCACAACCTCACATAAATCCCACAACTGATGTCAGTCTTGACATGCTAATCATCGTCCTTATTGGAATTCAAATGAATGGCAGTCAATTTTCACAGAACTTTGCATAAGTTTATTGGTCTACTGAGTAAAGAAGAACACACCTGTCATGAAATCTAGTCTCAAACATGGCAAAAAAGGTTGGAGGCCTCCAATAGAAACTACACAAATAGGTCGGGAACTTTACTGATGCGCCCAGAAGAGGCAAACCAGGTCCAGCTTATTCCCAGCTACAACAGTAGGGTTCAGCCTGACTATGGGCAAAAAATGGGAAAACCAGACTAAGGTTAAAATAATTTTAAAAAATGCTCAAAAATAAAACAAGTGGGAGAAACTGAGCAAAACTGCAGCTCGTGACCAAAAGTAAACTGCAGCTTGTGACTCTAAAGAGAAAAAAGGCATTAACACTGAGCATGATTCTGGCTTGGAATTCTATTTTTTTAAATTAAATTATTCAGCCTGTATATGATGTTAAGCTGCATCTGGCCCTGCAACATTCCTCCATCTTGCAGGGAAAACTTGGGGTTTGATGGCAGGATTGGCAATCCAGTCACCATTAAAATTTCACGCAGTTCAGAAACAGCAGACAGGACTTCTTTCTGCTCTCCACGGGAGTAGCTCTGCTGCACAGGAAGGCTGCTTGGATTATGAAGGGGATGGGGGAAAGCCCTTTGGAGTCTCAGCCCCAGAAGAGTCAAAACTGCCAGAGAGCCAATGGGGTCAGGCCTGTTGGGGATCGGAACTGATGTGATACTGAGGTGTCGACTTCTACATTGCAGCAGTTGAATCCGAATTTGAGGCATCCCATCTAGGTGGGCATGTGGAATGTCTTGTCTTTATAGCATGACAACCACCTCCCTATGCGGTTGGAGACGGTTTATAAATTCCTCATTTCAGTGGTGGCACTCTCTGAGGTACACAGACCTGGGACAGGCCAGATCTCTGTAGGTGGGTACATCTTCTAATGGTCTGGTTGCTCTGATGGATGTCATACTCAGTGGAATAGCTGTTGCTATGGCAGATCGGCTCCTTCCAGTGGTGTCCTATGTCACACCTTTCAAGGAGTGCATTATGAGACTCAAGTTATGGCACTCTCTGGGTGCCTTGTCTGTTTCATCAGTGTATGCTCTCACCACTTTGAGTCATGTCTCTGTGAGGGAGACATTCTGTTTGCAACTTCGGTCCATGGCTGATGGGTGCCTGCAAGGTGACACTCCTCTGGTCATGGGTGACTCCAATGTGACCACTATCACTGACCAGGCTGGCTATGAGGACTGTGTTGGTCCCCGTGGGTCTGGTGACTGTGGTGAAAGTGGCTCCATGTTCCTTGACTTTACAAAAAGGCAGGGACTGCAGATTGCTGGATTCTGGTTCCAGTGCCCTGAGCAGCATTGTTGGACTTGGTGCTCCAATACTGGTGATGTGGTGAAGGACATTGATCACATCCTTGTGGGCAGATGATGGAGGTTCCTTCAGAACTGCAGGGTATACCGATGTGCCCAGTTTCTGAATTCTGATAACAAACTTGTTGTTGCTACTCTGAAGATCCAGCATAGGTTCAGTAGGCTACCACCTACTGGGAGAATGAGGCTGGCCAGACTCCAAGATCAGACTGTTTCTAATGAGTTTGCATTCAGTTTGTGTGAGGAACTTGTAGACTTAGGTGCGACTGCTGATCCTAATGTGATAGCAACAACAACAACAACATTTATTTATATAGCACATTTTCATACAGCAATGTAGCACAAAGTGCTTTACATGATGATAAAAAGAAAGTTACAAGAAGACAAAACATTTTAAAATAAGCAATAATATTAAAGAGAAAATAACATGACAAGGTAATGTCAGATGGCCGGGAGGACATAAAAAATAAAAATCACTCCAGTTAGACTTCAGCAAATCTGCAGGGGTTTCAAGGCAATAGTTCATCCAGCCCCCACTGGGCATTCTAATACATAACATAATTACTCCTAAATTAAACCTCGTAGATTCCATGATTTACATGATGGGATTTGATGGAGCTGGTCTTGTGGACAGTTGGACTTGGTACTGCAATATTGGTGGTGCAGTGAAGGAAATCAATCACATCCTCGTTGGCAAATGCTGGAGGCTCCTACATAACTGCAGGGTCTACAAAAGTGCCCAATTTGTGAATTCTGATCACAGACTTTTTGTTGCTACTCTGAAGATCCAGCTTAGGTCCAGTAGGCTACCACCTACTAGGAAACGAGGCTGGATCTGGCCAAAATCTAAGATCAGGCTGTTTCTAATGTGTTTACACACAGTTTGTGTGAGGAACTTGCAGACTTGGGTGCAACTGGCGATTCTAATGTGATGTGGGAGACCTTCCATGACAAGACCCTGATGGTTGCTGAGGGTTGTGTTGGGTGTTGCCGATATTCACAGAAGGAGGTATTTCATCTCAGAGATCACCCTGGATATCATCGAGAGGAGTCACAGTGCATGGCTTATTGGCAACTCCGGTCTTTACCGGGAACTAAGAAAGACCACTACAAGGATTCTGAGGGCAGATAAGGAGGTGTTTGTTAGAGGAATCTGTGAGCAAGTGACACACCATTTATGGTCTAGTGACCCATGTCATCCTTATAGATCCTTTGCATTATGCAAATCCAAGTAAGTTCCTTGGAGAGTCACAGTCAGGGTGTGTGATGGAACGGTTCTTACAGATGATGCTGCAATTGTGACTACAATTTAGAAGCTGTTCAAAGCTGATCCTCTGGTTAGGATGTCGGACATCTCTGGGTTCACGGTTCTTGAGGATGACCTCCATTTAGCTTTGAACCACTCAGTCTCACTGAGGTTGCACAGGTGGTGAACCAGCTGGGGGGTAGGAAAGCTGCAGGGATCTATGGTATCCGAGGTGAACTTCTCCAGGCTGATGGTAACTGGCATTGCAAGCAATCTTTGCTTCCATTTGGGAGACAAGAATCATCCCAACTGACTGGAAAACTGGACTTGTTGTCCCTATCTGGAAAGGGAAGGGTGATCACCTGGATTGCGGCAACTACAGGGGGCTAACACAGCTCTTGGTGCCAGGTAAGGTCCTTAATAGGATCTGTGATCACTTGCTCACCTACCAGCGACTGGACCAGTGTGGTTTCATGCCTAAGAAGTCTACCATCGACCACATCTTGGCAATGAGGGCTCTCATCGCGCACAAACACAAATACCAGTAGAGTTTCTTTACAGCCTTTGTTGAGTTTTGTAATGCACTTGACTCAGTTGATCGAGCTGCACTATGGAAAATCCTGAGACTTTGTGAGATGTCATAGCTGGCCTGTACACTGTGTGACTGCTGTGCAGGATGGTGTCAGAACCTCTGTGTTTTTCTCAGTTGACTCTGGGGTTTGTCAGTGTTGTGGTCTTGCTCCTTCCCTGTTCAAGGCTTGCATGGACTGGGTGTTGAGTAGGGTTGTGGGGTCCAACTGCTGTGGGGCATTTGTTGATGAAGAAGGATTCAATGATGTAGACTTTGCTGTCGATGCTGTGATCAATGGAGTCAATGGAGGATCTGATAGGGGCTCTTGAGAGACCGAGTGAGGAGTGTGAATGTCTGGGCTTGTAAGTGTCCTGGATAAAAACCAAAATCCAGGCCTTTAATGACCTCTTGGGCATAGTCATCAGCAGTGTGTCTGTTTGCCCAGAGAGTGTCGACCATGTCGAGAGGTTTACTTACCTTGACAGTCATATTCATGTCTCTGGTGACTCTTCCTATAAAGTCAGTAGATGGATTGGGAGAGCAAGGGTTGTCATGAGGTTGTTAGAAAGAGGTATGTGGCACTCCCAATATCTTTGCAAAATGATGAAGGTCCAAGTCTTTAGAGTCCTTGTGCTTCCTGTTTTGCTGTATGATTTTGAGACATCGATGCCATCCAGTGACCTGAGACGAAGAATGGACTTCTTCGGTACTGTGTTTCTTCGGAGAATCCTTGGGTACCATTGGCACCGAGCAATGAGTGGTTGCTCAGAGAGTCCCAAATGAAGTAGATTACCTTGTTACCTGCATTGTGAGGGAGAGTCAGTTACAGCATTACAGCCAGTTGGGGCAACTCCCAGAGGTTGATCCGGCTTGCAGGATCCTCATTGTTGAGGACCCGAACAGCTGGACCAGGCCAAGGGGATGCTCATGTAACACTTGGCTGCAGCAGATACCTTATCAC
The DNA here is from genome assembly GCF_900747795.2 of Erpetoichthys calabaricus. Taxonomy (NCBI): domain Eukaryota; kingdom Metazoa; phylum Chordata; class Cladistia; order Polypteriformes; family Polypteridae; genus Erpetoichthys; species Erpetoichthys calabaricus. The sequence goes on along the minus strand of NC_041402.2, from coordinate 105,781,371 downwards.
TTTCAGAGGATGAGACTGGACCATGAGTCTGCCTGGGGGAGTTGCCAACTTTGAACCCATGGTGTTTCATTGTGTGGTGGGTGCAGCAATGCGCTACACCAGTGCATGCTCCCCAACCTGAACTTACCTGACCAAGTTAGGCTTAGGGTAATGTGTAATGATCCTCTTTAATCCTAAATAACTCTTAGGACAGTGTTCTGCTCCCATCTAGTGAATGAAATACCATCATGGTGCAAAAAAACACATGAATATTTCTATGTTTTCTGCCACTTTATGGTAACTCTAAGGTAACTAATCAATTTTTATGACTGAGGTGGAGGGTCCAACTAAAAATACAATGGCAAATGCCATATAGGCAGTTTTAGAGCAAAGTGAAATGGAATCATTGCTTGAATCCAGTGATAGTAATGACAATGTAAACTGATCATCAGATGTTGACATGGCATTATAAGACCAAACCATCACGATCATCCCTGGCTTCACCTAGTGTGATAGAATCTGTATGACAGAAAGGCAAAAAATTACTATCAAGTGGAAAGAGAAGCAAGATGTTAGCCCCCTAAGCAATTGTCAACTGTTGTGTTAAGGGAAATGTGGTAGTCATTAAGGTTTGCACAGTGGTAGCCTTAAATAATATAAGGGGTGTGTCAATCATGCAGGTCAGGCATTGACATTCTACCCATACATGTGCAAGCAACAGAAAGCAATATAAGTAAAGTGTGCAAAAAACACGCTTCTACTGTCCCAGTTACAACATTGGGCTGTGCATTGATGACTTTCTCAAAACATATCAATAAAAGACGTACTATATCTGCATCAGTACAGTAGTGGGTATGGGACGTTCCTTTCCTACTGTATTTGTGTTGACATTTAGATATTTACATGTTTCTGTTACACAAAATAACATTTTTTTGTTGAAAAAAAAATTCAATGTTTTGACTAATTTTTCCTGTGTTAAATATAATGCAAGGAAACTACACAGAAAAGGACTAACAAAGAGTGCTCAAAAAAGCAAAACGGAGTTGCCAAAAGGCAAACCTGAAGCAAACATGTCTCAATACAAGTTTCAGTAAATAAGATCCAAAAACCAGTACTAAAAATGATAAAAAACATGAAAATTCAAACAAAAGTAACACAATACTGACAAAAGTCTACAAGATTTCAATGAAAATTCAGTCTGAGCTTCATTCCTTTGGGCTTTAAATAGCTAGAAGAAGGGCTTGGTAGCAGTAGTATCAGGATGGCCCTACCACCCACAAAGAAGATGGAAGATAGCACACTTAAATAGACAGTACATAATTACAACAATAAAAGAAATTCTGAAAAATTATTCAAATTCAACAGAAATGTAAATAACATGCATAAACACAAGTTAATACATAACAATGATGCAGTTAGAGTTTAATATTAAGATGGCAGTTGTAATTTTTACTAATATTAGATATCATCATATTTTAAAGATAAATCACAAATTATATGAAGTGTGATGAAGACATCAGTTAAATTGCCATGCAAAGAATTTACTAATACCAAGTGCTCCAAGAAAATATTGATAGTTACCAACAAACAGGTCAGTTTGTGTAGCATGTTATTACAGGGCTCTGTGGAATACCTGATTCTGACTAGTAAATCAAAGCATTTAGCCATGAATTATTTTCTATAAAATTATTGTTTATAATTTGGCTGTTGTTAAATATATTTGACATTGCTAAGTATAACTGTAATCAAGTATCAGATGCATCTAAATAATTAAGAAGAAAAAATGTTTTTAGATTGCTAACTGGAAATCTCTAGATATAACTTCCATTTATTTAAGTGCATTGTAAGAAGGTAATGGTGTTTCTTAATATTGGCCCCTTAAACCTGATGTATTCAGTACTTTTTAAGGCTTTTTCATTCACCTAAAGACCTGTGTGCCCTGTATCCCCATTTTAAGGTGCAAGAATTGCCACATTACTAACTCTAATATGTGTAGACCTAAAAATATTAAAATAGAGAAAAGCCACACTTGTATACAGCATGTCTATGTCAAAAAAACAACTCTGCAGTCCTCCTGCTTTTTCTTGTACTTACAGTAAATCGGTCTTTAATATAACATAACCAGTTGCACCTCTCATATTCTTTAACCACCCCTTTGTATTTGTTTCTCTCATTCCTCTCGTCTCTTTTCCACTGTGCCCAATTTGTTTTCTTTTCACTTTAGCATGACTTGACCATCCTCAACTAATGTAGTTTTCTGCTAGACACACTGCACCATATTTACAAATGTATAGACAGGTTCTAAAAACGATAATTGCCAATTATCCCAGACTTTTGCTAGAACACGGAGCCTACTTGAGCTCAAATGGGTGTAGTCTTACGGGACTTTCTCTTTCCTCCTTATGTCTTCTATACTCTTGCTCCATGGGTGCTGTACAATGGCTGACACAGCACTCTGACCTTCAAACATCATGCGAAAAGATAATTTGCCCTCAGATTAATAAAGTGTTTTTAAAAAAAAAAGGTGATGGGAAGGTAGATTTGGGAGATTGGGCATTGCTGTAGTAATGAGCGCAAGTGAAAAAGATGTAGCAAAAGGAATACTGATAAGAGAAGAGAATATTCTTAAAAAAGAGAATTATGTATCTAGGAGAAGGAAAAGAAACCAGAAGGGATAGCCCAAAAGCAATAAATCACTTAAAAAGGTTTTATCCATATTAAGGAATGGAGGTTATAACATTACAAAAGGAAATAAGGTAAAGTACTTTATAGATTGCAGCATGTACAAGTGTTAGAAGGAGGAGCTGTGAAGAGATACATGAATAAACAAAAAGAATAAACAAAGTGAAATAGTGGACATGCAAACATAAGTAAAGGAAAATGAAATGGTTACAAAAAACTAATACAGCAAAAAGAATTCTTGGCAGAGAAAGCATGGCAGTGAGTAAGCATCAGACAGATGCAAATGAGGTTATGGACAAGTGTACATTTGACAAAACTATAAAATTATTTGTATTTATCAGAAAAAAAGTTCATTTTCAATGTTACAGAGGGAAATTATGACACTAACTTATGTAAAGTAGTGAAAAGCCAGTTCAAGTGTTAATATGAATTGGGAATCCACAATGCAGACTAGAAATGAATTCTCATGCTGAGATGAAGATGTGAAAAATTACAACATGAAGGAAAGCTTCTAATATTTTACAAATGCTTTGATTTTAAAGTTTTTACACATGATAAGCAAAGGTGGACTGATGCTCCAAAGAAACCCTCAATCACTATATATGTGGAGTGCTGCTTGGAGATTTTGTGCTACACAGACTTTCTAGTATCCAGTAATAGATGTTAGTTTTCTAGGGTCACTTCCTGGAGTACTTCACTGTTTTTTTTAACACCTTGAAGAATTGTATGGTGTTCATCCATCCATCCTCTTCCACTTATCTGAGGTCGGGTCGCGGGGGCAGCAGCTTGAGCAGAGATGCCCAGACTTCCCTCTCCCCCGGCCACTTCTTCTAGCTCTTCCGGGAGAATCCCAAGGCGTTCCCAGGCCAGCCGAGAGACATAGTCCCTCCAGCGTGTCCTGGGTCTTCCCCGGGGCCTCCTCCCAGTTAGACGTGCCCGGAACACCTCACTAGGAAGGAGCAGCGGCTTTACTCTGAGCCCCTCCCGGATGACTGAGCTTCTCACCCTATCTTTAAGGGAAAGCCCAGACACCCTGTGGAGGAAACTCATTTCAGCCGTTTGTATTCGCGATCTCGTTCTTTCGGTCACTACCCATAGCTCATGACCATAGGTGAGGGTAGGAACATAGATCGACTGGTAAATTGAGAGCTTCGCCTTGCGGCTCAGCTCCTTTTTCGCCACGACAGACCGATGCAGAGCCCGCATTACCGCAGATGCCGCACCGATCCGCCTGTCGATCTCAAGCTCCATTCTTCCCTCACTCGAGTGAGTGTATGGTGTTGTGATGTGAAATTTTGAATACAAGTTGCTAAATATGTTGTATGTCTTTGTTCATAACTTAGACAAAGCAATGTAATATTAGTGTTACATTATTGATAATAACAGCAATGGTTTGATGGTTTAAGAACCCCTTCCCCCCTTTTAGGACTGAGTCCCTTTGTAATTTTATGACAGGATTGGGGGAAGTGCCTCAAACAAGTTTGGCTAATATTTCTCTGCAGGACTCCCAGTCAACCCCCACAGGAAAGCCAGGCTGCCTAACTGCCAAGCTTTACCTTAACATAATGTTTGGGGGCAGGTGGTAAGATGTTATATTCCCCCATTAGTATGAAGTATGGCTGTTTGGAATTGGCTTGTATAAAGTGCTTTTAAGTACTATGATTCCCTATTGGCTCTATGGGTTGGACAGAAAACCTATAAATTTGCTTGCTTTACCCAGCTCTCTCTCTCTTACCAAACTGATGAAAGACCATCTTACACCATGAACTGAAAAGGACAACACAATGAAGAGCACAGCTCAGCAGCCATATTGAAACAGGCATGCGGCCTGTTCTGAAGAACGCTGACCAATAATGATGCCTTAACTAGAGACATCAATCAATCAATTCAATTTTATTTGTCATTTAGCAGAACATCCAAGATGTGCTGCAGAACGAAAATACGATGCACAAGACATTAATAAAAACACATAGTTAAAATCAGCCTACAATAAAATACTAAAATGCTTCATTTAAAAGACGAACGGCAGTAGGAAAAAAACTGTTTTTAAACCTGGTAGTTCTACATTTCAGGCTGCGGTACCTTCTGCTTGAGGGCATGAGGGAAAAGAGTTCAGAGGCAGGATAAGTAGGGTCTCTAGAAATCCGCACAGCTCTGGCCAGACAGCGTTGTTTTGCCAAATCTTGTACATTTGGCAACGGGGCTCCAATGATCCTCTCCGCAGCCCTCACCACTTTCCTCAGTGCTTTCCAGTCCGAAGCGCTGCAGCTCTCCTGCCACAGAGAGCTGCTGCTGGTTAGCACGCTCTCTATGGTCCCTCTGTAAAAAGTGGTGAGGACTGACTTACTGAGATGGGCCCTCTTTAGCCTCCGCAGAAAGATCAAGCGCTGGTGAGCTTTCTTGATGACGGAGGAGGTGTGCAGGGACCAGGTGAGGTTGTTCGTCACATTAACTCCCAGGAACTTAGTAGACTGCACAATTTCCACAGCAGTGTTCTTAATGTAGACCGGGATGTGTATCAGCTGTTTCTTCCTGAAGTCGATCACCAGTTCTTTTGTTTTTCGACATTCAGTATCAGATTGTTTTTATCACACCATTCCACAAATGACTTCACCTCCTCTCTGTAATCCCCTTCCCTGTCACATTTTAAGTAACTAACAAGTCTGTGTGCCGAAAGAAACTACACATCACCATTTATCAGGATGTATGGTTGCCAATATTCAAATGTACTTTGCATATTGTTATTTATGCATATTATCAATAATACATTGTTTAAATTGTAACTTAACTCCTGCTTGTCTTTTACCATACATAATTGCCTGAGGTTATAGATGTAGAAAGGAAGGTTGGAAGAAGTTAGATGGTACAATACCTTATAAACAGTGGTAAGTCTGGGAGAGTTGAGGCATTCTGACAAATACTACATATTAAAAATACAATAGGGAAAAGTAGAGTAAAATATTACTCTACCAAGACAAAACATATGGAAAATAACAACAAATAAAAAACTTGATCACGATTTTCTGACAAACCAGATGCAATATTGCATCATAACCAAAATTTCCTTCATAAGTGTATTCAAGACCAACTTTTTGGAGAAAAATATTCAAAAAGGGTTACATTCGCAAGTTTCAGACACCTTTAGCAAAATAAAAATGGTCAAGACAGAAATGCAAACAAATTTCCATTTACAAAATTATGTAATTGAGTGAGCTTCATGATTCAATTTAAGTTATCTGTTTCAATTGGAATGAGGTGAATTTTTTTTTAAAAGTTCTACAAAATACATACTGTGCAAAATATCAGTGATAAGGTGACTAACTTGACACTTTTCTCCTTAAGCCAGTTAGCTCTTAAAAGTGAAGTGAAATTTATGAGTGACCCTTCACTGAACCAAACCACAAAGTCTAGAAAAAGGATAGATCTATTACAGTATCTTAAAAGACATAAAGTACAAGTCAATATTATATACAGCTGCTGCATATTTACAATCACACTTTGCTAGATGCAACATTCTCTGCAGGATGGCATGCACGTACACTAGCTAGAACTTTTGCCTCATAGCTCTGCAGACTGGTATTAAATCCCAATTATGTCCTTTTATATTTGATGTTTCAATATTTTCTCCAAGTCTAAGTGAGTTTTCCTCAAGTATTTGACCTACACACTAAAGAAGTTCAAGTTGTTTCACCGGAGACTCTAAATTGGCTAATTATGGAGGTGTGTGTATATAAATCCTATGATGGACGAGAACAGCCCAATTAGGGTAGTTTCTTATCTTGCAACCAGTGCTTCCAGAGCAATGTTCCAATGATTACAAATAGGGCTAAATTGATTTGAAAATGGAGGAATGAAACATTCATTGATTGAATTTTGACAAAACTGCAGGATTATTATCAACACATCTGACCTGCTTCATAAAATAAAGAAGCTGACAGTTTTAGTCAATGGCGCTATCTGGTATAACAGGTTTGTCACCCCTACTCTTGCTACTCTGTCAATTTTTTTTTTGGATTTTATTGACAACAAATAACATTCCATACAAATAAGTCAAGTTTTACAAAACTTGGTTCAAAACAAATCAACCCCCACCTACATTGCTCTCTCAGTTTTGATCTGTTGAATGAATTAAGATAAACATTAGAATGTTATTTTACAAGGGTTTTGAAAGACAAAATAATAAAGACTTTTGCCTGTTCACTCATCACAGACTGCTGGATTCATGTTCATTCATGCACTTTGTACATATGCTTTCATAACATCAGAAGTAATGAGAGAATTAGAAAATACTGTTTTACCTCATGAACTTTATTTAATAAGGTACAAGAATACATGACTCTTAAAACACAGTGGCATACTAAATAAAATCAAAAACATATATTAAGATGACAAGATTAAAGTAAAATGGAAATGTTTCAACATAACTCAGATGTAGGTGTGGGTTAGCTTCCAGTTAGAGCTACAGTAAATCTGCATGAACTAAGGATTTCTGATCTACAGTATATATGGTTAAAACTACTTAAACTCCTATGTATTGACACCTGAACAAAAAAGGTTGCAAATTCACCAAACAGAATAACTTAACATTCTCATATCTGCTTAATTTATTTATGTTGAGCGGGAGCCAAAGCCTATCCTGGCAGGATTAGGTGCAAGGCAGGGATCAGTTCGAAGACACTACATTCATCCCAGAACTCAAACACACAAGAGCAATTAGGAACCACCAATCAACTTAACACACATAAAATTTGAGGCGAGGGAGATGAACTGGAGCCATGTGAGAAAAACCCACACAGATGTGGGGAACATGCAGACATAATGGCAAAAGATCATATGTAAAATACAAAGTTCCCCAAACCTAATTATGCAAGGGGCAGATGGAGCAGAGTTTTCAATAAATTATCTGCCACTTCAGACTACTTTCCTGTCTCTCAACATGTGGGTGTCATTCCCCATCCATCCATCCAGGCAGCAATCACTGGGTACAAACCAGGAAAAACACCTGGACAGAGCCATTGCAGGGTGAACACACACACACTCACATGTGTCAATTTAATAGTGGGGCAATTCGCATAACCAGCTTGTATTTAGACTGGGAGGAAAACCAAATGGACATGGAGGGAACACACAAACTCCACATAGGAAAGACCCAGGAAATCAATTATCAAGTTATTCAAAACAGCTCACAGAATCTACAATAAGTGGAATGATTATCCAGCCAGGACTGCACAGACACAGTATACCAAAAAACAATATGCAAACAGAAGTGGCAGCTCTCTCACTGTTAACAAATAGATGATGATACAAAAGGAATAAAATGATGTAATTAACTCAAAATATTTTGGAAACTATTCCTTAATGTTTTCACTAAATTTCTGATTTTTGTTATCCTTTATGTTTTAAAATCTTATTAAAAACAGTTTTCTTTCCTTTATGTAAAATACAAAACTTTCATGATGTGCTTAATCAGATAATTAATTACACTTAAGTGGTTTCTACATTGTGCGCCTTCTGGTGCAATTTGAAGCTACTCTGGTGTCGGAAGCTTGCTCCACATTTACAGTGATAAGGTGTTTCCCCTGTATGGACTCGCAAGTGGATTTTAAGGTGTATTAACTGAAAGAATCTCTTCCCACATTCTGTACAGTGAAAGGGTTTTTCTCCTGTGTGGATTCGCTGGTGTTCTATTAAGCTTAAACGTTTTCTGAATCCTTTACCACATTCGGTACAATGATAAGGTGTTTCTCTCATATGGATTCTGCGGTGTACTTTGAAGCTGAGCTGTTGACTGAAACTTTTACCACATTCATTACAATGATAGGGTCTTACTCCGGTATGAACTAGTTGGTGTTCTTTTAAGCGGTACATTTGCTTAAAAGTCCTTCCACATACACTACACTGAAACGCTGTCTCTTTCGTATGAGTTCTTTGGTGTACTGTAAGTCCATTAAGATGTCGGAAACTTTTTCCACACTCTGAGCAGTTATATGGTTTTTCTCCTGTATGGATTCTCAGGTGCTCCTTAAAGCTGTTGCGAAGTCTAAATCTCTTCCCACATTCAGAACACTGATATGGAGTTTCTCCTGTATGAATACGCTGGTGACCTTTAAATGTAAAAAATCTTCTAAAACTCTTTCCACATTCAGCACAACTGTAAGGTTTCTCACCTGTATGAATCTGCATGTGTTCCTTTAAGTGTCCTTTGAGAATAAATCCCTTCCCACACTGTGGACAATGAAAGGGGGTTTCTTTAGTGTGAAGTCGCTGATGTACTTTTAAGGAATTCAGCTGCCTAAAACTTTTTCCACATTCTTCACAACTATATGGTTTTTCACCAGTATGAATTTGAACATGCTCTTTTAAATGACCTTTACGAACAAAACTCTTTCCACATTGAGAGCAGCTATAAGGTTTCTCCCCTGTATGGATTCTCTTATGTTCTTTGAAATCACCTTTTCGAATAAAACTCTTGCCACACTCAGCACACTGAAAAGGTGTCTCCCCTGTATGAATTCGAAGGTGCACTGTGAGGCCATTGAGGTGCCGAAAACTTTTACCACATTCGTTGCAGTCATATGGTTTCTCACCAGAATGAATTAGTTTGTGATCTTTCAAATGACCTTTGCGTACAAAATTCTTTCCACATTCAACACAATGATAAGGAGTTTCCCCAGTGTGAATTCGCTGATGTTCTTTAAAGCTGCTGTGCCACCTAAAACTCTTGCCACATTCAGTACAACAATATGGGTTCTCACCTGTATGAATTCTCTTGTGAGCTTTAAAATTCTGTAAACTGCTAAATGTCTTTCCACATTCAGTGCAATTATGAATTGTCCTTCCTATGTGATTTTGTTTGTGTTTCTCTAGATTTGACAACCGTTTGAATCTTTTCCCACACTCAGAACAACAGTAGACTGTAGTTCCAGCAGGTATTTCATCTGGGTGTATAATCTTCATATGTGTCTCAAAAGATGAGGTAGGTAAAAATATTTTGCATTGTGGACAAAGATAAAATAATATCTCCTTGTTGTCTTCAACTGTGGAAGGAAAAGAAAATTGATTATTAATATGAGTTTTGTAATACCTGTAAAAATGTGAAATATTAATTAATTTCTCTTCATTATAAAATTTAATTATACAGTATTCTTGCAAACTTACCCATTATTTTACAACTGGCTATCTCTCTTAAAGCAGACTGTTCATTTACTGCTGTAGACATTTCTTCAGGCACATTGTTTTGTTGCCTCACCATGGCCTTTGTCTGTAGAATTCCATCCTTAGCGTGATCTGCATCATTGTGATCATGTTCTTCTTTGATTTGAATGCAGTTCAACTGACTAATGTCACTTGCAAAAGACTTTAGGTCTTCACTGAGATCACTGGAGACTTCACTTTTAACCAAAACTTTATAGTCATCTTTTAGTTCTTGCAATTCAAAACATTCCTCTTTAATCTGAAATGATTTCACATCACTCACTTCATTTTTAACTGGACCACAGTTCAGGCTGCATATCTCCTTCTTAACGTTCCATTCATCAACTACTTTTTGTTTAAAAATATAGTTCCCTTCCATTATAGGCCTTGTAAAGCATTCTTCCTCTACTGTCTCATCCTTCACATCAGTTAATTCCATTGCCACACTATCCTTTGGAATAATAAAAGTCTTTACAATCTGATGGAAAAGAAAAAGAGAACAAAACAATTGATGAAAAACTAAAAACTTAAAAAACAGACTTGTGTCCTTCATTAAAAAGAAACAAAATTGCCAAAATATACAAATATAATATTTGATCTCGACTGTTCTAATTATTTGAACCTCACCACAACAGAAAAATTGTGACTTATTTTTTAAACCTGTGCCTGCCAGCTCACACAGTACTCCATCCAATGCCTGCCAGTTCCCACATACGCTTAGCCACATTTGTCCTGCTCCCGCCCGTACCCTAAAGTTTGGTCCCGCTTCCCTCTGCAGAAACACATCTCTTCCATTAAGTAAAAAAGGTCATACAGTATATGGTTGATAAGCCTGTTTAACATTATCGTTTATGAGAAGGCGGATGAACGTTCCTCAATTTGGCCCAGTTGTCCTTTTCATTTTTTTGTGATGATTCTGCTCGTAAGTTTTTATTACAGATCATCTGATGGGACTTAAATAATTATCTCTGAGCACAAGTCCACATGTATTTTTCACAGATAGGAATAACAATAGAGTAGTGTAAGCAATGTGTCTTGTTAAAGCTTTGCAAGTAGGCAACCGCTTACTATTCTAACCTTCTAAACTTTCACAGCACTGTGCTCATTCAAAGTTCACCATAAATAACTAACATACTGTATGTGTCGCCACATCAGAGTCCACACATATGAGGCACCTCCTTGTTTTAGATAGATAGATAGATAGATAGATAGATAGATAGATAGAAAGATAGATAGATAGATAGATAGATAGATAGATAGATAGATAGATAGATAGATAGATAGATATGAATTTGAACATGCTCTTTTAAATGACCTTTACGAACAAAACTCTTTCCACATTGAGAGCAGCAAAGCAATGGCATCTGCTTTATAAAACAAGTATATAATCTTGCAAATAATATTATTATAAAATGATCAAATATTGATTCTTAAATAATAGCTGTTATTCAATAACATATTCAGGTGTTATGAATCTCCATGTAGATAACCTTCAACTAAACTGTTAGCCAAATTTATTTCCCTATTGGACATTTAAAATAATCTTGAATAGTAGAAATTAAAGATATAGACTCGTGTCTTTCTATAATTCTTCAGTTGCTTGAATTGTAGCGGTAAAAGAAAAAGAACCGGCCATCATGACTGATAACAGTACTATTATGGAGCTACTTCAAGTTGGCTGCTTTGAGAACACGCTCACTTTTGTATAATATGATGCTCTGAAAATTCCAATAATTGCCTGCTTACTTTCCTGGGAGAGATGCTTTGCAAAATGTTTTCATAGCAGCAGTATAGTGAGCCACATGCTAAAAGAGAAGCAGCACTTATTGGACTTGACAACACACAAACTTGTGGTTGATTAGGTCACGCAATAGAACAGCAAATTGGAAATGCTAGAAATGTTTTTGGAACAACAGCAAATCATCTCAGCAGCTCTGCACATAGGCAGCGAGGGTGCTCCTAGTGTGACTGGCATGCAATATGTTTGTCTGCAACACATCCGCCACAGGTGTCCAGTCATTTTCAATATGTGATTGTCACATAGAAATCTGCTGCCCTGGATGTTCAGCTGTTCACGCATCTGATTTCAGTTAAAGAGGACACACCACTTTATGGCAGATAGTAAAGTGCTTTTTCCACAGAAAGCTTTAACAGGCGCATTAGCAACATCTGCTGGATTGGATGCCAAAAAAAGAAGATAAGCAAAAAATCTACACGTAGTAATTGAGCAGGACTGGGATTCACAAGATTGATCCTGAGACTTTAAGAACTGATATCAAATTGTTTAAACAAAAAATCAAGACTGATTGGAAAATCAATATTTTAACATTAATTTTTTATTTAATTTGTTTAAAATGATCCACAACGTTAGCTTGGCAAATTTCTGTAGGTAAAGTATTCCAGATTTTAGGTGCATAGCAGCAAAAGACCACCTCACCACCTCTTTTAAGCTTGGTTGCAGGAATAACAAACAGACCACCATTCGAAGATCTGCGGTTACGACTTGGAGTGTAAGGAGACAAACATTCCAAAATATAGGACGGAGCAAAATTACATAAGGCATTATAAGCCATTAGTATTTAAAGTCAATTCTGAATGAAAAAGGAAACCAATGTAGTGATGCTAAAAATGGTGAGATGTGCTCAATTTTTCTTTTTTCTAGTTAAGATTGTGGCTGCTGCATTCTGCACTAATTACTGTCTTTCTTAGGTAATCTTGTTAGGAGAGCATTACAATAGTCAAGTTGACTAAAAAAAAGCATGAACTAATGTTTCAGCATCTGAAGTTATTAGAGGTCTAACTTTTGCTATGTTAATTAAGTGAAAGAAAGCAGTTCTAGTAATCTGGTTAATGTGTGATTTAAAGTTTAGGTCAGAGTTGATGATTGCCCCTAAATTCTTCACTTCTGACTTAATTTTTAAACCTAAGGGATCAGGTTTTTTTCTAATATCCTCACTATATCCATATTTGCCAATAACTAAGATTTCTGTTTTATCCTTATTTAGTTTGAAAAAGTTACTACTCATCCATCCGGAAATACTGATAAGAAACTCAATCACAGAGCTAAGAGCATTAGGGTCATCAGGTGCTAGTTATTAATAAAGCAGTGTGTCATCTGCATAGCTGTGCTTTGTGATAATCTGACCTAATGGAAGCATATAGATAGAAAAAAGCAGCAGACCCAGTATAGATCCTTGTGGTACACCATATATAATATCATTTATCTCTGAAATGTAATCACCACAACTAACAAAGAATCTTCTACCTCTTAAATTGAAACCAATTTAAGACTATCCCAGACAGGCCCACCCATTGTCTAAGGCAATTTATAAGAATGCCGTGGTCTATGGTATCAAATATTTAACTTAAGTCTAAGAGAACAAGAACAGATATACTGCCTATGTCCGCAATAATTCACAAATCATTTACTACTTTAACCAGTGCAGTTTCTGTACTATGATTTGTTCTAAAACATGACTGAAACTTATCAAGAATAGAATGTTTATTCAAGTAATCACTGAGCTGCTTAATAACTACCTTTCCTAGAATTTTACTTAGGAAAGTCAGGTTACAAATTGGTCTAAAATTGTCCAGCACGTTCTCTTTAAATCTGACACTATATGAGTCTTCCGTGGCATAACAGGCCTGGAGGATTTCTTAAATATCTTTTCAGGTGCCACTATGTCAGCTGCAGCTCTTACCTCAGCATTAAAATTTTCCACTTTATTATTAACACTATTAGTACTATTGAAGCGAGCACTAAAACTGGATTGATTGTTTAGAATATTAGCAAACATTGAAGATGCAGATGTATCAAAATAATGTTTTTTAATGATATACTTCATATTAGTTGTGGTTATCAGTATTTCTACATAAAATAATATACAGAAATGGTCTGAAATGTTGACATTCACAACCTGCCTCACATCCTTTTGAAATTACTAAATCCAACATGTGGCCTCCCTTATGTGTGGGCTGGCTAAATGCAAAATCAGATTGACGACTACTGTAAATTCAGGAATTCTCTTGCTTTTGGGTCACATTGGCTATCCACATTAAAATTAAAATCACCTAAAATTAGATACCTATCACAGTTTGTTGTTATTATGGACACTAAGTCTGAGAATTCCTCAAGATAAGATGCATCATACTTTGGAGGTCTATAAATGGATAACATGAGAGACTGGGAGATTCCTTAAATAATGACTGCTATATACCTGAAAGACTTGAAGGGACCAAAACCAGAATTTTTACCATTTAATCTGCTTAATTAGATATTTGCTAAACTGCCTCCTTTGTTGCCTTGGCAAACCGAATGAGAACATTTATAATTCAGGGGTGCTGCTTCAATTAATACTGCAGCAGCATTTGAGGTAAGCCATGTTTCACTAGGTGAGAGAAAGTCTACATTCCTATTACTGAGCAGATTGTTAATGTAAAAGGTTTTGCTGGTTAATGATCTAATATTTAGCAGAGCCATATTTAAGGACAGGTTGAATTAGTAATACGGTTATTCTTGTTAATGCTGCTTATCATTATTAAGTCAGAGAAAATTAGAAGAGAAACAGGATTTTATTTCAGAAAGGAAGTCAGGAAGGATGACAGGAGGAAGGGCAGAATTGGGCTTGGTGGATAAATACAGCTGGGTGTCATCAGCATAGCAGTGAAACTGAATTCCAAATCTCCTAAAGATAAAAGCAAGTGGTAGAAGATAATTAATAAAAGCGGGCCCAAAACTGAGACTTGGGGAACACCACTAGTGACTGGGGTAGGCTGAGATCTAAAATACTTGAGTTGAACAAATTGTGTATGACCAGAGAGATAGATTACAAACCAAGTGCAAGAAATATCACAGATTCCAATGGAGACTAATCTGTCTAAAAAAATACTATGGGACAGTATCAAACGCTGCACTCAGGACGAACAATGCCAAAATGGTCAGCAGCCTAGAGTCAGTGGCCATTAGCAAATCATTAGTTATTTTAACCAAAGCTGTCTCTGTACTATTGAAAGGGTGAAAACCAGACTAGTTTTCTGATTAGTTATTCTAGTGTTAATACAATACACATGTGAAGGTGAATTCAGAACAGAATTATCACATGCCAGCAAGGCATTATGGAAAACATTAGAACTAAAATTACATAGTCAAGGAATTCAGATTACCTTTGAGATATTTTCAGAGAGCACCGAATCTATTAGGATGCAACCCATCTTTCTCCTGAAGAGATCCCCGTTCTCCACAAAGCCAATATTTTGTTTTTGCAGAAGCCTCTCAGCCAGGTGTTCAAGGAGAGTATTCAAATGTAGGCTTCATTCAACCTTCTAACTAATGTGGGAGACCTTCTGTGAGAAGACCATAAAGGTTGATGAGGGTTATGCTGGTGTTTCCAGTGTTCCCAGAACGAGATATTTCATCTCGCAGGGCACCCTGATATCATCGGAAGGAGATGCAGTACATGGCTTATTTGCAACTCCGGTCTGTACTGGGAACTGAGAAGGACTTGTGTGAGGGCTCTGAGGGCAGATAAGGAGGCATTTGTCAGAGGAATCTGTGAGAAAGTGACACCCCGTCTATGGTCTAGTGACCAATGTCCTGCTTACAGGGGAATCAAAGCATTACGCACATCCAAATCTGTTCTTCAGAGAGTCACAGTCAGGGCAGGTGATGGAACGGTCCTAACGGATGCTGCTATAGTTGTGACCCGCTGGGCTGGCTACTTTGAAGAGCTGTTTAAAGCTGATCATCCAGCTAGGATGTTGGACATCTCTGGATCCACGGTTCTTGAGACTAATTTTCCAATTAGCTGTAAACCACCCAATCTCACACCGAGACTGCACAGGTGTTGAACCAGCTGAGGGTAGAGAAGGATACAAGGATCTGTGGTGAACTTCTTCTGTCTGGTCTCCTGTCTCCGAAAACATATCTAAGGTAATTTGTTTATTTTGACTATCTATCTCTGCTCTTAACCCCTTCCGAAATGCTACTGCTGTGCTAGGACATGATAATTGTTTAATAAAATCTTCCATAAAAGTGCACAACATAAATACTGTAATAACCAATCTCAATGCACGTAGAAAATCTAGGCAATACGGCATAAACATCCATCCATCCATCCATTTTCCAACCCGCTGAATCCGAACACAGGGTCACGGGGGTCTGCTGGAGCCAATCCCAGCCAACACAGGGCACAAGGCAGGAACCAATCCCGGGCAGGGTGCCAACCCACCGCAGGACACACACAAACACATCCACACACCAAGGCCAATTTAGAATCGCCAATCCACCTAACCTGCATGTCTTTGGACTGTGGGAGGAAACCGGAGCGCCCGGAGGAAACCCACGCAGACACAGGGAGAACATGCAAACTCCACGCAGGGAGGACCCGGGAATCGAACCCAGGTCCCCAGATCTCCCAACTGCGAGGCAGCAGCGCTACCCACTGCACCACCGTGCCGCCCACGGCATAAACACCAATAATTTAATTAAAATTACTACTTTAGATGAACAATGTATTAAAACTATAAAAACAGATTATAGATTAACACTAGAATTACCAGAGCCTACAAAAAATCTCGTAGATCCGTCCCACCTTAAAACGCTTCGCACTTCTCCATCAGCGTCTTTTGTCCTTCAAATGTGTTGATAAGCAGCAAACAGCAAGTAGTCTGCTATCACATCCCCCCACTGGCACACAGTTTTCTCAGCTCAAGTCTGCTTACCTACTTGTCAGTTACTTAGAGCTGTATAGAGTGAGAAGTAATGTAAAATGACACCTTTTATAAATACTATACCGTTATTTGGAACACTTGCATTTCATGTGTGTTCCGTGTCTACAACGATCTATGCACAGTAAACACATCGTTAAAACAGAAATGTTTTTCATGTTTTAGTAATAACTGACAAAATGTAGGCATGAAGTGTATAATGTGTGAAGCCTGAATTCCAAATACCTTTATACTTTCACAAAAGATAAAAGTATAACAGAACAAATGCGCTTTTTGCTAAGGCTATAACCGAAGAAAAAGAAACCAGGTTAGTGCTGCATGTTGCCCTGCCTTCTTGGGTAGTATACTGGTTAGAGCTGCCGACTCCAACTCATAAGGATCTGTGTTCGAGTCTTAACGTCTTCCAAAATAAACGTTTTGAGTAGTGAGATGTCCTTATTGTTAATATTATACAATAAAAGCATACATTTGATTTGCGACTGTAACAGCCGCTGTAAATGTATAGTACTTGTCAAAGTTAGCATCTTTTTTTTTAGTTTTACTAGTTTTACTTTATTTACTTATCTTCCTACAGCATAAAGTCACAAGTATACTGCAGAGCTTCCTCTGTTTGATTTTCAAGGGCATGCTCACAAATTACACGTGTAATGCCACGAAAAATACCTGCTGACACTTTAGTACGTGAGCAATGGCACGAGAATGCAGTTAGACTTTTTTGGGGCACATACACCACGCTAGTGTTTAGATCTGGACGGTGTAGCGTTGGCGAGCTCTGTAAGCCGTGCTGTTTCTTTGAAGGACAGGTGATTGGCAGGATGACGCCGGACTTTTGCCTTTACGCCTGGTGCAGCTGCGTTGTTCTTTTATGTTAGTCGACATTTCTTGTGGGGAGGGCTTCTGTTTTCTCCGATCTGAGTTCACCTCTGTTATTGCGCGTCTTTATTTGAAAACAGCAGTGTCAGATCGGGGCAAGCGTGAACGCTAACTTTGACAAGCACTATAAAATTACAGCGGTTGTTACAGACGTAAATCAAATGTATGTTTTTATTGTATAATATTAACAACTAGCCAACGCGCGGCGTAACATACGCCGCATAATTATGTATTGATGGGTGAACACTTGCTGAACGACACAGTTGTCCAAATGGGGTGGGTTTGTGGATACCACTGTGAGTGAATGAAAAGATGGACCTCTGGAGAGAGCAACATACAATTGTCCGTGACTGAGAGCGGGATCGTCTGTGACGATGGAGGCCACGCTGGTGAAAGTTACTTGTTCATCAAGGTGTAGCGAGTCTTCGTTGTTGACGCTTAATATAGCTTGCGTACTGAGTTGTTCCGGAGTCACAGTTGAGAAACACTTTTTTAATGTCTTTTAAGCACAGGGAAAAAAATTAACATGTGAAACATCCGTAATGTAATAAGCAACCAAGAAAAGTAACATTGCAACAACGCACGCTACGATCCGATCGCTGTAAACAGAAGTGAAAACAAAATCGAGGCCGGTGCATTCTTTAACTGCCTTGTAGCGCAATGGTAGTGCTGCTGTTTTGCAGTAAGGAGACTGTGGAAGCTTTTGGGTTCGCTTCCCGGTTTCTCCCTGTGTGGATAGCGCTTTGAATACTGAAAACAATGGTATATCAATGTAATGAAGTATTATTATTCTTATGCGTCCAGCGCTCTCTCTCTCGCGCACCTGTATGCGTGTGTGTGTCGCTCGCGCTCTCTCGCTGCACGTGTTCCTGCAGGCATACCAGTAAGTGAATGAAAAGATGGAACTCTGGAGACAGCAACATACAACTGTCCGTGACTGAAAACTGGTTTTGGTAGATACATTCACATCTTTTTGAAAGTTTGGCCCTGTGCCTTATTAATTGTCATTGCAAAGGCAAATCTAACAGGAAATTGTCTTTGCTCAGATGCACGCTCTCTCAGCAGCACGCGAGCTCCCTCCCCCTCTGTCTCTCAGAAGCATGCGAGCCCTCTCTCTCTCTGTAACATTGCAGCAGTTGTATAAACACTTTTTTTTTAAATGAGTTTTAAGCACAGGGGGGAAAAACCCAGGCTCCCTGCATGCGCAGGCTCTCTCTCTCTTTATGTAAAAGCCAACCAAGATAGTAACATTGCAGGAGTTCACCATTTTTAATCAGGCGACTGACAGTAGTGGAGTCAGGCACAGAGAAGGTCAGCTGCTGAAAAAAGCGTCTCGACTGTTGCAGGGCGGTGAAGCAGGAGAGACGCTAATGAAAAAGAGGCACAGGGCTTATTGGTTTTTAAAGACTGCTTCCTTCATTGTGTTTTAACCTCAGTTTTAAAGGATTGCGCGGCTCTCTCTGTCGCGCTGCCTGTGTGTGCGCGGCTCTCTCTCTCGGGCTGCCTGTGTGTGCCTCTGTCTCTCTCTCGCGCTGCCTGTGTGTGCCTCTGTCTCTCTCTGGCGCTGCCTCTGTGTGAACCAAGGTTCCACTGAGGTTGACTAATGAAAAGTCAACGTGGCTCAGAGCTGCATGTGGACTGTGGCACAGACAAACAGAAATGATGGCATGTTTTCCGAGGCGTCGCGTCCGAGTTGGTGGGTGTGGCTCTACGAGTTGTCGTCGTATCCAATGGTCTTAGAGTTGGTGGGCGTGGCTCCTTCCTGTGTGCGCCATGGGTGTCTTACTTGTCGGCGGCTTAGTGAATCCACGCCCCTTCCGGCGTGCTTTCCATGGGTGGCTACTTGTCTTCTGGCTTAGTGAATTATATATATATAGACTAGCAAAATACCCGCGCTTCGCAGCGGAGAAGTAGTGTGTTAAAGAGGTTATGTAACCATATATATACATAAACATATCTACATATACACATATCTACATATACATATACAAATTTACATATCTACATATATATACAGTGGTGTGAAAAACTATTTGCCCCCTTCCTGATTTCTTATTCTTTTGCATGTTTGTCACACAAAATGTTTCTGATCATCAAACACATTTAACCATTAGTGAAATATAACACAAGTAAACACAAAATGCAGTTTGTAAATGGTGGTTTTTATTATTTAGGGAGAAAAAAAAATCCAAACCTACATGGCCCTGTGTGAAAAAGTAATTGCCCCCTGAACCTAATAACTGGTTGGGCCACCCTTAGCAGCAATAACTGCAATCAAGCGTTTGCGATAACTTGCAATGAGTCTTTCACAGCGCTCTGGAGGAATCTTGGCCCACTCATCTTTGCAAAATTGTTGTAATTCAGCTTTATTTGAGGGTTTTCTAGCATGAACCGCCTTTTTAAGGTCATGCCATAGCATCTCAATTGGATTCAGGTCAGGACTTTGACTAGGCCACTCCAAAGTCTTCATTTTGTTTTTCTTCAGCCATTCAGAGGTGGATTTGCTGGTGTGTTTTGGGTCATTGTCCTGTTGCAGCACCCAAGATCGCTTCAGCTTGAGTTGACGAACAGATGGCCGGACATTCTCCTTCAGGATTTTTTGGTAGACAGTAGAATTCATGGTTCCATCTATCACAGCAAGCCTTCCAGGTCCTGAAGCACCAAAACAACCCCAGACCATCACACTACCACCACCATATTTTACTGTTGGTATGATGTTCTTTTTCTGAAATGCTGTGTTCCTTTTACGCCAGATGTAACGGGACATTTGCCTTCCAAAAAGTTCAACTTTTGACTCATCAGTCCACAAGGTATTTTCCCAAAAGTCTTGGCAATCATTGAGATGTTTCTTAGCAAAATTGAGACGAGGACTAATGTTCTTTTTGCTTAACAGTGGTTTGCGTCTTGGAAATCTGCCATGCAGGCCGTTTTTGCCCAGTCTCTTTCTTATGGTGGAGTCGTGAACACTGACCTTAATTGAGGCAAGTGAGGCCTGCAGTTCTTTAGACGTTGTCCTGGGGTCTTTTGTGACCTCTCGGATGAGTCGTCTCTGGGCTCTTGGGGTAATTTTGGTCGGCCGGCCACTCCTGGGAAGGTTCACCACTGTTCCATGTTTTTGCCATTTGTGGATAATGGCTCTCACTGTGGTTCACTGGAGTCCCAAAGCTTTAGAAATGGCTTTATAACCTTTACCAGACTGATAGATCTCAATTACTTCTGTTCTCATTTGTTCCTGAATTTCTTTGGATCTTGGCATGATGTCTAGCTTTTGAGGTGCTTTTGGTCTACTTCTCTGTGTCAGGCAGCTCCTATTTAAGTGATTTCTTGATTGAAACAGGTGTGGCAGTAATCAGGCCTGGGGGTGGCTACGGAAATTGAACTCAGGTGTGATACACCACAGTTAGGTTATTTTTTAACAAGGGGGCAATTACTTTTTCACACAGGGCCATGTAGGTTTGGATTTTTTTTCTCCCTAAATAATAAACACCATCATTTAAAAACTGCATTTTGTGTTTACTTGTGTTATATTTGACTAATGGTTAAATGTGTTTGATGATCAGAAACATTTTGTGTGACAAACATGCAAAAGAATAAGAAATCAGGAAGGGGGCAAATAGTTTTTCACACCACTGTACATATATACATATAAATATAGACATACATATATACATACATACATACATTCACATATATATATATATATATATATATATATATATATATATATATTCACGGCATTCGAAGTCTGTGTCACAATCTGATAGTGTGGGTGGTTACCTACCAGGTAACGCTTTGTGGTTGGCCAGCAATCTGCTAACATCCGCCACGGTGCCCTCAGTTTGTGAAGAGCAGATCATAGAATAGTTGAAATAGTTTACTGTCAAATAAATGCAAAGAGTACACAACACGTGTTTCGCCCTCATTCTGGGCTCATCAGGTGTACACACTCCACTGCACTCCCTCTCGGGAATCGAACCTCGGACGTCAGCGTCAGAGGCGATGCCCCTAACGTTGCGCCACGGCGTGTGGTTCGTTTATTTGACAGCATGTAGATCGGGGTAATTACATTCACGGCATTCGAAGTCTGTGTCACAATCTGATAGTGTGGGTGGTTACCTACCAGGTAACGCTTTGTGGTTGGCCAGCAATCTGCTAACATCCGCCACGTTGCCCTCAGTTTGTGAAGAGCAGATCATAGAATAGTTGAAATAGGAGTGCAGTGGAGTGTGTACACCTGATGAGCCCAGAATGAGGGCGAAACACGTGTCGTGTACTCTTTGCATTTATTTGACAGTAAACTATTTCAACTATATATATATATATATATATATACTGTATATATACATATCTACTTATTGGCTCCTGTATTTAGGATATAGCGGGTTGGATAATGGATGGATGGACATTTGTATGCATAGCCCTATTTGCCCGTTTTCGTTTTTTTTCTTTCTTCAGTAATATTTCAGTAAACCCGGAGCTTGTCAGTTCAAATCCTGGTACTGACACCACTGTGTGACCCTGAGGAGGTCACTTCACCTGCCTGTGCTGCAAAAAACAAAAGTAATGTAACAAATTGTACCTCAGATGTTGCAAGTTGCTGGAATAAAGGCACAAGTAAAATAGATAAATATGTATTATACACATAGGAACTATTAATTTATTTTCAGTTAAGTCATCTGCAGCAAACCTTTATAAATGAGGGTTTCTCCTTTTTACATAGTGCAAACTGTTTCTTCTTCATTGACGTTTTCTCTTGGAGAGCTTTTTTCATTTCATTGAAAATTAAAGCAGCAGCTGCCAAAATATGTAGCTTTCTTATTAATTTTTCAACATTGTGTAAAATAAATTTATAAAGTAACATAAAAGGTTTAAATACTGGTTATCCTTTTACACTAAAATATTACTAAAGAGATACAAAAAAAGTAAAATGCATATGTTATTTTTCTTTAAGGAGATTAAATATTACTGAAGAACGAAAAAAAAAACTAAAAATACTGTGTAAGCATACATATTAACACATGTGCAATTAAACGTGTGCATTTACGGGGTGATTTCTCAGGCTTAAAAGCTCGCCTTTTATTAAAAAGGTAAATGCAAACTGTTTTCATTCTGAAGGGCACAAACCACATTAGATTTCAGATGTTAAACGCGCAAAAATGTCGGTACACCAGATAAATAAGCGCAACATATTATCAGTTGTATTGTATGCTTACAATACATATAGAAATGTGCTAATCGTTAACTAATATTATGGGATGGTGTTTTTCGACTCGCGCCTTGATTTAAACGATTGCATTTCTTGGTGGGTTTGTGTAGCTTATTGTCAATATCTTTACACGTCTTTTTAAGACTTAATTTAAAAAGGTTTTCTTTTCTTCTTAATTAAAATTTAAAAGCAATACTTCACCGCTGCGAAGCCCGTCTAGCGCTGACATCCGAGGTTCGATTACCGTAAGTGAGTGCAGTGAGTGTGTACGGCTGATGAGCCAAGAATAAGGTGGAAAGACGTGTCACGTACTCTTTGCATTATTTGACAGCAAACTATTTTCAACCATTTTATGACCAAGTTGTGCGCTGAGCTTACTCTTGAGCATGCAACGTATACTTGGCCATGTGAAAAGAAAATCAAGAACAGCAAGACCGCGCCAGCTGCGGAGCTCAGCTCGGAGCGAAATGAAGTGAATGAAATGAGGTGAATGGGAGGGGAGATGATCACGTGACTCCAACACCCGCCTTAACTCTCCATCCCTCCACAAACACACAAACACAGTCTCTCGGATCCCAACTCTCCTTTATATATATAGATAAATAGCAAAATACCCGCGCTTTGCAGCGGAGAAGTAGTGTGTTAAAGAGGTTATGAAAAAGAAAAGGAAACATTTTAAAAATAACGTAACATGATTGTCAATGTAATTGTGTTGTCATTGTTATGAGTGTTGCTGTCTTTTATATATATAATATGCACACACACACACACATAAACATATATATACATATACATATATATATACATATCTACATATACACATATCTACATATACATACGTATATACACATCCACATAAACATATATATACATATACAAATTTACATATCTACATATATATATATATATAGACATACATATATACATACATACATTCACATATATATATATATATATACTGTATATATATATATATATATATACTGTATACATATATATATACTGTATATATATATATATACTGTATATATATATATATACAGTATATATATATATATATACTCTATATATATATATATATATATATATATATATATATATATATATATATATATATATATATATATATATATATATATATATATATGTACTGTATATATACATATCTACTTATTGGCTCCTGTATTTAGGATATGGCAGGTTGGATAATGGACGGATGGACATTTGTATGCATAGCCCCATTTGCCCGTTTTCGTTTTTTTTCTTTCTTCAGTAATATTTCAGCAAACCCGGAGCTTGTCAGTTCAAATCCTGGTACTGACACCACTGTGTGACCCTGAGGAAGTCCCTTCACCTGCTTCTGCTGCAAAAAACAAAAGTAATGTAACAAATTGTACCTCAGATGTTGTAAGTTGGTGGAATAAAGGCATAAGTAAAATAGATAAATATGTATTATACACATAGGAACGATTCATTTATTTTCAGTTAAGTCATCTGCAGCAAACTTTTATAAATGAGGGTTTCTGATTTTTAGATAGTGCAAACTGTTTCTTCTTCATTGACGTTTTCTCTTGGAGAGCTTTTTTCATTTCATTGAAAATGAAAGCAGCAGCTGCCAAAATATGTAGCTTTCTTATTAATTTTTCAACATTGTGTAAAATAAATGTATAAAGTAACATAAAAGGTTTAAATACTGGTTATTCTTTTACATTAAAATATTACTACAGAGATACAAAAAAAGTAAAATGGATATGTTCTTTTTCTTTAAGGAGATTAAATATTACTGAAGAAAGAAAAAAAAAATTAAACAGCCAAATGGGGCTATGCATACGAACTTAAAAGGTTTAAATAAAACAGAAATATATATTTTATTTTTACTTGGTTAACTTGTGGAGGGTGTATCCTGTAGCAAAGCCCTAATTTTTTTCGTGAAAGCCCGTTTCAGTCAATAAGTCTTATGTGTGTGTTTATGTATGTGTGTATATATATGTAGATGTGTATATGTAGATATGTATATATATGTATATGTATATAAATGTTTATGTGTGTGTGTATATTATATATATAATATATATATATATATATATATATATATATATATATATATATATATAAAAAGACAGCAACACTTATAACAATGACAACACAATTACATTGACAATCATGTTACGTTATTTTTAAAATGTTTCCTTTTTTTTTCATAACCTCTTTAACACACTACTTCTCCGCTGCGAAGCGCGGGTATTTTGCTAGTATATATATATATATATATATACATATACACACATACATGCAGTTTCAATAACATAGAAATCAATATAAACATTAACATCATTATCATATGAGAATATCAAGTAATACATAAGAAGCACATTTCATTTAAATATAAATTATTAAACAGTAAAATCTTCTTCTGTAATTTGCTACCGTGGCAATTTGTGTGTCTGTCCAGGATTTTAAATCACCTGTAGCTCGCAAACCGTTTCACCTATTGACTTGAAATCTGGTACACATATAGTACGTCACGTCTACTATCCGCTTTATGGGTGATGATTGTATTACTCTTTTTATCTTTATTTTATTTTATTGTAGAATCAACTCCTATCTGCGCACACCAGGGCGGCCGTGGGCGGATGCGTATGGTGTATTCACTCCGTTATCGTGCATTGCGCTGTCACTGGTATTTTGATAAAAGAATTTGAACAACATATAAGAAGCGTATAAATTATTAAACAGTAAAACATTAACATTTAAGAAGTAAAGTTAGATTAAGTACTACTGCAGTGCCTTCGGGTATACCTCATTTTTTGTTTGACCATTACATGCTTAAATGTATACATTTTTTGGTGTACCTACCCGAGAACACGCGACATATAACCGAGCGTGGGAGAAGCATGGATTTTAAACACGCGTTGAGTTCATCTGCTGGTCTCCCTCGTGGAATAACTGGTAATGTTTGACTAAAATCTACAGCGAGTAAAACGACATTACCTCCTATTTTTTTTTACGATCTCTGAGATCTTGCTTTTTTCGGTTCAAGGCTTCATAAGCTCTTTTATGTTCTATGGTGTACTTATCCCAAACCATCATCTTTGAATGTTGCAAGACTTCGCCTTGTATGTAGATCGGGGTAATTACATTCATTGCATTCCTAGTCTGAATCACAATCTGATTGTATGGGTGGTTACCTGGCACTGTAGGGTTGCCACCCGTCCTTTAAAATACGGAATCGTGCCGCATTTGAGAATGAAATTGCGCGTCCCGTTTTGAATCAATACGGGACGGGATTTGTCCCGTATTTTTTTTATCATTTTTTTTAAAGCAGCGTCTCATGCAAATCATCCCACACGCATTTTATGAAGATGCCTCCTTTCCTACTTTTGATTGGGTAATACTTGATGTCATCGTTAGTTTGATTGGTCTTTTTAACTGTCCAGTGTGGAGGGCGGGTCTTTTAAGTAGAGTCTGCAAACTGTTGGCACTGAGATGTGGCGTCAGCACCAGAGTTGAAGCCCCTAACGTTGCGGTCACCAAGTCGGCTAACATCCGCCATGTGCCGTCTTTCAGTTGCGAGAAGCAGATCATAGAATGGTTGAAACTGTTGCCCCTAATGTTGCGCCACGGCGTGTGGTTCGTTTATACCTCGTGTCTTCTCATTAAACTTTTATCTCGCGAATATGTTATTGCAATCCGCAGCGGGAGCGTTTCTATAAACTTAATTTAAACTTACGTTTTACACCGCGCTTTGTTTCCCTTATGAACATGCTTGTATGCTTCACTCGCTCCCTTCTCAATTGTTTAATTAATTTTTTGCTCTTCGCTGTTCGCGGCTCTTCCTTCATTTCCCCCTACTTCGTTCTTTTATCTCGCGAATATGTTATTGCAATCCTTAACGGGAGCGTTTCAATAAACTGATTGAAAATAGTTTTGCATTTACCTTTTTAGTAAAAGGCGAGCTTTTAAGCCTGAGAAATCACCCCGTAAATGCACACGTTTAATTGCACATGTGTTAATATGTATGGTTACACAGTATTAAAAGACAGTGAACAACGTCAGTTACCTTTGTTCCCGCGTTTGATAAAAGGCGAGCTTTTAAGCCTGAGAAATCACCCCGTAAATGCACACGTTTAATTGCACATGTGTTAATATGTATGCTTACACAGTATTAAAAGACAGTCAAAAATTAACGTCATTTACCTTCGTTCCCGCGTTTGACTCGTGCTGTAAATCTCTTCCTTGTTTTTAGTTCACGTGATTACGTAGGAGGCGTGATGACGCGATACGTGACTCCGCCTCCTCCATTACAGTATATGGACAAAAAATATGTTCCAGTTATGACCATTACGCGTAGAATTTCGAAATGAAACCTGCCTAACTTTTGTAAGTAAGCTGTAAGGAATGAGCCTGCCAAATTTCAGCCTTCCACCTACACGGGAAGTTGGAGAATTAGTGATGAGTGAGTCAGTCAGTCAGTCAGTCAATCAGTCAGTCAGTCAGTCAGTGAGTCAGTGAGGGCTTTGCCTTTTATTAATATGTATAGATAAAAGCGCACTTGTTCTGTTATACTTGTACTTTTTGTGAAAGTGTTTATTTGATATTTGGACTTCAGGCTTCACACCAGTCATTCTCAGTCACGCACACCACTCACATCTACGTCCACAGTTTTCCCAGTCTCGTTCGCGCACAAGTTCTGACACGGTTTTATATACAATCATCAGATTCAAATGTTAACAGTTCCCACACACAACTGCTGACTCCCAATCAAGAGCTACTGGGTTCGATGCTAGCAGCTTCTCAAGTTTACCGTTTTGAGTAGAGAGCTGCTGTTATTGTTAATATTATAAAATAAAAACATACATTTGATTTACGTCTGTAACAACCGCTGTAATTTTATAGTGCTTGTCAAAGTTAGCATTCACGCTCGCCCCGATGTGACACTGCTGTTTTCAAATAAAGATGCGCAATAACAGAGGTGAACTCAGATCGGAGAAAACAGAAGCCCTCCCCGCAAGAAATGTCGACTCACATAAAAGAACAACGCAGCTGCACCAGGCATAAAGGCAAAAGTCCGGCGTCATCCTGCCCATCACCTGTCCTTCAAAGAAACAGCACGGCTTACAGAGCTCGCCAACGCTACACCATCCAGATCTAAATACTAGCGTGGTGTATGTGCCCAAAAAAAGTCTAACTGCATTGTCGTACCACGGCTCGCATACTAAAGTGTCAACAAGTATTTTTCGTGGCATTACACGTGTAATTTGTGAGCATGCCCTTGACGATCAAACAGAGGAAGCTCAACAGTTCACTTGTGACTTTATGCTGTAGGAAGATAAGTAAATAAATCAGCTTGCATGTTATTTATTTGGATCAAATAAAGACGCGCTATAGCTATTTATCTATCCCCTTAGCTATTTTTATATATATTATATAATAACAGTTATAAAGACACTTGTTCATGTTAATTGCAGTCTCAATTGTTAAAAGTAATATTTTAAAAGGAGCATCCCACATGAAAATACAACGATCTGATTGACTGACAGTGCATACCACTTTTTATGGTTAAAAAAAAAATAACACTTTCTTTCCAGCGGGGAATCGAACTCGGGTCTCTAAGGCGCAACAGGCTTGCTGCGCACTGATTGGCTGAGCAGTCTGTGTCAACTATCAGCGACTTAGTATGTATCGTGATCGTGATTTAGAGAGAATAAAAGTGAAAAAAAAAACGGAAACTTTTACAAGTCCTATAAATGTACACCGTGTGTTACAGATGCAAACCAAGTGTATGTGTGTACTGTATAATATTAACAATAAGAGCAGCTCATTACTGAAAACAGCGAATATAGGAGTGAGTTGGGATCGAACCGGGGGACTCTTGATTACACCGGGTATGTTTTATTACAAGTCAACAAATCTTACCACTACTCAACAGAAACTACTGTGTTTTCTTCAACCTTTTGTGAAAGTGTTTACTTGATCTTTGGACATCATGCTTCGTATATTATATAGTTTATGCCTATATTTTGTCATTTACTACTAAAATATGAAAAATGTTTCTGTTTTAAAAATGTGTTTACACAGATTACTGTAGAAACGGAACACACATGAAATGCGTGTGTTCCAAATAACGATCTATTATTTCCACTCTAAAACTCTAGCAGTTCAGTCACTCCCAGATAATCAAACAAGGCATGAGCTGGGAAAACTTAGAGAACGACTTAGAGAACGTTCTGCGACGGTGGGGGATGGAATAGCCGGCTGCTTGCTGGCTCGTCTTAATTGGCACATTTGGAAGACAAAAGAGAGGTGAGAATGGTTTTAAGGTGGGCCGGATCTACGAGTTTTTTCGTAGACCTCTGGTAATTCTAGTGTTAAACAAAAAATACACACAGAGCGGCGCTAATAAAAATAACTTAGTTCCTGTTCCAAATATCAATAATGCACATAGTATTCATCTCTGCCCTCCAAAACATTAAATATGGCTCTATTAAATGTTAGAGCTTTAACTAACAAGACGTTTTTTATCAACGATCTTATTAGTGATAAAAAAATAGATTTTATTGCACTAAGTGAAACGTGGCTTAGCTCAGATGGCGCAGCTGTTTTAATCGAATCAGCGCCTCCGGATTACAGTTTTACTCGTGCAGATCGCCAAGGAAAAAGAGGCGGTGGCTTGGCAAACATTTACTCAAACCAGTTAAAATGTAAAGATGTCAGTTTTGGTAAATTCAAGTCCTTTGAATATCTCGCCGTTGTTATCCATGGAGATTCTCACGTTCTAGTATTATCCGTGTACAGACCTCCTAAATTCAACGCGTCTTTCTTTGAAGAATTCTCTGACTTAATGTCAATTTTAATTACGAACTATGACACACTCTTAATAGTCGGAGACTTTAATTTTCATATAGATAATCAGTGTGACCAAAAAGTAAAAGAATTTATGAACCTCCTGGACTCTTTTGATTTGAGACAGCTCGTTAATCAGCCTACACATAAAGCAGGTCATACGTTAGACTTAGTGATTACTAAAGGACTAAAAGTTGATATAAAGCAGGTCATTGATACGGGTCTATCAGACCATTTTCTTCTACTTTTTAATATAGAAATAATGATAGAAAACACTCATGAGAAGCATATTGTTAAAAAACGCTTCATTGACTCATCAGCAGCTTTAAAACTTACAAACATTCTAAGCAATCAGTCCGTTTATAGTGCCTATAATAGCGAGGATAATGTAAATAGTAAGGTGGAAAGATTTAATACTAAGGTGAGAGCTGCTGTTGACATAGTTGCACCTGAAAAGACAGTTAAAAAATTTTCTAGCATTGTTATACCATGGAAGACCCAAAGAGTGTCTGATTTAAAGAGAACATGCCGTAGAGCTGAGCGTAAATGGAGAAAGACTAAACTAACTATCCACTATGAAATATTAAAAGTTAAAATAACAGAATACAATAACACAGTCCGTCTTGAGAGGCGCTGCTATTTCTCTAAGATTATAAATAACAATGCTAGTAATCCCAGAGTCTTATTCTCGATGATTGATCGTCTGTTAAACCCAGGTAACTCAAAGGAATGCCTCCTAAATACTTCCAGTAAAACCTGTGAGGCTATCGCTGTATTTTTCAATCAAAAAATGAATGATATTAGAAATAACATAGTATATCTCCACAACACTAAGGATCCTCCTAAACCCCAGTATTCTGTTATAAACAAATTAAACTCTTTCACTAGGATAGATTTACATAAAATAATTTCTCAAATGAAACCCTCCACCTGCGTCCTTGACCCAATACCAACAAATTTTTTCAAAGAAGTATCGGGCGTGCTAATTGATAATGTTCTTGACATAGTAAATTCGTCATTAGATACGGTGGTCTTCCCAGACTGTCTTAAGACTGCTGTAGTTAAACCCCTACTTAAGAAAAATAATCTCGACCCTTGTGCTCTTGAAAATTTTAGACCCATCTCTAACCAGCCTTTCTTAAGTAAAATTCTAGAAAAGGCAGTCATTATGCAGTTAAATGAACACCTCAATAAACATGCTATTCTTGATAAATTTCAGTCAGGTTTTAGAACAAATCACAGCACAGAAACTGCACTCGTTAAAGTAGTAAATGCAGACAGAACCATCAGCATCAAGTGACTCCGTGAGAACCCTAACTACAAAGAGGACTATTTCATTTATGTAAGGTAGAATGCCCAGAGGGGACTGGGCGATCTCGTGGCCTGGAACCCCTACAGATTTTATTTTTTTCTCTAGCTTTCTGGAGTTTTTTTTTTTTTTTTTTCTGTCCACCCTGGCCATCGGACCTTACTCCTTTTCTATGTTAACTAATGTTGTCTTATTTTAATTTCTTATTTTGTCTTTTATTTTTCTTTTCTTCATTATGTAAAGCACTTTGAGCTACTTTTTGTAGGAAAATGTGCTATATAAATAAATGTTGTTGTTGTTGTTGTTGGTGGTAAGGCTGTTCTCCAGGCATTGCAAGCAATCTTTGCTTCCATTTGCCTTTGTTGTTTTTTGTAAAGCTTTCGACTCAATTGATTGAGCTGCCCTGTGGGACATCCTGAGGCTTCACGGGATCCCCCCTGAAGTTGCTTGATATCATGGCTGGCCTGTACACTGGTACTGTGAGTGCTGTGCAGAGTGGAGACGGAATCTCTGTGTTTTTCCAAGTTGATTCTGGGGTTCATCAGGAATGTGATCTTGCTCCTACTATGTTCATTGCTTGCATGGTCTGGGTGTTGGCAGGGTTGTGGGGGGGGGGGTGTGGGGCATCTGTTGGTGAAGAAATATTCACTGATCTTGACTTTACTGATGATTCAATGCAGGCTCTGCTCGGAGCTCTTGTGAGACAGAGAGAGGAGTCTGAGTGTCTGGGCTTGCAAGTGTCCTGGATAAAAACCAAGATCTAGGCCTTTAATGACCTCTTGGGCACAGCCATTAACACTGTGTCTGTCTGTGAAGAGAATGTTGATCTTGTTGAGAGGTTTACTTACCTTGGCAGTGACATTAATGTCTCTGGTGACTCTTCCCATGAACTCATTAGACAGATTGTGAGAGCACGGGGTGTTATGAAGTCACTCCTGAGATCTCTGCAAAATGACGAAGGTCCAAGTCTTTAGAGTACTGGTGCTTCCTGTTTTGCTATATGGTTGAGAGACATGGACACTATACAGTGACCTGAGATGAAGACAGGACTCCTTCGGTACTGTCTCTCTTTGGAGAATCCTTGGGTACCTCTGGTTTAACTATGTGTCGAATGAGTGGTTGATCACAGAGTCCTAAATGAGGCACATTACCTGCATTGTGAGGAAGTGTCAGTTATGGCACTACGACCAATTGACGCAATTCCCCGAGGGTGAACTGGCTTGCAGGATCCTCACTGTTGAAGACCTGAATGGCTGGAAAAGGCCAAGGGGACGCCCATGTAACACCTGACTGTGGCAGATAGATGGTTACTTCCAGGGATGTGAGACTGGACCATGTGTCTACTTGGGGGTTGCCAACTGGGATGCCAAGCTATATTGTTGTATGGTGGGTGTGGCAATGCACAGTACTAGTACACGCTCTCCAAACTGGCCTGACCTGAAATTATTCAGTACTGTGAATTGTTTTCGCTTAAACTATATTTTCTAATTTTGGGAAGCTTGTATGTTCCAATAAATATATGACAGCAGTGCATGTTCCTTAAAAGAAAAAGAACTTTGTACTAATAAGCTCAGAGAGGTCATAGCATAGTCCATCCCATGCAAGCTAAGTAACTAGTTAATATGCATGCTAAAGTGATTATGATTCTGTTAAAGCACAAGATTAATCTCTTTCTTTTTTATGAATTTTTAAATTTAAAAATGACAAAATAAGGAAAATTCATGGTTTAATTACTAAAAAAACAGGCTAAGGGTCTGTGGGTTTTTCATTTTTATCCCCTCATGGTCATCACATTATTTTTTTCTCACTGTTAAACAGTATATAAT
The DNA here is from genome assembly GCF_900747795.2 of Erpetoichthys calabaricus. Lineage (NCBI taxonomy): Eukaryota > Metazoa > Chordata > Cladistia > Polypteriformes > Polypteridae > Erpetoichthys > Erpetoichthys calabaricus. The sequence continues at coordinate 105,748,733 of NC_041402.2, read as the reverse complement.
TGGTGTCAAGAATCCAATGTTCTCTGTCAAACGTTTTTTATCAGATGTTGCTTAATTTATTTATGGGACAAGTTTTGTTTTTTTAATATATAACCTATGAAAATAAACTTGTTCTGGCAGGATTTAAAAATAAAATCAATTGGTTTGCTTAAATTTCAATATAAAGCCTAAATTTGTGAAACAGCCAAACATAATAGAGACAGACTTTTCAAGTAAGTTGTATGGAGTCCTGGAGTAACTGAATGGGCAGAGAGAGATAGAAAGAAGTTAGGAGAACACGCTGATACAGCGTATTGCTGCACCCACCACAAGATAAATCAACTCAGGATCCTAGATTATGACCCTAGTGCAGCCATACAATGGGTGACACCTCAGCACCACACTAGCTCAGATGGAATGGAACAGTGTGAAGTTTTTTATGGTGGCTGGAGTGCCAATTCTGCCACCAACCCCCAGGTTTTTCCCTGCAGGTTGGAGGGCCTACATGCAGGGCTGGATGCAGATTAACACCATACCCAGCTAAATGAAAGAAGCTACTTGGCTTTTATAGATTATGTGAGTAAATAAATAACTGCTCATAGATGTACTTAGCTCATTAAAAATTATATTGAATAATTATCACATAAATTAAATGACACTGAAAAGTGTATCTGTTTTAGAAATAGTTCTCAATAGAATTAGTGTCTCGTTAACAGTCACTATTCAAATACAATTATGGACAAAACAGACCTAAACAGTGCATTGAATGAGTGTGGTAAAGTGAGGTCCGCGGCTGATTGGCTTTTTTTGAGTAACTACTGCCAGACTTGCGTCTTCAGGTGGGGGTGTGGTAGCAGGGCGAGAGCGGTTCCCATGTGAGATGCGGGAGCAGACGGCCCTGCACATAGTGCACAGGTGCAGATTGGCCATGACCCTAATTGGTGCCGGGAGCTGCTGATTGCTGCAGCTATAATAATAATAATAATACATTTTATTTATATAGCGCCTTTCCCATGCTCAAGGCACTTACAGAATATAAGAAAGAAGGGTATACAGTATATAGCATTGTACAATCCAGATAAATAAATAAAGAAGATTACGACAGTGAATTCAGAGAAAAAAAAGAAAAGCCTAACAGACAACATAATTGATGGTCTAGCACACACACAAACAGGATACATGAGCATCTTGACAGAGAAGTAAACTGAGAGAAGGGTAATAAGTTCAAGTAGAGCTAAAAGCCTTCCTGAACAGATGAGTTTTGAGTTGTTTTTTAAAAGAATTCATGGAGTCAGCTGACCTGATTAATTTTGGTAGGTCATTCCAGAGTCTGGGCGCTATACAGCTGAAGGCCTTGTCACCCATGGAGTGTAGATTAGTGTGGGGCACAACAAGATCGCCAGAATCAGATGACCTTAGTGGGCGGGCAGGCACATAGTGATGGAGAAGGTCACTGGTGTAGTGTGGCGCGAGGTTATTTAAGGCTTTGTAGGTTATGAGTAGGGTTTTACATTCAATTCTGTAAGACACAGGGAGCCAGTGAAGACAGAGCAGGATGGGTGTGATGTGCTCGCTGCTGCTGGTTCGAGTAAGGACTCTTGCAGCTGAGTTTTGAAAAAGCTGGAGCTGTGATATAAGATTAGAAGGGGCACCTGCCAGTAGGGAATTACAATAATCGATGCGGGATGTGATAAAAGCATGGACATGTTTCTCAGCATTAGAAAAGGAGAGGAAGGAGAGAACACGGGATATGCTTTGGAGGTGAAAGTAAGAAAGTTTCTTAATGTGATTTATGTGGCCGGAATAAGAGAGGCAGGAATCAAAAATGCCACCAAGATTCTTTACAGTAGAGGCAGGTCTGATGAGATCACCGCCAAGATGGACTGGGAAGGACAGCTATGCCACATCCCCAATTTAAATGGGAAGGGAGAGTGCAAGAAGGGGGAAGAATCTATACTAATAAAAGGAAAAGCCCTCACTGACTCACTGACTGACTGACTGACTGACTCATCACTAATTCTCCAACTTCCCGTGTAGGTGGAAGGCTGAAATTTGGCAGGCTCATTCCTTACAGCTTACTTACAAAAGTTAGGCAGGTTTCATTTCGAAATTCAAAGCGTAACGGTCATAACTGGAACCTCTTTTTTGTCCATATACTGTAATGGACTGCAGCTCGCTGGCCGCGGGAGGCGGAGTTGCGTATCACGTCATCACGGCTCCCACATAATCACGTGAACTGACTGTGAATGCAGTACGTAGAAAACAAGGAAGAGCCCCAAAGAGCGCTGAAGAAAACATTCATTACACAATTGAGAAGGCAGCGAAACAATAAGAAGCGAGCGAGTGACGCATACAAGCATATACATAAGTGCAGCTACGGCGGAAACAAAGCACGGTGTAAACCGTAAGTTTAAATTAAGTTTGGCAAGATTGCTTTTCTCCTGTACAACTATACGTTGCATTCTCAACAGTAAGCTTGCACTACTTAGACATATTACAACCTGAGTGCTGAACTGACAACGTGGTATACAAAGAGAACTATAACAATCGTAATAAACGAACAATAAAACAGCGGAGAAACCGTGGATTAAATAAAAAGGCTGCTTCCTTGGTGAAGCAAGGAAAAAGGATGGCCTTATATGGCGTTCGTTTATAAAACAGCGGAGAAGCTGTGTAAAGACTGCTTCACAAAAAAACAGCAGAGCGCCTTATATGAGCAGGCAGTCAGCTAAAGAAGGGAATCAATAAATAACTATAATCGTAATAAACGAACAAAAAATAGTGGAGAATCCACGGATTACATAAAGGAAATAGGTACCTGAACAGAAAAGTGAGTCTCAAATACCTACACAATAACTATAACAATCGTAATAAACGAACAATAAAACAATACAGAACCACTAAGCAAGGAGAAAGGACGGCCTTATATGCCGTTCGTTTATAAAACAGCGGACAGGCTGTGTAAAGGCAGCTTCACAAAAAAACAGATCCTTAACAAATTGTTATTGGTATATTTTCCCTCAATTTAAAAAGGTTTTCTTTTCTTCTTAATTAAAATTTAAAAGCAATACTTCATCGCTGCGAAGCGAGGGAATTTGGCTATATGCAGTGAGTGTGAATGCCTGATGAGCCCAGAATTAGGGCGAAACACGTGTCGCGTAATCTTTGCATTATTTGACAGTAAACTATTGTCAACCATTCTATGATCTGCTTCTCACAACTGAGGGCACCGTGGTGGATGTTAGCTGACTTGCTGGCCAACCACAAGCGTTACCTGGTAGGTAACCACCCATACAATCAGATTGTGATTCAGACTACGAATGCCGTGAATGTAATTACCCCGATCTACATGCTGTCAAATAAACGAACCACACGCTGTGGCGCAATGTTAGGGGCTTTGCCTCTAGCGCTGACGTCCGATGTTCGATTCCCGTAAGGGAGTGCAGTGAGTGTGTACGCCTGATGAGCCCAGAATTAGGGTGAAACACGTGTCGCGTACTCTTTGCATTATTTGACAGTAAACTATTTTCAACCATTCTATGATCTGCTTCTCACAACTGAAGGCACCGTGGTGGATGTTAGCTGACTTGCTGGCCAACCATAAGCGTTACCTGGTAGATAACCACCCATACAATCAGATTGTGATTCAGACGCGAATGCCGTGAATATATTTATTTATATATATATATATATATATATATATATATATATATATATATGTGTGAATGTATGTATGTATGTATATATGTATGTCTATATTTATATATATATATATATATATGTGTATATATATGTAGATATGTAAATTTGTATATGTATATATTTATGTATATGTGGATGTGTATATGTATGTATATATATGTATATCTGCGGTGGGTTGGCACCCTGCCCGGGATTGGTTCCTGCCTTGTGCCCTGTGTTGGCTGGGATTGGCTCCAGCAGACCCCCGTGACCCTGTGTTCGGATTCAGCGGGTTGGATAATAGATGGATGGATATATGCATATGTAGATATGTGTATATGTAGATATGTATATATATATATGTATATATTTATATGTATATATATATGTTTACATAACCTCTTTAACACACTACTTCTCCGCTGCGAAGAGCGGGTATTTTGCTAGTCAAAAGAATCAAAAGGAAAAAGGTCAATTGGAAGAAAAGAAAGAAGGTTAAAAGGATGGAGAGAGAGAAAAGGCAGGAGCAAGCGAGAGATCGGGTGTAAGTGAGTGCCAAAAAGGCAGCGAAGGCAGAGAGCCAGGAGGAAGTCCCTAGGAATGTGTGGGCAATGCTTGGGGGCTGATGGCCACTCCAGATGAGTGACCTGGGAGCTAGAGTGGCTGAAGCAGTTGTAGCAACTTGCCGGAGAGAGGCAGCACAGCTGCAGGGGAGTGAGGCCGAGAGAGGCGTTCTACTGGTGGTGTCATGGACCATAAGGATGCAAGTGTGGCAGCGAAAGTCTGAGGCTTGATGGGGTGCCCGGCCTGGAGCCATAGAGGAATACAAGGGGCCTGAGTCTAGAAGCAGCACTGAAGGTGGGCTGATTTGCAGGTTAGGCACTTCCTTGGCTGTAACAGCCTGTGTTGGGTTTAGTCAAGGAGATGTTTGATTTTAAAGACTGCACCCGGGCTCATGGTTTTTAAAGACACTTTCCTGCCATTTGTTTTAACCTTGTTTTAATGGATTCTCTATTTAAAATTTTAACCTCCACCAATGCATGTTTAATAGGATTATTTATTGACAATTTTTGCACTTTTTGGACACTTGTTTGATTCGTTTTATAAAAGCACTCTAGCACTTTTCACCATCCCTTTGCTCATAATACTTTATGTGTAATTATGGTCATATAAATTACTTCACCAAAGTGTGTGATGTTGTAATTAATTTTTTTAATCATATAAAAAAAGATCTAATTTCTACAGCTTATACTGAATATGATTTGTAATCTATATGTTTATTTGATCACTTGAGTTTCCTGTCTTATTAAAGATTGTATAGAATGTCTTACATGTCTTATTAAAGATTGTACAGAAAAAATGAGTGTGACTTTAACTATTTGACACTGTCTTAAATGGCTGAAAAATGTCTGCCAACAATCATAAGCATGTTTGGATAAGAGTTTACTTTTCACACCCTAGAATTGTTGTGCCTATGAACTTGCAAGCAGCACAGCAAGCAGTCTATCTGAGAAAGTACAGAACACCACGGAGGAAGGATCACACAGCAAAGAGAAAGAGTGCACTACAATGCAAGAGGAATCCTCCATTTGAACCTGGGACAACAACAACACCACACATCAAACATCCTCTGTAAAGACTTGGTATTGCAAAACTGTTTATCTGTGCCAAGATAAATTATAACTCTAAATAGCAATTAAACAACTAATTTCTTCTATGTTCCATGTTTGTCTGTCTAGTCAGTCTTGTTTCCTTTCAATATATGAGCAGTTATCATATTTCTATAATTCTTGTGTTAATACATTTTATTATTCTGCTTCTTAAAATGCTTCAGTTGCCTTGATATAGGTCTAATGGCCAGAGACCACCTCATATAACAGAGAAAAGTAAAGAAAATAAAGTAGGAGCCATACCAAATTATTTAATTAATTACCATAATTGCTGAAGGCAAGATGGATAATTAATCAACCAAGTAAATCTCACCATATTTTTTCAAACATCAAGAGAGTGAAGCCGCCTGTGTAACAGATTAAAAGTCTTACCTGTATTTATTAAAAAAGGTGGTAATATCTTTAATTACAGACAGTTCAAATTCATTTAATTTTAGCCTATATTATTTTTAAAAGTAAAAAATATGATTCTTATAACAAATCAAACTGAGCAATTTTAACAAAATTTAGCATCAACCTGGTACAATTAAGTCTTAGACACATCAACTTGGTGGGTATTGTGCACTTTCTAATGTGCAGGTTAACATAAGTTTGCCTTGCAGGAGTCATTCATCCTCCTTCCAAATAATCTCATTGTCTACTGTGGTATAAGAGGCAATAAATGCTAAAAATTAATATTCCAACATAAGACTCTTTTTTAATATTAAACATTTTTAATATTAAAAACAGTTTACTTATAATCCACTTCATTAGGTAAACCTGTTCAACTGCTTATTAATGCAAATATTTAATCAGCCTGTCACATGGCAGCAACTCAATGCATTTAGGCATGAAGACATTGTCAAGATGACCTCCTGAAGTTCAAACTGAGCATCAGAATGGCGAAGAAATATGACTTAAGTAACTTTGAACGTAGTATTGTTGTTGGTTCCAGATGGGCTGGTCTTGAGTATTTCAGAAACTGATCTACTGGAATTTTCACACACAACCATCTCTATGGTTTACAGAGAATGGCCTGAAAAAGGGAAAATATCCAGAGAGAGGCAGTTCTCTAGGTGAAAATGCCTTGTTGATGCCAGAGGTCAGAGGAGAATGGTCAGACCGGTTCAAGCTGATAGAAAGGTAATAATAACTCAAATAATCACTCATTAAAACCTAGATATGCAGAAGAGCATCGCTGAATGTACAACATGTTGAATCTTGATGTTACATGGGCTACAGCAGCAGGAGACCACACCGGGTGCCACTACTGTCAGCTAAGTAAACAGGCAACTGAGGCTACAATTCACATGGGCTCACCAAAATTGGAGAATAGAAGATTGGATAAACATTGCCTGATCTGATGAGTCTCAATTTCTGCTGCAACATTCGAATGGTATGGTCAGAATTTGGTGTCAATGACATGGATCCATCATGCCTTGTATCAACAGTTCATGCTGGGAATGATGGCAAAATGGTGTGGGGGGTATTTTCTTGGCACACTCTGGGTCTCTTAGTAGCAAATGAGCATCGTTTAAATGTCACAGCTTTCCTGAGCATGTCCATCCCTTTTTGACTGCATTGTACCCAATGTACGGCAATTCTAAAGACAAAAGTGGGTCCAACCCGGTACTAGTAAGGTGTACCTAATAAAGTGGCCAGTGAGTGTATTTGTAACATAATCTTGCAAAATATAAAAAGAAATTATACATTTTGGATAAGCATTTGATACAGGTGTGTGACTGATAAAAGCACACTCTATGTTGTGTTCTTCAACAGTAAAGTTAAACTGATTTTCAAAATATTTGAAATTGTTATCTCTGAACAAAAAAGGTAAACAGGAAGCCTTTTACATTTGTACTTGTAACAATGTAATAAAAACAAACATAAACATCTTCTCTTATTAAGGGGACTGTCTATGCAAAGTACTGAAAGTACAAGAAGACTTAATAAAATTAGGAAGGGTGTGAGTAAGCAACATAAATGTACCAACACTTAAAAAAAATAGAAATCCACAAATGCAACTGTAACTCCCATTTTCATAGATGCAGAAATTTATTCTAACAGTATGCGCATTCTATATGAATTTTCTGATGGCACCAGATAAATACAGTAGATACTCCAGGGTAAGTCCATCTGTGAATAAGTCGAAACCTCGATTTTTCTAGCCAAAATACCATGAAAAATGTGACACTGCTAAAAACGCCGACTGTAAAAACTTTAAAGGAAATTGGTACTGGAAAGCATAGCATTTGAGAATGAGAGACAGAACTTTACTGTCATTGTGCCACCACAACAAAATTAAAATGAATATTAATTTTTAAAGTAACAAGTAGCCTAGCACAATACTCTTTTTATTGAAGTAAGGGAACCAGTAATTATTGCAGCATCACTGAGTGAAAGGCAAGAAGCAAACATTTTCTTCAATTCCTGTAATTTAAAGGAATAAACCACCCAAAAATGATATTATTTTAAAAATGTTACATGTCACATGGCATGTCACCAAGCAGATTGTAGTGATGGTCGAGTAACATTTTCAATCTCATGTTTTATTGCATAACCAGAAATAACAGTTTGGGCCAGTTGAAGTATCTATGAGCTTGGGATAATCTGTGCTAATTTGAACAAGACTAAATTTTGAGTACAGTAATCCCTCGCTATATCGCGCTTCGACTTTCGCGGCTTCACTCTATCGCAGATTTTATATGTAAGCATACTTAAATATATATCACGGATTTTTCGCTGGTTCGTGGGTTTCAGTGGTCAATGGGTCTTTTAATTTCTGGTACATGCTTCCTCAGTTGGTTTGCCCAGTTGATTTCATACAAGGGACGCTATTGGCAGATGGCTGAGAAGCTACCCAATCAGAGCACGTATTACTTATTAAATAAAACTCCTCAAATATATTGTGAGAAGGGGGGCGGTTCAGCCCCTAAAGGATACGGACGCTCCTCAAAAAATGCTGAAAGACTACCTTCACATTGCTCCCTTCCTTGCTGGGCTTACTTGTGGCTGCTTTGTTGTACGATATGCTTCCTGCACAGTGCTTCGCATACTTAAAAGCCCAAACAGCACCTATTGATTTTTGATTGTTTGCTTTTCTCTCTCTCTCTCTTGCTCTGACATTCTCTGCTCCTGACGGAAGGTGTGTAAGCAGGGGGGCTGTTAGCACCCTTAGAGGATACGGATGCTCGTCTAAAAAATGCTGAAAGACTACCTTCACATTGCTCCCTTTCTTGCGGCTGCTTTGTCAAGCGATATGCTTCCCGCACGGTGCTTTGCATACATAAAAGCTCGAACAGCACCTATCGGTTTTTGATTGTTTGCTTTTCTCTCTCTCTCTCTCTCTCTCTGACATTCATACTTAAATGCCCAAACAGCACCTTTTGATTTTTGATTGTTTGCTTTTCTCTCTCTCTCTGATGTTCTCTGCTCCTGACGCGCACTCCTTTGAAGAGGAAGATATGTTCACATTCTTTTAATTGTGAGATGGAACTGTCATCTCTGTCTTGTCATGGAGCACGTTTAAACTTTTGAAAAAGAGACAAATGTTTGTTTGCAGTGTCTGAATAAAGTTCCTGTCTCTCTACAACCTCCTGTGTTTCTGTGCAAATCTGTGACCCAAGCGTGACAATGTAAAAATAGCCATATAAACATATGGTTTTTATTTCGCGGATTTTCATCTTTCACGGGGGGTTCTGGAACACAACCTCTGCGATGGAGGAGGGATCACTGTATAGTGCTTTTGTAGTGTGCCTCTGAGCTGCAGACTAGCAGCAAGCCAAGATTAAGACTACACTCGTAAGAAGGTTAAACACTAGAATCTCTGAAGCCTATGGAAAAACTTGTAATCCTGGGCCAACTTAAATTCCCTTGCACCTCCTCATTAGCGTCTTTTGTTTTGCAAAAATGTCGATCAGCACCAGCAGCCTTTTATCCCATTTCCCACCGACGCAGCTTTAGTCATACACAAAGTTGTCCCGGCTCAAGTTTGTTTATCTGGGTGTGAGGTGCCTTGAATTGTATAGAGTAAATAATATATCATTATTTGGAACACATACATTTCATATGTGTTTCGTGTCTACAACAATTGGTGTAAATGTAAGATGACAGGAAATGTGAGGCAAGAAATGTTGACCACGTAACTAGATCAGAAACCTAATTTCATGTTCTATAAATAATTGGCAAAATGCTGACGTGAAGTTTAGAATGTTTGAAGACTGAAGTCCAAATATCAAATAAACACTTTCACAAAAGACACAGATATAACAAAACAAGTGTGGTTTTTTGAAGAATTTAACCAAAGTAAAAGAAATTGGGATAGGGTACGAGACACACACACATATGGCTGGTGTACAGGTAAGAACTGCTGTCTCCAAGTCGAGAGGTGGTGGGTTGGATTCCGGGTCTTTCATGCATTGAACTGTTTTGAGTAGTTAGCGGATATTATTATTATTATTAGAAAATAAAAACATACATTTGATTTATTTGAGTCTGGTACTTGTAAAAGTTAGCATTTTGTTTCATTATTCACCTTTATTCTCTCAGTCACGTTCATGCTCTACCAGATCTGACACTGTTACTTTTCAAATAAAGAGCTGCTATAATAGAGGTGAACTCAGATGAGGATGAGGGTTCTACATCAGAGAAAGAGAGCAAAAGCCCACTAATGTGTCCACTCACACATTAGAACAACGTAGCTGCACCAGGCATAAAGGCGAAAAACGGCACCATTTGGATCCAGCAAGAGGTCGGGTGTCATCCTGCCAGTTAAATCATAACAGAGGGACTTGGACAGCATACAGGCTTGGGCAGATTTGTGGCAGATGAAATTTAATGTCAGTAAATGTAAAGTATTACATGTTGGTAGTTAAAACTTTAGGTTTGAATACACAATGGGAGGTCTGAGAATTGAGAGTACACATTTAGAGAAGAATTTAGGAGTCATAGTGGGCTCAACACTATCAACTTCCAGACAGTGTTCAGAAGCCATTAAGATGGCTAACAGAATGTTAGGTTATATAGCATTATGTTTAGAGTACAAGTCCGATGAGGTTATGCTCAAGCGCAATAATGCACTGGTGAGGCCTTATCTGGAGTACTGTGTACAGTTTTGGTCTCCAGGCTACAAAAAGGACATAGCAGTGCTAGAAAAAGTCCAGAGTAGAGCGATTAAACTAATCTAGGGCTACAGGGGATGAATTATGAAGAAAGATTAAAAGAGCTTAGCTTTTTTAGTTTAAGCCAAAGAAGATTAAAAGGTGACAAGATTGAAGTGTTTAAAATTATGAAGGGAATTAATACAGTGGATCAAGACTGTTATTTTAAAATGAGTTCATGAAGAACACAGAGACACTGTTGGAGACTTGTTAGGGGTAAATTTCACACAAACAAGTTTTGCTTTACACAGAGAACCACAGACACCTGGAATAAGCTACAAAGTACTGTGATAGTAAGACTTTATGAACTTTCAAAACTAGACATGATGTTTTTTAGAAGAATTAAGTGGAGCTTTGTCGGACTGAATGGTCTATTCTTGTGTAGATTGTTCTAGTGTTCTAATGTTCTAATATCACCCAGTAGACACATAAATCTGGCTACACATTAGACCATAAGTGTCGAACTCCGGTCCTCGAGGGCCGCAGTGGCTGCATGTTTTCATTCTAACCATCTTCTTCATTAGTGAGCCGTTTTTTTTTACTGCTAATTAACTTCTTTTGCTTTAGTTTTAATTAACTTGATTCAGGCCCCTTAATTGTCTCTTTTTCCTTAATTAGTAGCCAAACAATAATGAGACATTAAACAAGCCACCATATGACAGAAAAAAACAGAAAAATCAACAGATTTGCAAATGTCTGCTGTGGCAGAATGAGAGCAGCAACAAGCCATTGAATTAAATAACGGGCTTAATTAACAGCAAGAATCAGCTTCTCATTAAGAGACTGGTTGGAGTGAAATTGGTTGGAGTTTGAAATCCCATTTGGTCATCTGTTGGCTCGTTTCACGTCTCATTTCTGTTTGGCTGCCATTTAATGAAGAAACAAATCAATTCAGAGGACTGAATCCTTAAAAACAGGACTATTGAAATGAAGGGAAAAGGAGTTAATTAGCAGTGAAAACGACTCACTGATTAGGAAAAGGTTTAGAATGAAAACCTGTAGCCACTGCGGCCCTCCAGGCCCGGAGTTCAACACCCCTGCATTAGACCTAGTTATCTTCTGTGGTCTTAGAATTGGTGTGACTCAGAAAGAGGATATTGGACTATCCAATTATTGCTGTATTTCCTTTAATGTAACAATGCTAGAACTAAAGAAAAATACATTTTAAAAGGTGTGTTGATGCCTTACCTACCTCTACCTTTTCTAATATTATATACAATTATAAATAATTAGTCTAACTCTACTATGTACTCTAAAAAACGTGTAATGTAAATACTAAGGTCAACAATTTTGATTGGAAAACTGAAAAATGAGGTGGATGTTGTATCTTCGAAAAACTTGTTAAAAAGTCAACCACAGCTATAATACCGTTGGAAGTGACAATTAGACCAGTTGGCTCTGGTACTGATGTGAATAATTGGCCCCAAGGTATTTCTTTATCACAAAGCGTCCAATTTTTCACGAATGTAAGGACAGCACTGCAGCCCACTAAGTGCAAATGGTCTCCAACTACAAAATGTGTTACGTTTTGACAGAACAAAGTGGCACATGTACTTCTAAGCCTACATTCTGTGTAGTGCCATGCTTAAAGGATTCTAATTCAAATGCTGACTTTTAATCATATTGATTGTGAAAACAATTAACAGTTTCAATACATTGCATAAAAATATTCTGGATAAATTTCAGTCAGGTTTCAGACCAAATTATAGTACCAAAACGACATTGGTTAAAATAGTCAATGACTTGCGTCTTAATGCTGATTCAAATAACCTATCAGTTCCTGAGTGCAGCATTTGACATTATTAATCACAGAATTCGTATTGACTGCTTTAGACAGTGGGTTAGACTTTCTGGCAGTGACTTGAGTTGGTTTAACTCATATTACAGGAGGATAATTCTTTTTCAGTTGTGGCAATTACACATCAGAGATTCATGATAATATGTATAGGGGGCCACAAGGGTTTATTTTGAAACATTAATAATCTCAGTCTACATGCTCCCAATAAGCCTATTCATTTCAAAACATAAAGAGATTGATCAGTTATGCAGTCAATACACAAATTTACCACTAAATGCAGATGACCCTCTAATGCCTCAAACTCACAACCTCTGGATTATAAATCAGCAGCTCTTACCACTGCACCACAGAAGCTGTTGTAGTGTACTTGTACCTTTTGTGAAAGTGTTTATTTGATATCTGCCCATCAGCCTTCACATATTATACAGTTAGTGTCTACACTTTGTCATTTATTACTAAAACATAAAAAACGTTTCTGTTTTAACGATATGTTTACATAGATTGTTGTAGACACAGAACACACATGAAATTATTTACTCTATAGAATTCTAGGTAGCTCACTCCCAGATAATCAAGGCAGGAACTGGGAGTACTTCTTGCCTGTTCTGCGGCAGTAGGGGGGGGGGATCTTGTAGCAGGCTGCTTCCTGCTTGGGCTTATCGACATATTTGCAAGACAAAAGACGCTGACGGAGAAGTGCGAAGGGATTTAAGGTGGGCCGGATTTATGAGTTTTTTCGTAGGCTCTGGTAATTCTAATGTTAACAAGGTTTTCTCTTAAACACTTAAGTTACTAACAACACTAACACTACTTTATACTGAAGGTTGAAGGAAATTAGATTTCATTAAATGTTATTCTATTTGCTCTTTTATAGGTTACTCATTAATTCCTACTTTTGTCTGTTTTTGTTTTATTTTACCAAGACTCTGCGGGGCCAATAAGCATCACTGCCCCATGACCTTAGCATGCTGCTACTGCATGACTGTGATGGAGCAGGTTGAATCTTGGCTCCCTCTTCTATAATTGGAGCCTCTTGCACCCGATACCATTAGTACCACAACCAAGATGAGCATGGCAGATGAGGACAAAACACACCAAGCAAGGGGATGGTGAAAAGTGCAAGTGCTTTTATTAACAAAACAACAAAAATGAGTGTTCAAAAAGTGCACTGCTCCCATATTGTCAATAAATAATCCATAAAATGAAGTGTTATGGTGGGGGGGGGGGGGGGGGGGAGATTAAAATCCAATAAATATATAATCCATTAAAACGAGGTAAAAATTTAGGCAGGAGTCTTTAAAATTCTCAATTCCCCGGTGCTTCCCTTTAATACCGACGTCTCTCTTGCTAATCGTACTTGGACCTCACTACCAGAGAGATTTAGACCAACAGGCCCAGACATCCTTCAAATCTGGCCTGTGTCCCTGCTGCCTGATCTACCATGTTCCACATGTTCTACAATTCGTTCCAAACCTCTGGTCGTAAACCAATTTGGTCATGAATCGAAGCAATTTCCCCCATAGGATTGTATGTAAATACAATTAATCCGTTCCAGACCGTACGAACTGTATGTAAATATATTTTTTTAAAGATTTTTAAGCACAAATATAGTTAATTACACCATAGAATGCACAGTGTAATAGTAAACTAATGTAAAAACATTGAATAACACTGACACAAACACCCAGGCTCCCTGCTCAGCTGCACGCGCAGGCTCGCTCTCTCTCAGCAGCATGCGAGCCCTCTCTCTCTCTCACTCTCTCTCAGCAGCACGCGAGCCCTCTCTCTCTCTCTCTCTGTCAGCAGCACGCGAGCCCCCTCTCTCTCTGTAACATTGCAGCAGTTCGCGCTACAGCCTTACAATCTGATCGCTGTATAAACACTTTTTATTAAATGAGTTTTAAGCACAGGGGGAAAAAAAAGGAACATTTGAACAAATCCGAACTTTATTTAAAAGCCAACCAAGACAGTAACATTACAGGTGTTCATGCTAATAGCATTACAACCCGATCGCTGTAAACACTCTTTTTAAATGAGTTTTAAGCACAGGGGCAAAAAAGGAACATTTGAACAAATCCGAACTTTATTTAAAAGCCAACCAATACAGTAACATTGCAGGAGTTCACGCTAATAGCATTACAACTCGATCGCTGTAAACACTCTTTTTAAATGAGGTTTAAGCACAGGGAAAAAATGAACATTTGAAAAAAGAGAAAAGTAACATTGCAACACTTTCTTCTCACCACTCTTCACTTGCTTAGAAGCCATGGTTAACTGCAAAAGCACACGAAATACTGTAGAGCACAAAGAGTTAACAGGTAAAGCATGCACGTCTGACTGAGAACAATGAACAGGGAGAGGCTGAACAAGTGCTTAAATACAGTAATCGGCGTGTACGAACCGGAAGGGAAATGAAATAGAGCACAAAGACTTCACAGCGAAAGCATGCACGCACGCACGTGCAAGAACGCACGTCTGACCGAGAACAATGCAACAGGTGCAGAAATCATCGGCACGCACAAACCGAAATGGAAACTGGCTTGTTCGTATACCGAGGTGTGTGGTCGTGAACCGAGGCAAAAGTTTGGCGAAGTTTTTGGTCGTAAACCGAGTTGTACGTGTACCGAGAAGTTCGTGAACTGAGGTTCCACTGTATTGGGGTGAAGCATCCCTTTGCAGAATGGTCGCTATAACCCTACTGTCTGTGCTTTATATACACTTATATATATATTTCTTCTTCTTACATAATTACTAAACAAAATAACAGCTCAACTTAATGTTAACTGCAGTATTTTAACATATTAACTGTATTATTTTCAGCAATACATTAAATAAATCATCCACCACATTTAATTTTTCTAGTTAGAGTAACACATGTAGTCAGCACCAAAGCAACTGTGCTGACTGGTGTTTTCTATTAAAGAAATTAAGTTATTAAGTAATTAAGAATATATTCGTATTTATAATGGTGCAAGAATGGTGACATGTTGCTTGTTGGTTTCATATTGCAAGTAACAATTTCACTGCACTCTGTTTATATGACAGCACCACTTCTAATAACAGTAACTTTTTTATTATTGTAAAATGATGAGGTAAAGCACCAAAAGGCATTTATCAATCATAATTGAGGATTCTTATCAAAGTATGTGGAGCCACTACAGTATTATATATCAGTTTTCAATGTCTTCACTACAATTAGACCCTGAAAAGGCCAGCGCTGATCTTCCTTAGATATGTGTGTTAACATTCTGCAAAATTATTGTTGAAGATTACTGTCTTATGTATGAAGTATGATGAAATTTGAATTTTCCTGTCTCCTAAAGACTAGCGACAATAATACATTACAAACAACTGGCAAAAAAGACAGTAAATACCACATGATACATTGAACACATGAAGGACATGCATTTGGCATTATGAGTTGCTTTATGGCCTGTGGATAAAAACTGTTACGCCAGTGAGTGGTGCCATTGCTAACTGTCCTGTACTTTCTGTCAGTAGCTACGCATATATAAAATATACACATTGATATATTTATATATATGCATGTATAAATGTGTATATATTCATTTATTACAAAAAAGTGTGACTGATAAACTTTATTTTATGTACTTAGTCCATGCAATTTCATAATAAAATTCTAACTTTAAAGTTGCTGTGTGATTAGATGGATTATTTTTACTTTTACAGTCTGGATGCAAAAACTGCGAAAATAGGTATATACATGAAGGTCATTTTATAGCTTTATGTTTTCTTGCTTTATATCTCATTGTGGAAATCAAAGATTAGTACTTTTACAGCACTCGCTGAGTGGAGTGTAGGCAGAGGAAAATGAACAAATGAAATGGTGAGTCAGTAATTGACTTTATCCATCAGCCACCTTGCTCAGTAAACCTGCATGAATTTTAGGGTTTGGGTTAAATATTTTTTTTTTTTTTTTTTTTTACCAATGACTAAAATTTTTGGAAGGGAGTATGTTGAAATGGTTAAGGCTTTGGACCTAGGATTTCTGAGGCTGTGAATTCTGATACTGCTACTGACAATCTGTGATTGTCATAAGCAAGTGATTTCACCTGACTGTGCTACAATTGGCAAAACAAAAGAAATATAATCAATTGTATCACAACTGTAACTTGTCTTAGATAAAAGCAAAACAACAACATTTATTATATAGCACATTTTCATACAAATGATGTAGCTCAAAGTGCTTTACAAGATGAAGAAAGGAAAAAAGAAAAAATATAAAAATTAGGCAATACTAATTAACAAAGAATAAAGTAAGGTCTGATGGCCAGGGAGGACAGAAAAAAAAACTCGAGAGCTAATAATAATAATAATAATAATAATAATAATAATAGGGGGGCGGCACGGTGGCGCAGTGGGTAGCGCTGCTACCTCGCAGTTTGGGGACCTGGGTTCGCCTCCCGGGTCGTCCCTGCGTGGAGTTTGCATGTTCTCCCCGTGTCTGCGTGGATTTCCTCTGGGCACTCCGGTTTCCTCCCACAGTCCAAAGACATGCTGGTTAGGTGGATTGGCGATTCTAAATTGGCCCTGGTGTGTTTGTGTGTGTCCTACGGTGGGTTGGCACCCTGCCCGGGATTGGTTCCTGCCTTGTGCCCTGTGTTGGCTGGGATTGGCTCCAGCAGACCCCCTTGACCCTGTGTTCGGATTCAGCGGGTTGGATAATGGATGGATGGATAATAATAGGTCATTGGAACTGCTTACTACTGAACATGCAAAACACAATTGTCCATGCCTCCATTAAATCAATTCCTGATTTTTTTTTGCTTCTTCTAGTGACTTGATTTTTGTTGATGGTCATTGCCAAACACCATTTTTGCAGAACAGTGGATTCTTTTGAATTGAAATGGGCAATTAGTAGGAATAAGGTAAAATTTGAGTTCATATTATTATCATTATAAGATGTTCATGTTTTCCATTTGTTTACATTGTTCACTCAAGTACAGTATTTTAGCTTTTTAATGTGTTGTACGGGGTCCCACTTTAAAGTTCAGAGATGTGAATGTATATGCAAAACAGTGCTTGAAGTATACAGAAGTGCTGATACTGTATGCATTACACTGATGTATTGACATGAAGAACAAGGAGCATGGTGCAGCAGCTTTGAGCATTGTGACACAATTTCTATGGCTTCCCCATTAGAAATTCAGGCACCACTGTCTAAGACCGTTTATCCCTTTGAGTTTACAGCACTGCAAACGAAGAGTCAGGGTGGGAGGAAGGTTTGGTTTTCAGCACCCCAACTAGGGGATGGAGGTTGACATAGCTGAAGAGATAACCAAGATGAGAGCTTGTACACATCTAAGAGTACTGGAAGTCAACAGCAAAAAACAGTACTTGCAATCCACTGAGCTTTGCATCTTTGTTGAGCTCTGCCGAAGCTTCTCTTTCCATTTCAGAATGTAATAATATCTCTTTTTTCCTGTCCATGACACCACCTTATCTTCAGTTGCCCATCCACCCTATGGGTTTGAGGTGCAATTTGCATGGACTGACAGTCACTTCTGCTGTATCCTGCATTTGCATAAAGCATGCTTACAGTACAATGCATGTAAGTTAGCATATTAATAAATATCGACAAATAAAAAAAATGTATTGACAAATAAAAAAATGTATAGCCTAATTTTCTTTTTTTCTATAACATCACTAAGTTTCAATCAAATCCATCAAAGCATTTTGAGATTTTGGGCTATTTATTTATCCCTAAACAATGATATATCGACATGCTCTTTTTAGCGGATACCCATTGCCCTCGATATACCATACCATACCATAACATTTTCCCAACCTGCTGAATCCCAACACAGGGTCACGGGGTCTGCTGGAGCCAATCCCAGCCAACACAGGGCGCAAGGCAGGAACAAACCCTGGGCAGGGCGCCAGCCCACTGCAGCCTAGATACACCATCCTGCCAAATTTCAGATCTTCAGTTCAGCAAGAAATATTGCTTTTTTATGAGTTTATATATGCACACATATCCATATAGATTGTGTTTAATGTACTTATGTAACTATTTTGAAAGAACCAAGAAAACGAAATCACATCAGATTACTTTGAGATTAATACATCTGTGCATATACAAAAAAATGCTAAAAAAATTAGTGGGCTGGTGCCTTAGGGAATGGACAAGGCAAATGGTTCAAAATCCTCCAAACACTTGCCATGACGCCCTTGTATTTGTAGAAATACAAAGCTAATGACACTTTTTATTAATTTACAAAATTCATTTTATTTTGGAGAAAAGCATCAGCTAAATTAATATAAATCTATTAAAAAAACACTTAACAAAATAAATCTAACAGATATTCAAAATCTCTTAACTCTGATGGTTAAACTACAGCAATCCATTGCATACTGGATTATTGTAAAATATATACAGTACTAAATTATATTATACCAAGGATCAGTTCCAAGTCATTTGTGGAAATCCGTTATTTATTTATTTACTTTTGTAAGACCTTATACCTTGACTCGCCTACCTCACTTATTTTATACTTGTGTTGTTCCTTTCAACGACGCACGCTGCACATCTGGATTGGGCACGTCTATGTAAATATACAAGTATTAACTATATTCAAAGCTACACTATTGTTCAGTAAAAGCGTTAATTTGTGATTATTTTAAACAATCGATTGAAATATACGATATTGTATCGATTGTATATATTATAATGTTGCGATAAGAGCAGTCCTTGACCTCTTTATAATTTTGCGTATTTACAAAAAACGACCTCATTGTCAAAGACGTCAACTGGGAATTCTGGAGTTTAAATTAAAGTTCTCATATTCTGTGTGAGCCGCATTTAGCTACATATGTGCTGCTTTTCGGAGCTGCCTATGAAAATATCAACGCCTTTCTTTTCAGATTCGCTTGTGTACTGACTTTCTATTCCTTAAAAATGTATGCACGTTATATTAATATTAAATCAGACCAGGCCGTGCGGTGTGTATGAGTTTAGCCGAGGCGCTCGTTCCCATTTTCTGAAGAGAAAGTAGGCCACTGTATCCACGGAGCAGCTACTGCCTTAGCCGGAATGCGTTTCACATCCAGGGCGCCAGCTCAAAATGACTCAGTCGTTTCACGAAAACAGCAATGCGCGTGCTCCCTACCTAGTGTAGTTTTTGGCAGATACTAAACCGGTACAAATGCAACGCCTCATTTGCATCTTCACTCAAGACAACGAAATCTGTACATTTCCATGCCAGTAGTGCCCTACTTCTCATACCTACCTTGTCACAGATTGTCGTTTGTTATCCGAATGGCGACAGCTACTGCCCAACCATTTTTTTTACTTTAATTTGACTGTCGTAGTCTGTCAGCGGTGAGCCCTGCAGCAGCCGAACGGAGGCGGGCACGTAGACGACTGGCATTCATATGAGTGAATGAACACGTCCGTGGACTTCAGTCTGACCAATAAATACAGAGATTAACTGACACAATTCACGGTTGAACGTAAAGAAACAAAACACTGGGTATGTTAAAAAACAAGCTTTTTTAAATACAGTAGACTAATAATATATAATAAAGATAAACTTCGCACTTTAAATAATGCTCGATTTTTAAGCAGAATCAGGCATTGCAGCCTGTTAATAGGATGCACAAATTAAACTAAAGCTGAACCTTCCAATAATTAAAAAATACAATTTTTGTCCAAAGAAAAGAAGTTTCTTAAGTATTATATACTGCATATTTTTTGTTGTGAGTTTAGTAATTCAGCCTAACGATGAAAAAGGGTCACATTGTTGAAGATTATACACTTAAAAATTATAAGTAGAAAAGCACTGATCTGTGCTAGAATTTAATGTACATTCCCCCTGAGATGTGTCTGTTACTGGTATCCCGTCCAGTGATGCAAACCTACTGCAAGTTGAACAAGTTCTAGGCCCCATCAGCATTACTGTAGTTTAAGTGTTAAGTGTTTTCAATAAATGATTGCTGAACTGTCTGTTCTTTATTAAACCAATGTTTTTAAGCAGATAAGCAGAAAAATCTGAAACCACATCAAAACAAAAAAATAAAATATGGATAATATGAATGTAACTCTCCTGCCTTCCGCCATGTGCTGGCTGGGATTGGCTCCAGCAGACCCCCGTGACCCTGTAGTTAGGATACAGTGGGTTGGATAATGGATGGATGGATGAATGTAATTAATTAAAATATTACTTGGTACTGTATAAGCAACATGTAATACTTTATTAATCATAAGTTGATTAAATTTATGGCTATACTTTATATATTATACTATCATGAAAGCCATCTATTAATTTTCTGAACCCACTTGATCCAATTTCAGGATCACTGGCAAAATAATGGACACTAATACCTGGACAATTAAGAGGTACCAGTTAACTGTCATTTGCAGATCTTTGACACCCAGGGGAAAAATACTGTGGTACCCGGAGAAAATCTCATACAGAAATGAACAGAATACAGAAACTCCATACTGTGAATAGGCCAGGTTTCAAAACCAGTCTCCTGGTGCTGTAATGCCAACTGTTAATCCATGTCACCCACATGTCACCCCTAAAATGAAAGACAACTGATAACTGATGTTATTCACTGCTATTAAAATGAAATGCTTTTATTTCATTTATCAATAGGGATATGCCAGGCTAGAACTGTGGATCATTAAAAAAAACTCTATAAAAACAACTTTTTTTCTGTAGCTACATTTTAGTTTTACTCCTAATATACTATAGATGCACAGATTTGTTATATTCTTCATGGATTTACAATCATTATCTGTATTTCTTTCTTTTCAATTTTTTGTATGGCTTTTATTGCCACCAGCACCTATGCAGCTGACTGTGATGTTTGAATGTAAGTAGCTGCCCCAGCTATCCACGAGACCTGCTGCATCAAATCCTTTAGGACTAAAGGACCTACTTTAGTAAGTTTATGTTAGGTAGAATGCTCAGTGGGTGCTGGTGGTCCTTTGGGCCTTGGAACCCCTGCTTTATTTTCCAGCTTATTTGGAGGGTTTTTTTATGTTTTCTGTCCTCCCAGACCATCTGACCATATCATCAGTCTCATCTTTAGAGACTTAGAAAAATTATACTCTAAGGACTCCGCCTTTCTGCTTATTATATACTGTATCTTTTTATGTAAGTTGGTATTGATTTATTTTTTATTTATTCATTATTATTCTTACCTACTTTTAATTTGTTTTTCTTTTCTTGCAGCTTCGACATCTTGTAAAGCACATTAAGCTACATCCTGTGCATAAAAATGTGCCTATAGAAATAAATGTTTTTATGATGAATACAACATAAACATTTAGATAATTTTCCAGATATCATTTTCTGTTTATTTTGTTATATAAAACTAAGAGAACTAAGTGGAACTGAAAGATTGTTCCGCAATGACGTTTCTTTATAATTTATCAGGACAATCAGATTAAAATCAGAATACTGTAGTTATGTAATACTAATATTTACATAATTCACATTGAATGTTGTTAAACATAATAAATATGACAGCAGACATTTTCACCAATGATTGTATGGCCTGCATGTACAACGTTCATGCATGGCTGACTCATGTCAAGACACACCCTAAAAAATAATTCAGGAGACCTTTAGCAAATAATTAAATAAATGCATGATTAGAAGTTAAAAATTCAAAATTAATACTTTTGTTGAACTTTCTGAATTTCAAACATTATTTAATATGTTGTTTTGCACATCAATAACAGCACATTATTTCAACTTACTAATGTAAGTAATTTGAATTCCATTTAATTAATTTACAGATTAAAAAAAAATAAGTTGTGATAACTTTATCAAGTTGGTACGGTGACATGATTTCTGTCTACCTTTATTTGTAATGGGATGTCTAAGTTTCCCCCCACTTAACATATTTGCACAAGTTCATGGCATGTTAGTTGCCTGCTGAACAGCACTGTCTGCAGTGCAGAAAGACCCACATAGAGTGAGCATTAATTACTTTATTCACTTTCCTTTGACCAAAGTGATGTCTGTTTACAGGCTTTGGTTCATGATATGCAGCCAGATGATCACTTGAATAAATATGCTATTCTTTACAAGTTTCAGTTAGGTTTTAGAACAAATCACAGTACAGAAACTGCTCTTGTTAAAGTAGTAAATGCAGACAGAGGCCGTTTATCTGTTCTCATCCTCTTAGATCTGAGTGCTATATTTAATACCATTGATCACAATATTCTTATAAGTCGCCTGAGTCAGTGGGTAGTCCTCTCTGGCAGTGTCTTAAATTGGTTTGAGTCTTACTTGACAGGTAGAAAATTCTTTCATAGTTGTGGTAATTATACTTCAAAGACACATGGTATAATGGTGTTCCACAAGGATCTATCCTGGGTCCAGTGCTCTTTTCGATCTATATGCTTCCATTAGGTCATGATTATCTTGGTGCATAATGTGAGCTACCACAGCTATGCTGATGACACATAACTGTACAGTATTTATCAATAGCGCCAGATGACCACAACTCTCTTGTCTCACTGACACAATGACTTACTTGTGTTTCTGAATGGATGAGTTGTAATTTTCTCAAACTAAATAAGGAGAAATCAGAAATCTTAATGATTGGCAAAAATGGATAATTGAGGGTATTAGAAATAAACTTGATCCATTAGGCTTGAAAGTTAAGACAGAGGTAAAGAATTTAATCAGATAACTAGGTCAGCATGTTTTCTCTTAAGAAATATAGCAAAAATTTTTTTTTCATGGATCCAAAATCCGTACTAACCCCTACTTTCTCTGCTGTACTTTTTCTGGTTTTCTGTGGTGGCGATCTGCGTCACCACCACCTGATCAAAGCAGTGTTCAGTCCCTACAATGACGGATTGAAGGCCAGAGGTCCACATGACCATCATTGTCTAATTCTTGTACATGAAGCCTGAAAACCATGAGGACTGATTTAGATCATTTATGTTAGGTAGAATGCCTAATGGCGGCTGGGCCATCTCACGGATTTGGAACCCCTGCGGATTTTGTGATTTTTTTTCTCCAGCCCTCTGGAGTTTTTTTCGTTTTTTTCTGACCTCTCTGGCCATTGAACCTTACTTTATTCTTTGTTAATTACTATTGCTTAATTTTTATATATTTTTTTCTTACTTCATCTTGTAAAGAAAGCACTTTGAGCTACATTATTTCTATGAAAACGTGCTATACAAATAAATGTTGTTGTTGTTAATATAACAAACAATACTTTTTTATGCTGATTTCACAATATATCTTGAAAATGTTAACAAATAACAATAAACTTTTTAGAACAACATAAACGTGTAATTTGTCATCTTAAAAGATTATTTTACTAAATATATTTACTAAGGACACAACAAATAAAGAGGCAGCACAGTAGCTCAATTGTAACACAGCTCTTTCATAATGAGACCTGGGTTTGTGTCCTTAGGGAGATAGGTGATGCTCAGAATACATCTTCTTTGGAACACTTTAATTTTTTTGTTTAGCCAATTCAATTATTATGCTAATTATTAAGTACATGGTAATTTAAAATGCTTTTAAGCGCAAAGGAAAGGCTAATTACTTTACTCATTGAAGTGTGTTGAACCTTCCCTAATTTAAACAGAAGTTGACATAGCTCAAAAAGCTTGATGCGATCTGTTGCATTATTTATTTTTTTAGACCTGAAACATTAGTTTTCAGAGTGATTTTTCCCATGAAACACTTGGCTTCTAACTTCCCATAACAGTTAGTTTGTATTTGTTTCCCAGTGTCAAATTAAAATACATTATATTATTTTAAACAAAACCAGTTAGAGAATCAACTAAGTAATGAAGCAAGCTTATAATGAAATGAAATTATAAAACAAGATAAATAAATACATTAATAAAGAAAACAAGGAAAATATTTATAATTAGTAAATGTTTTTGCAATCCTTGAAGTGTTAATTGACTACTCTAATCTACTGTTGTTAAACTGTATTTTTGTGCCATAAAATAGATAGCTAGATCCTTGTTGTTTATTGAGGTAATTATCAGGAAAAATAATTAAACTGGTCAGGAAAGAGATTGATGAGGCATATTTTGTTTGTGTTTGTGTTTTTATTTTTATATGCCCATTTTCTGTTTCTGATTTTTCTATTACTGAATTGTAGGAAATCACAGCATATCCTGGCAGTAACACATACAATGCAAGAGTCAACCCTGAACATTACATCAGTCTAGCAAGTGCACACGCATGCATACATCAGCATTTGTTCACATATGACCACAGAGAGTTGCAAGTTAACCCAATATACACACGTATGTGAAAAAATCTTAGCATCTAGAGAAAACCTGCATGGACACCGGCAGAACTAATGAACTCCATACAAACAGTGGCCAGGCTGGACTTTAAAAATTGGTTCCCTGGGTCATGAGCCATCAAATTTAATAATGCATCATGGTGGCACCACTTTTTTATGTGCATATGGTTTTTTTTGTATTGGGGTGGCAGGGTAGAAGTTGTGAACTTTGTTTTGATTTCTAGAGTGGTCATTATTCACATTTAAGTTTGTGCATTTCATCATTACCTCATGAGCTATCTCTCTTCCTCATCCTAAAGACATCCATGTTAAATTCATTCCCTCAGTGCTGATGTATATATATATATATATATATATATATATATATATATATATATATATATATATATATATATATATATATATAAACTGCTCAAAAAAATGAAAGGAACACTTTTTAATCAGAGTATAA
Organism: Erpetoichthys calabaricus; assembly: GCF_900747795.2. Lineage (NCBI taxonomy): Eukaryota > Metazoa > Chordata > Cladistia > Polypteriformes > Polypteridae > Erpetoichthys > Erpetoichthys calabaricus. The sequence continues at coordinate 105,723,749 of NC_041402.2, read as the reverse complement.
CATCAAGTCAATGAAACTTCTGAGATATTGATCTGGTCAGTTAAGTATCAGAGGGGGCTGTTAATCAGTTTCAGCTGCTTTGGTGTTAATGAAATTAACAACAGGTGCACTATCATCTTTTCTGACTGTATTTTCACTAGTTTTGCATCTGGCTATGGTCAGTGTCACTAATGGTAGCATGAGGCAATACCTGAACCCTAAAGAGGTTACACAGGTAGTTCAACCTCTCCAAGATGGCACATCAATATGTGCCATTGCCAGAAGGTTTGCTGCATCTCCCAGCACAGTCTCAAAGGCATGGAGGAGATTCTAGGAGACAGGCAGTTACTCTAGGAGAGCTGGATAGAGCCGTAGAAGGTCCTTAACCCATCAGCAGGACTGGTATCTCCTCCATTGGGCAAGGAGGAACAGGATGAGCACTGCCAGAGCCCTACAAAATGACCTCCAGCAGGCCACTGGTGTGAATGTCTCTGACTATCCATCAGAAACAGACTTCATAAGGGTGACCTGAGGGCCCGATGTCCTCTAGTGGGCCCTGTGCTCACTGCCCAGCACAGTGGAGCTCGATTAGCATTTGCATTGGAATACCAGAATTGGCAGGTCCAACCCTGGCGCCCTGTGCTTCTCACAGATGAGAGCAGGTTCACTCTGAGCACATGTGACAGACGTGAAAGGGTCTGGAGAAGCCGTGGAGAATGTTATGCTACCTATAACATCGTTCAGCATGACCGGTTTGGTGGTGGATCAGTGATGGTCTGGGGAGGCATATCCATGGAGGGTTGCACAGACCTCTACAGGCTAGACAACGGCACCTTGACTGCCATTAGGTATCGGGATGAAATCCTCTGACCCACTGTCAGACTCTATGCTGGTGCAGTGGGTCCTGAGTTCCTCCTGGTGCACGACAATGCCTGGCCTCATGTGGTGAGAGTACACAGCCAGTTCCTGGAGGATGAAGGAATTGATACCATTGACTGGGCCCCATGCTTGCCTGGCCAAAATCCAATAGAACACCTCTGGGTAATTATGTTTCGGTCCATCTGACGCTGCCAGGTTGCCCCTCAGACTGTCCAGGAGCTCTACAATGCCCTGGTCCAGATCTGGGAGAAGATCCCCCAGGACACCATCTGTCATCTCATTAGGAGCATGCCTCAACATTGTCAGGCGTACATATAAGCATGTGGAGGTCATACAAACTACTGAGTACGATTTTGACTTGCTGAAATGAAATTTCAGCAAAATGGACTAGCCGGCCACATAATTTTTTCACTTTGAATTTCGGGGTGTCTTTGAATTCAACCCTCTGTATGTTGATTATTTTCATTTCCATCAAACGATGCGGCATCCTTTCATTCCTAACACATTACCAGTCCATATCAGTATAGATGTCCAGCTTGATTTTTTTCGCATTTTCTCCCATGTGTTTTCAAAGTGTTCCTTTATTTTTTTTAAGCAGTTTATAATAATTGTTTCATCTGATGCCCTGTTTACTGTTGGATCCAACCTTGCAATCTGCTGCTGCTATGAAATGTTTTGGTCCCCTGTAATCAAAAAAACAGGTTTAGAAAAGAGGTGAATCTATATGTTATTATTTTTTACCTTCATACAGTTTTAAGAGCCACTTCTCTGTATTTTGCAGAAACCATTTTCCTCAACAAATCAGGATTATGATTGCAGCTGAGAAAATTTTTAAAAGGTAGCATTAAGTTAAATGTGAGCATGCTTTTATAATTTCAACTGATATATTTTAAATTTTGTAAAATTATGTACTTTAAAGGTAAATTTTCCATTGTTGTGCAGTAAAGTGTTTGTTTTCAATAGAAATGAAGCTGAAGCGTTCTACAGATAATGTATGCATGAATTTTGGAAGTGTCTTGTCTAGTAGTCACAATAATAGGGAATATACATCTTAATTGTTTTATAAACTAAATTTTCATTAACATAAGAGGTATTATTTATTCAAAAAAACAAATTAAGGTTTCAGATACTAACATGTTGACCCTGAACTGTTCTCATAATGGTGTGAAGTATTACATAATGCTCAGGCTAAACAAAGAAAACTGTGAGCTACAGGTCTGTGCCTTAATTTTTCTTGGTAAGGTAAAAAATAACATTTCACATATAATTTTGTTTATCACATCAAAAGAGAAAACATGGTTCATGATTATTCATCAGATGTAAAAGGTAACAGATATGGTGATAGTCACTAAATAGAATTTTTCATGGAGATAGCAACTTAAAAAAGCAGCATACACTGGCAAATCTGAATTATATACAAAGAGACTGAAGCTTAAAACAAAAGATTGTTACAAAAATTTGAAACCCTAACAAAACATATGTAAACAAGGAAAGATTAATTTGCTCTCCTTTGAAAGGTACTGTATTTGATAGGGAAATGCGTGTGCCTATATGTATGAACACAACAGAAAGTTTCCTTCTGCCATAGCTGTGAATAGAGAGTTATACCAAGAAAATAGCCAAAGTCACACAATCACAATTAGAAGAATATTTACAGACTCAATAAGTCTGATTATCCGCCAGACCAGGGGTTGGCACTGTCAGATAACACTTTCTCTTTTCCTCCTCTGCAGATCATCAGAAGGAAGTCCCATCTGATAACCTCACTTCTTGTCCCTGCTCCACTGATCTCAATTTCGGTCCCTGCTCTCCTGACCTCACTTCTGGTCCCAGCTTTCTCGACATCACTTCCTCCTCTGATTATATATAACCACCATTTCGTCTACTGCAATTTAGGTCTGTATTGAGCTTGGTCTGAAAAGACACTTCTTCTTCTTCTTTCAGCTACTCCCGTTAGGGGTCACCACAGCAGATCATCTTGTTCCATATCTTCCTGTCCTCTACATCTTGCTCTGTCACACCCACCACCTGCATGTCCTCTCTCACCACATCCATAAATCTTCTCTTAGGCCCTCCTCTTTTCCTCTTTCCTGGCAGATCTATCCTTAACATCATTTTCCCAGTATACTCAGCATCTCTCTTCTGCACATATCCAAACCAACACAATGCTGCCTTTCTGACTTTGTCTCCCAACTGTCCAACCTGAGCCGACCCTCTAATGTATTCATTTCTAATCTTGTCCATCCTCGTCACACCCAATGCAAATCTTAGCATCTTTAACTCTGCCACCTCCAGCTCAGTCTCTTGCTTTCTGGTCAGTGCCACCGTCTCCAGCCCATATAACAAAGCAGGTCTTACTACCGTCCTGTAGACCTTCCCTTTCACTCTTGCTGATAACCGTCTGTCACAAATTACTCTTGACACTCTTCTCCACCCATTTCACCCTGCCTGCACTCTCTCTTCCATAATCCCCATTACACTGTACTGTTGATCCCAGGTATTTAAACTTATCCACCTTCTCCAACTCTACTCTCTGCATCCTCACCATTCCACTGACCTCCCTCTCATTTACACACATGTATTCTGTCTTGTTCCTACTGACCTTCATTCCTCTCTTCTCTAGAGTATATCTCCACCTCTCCAGGGTGTCCTCAATCTGCTCTCGCTACAGATCACAATGTCATCAGCAAACATCATAGTCCAAGGGGATTCTTGTCTAATCTCATCTGTCAACCTGTCCAGCACCATTGCAAATAGGAAAGGACTCAGAGCCGATCCCTGATGTAATCCCACCTCCACGTTGAATGCATCCGTCACACCTACTGCAGACCTCACCACTGTCACACTTCCCTTGTACATATCCTGTACAATTCTTATGTACTTCTCTGCCACTCTTGACTTCTTCATACAATACCCCAACTCCTCTCGAGGCACCCTGTCATATGCTTTCTCCAGGTCCATAAACACACAATGCAACTCCTTCTGGCTTTCTCTATACTTCTTAATCAGAACCCTCAGAGCAAATATTGCATCTGTGGTGCTCTTTTATTGGCATGAAGCCGTACTGCTGCTCACTAATCATCACCTCTGTTCTTAATCTAGCTTCCACTACTCTTTCCCATAACTTCATGCTATGGCTCATCATTTTTATCCCCCTGTAGTTACTATAGTTCTGCACATCCCCTTTATTCTTAAAAATTGGCACAAGTACACGTCTTCTCCACTCCTCAGGCATCCTCTTGCTTTCCAAGATTCCATTAAACAATCTGGTTAAAAACTCCACTGCCACCTCTCCTAAACATCTCATGCTTCCAAAGTTATGTCATCTGGACCAACGGCCTTTCCATTCTTCATTCTCTTTATAGCTGTCCTTACTTGCTCCTTGCTAATCCTTTGCACTTCCTGATTCACTGTCTCCACATCATCCAACCTTCTCTCTCACTCATTCTCTTCATTCATCAGCCTCTCAAAGTACTATTTCCTTCTTCTCTACACACCCTCCTCGCTTGTATGTTTTCATCTTTATCCTTTATCACCCTAACCTGCTTCACATCTTTCCCAGCTGAGTCCCTCTGTTTAACCAATTGGTACAGGTCCTTTTCTCCCGTTCATCCCGGTCAATACCCCCAAGCCGCCAGGTGGAGCCCTGCCTGCAACATAGAGGTGCCCCGAGTTCCAGCAGGGCATCATGGACAGTGGAGTTTTTCATCACAGCCCTGCTGGATACCATGGGAACCTCCAGGGGACGCTGCAGGAAGGCCCAGAGACTTTTGTTTCACCTATAACCCGGAAGTGTGTATTAGTCACAGCGACAGAGCGAATGACTCACTTCCGGGTTGAAGAAAAGGAGTTTTTATCTGACCCGGAAGTGTTAACAATCACATGGACAGAGAGAAACACTTCCGTGTCAAGGACTATAAAAGGACTATGGGAAATCCCAGACGTCGAGCTGAGCTGGGTGGAAGGGTGGCAACGTGTCTGGGAGTGGAGGATTGATTAGTAATTGATTATTGTTTATTTATATGAGTATTGTGGAGTGTAGGGTGCTTTGTGCACTGTTTATTGATAAAATAAAGTCATATTGGACTTTTATCTGGTGTCTGGCGTCTCGAACAAGGGTTCAAGGGAGTGATAGCACCCTCTATCTGTTACACCCTCCTTAGGCTCTAACTTCTCATACAACTCATCATACGCCTTTTCTTTAGCCGTCCCCACCTCTCTCTTCACCTTAAACTTTATCTCCTTATACTCTTGTATACATTCTGAATCTCCCTGACTATCCCATTCCTTCTTCGTCATCCTCTTCCTTTGTATACTCTCCTGTATTTCCCCATTCCAACACCAGGTTTCCTTTTCCTCCTTCCTCTGCCCAGATGTCACGCCAAGCACCCTTCTTACTGTCACCCTTACTACTTCTGCTGTAGTTGCCCAGCTGTCTGGTAACTCTCCACTGCCACCCAGTGCCTGTCTTACCTCATCCCTAAACTCAACTTGCAGTCTTCCTTTTTCAACTTCGACCATTTGATCCTTGGCTCTGCCCTCACTCTCCTCCTCTTCTTAATCTCCAACTTCATCCTACAGACCACTACCCTATGCTGTCTAACTACACTTTCCCCTGCCACCACTTTGCAGTCCTGCAATCTCCTTCAGATTGACTCTTCTACATAGGATATAATCTACCTGTGTGCATCTTCCTCCACTCTTGTATGTCACCCTATGTTCCTCCTTCTTCTTAAAATACGTACTCACCACAGCCATGCCCATTCCACATAAGATTCCAACAATAGTCTTCCATCATGTGTGCATCCCATCTTCCTTGGTATCTGGCTTCCATTGTTTTTATGTCTTGGTGAAATCTTTCACCTTGCTGTTTGCTTAAGTCACCAAGGTTCTCTGGAAAGCAATTTAAGTGACTGTGCAGATAATGGACTTTAACACTCATGTTACAGCCAAGCCTGTTGAAATGATTACAAAAATTAACCATCTTCAAGTCTATATACAAATCACCTATTGATGTTCTTGATAATTTATCCTTTATAAGAGAAAAGAGATGGCCTTGTATTCTTCTTTCATCCTGGTGGAGTGACCAGTTCAATCATATCTAAGAAACCAGAGATGATGCGGTCTATCCAATACAATTTTCTGAATCAGAGCCTCAACTAACATCAGGAACAGGCCTAAAAACCAAGACACCAAGAAACATTTTTTTTGGTTGGGCTGTATATTCCTTTTGAATGTGTTGGAGTGGATACTGTAATACCCCTGGATCTCTCAGCAGAAATAAATACCTACCTCAGAGGAAATAAATACATCTTGGTCCTCGTGGATTATGCCACTCTCTATCCCAAAGCTGTCCCATTGCAAATAGCTGTAAAAACATCACATGGAAATTAGTAGGGTTCTTTGCAAGAATCGGCATCCCTAAAGAAGTCCAAACAAACCAGGGGATGCCTTTCACCTCGGAGATGTTCAAGGAAGTGGCCAAGTTACTCAAAATAAAGCATTTAAAAACCTTGGTATATCATACTCAAACCGATGGTTTAGTAGAGAGGGTTAACCAGACCTGGTGGCGCAGTGGTAGCGCTGCTGCCTCGCAGTTAGGAGACCCGGGTTCGCTTCCCGGGTCCTCCCTGCGTGGAGTTTGCATGTCTGCGTGGGTTTCCTCCGGGTACTCCAGTTTCCTCCCACTGTCCAAAGACATGCAGGTTAGGTGGATTGGCGATTCTGAATTGGCCCTAGTGTGTGCTTGGTGTGTGGGTGTGTTTGTGTGTGTCCTGTGGTGGGTTGGCAACCTTCCTGGGATTGGTTCCTGCCTTGTGCCCTGTGTTGGCTGGGATTGGCACCCCCGTGACCCTGTGTTCGGATTCAGCGGGTTGGAAGATGGGTGGATGGGTTAACCAGACCTTCAAACAGATGAGGCACAAGGTCGTTAGTGAGGATGGGAGGAACTGGGATCAGTTCCTCTACCTTGTAAAATTGGCCTATTGAGAAGTCCCCCAGGCGTCTACGGGTTTCTCTCCTTTTGAGTTACTCTACAGGCGACAACTCTGGGGCATATTGGATATCCTACAGGAAGATTGGGAGGAAGAGGCCCTCCTTTCCAAAACTTTTTTAGAATACAACACGCAATTAAACAATAGATTTTTGAAAATTAGACCCTTTATAGAAGAGCACATGGATAAGGCACAAACATCACAGTCCCGTTGCTATGACCACAGCATGTCTCTTTGGGAATTCCACCTTCGTTTCCACCTCCCACTCTAAATTGCTGACCCATTGATAAGAGCCATATGAAGTTAAGGAGAGGAAGGGGCTCGTTGATTATTTGGTGAAGCAACTGAATTGTTAAAAGAGTGAATGGGTGTATCATGTCAACATGCTGAAGCTGTGGAAGAAGAGGAGCCCAGAACCCTCCTCTGGCAAGCCCTGCTCTTTCTTCACTTGAAAAATATACTTTAATTTCGGCTACGATCTGACAACCAAACAGCGACATGAACTGGAAACAGTCCTGCAGGTGGTAAGCGAAAAACCAAAGTGGATCTCTCTTATTGTGCATGATATAGTGACAGAATCCTGGAGGCAAAACCTGCTGAAGTAGAACTCGAGATCAAGCACATGTTGGACTTTGGTGTAATAGAGGAAAGTCACAGTCCCTGGTCCAGTCCTATAGTCTTGGTCTCTAAGCCGATGGCTGTTGGAGGTTTTGCAATGTCATTTGTCCGCTTAATCAGTTTTCCCAGTTTGACGCTTATCCAATGCCATGAGAGAACAACATCCTTAAACAGGTCAGTAAAGCGGAATATATTTAAGCTCCCTTGACATGACAAAACGGTACTGGCAGGCTCCCTTAACAGACTCCACAAATGTAAAAAATGATGTTTAGCATCTGTAGAAGACATTGGAATCATCATGTCCTTCCATCTGGATTGAATGGGGCTCCAGCTACCTCCCAGCGTCTGGTATATAGAGTGCTATGTCCCCACAATTCCTATAGTGCTGCCTATTTGGGTGACATTGTCATCTATTCCAGCTAATGGAAGGAACACCTACTTCAGGTCAAAGCAGTGCTTTATTCAGTTGGTAAAGCCGATCTTCAGATTAATCCCAAGGGAGGCCATATATGTAGGCTTCCTGTTGGGAAGTGGTACAATTAGACCACAATGTTCTAAAGTTGATGCCATTCTGAAGTAGCCACATCCAGAAACCAAGAGGCAGGTCCAAGCCTTTCTTGGCTTAGCAGGTTACTATCACCTGTTTGTGTCCTGTTTCTCTGAGAGAGCAGTGTCCTTGACAAATCTTACAAAGAAGCAGGCCCCAAACACTGCTGGTATGGGATTCAAAAGCAGACACTGGATTTTGTGACCTAAAGCAGGCCCTATCATCAGTACCAGTATTGATGACATGTAATTTCTTTCTGCCTTGAGCCAGAGCATCAATGGAATTGAGAGCCTTGTTATGTTCCTGAGCTGGAAACTTCTGGGCCAAGAAACCAAGTATGTAGTTACCCAGCTGAGAGTATTATCTCCTAGGCTGTGAGTGGATCCCTGCCTGTGGATGGCGTTACCTTTGAGTCACAAAGTGGTTTTTGGAATTACATCCTTATAGGTGCATGATTAGGAGGCAGTTTATGGGCTTGAATAAGTGTGATTATCCACCAGACCAGGGATTGGCACTATCAGATAACGCTTTCTCTCTTTCCTCCTCTGCAGACCATCAGAAAGGCAGTCCTGCCTGACAACCTCACTTCCGGTCCTGTCTGACAACTTCACTTCCAGTCCCAGCTCTTCTGACCTCACTTCTGGTCCCAGCTCTACTGACAGCACTTCCTCTTATGACTACATATAACCACCATTTTGTCAGCTCAGCTCGCCAAACCTTTTTTGTTGCTCTTGAGATTTCTTTATACCAAGTTATTATATTCTCAACAGGCAAGAGAATATGATGGATTGACAAGCTACTCTTCCCTACAAAAGAAAGTTGAACACCATCCCCTAAGAATTAAAGCACATGTGCACAAAAAGGAGTCAAAGACAATGTTCATTTTTGTGTTCTACATCAACTGAAAGAGTAGATATGATATGATGTTATTTTTAGGGTGGTGAAGACAATGTGTGGAATACACACAAAATTTTGAAACCTTGGACCCAAGAAAGAGAAAAAACAACAAAACAGGTTCTTTCCTAGATTATTTTACGTATAACACTATTAAATCATATTTCAATTGTTTCAGAGTTTTTTTATTAAAATACAATGGCTGCAGACATATCAATGGCCAAAATATCAGACAGCCAAGTGTCTGTCTCATTAATGTAAAGGTCAGGATCTTTTGAACCTTATACTCTGAATGGACATTAACCCATACTATAAGTGACACTATGAGCTGGGAAGTGAGAAGGATACAAAAGGAAAGTTCGACATTAAAAAAAGAGAGCAAAATTGAAAGTAAAAGACAGGAAAATATTTTAGCTTGTAACATTCAGCCTGCAAACACCTTCTTACTTTTAACTCAGTTACCTACCTACATTCATGAAAAATAAAAATCAATAATGTGTTAAGGCTTTATGCTGATTTTAGTTCGTTCTACATCCTGTTGGGCGAACATATACTACAACCGATACAATCTTCTTAAGATTGGAGTCTGCTGTGAAAGGAGTGTTACGGTGGAATTCATTCACTCGCACAGCTTTCCGGTGGATATAGCCAGGACACCGAGCTCCCCATGGATTACCATCCCCGGAGGCTGACGACGAGGGCGGTGCAGAGAAAGGAAGCAGAAGCGAGGCTGCTAGACTACTGAGACAGCCTCACAAACCCCTGCTTCCAAGTCTTTTCTTCGCTAACGCCAGATCTGTTGTCAACAAGATGGATGAACTGAGGCTTCAGGTTGCATCAGACCGCATGATCAAGAACAGTTGCTTGTTTGTGTTCACAGAAACCTGGCTTCATTCATGCATACCAGACTCGGCTATTGAGCTAACAGGCTATACATCGCTGCGCTACAACAGGACTAGAGACTTTGATAAGAGCAGAGGGTGTGTGTGTGTGTGTGTACATTAATAATAACTGGTGCTTGGACACAGTGATAGTAGATAGCCATTGTTCCCCTGACTTGGAGTACATGACTGTGAAATGTAGACCTATCTATTTACCGTAGGAGTTCAATGTGGTAATGATCAGTTGTTTACATACCAGCAGCTGCTAATGCTAACTCTGCTCTGAGACATTTATACAGCAGCATTAGCTGCGAACAGAGCTGTTATCCTGATGCTGTGTTCATTATCGCAGGGGACTTTAATCACATGGATTTAAAAGCAGTGCTCCCCAAACTAAACCAGCACATAAAGTGTGCTACTAGAGAAGCCAACACACTAGGCAAGGTCTACTCAAATATCAAGCTGGGCTACAAAGCTAATACAGCTTCCACACCTGGCCCAGTCTGACCACATGTCACTGCTGATGATTCCTGCATGCACCCCTCTCTGTTGTTACCACCACAAGATCCATCACAACCTGGCCTGATGACGCCTCTCTGCAGCTGCAGGACTGCTTCGACAGGACTAACTGGGACATTTTTGAACATCCAGACCTGGAACTCTACACCAAAACGTGTACTGTGTTACATCAAGACCTGCATTGACACTGTCATAGTGGAGAAATGTATCCGTGTCTTTCCCAACCAGAAGCCCTGGATGACGAGAGCTTCAGTGGCTGCTAAAAGAAAGGAACTCTGCCTTTAGGTGCGGTGACAAGGCTCTCTACAGCATGACACAGTCCAACCTGAAGAGTGGCATCAGAAAGGCTAAGAGGGACTACAGGAGAAGGATTGAGGAGCACCTGGACAGTAATAACAGCAGGCAGGTTTGGCAGGGAGTCTGGCACTTCACCAACTACGGGACCAGTCATGGAGCTGCTGAAGGTGATGCCTCAATGGCAGAGGAGCTGAACCACTTCTTTGCTCGCTTTGAGGTGGAACTACCAGAGGCAGCTGTTACACATATAGCAGCAGCTCACAACAACATCACCCCCACCCTTAGGATGGAGGAACACGAGGTGAGATGCTCGCTCCAGGCTGTCAATCCAAGGAAGGCAGCAGGTCCCAATGGTGTCCTTGGACATGTGCTGAGGATCTGGGCAGAGCAGCTGGCTGGGGTCTTTACAAAGATCTTTAACCTGTCACTCTCCCAGGCCTCAGTTCCTCCCTGACTGAAATCCTCCATCTTACTCCTTTTACCAAAAAATCACCCATAACCTGCCTGAATGACTATATGCCAGTAGTGCTCACCCTGGTGTTGATGGAGTGTTTTGAGAGACTGGTATGGAGTCATATCATGTCTTTCATCCCTCCCACCTTTGATGCACACCAATTTGCTTACAGGGCTAATAGGTCTACTGAGGATGCTGTTGCTGCTGCTCTCCATGCTACCATGTCCCATCTGGAGCACCAGGGGTGCTATGGATGTTTCCTCTTTATTGATTTTAGCTCTGCTTTTAACACCATCCTCCCTCACAGATTGATGTGCAAGCTGCTAGCCCTGGGACTCCCATATTCCACCTGTATATGGATTAAAGACTTCCTGACAGACCGCGCACAAAGGGTTAGGGTGGGCCCTCACATCTCCTCGGCCATCGGCAGCAGCACCGGCTCTCCTCAGGGCTGTGTGCTGATCCCCCTGCTCTTCACGCTGTACACACATGATTGCGCCCCCGCCCACCACAGTAACATCATAGTCAAATCTGCAGACAACACCACTGTGGTGGGACTCATCTCTAGGAGGATGAGTCCACCTACAAGGACGAAGTGGAGCAGCTGACAGCATGGTGCACTGACAACAACCTGCACTTGAACACAATTAAGACCAAGGAGCTTGTTGTGGACTTCAGGAAAAAGAAAACCACTCTACATCAGAGGGGACCATGTGGAGAGGGTGTCAGAGTTCCACTTCCTGGAAGTCCACATCATGGAAGACCTGTCCTGGGGTGTGAACACAGCTGAGCTGGCGAAGAAGGATCAGCAGAGACTTTATTTCCTGAGAGTCCTAAGGAAAAATAACATCCCCCCAAAACTGCTGGTGTCCTTCTATCGCTGCTCTATTGAGAATATCCTGTACTACTGCCTCTGTGTGTGGTTTTCTAGCTGCACAACAGCACAGAAGAAAACACTTCAGTGGATCGTAAAGACTGCCCAGCAGATCATCGGTTGTTCTTTACTCTCTCTAGTTGAATTACACAGCTCTTGCTGCCTCAGGAAAACAGAAAACATCTTAAAAGACTCCTCACATCCCACTCATGATATGTTTCAATTGTTGCCATTAGGCAAAAGATACAGGAGCAACAAAACAAAGACTAATAGGCTGAATAACAGTTTCTACCCTGTTGCTATTAGGGCACTGAATGCCACCTAATCACCTCCAATGCAACAGTGCAATAGATGACATCTTGTGCAACAGTGTTTCATGTGCAATAAGGTCATATGTTGAATGTTTGTGCTCTACCTCATGTCTTCTTTTCCTATACTTTTCTCTGTCAGTCAGTCAGTCATTATCCAACCCGCTATATCCTAACACAGGGTCACGGGGGTCCACTGGAGCCAATCCCATCCAACACAGGGCGCAAGGCAGGAACAAATCCTCAGGCAGGGTGCCAGCCCAGAAATCCAGAAAGAACAACATATACAATATTGGATACAAATAATATCTTCATAAAATACTACATAAACATAAAAGCAGGATATACAAAGCAATGAAGTAGAATAATAAACCAGAATAAAATACAAAAATATAAATACTACAAAAAACCCTGAATAAATTATTTTTTAAAAATTTGTGGTACAAACATAAATCTTCCTGCACTTCTGGACAAAGAAGTTAAACTGAAAGAAGGGTCAGAAAGTCAGGGTAAGTTAAATGTCTTCCTGACCAAATGAGTTTGAAGTTGTCTTTTGTAAGAATGAATTGAGTTGGCCAATCTAATTAATTTATGGAAGTTATTCCAAACTCTGGGTGCTATAGAGTTGAAGGATTTGTCACCCATAGCATGGAGGTTGATTTGCTCTACTGCTAAAAATTATCCCCACAGCAAGATGCTGTCACCACCATGGCGTCTGAGTGTGTTTTTGATAATGTGTGTTGTTTAGCGAACATCAAACATAGCGTTTATTCTGATTGCCAAAAAGATCAGTTTTGGACTCATCAGACCATAGAACCTTCCTCCAGCTGACTTTAGCATCTCTCATATGTCTTCTGTGAAACTCCAGCCAGGATTTCTTGTGGATTTTTTAATGGTGGCTTTCTCTTTGCCACTCTCCAATATGGCAGAGACTGGTAAAGTACCCAGCCAACAGTTATCTATTGTAGCTTGTAGCTCATTCAGAGTTATCATAGATCTATTATTGGCTTCCTTCTCTAGTCTTTTTCTTGTATGATCACGCAGTTTTTGTGGATGGCCTGCTACAAGTAGATTTACAGCTGTGCCATACTTTTTCCTTTTCTTAATGATTGAGTTCACTGTAGTCCAAGAGATACTCAGTGACCTGGATATCTTCTTGGATCCAAGTCAGGGGACTTGTGTCTTTTAATCATGTTTTTATTGATTGCTTGGGTTGTTCTTTTGTTTTCATTGTGTAAGTTAGGCCAATGATACTGACTCACCACTAGTCTTGAGTGAAACCCTTTGAATTCACTTCATCTTGAGTTTAGTGAAAATGTGGAAATGTTTGAGAAATTTGTCAAAGTCAGCAAAATGCAGTGAAGCTGAACTAGTTTTGAGTGAATTATAATGGTGCATTGTGTTTTAAGTGTCCCTAAAGGCTAGTGAAGTGTCGACCAAGTACAGTATGTGGAACCATCAAAAATCTGACCTGAGATATGAGGCAACTGTACTAAACACTGTGCCATTTTGTCTCCCTGAGATAAAATTATGTCATGTATTATGACTGCATTTTCGCTTTATAGGGCCAGCTCAGTTACAGAGAAATTACACTTTCACATGGACAAAAGTAAGAGAAATGCTGGATCAGCTATGTTCATTGATGAGTCTCATATGTCAAGCAAATGAGAAAAGTGATTGACTGGGTGATGCTATCAGCCTAACTCCTCTGAGATACTTGCTTCTTGATCTGCATTGTGCAACTCTTTACTAGTGTATACAGTGTTTCTCAAAATGTGAATCATGCTGCCTGTTCAAATAGGGGCCAATATTCTAGAATAAGTCCTAAATTAAGGAGTTTGGTCAGCTTGATGACATTAAAGTGTTAAATGCCAAGATTTAGTCCATAAACAGAAGTCTTGTAAGACGGTTTTAATTATCCATATCTGCTGGGACGGTATGAAAGGCAAAGAATACAGCATCCTCTCTGGATCAACAATGAAGATATAGAAACTTAGTATAATCATACCTAACTGGAATATGTTGTTTAATATGTCCCAGCATTAGCCTGTCAAAGCACAATGTCATGACTGAAATGACTATAGTCATTCAGACAAGCCATTTTTGTTTTATTAGACACTAGCAAAATACCCGCGCTTCGCAGCGGAGAAGTAGTATGTTAAAGAGGTTATGTAAACATATATATACATATACATATATACATATATATACATATCTACATATACACATATCTACATATACATATATATACATATATACATATATATATATATACATATACACATCCACATATATATACATATATATATATACACATATGAACATATATATATACACATACATATACACACATACATAAACACACACATATACATATATACATATATACATACATACATACATAGTGTGTTGTAACACGGGCTGTGATTGTTACATGGGAGGGAGACGACAAATCACAGCTTCCCGCTTTCTAATCGGGCCTGTGATTGGTGCTTTGACTGATGCCTAGACCCCACAGTATGTTCCCTTAGGAGAGGTGTTAGGCAAGTGTAATTGAATAGCGGTGCTGCAAGTTTAGCTGTACACCTGTTTTTAAGGCTTATTGACTGAAAGGGGCTTTCATGAAAAAACTTAGGGCTTTGCTACAGGATACACCCTCCACAAGTTAAGGAAGTAAAAATAAAGGTATAAATTTCTGTTTTATTTAAACCTTTTAAGTTTGTATGCGGGCGGCATGGTGGCGCAGTGAAAGGTGCCAGTTAGGAGACCCGGGTTCGCTTCCCTGTGTGGAGTTTGAATGTTCTCCCCGTGTCTGTCTGGGTTTCCTCCGGGTACTCCGGTTTCCTCCCACAGTCCAAAGACATGCAGGTTAGGTGCATTGGCGATTGTAAATTGTCCCTGGTGTGTGGGTGTGTGCGCCCTGCGGTGGTCTGGCACCTTGCCCAGGGTTTGTTTCCTGCCTTGTGCCCTGTGTTGGCAGGGATTGGCTCCTGTATTTAGGATATAGCGGGTTGGATAATGGATGGATGGACATTTGTATGCATAGCCCCATTTGCCCGTTTTCGTCTTTTTTCTTTCTTCAGTAATATTTCAGCAAACCCGGAGCTTGTCAGTTCAAATCCTGGTACTGACACCACTGTGTGACCCTGAGGAAGTCACTTCACCTGCCTGTGCTGCAAGAAACAAAAGTAATGTAACAAATTGTACCTCAGATGTTGCAAGTTGCTGGAATAAAGGCATAAGTAAAATAGATAAATATGTATTATACACATCGGAACTATTCATTTATTTTCAGTTAAGTCATCTGCAGCAAACCTTTATAAATGAGGGTTTCTCCTTTTTAGATAGTGCAAACTGTTTCTTCTTCATTGATGTTTTCTCTTGGAGAGCTTTTTTCATTTCATTGAAAATTAAAGCAGCAGCTGCCAAAATATGTAGCTTTCTTATTAATTTTTCGACATTGTGTAAAATAACTTTATAAAGTAACATAAAAGGTTTAAATACTGGTTATCCTTTTACACTAAAATATTACTAAAGAGATACAAAAAAAGTAAAATGCATATGTTGTTTTTCTTTAAGGAGATTAAATATTACTGAAGAAAGAAAAAAAAAACTAAAACAGCCAAATGGGGCTATGCATACGAACTTAAAAGGTTTAAATAAAACAGAAATACAGTCATCCCTCACCTATCGCGGGGGTTACGTTCCAGAGCCCCCCGCGATAAGTGAAAATCCACAAAGTACCGACCTATATTTATTTTATTATTTATATATATTTTAAGACTTTATAAACCTTTCCCACACTCTTATAAACCTTTCTGTCTCTCTTTTTAACCTTTCCCACACTCTTATAAACACTTCCTATGCTCTTAAACACTTTCTACACTCTTAACACCGCAGAGCAACACTATACGCAGCGATCAGACGTTGATGTGTCTGCCACTCGCTTTGTGAAGAGGGGGGCAGGTGAACGCACATTAAGCAGAGGTGGACTTTGTGCTGCTTCTGCCAAAATGCCTGCTTGTCGCTTTGCACGTTCTGAAGGAGGAGGAGTGTGTGTGTGTGAGGGCTGAACGCACGTTTGCTCAAACCCCACTCTCTGAGGCGCGGCATGCTCCTGCCGCTTCGCGTTGTTAGGAGGGGGGAGCGGGCTAAGGAGAAGTGGACTTTGTGCTGCTTGTCGCTCTGCATGTCAATAAGCCTGTACAGCAGCTGTTTTCCTGTCTCACTGCCTTGTCTTGCATGAACTTAAAATGTTTTATAATAGAGAGATGTTACTCATATCCTTAGTCCAACATCCACATATCATATGTGTTAACAAAGTGTGTTTTATAAGTTTACATGTGTTTAAAGCGTGTGGGATGGGTATTTTAAGGCTTAAACTATAAAAATGTTTATTTATATGGTCTTTCTATATCGCGGATTTTCACCTATCACTGATGGGTCTAGAACTAACTTCCGCGATAGGCGGGCGATCACTTGTATTTAAAAAACCCGCGATACAGTGAAAGCCCGTTTCAGTCAATAAGTCTTAAAAACAGGTGTAAAGATATTGACAATAAGCTACGCAAACCCACCAAGACATGGAATCGTTTAAATCAAGTATCATTACACCTTCCTTTCTTAAAGAGAAGTAAGGCAGTACTTGGCTTGAGTGGTGGCTCTGAGGCTAGGGATCTGCACTGGCAATCGGAAGGTTGCCGGTTCAAATCCCGTAAATGCCAAAAGGGATTCTGCTCTGTTGGGCCCTTCAGCAAGGCCCTTAACCTGCAATTGCTGAGCGCTTTGAGTAGTGAGAAAAGCGCTTTATAAATGCAAACAATTAATTACTTATAAGCTTAGTAATGTTATACATTTCAAATGCTACTTCAATAAACTTTATCACTTCAAACAACTGAACTATCCAGAACATTTCAGGCATACATCCAGCATTCAAACTATGTATAAAAAGCACAACTGTTAAAGGAATTCAGCATTTCTTAATTGAAAATGTTCCTTTAATCGTCAACATGTCTCAATGAGTCATTCTGGTGGTTTTACTTGACGTTTTGATCTTCTGGTTAATTGTGTTTGCAGTTGAGATGTTCTTTCCTGATTTATACTTGTTTTCTTGTTAATATTTGTTTCGCTGGTGTTACTGTTCTGATTAGAGGTTATTGGTCCTTTGATGTCTTGACGGTTTCTTCTTAGAACAGCTCCTATTACGCAATTCCGTCACATACTGGTCTATTGTTTTGCCGCTTTTCTGGAAACATGTAAAAAACTTGTGACGCTCAAACGTCACATTGCGCTTTGGGTTGCAATACGCTTCGAATTTTTCAACTATTTTGTTCAATTTCATATTGTCTCCATCTTCTTCAAACTGAAAATTGTTATACAACTCTAGCGCCTCTTCGCCAATTACATGTAGAAGCATAGACGCTTTCATTTTTTCACTTTTCCTATCTTCTTCAATCGCAGCAGGATACAACTCGAATCTCTGTTTAAATCTTTTCCAATTTTCAGCTACATTTCCCTTTAACTGGAGATTTGGTGGGGGCTGTAATCCTTCCATATTTTTTTTTCTCTTTCGCTAGAAACACAGACACGAGACTCGTTCAAAAGCTGAACCTCTTCTTCACATTCCTCTTCCAATCCGCCACTTCTGACACCATGTAGTGATCTTGTTAGGTTCGTAGTTTAATCAATACACAGGATTGAAAGATATAATAACTTTTTAATAGGCAGACTTTAGAGACATTTACTGTACATGTTACTACTCGTTCTTTAGTTCACGCCCATTCTCCTACTTGCATCGGCATTCACAGGCATTACTAATCATTCTGTAAGTATCCCTTAATAGACCTTACTAATCAACTATCATTACAAAATCCAACGTGGTTTGTGCCCTTCAGAATGAAAACAGTTTGCATTTACTTTTTTAATAAAAGGCGAGCTTTTAAGCCTGAAAAATCACCCCGTAAATGCACACGTTTAATTGCACATGTGTTAATATGTATGCTTACACAGTATTAAACCCACCAAGACATGGAATTGTTTAAATCAAGGCGCTGTGCTACCTTCTTCCAGATCGGCCCCAAGGCGTTTCACGTGATTATGTAGGAGGCGTGATGACGCGATACGCGACTCTGCCCCCGTCCATTACAGTATATGGACAAAAAATAGGTTCCAGTTATGACCGTTATGCTTTGAATTTCGAAATGAAACCTGCCTAACTTTTGTAAGTAAGCTGTAAGGAATGAGCCTGCCAAATTTCAGCCTTCCACCTACACAGGAAGTTGGAGAATTAGTGATGAGTCAGTCAGTCAGTCAGTCAGTCAGTCAGTGAGGGCTTTGCCTTTTATTAGTATAGATAGAGATAATTGTCCTTTTGAAGCAGATGGGGACCACAGATTCTAAATGTGAAATATTAAATATGTCACTGAATACTATTTGTAATTGGTTGATACAGATTTTTTAAACACCCTGAAGTTCTATCTGGACTGGATTCCTTATGGACATTAGTTTATCTAAAAGTCCTTCTTAAGTCTTACACAGAAACAAAGAAGAATGAATGATGTGGTGCTGCAGGCACGCGAATGAAATGCTATTATTTCAATTAATGCAGTCAATTGAATCTTGCCTGAAGAAGGGGCCTGAGTTGCCTCGAAAGCTTGCATATTGTAATCTTTTTAGTTAGCCAATAAAAGGTGTCATTTTGCTTGGCTTTTCTCTAAGCAAGTGAAGAAATTGATGAGATTGGATTAAGTTTTACTTAATAGTCCGTAAGCATTTCTAGACCCGGCCAAAGTTTGCATAACTATTACAAGTGTTCTGTACACTTTTGATTTTTTTTCCAGCTCATTTGTGTATTTCTTGTTTCCAGATAACCTCCTGAAATGTATTCCTGCATGCCTGTAGTGAATTCATGATGTCAGCAGTGATGCAAGATTTCTTATTAGGGAATATGTGGATTATACTCATAAGAGTATAAAAAGGACAACACTTGATCAATAAATGTTCAAGTTCATATAACCAGTTTTCAGAGGCAATTTCAACATTTGTGCACATGCCTCCTCCTTTGCAATAACTTGACAATTTAGTCCAATCCAATGAAAGACAGAAAAGACATCTGGCTGTATTGCAGCATCTGATGTCTCAGCACTTAGTCACATTTCAGAGAAAACAAACAAACAAAAAACAAACAAACAAACATATCAGTGACCAATAGCCAATAATATAAATGACAAAACATAAAGTTACTGGTGTCTCTAAACCAGCCCTGTATGAATGAATTTCAGTATGTGTATGAGAGTGCAGTCAAGGACTGGGATCACATCCAGTTTAGTACCTGATCCAGTTCCCTACAATTCTTAAATGTAAAAAACTTAATCTAACAATAGTTGGATAGATGGATTGTGCCTGCATTAATTTACCTTGATTTTCCCAGCTTAATTTGTGTTATTTTATTTTACTGTATTTTAACTGACTAAACAATTTATATGCTGCATGAGTCTGTATAATTCTGCCTCAGCAGATCAGGGAAAGTGTCCTATGGATTATGAGTGAAAAGACATATAACTTACCTGACTAGCATGAATGACTCATGAATTTTGTAGAAATATACACCCCCCGGTAACTAAAAAAGACAAGAGAATGAACCCAATGTGAAAGAAGATATCATGATCCTGGAGAACTTTTTACTCAGTGTAGAACAGAGTAGAGCTTCTTGATTTTATTTAAACTGAGTCACGTGTTGATCTTTGGTTATTTCTTTTGTAATGTGAGGTTTCTGAACTCTTTTAGGACCCCCAACAGGACGACATGCCGAAACACGTCTCAAAGCATGATTCCCGTGTCTGCTGCGTCTGGGGAAGACTGCTTATCCATTGCCGGGGCAACTGCAGGCTCACAGCACTGCAGCAGATTACAAGTTGATCGTGGTCGCCCTATAAGCTCCTGTTGTCAATGGGTGATGCAAGGAACATTATAAATGCAGGGAACAGTATTTCTTGACCACTAACCTTGCCCGACCCTGCCTGTTTGCTTTGTCTGTGTGTAGGAGAGTGGTAGATCCCTCTACAACAAATAACCGTACAGTTCCTGTTTCAAGCTGAATAAAGCTGGTTTTACTAAAGTACTGAGACTCATGTTTTGAGGTGCAAGACAGTGACTCACGCGTCACAGTATATACGGTATACAATGTTCCCTTTTTTATTATCAGCAGTATTAACATAATTACTAATACTATTAATTATATATCTAGTTCTATTAATATTACTATTGCATCTTAATTATCTTTATTATGGCACAAAATTTCTATTTCAGTATATAACTATTTTGTTTTAAGTTTTGACATATATTACTTAGAGAGTGCAGTATGAAGATGAGATTGGGTCTGAGAAGTTAATTGTGAATGTGGTATGTTAATAATATGGACACTAGGGGTTGCTATTGTTATGTGGAGAAGTTAGAATAACACTGACATAACAAAACATTCTCAAACATACTTGATTCAATTCAGTTATGGATTGCCAGAGCCCACCAATGCACTTATCCAAATGTGGCCAATTCAGAGTAACCAGTTTGTCTGACATATACTTCTTGGGATGAAAAATTAAAGTACCAGGACAAAATTCCACACAGACAGTAACTGGGTTCAGAATTAACCATTGCACAACATTTTGTTTATTCAGCTCAAAAATGACTGAAGAGAGAAATACATTAAAGGGGCAAAGAAAGTTTAAATGAAATAAATCAGAACAATAAAACCCCACAGCCAATTATATATGTATATACTGTACATATATAGGTGAGTTGCAAGTTACACTGATCTCAACTTTTGGAAATTTAACAGCTATAAACACAAACTTCACATTATTTATTTTCAATTGAATTTCAATTAATTTTAATCTGTCAACTTCCATTTTTTACTTATTAATGAAGCAAAGTCATTTTGATGTAGATGAAAAGCAGCAGTCATCACTAACACCGAGACGTAGTACTGTACAATGTAGTACATACTTTGTCACCATTTCCAATTATCTTGCACAACTGCCACTTGTGCAGCCACACTATAAGCTCTGTCACAGGTAAACCACAAGATCAACTGCCATCCATTTTGTTGAGCTATAGAACCCAGTGCTTGTAATTCCCAGTATCCTAAGAACACCTAGCAGCAGGTATAATTGCTAGAATTTTTGATCCACAATGGCGGCGCCCATTCAGGCTGCGGTTTACAGAGGTCCCGAGTCCACGGTATTTAGTGTTAATCTTTGTTTGTCTTTGTCAACTAGTATAAGTAAAAAAGTAGATTTAAGTGATAGTAGTACGCAGACATACATTTACGAGCGGCAAATCCTGCTCGATTTCCGAAGAAACTGCGCTGAAATATCCAGTGAGGTGACAGAGACACTCCGCAGCCTTTGCTTACTTCGGCAGCCTGAGAAGCTGAGCTGGCGAAAATGCAAGCGCAGTGATCGGAAGCAGAAACGAGGTAAACGCGGCGGTGTTAGCACAAGGCTAAAAACTAACCCAACCAGACCTGCGATACCTTCTATTCTGCTTGCGAACGTCCGATCGCTGGACAACAAGCTGGATTATATAAAGCTGCAGCGGGCCAAGCAGTGGGAAATGAGAGACTGCTGCATCTTTATTTTCACTGAGACATGGCTCCAGGAAAACATTGCAGACTCGGCGATACAGCTAGACGGACTGACCATCTTCCAAGTGGACAGAGACGCCTCTTTGTCCGGTAAGACCCGCGGGGGCGGACTGTGTGTTTATGTGAACAGAGAGTGGTGTACGAACACTGCCTCAGTTGCGCGACACTACTCCCCGCTGATAGAGGTTTTATCAGTAAGGTGTTGGCCTTTCTACCTGCCGAGGGAATACAGTTGCGTGCTGGTTGTTGCAGTCTACGTCCCGCCTAGCGCAAATGCTAACCAGGCGCTAGCGGAACTGTACGAGATCATCAGCAAACTGCAAACGAAGCACCCTGAGGCATTTTTCATTATTGCTGGAGACTTCAATCATGCCAACTTGAAGTCAGTTTTCCCAAAATTCTTCCAGAATGTGAACTTTGCTACTAGAGGGGGAAGCTGCCTGGACAATGTTTTACACGAGCATTCCTGACGCCTACAAGGCCCTACCCCACCCCCACCTTGGCTGTTCAGATCATATCAGGTTTTTATGGTCCCTGCATACAAGTCCCTGCTGAAGAGCATCAGAGTGTGGCAGGTTGGTGCTGTTTCAGCTCTCCAAGACTGCTTCGATTTGACAGACTGGGATATTTTCAGAGAGGCTGCTATGGATGGTGACTCCATCAATCTGGAGGAGTACACAGACTCTGTGACTGGCTACATCTCCAAATGCATAGAGGATGTTACTGTTACTAAGGATGTTACCACAAGAGCCAACCAAAAGCCCTGGATGACAAGAGAAGTGCACAAGCTGCTCAAGATCAGAAATGCAGCTTTCAGATCTGGAGACAAGGCCGCCCTCAGGGTGACCAGAGCTAAGTGGGCATACACGCAGAGGATCAACAAACAATTCAGAAGCACCAGAGACACATGTCGTATGTGGCAGGGCGTTCAGACAATTACAAACTACAAGCCCACCCCACAGAGCAGCGATGGTGATGCCTCCTTTCTGGATGAGCTGAACAACTTCTTCGCACGGTTTGAGGCACAGAACAAAGAGCCTACGAAAAAGCAACACCTCCCTCCACTGACCAGGCACTCTGTCTCTCCATAACTGACGTGAGGAGGACTCTATCCAGAGTCAATCTACGCAAGGCTGCAGGACCTGTCAACATACCTGGTCGTGTGCTCAAAGAATGTGCCAGTCAACTGGCTGGTGTCCTCACAGACATCTTCAACACATCTCTGAGGAGGTCGTCAGTCCCAGCATGCTTCAAGTTCACCACCATTATACCAGTACCGAAGAAGTCATCAGTGACATGCCTGAATGACTACCGACCAGTTGCACTCACGCCAATCATAATGAAGTGCTTCGAAAGGTTAGTCATGTCACACATAAAGACTAATCTCCCTGCCTCCCTTGACCCTCTTCAGTTTGCATACCGCTCAAACAGGTCAACTGAGGATGCCATATGCTCTGCCCTTCACCTCTCCCTGACACATCTGGATAAAAAAGACACATATGTCAGGATGCTATTCATAGACTTTAGCTCTGCCTTCAACACAATCATCCCACCAAAGTTGGTTGTAAAACTGAGCGGGTTGGGCCTGAACACCACCCTCTGCAATCGGATCCTGGACTTCTTGACAGAGAGGCCTCAGTCAGTTTGGATGGGCTACAACACTTCCAGCATCATCACACTGAGCACTGGAGCACCGCAGGGCTGCGTGCTTAGTCCACTGCTGTTCACCCTGCTGACTTACGACTGCACAGCCATGCACAACACCAACCACATCATCAAGTTTGCGGATGATATGACGGTGCTGGGACTGATAAGCAGGGATGATGAAACAGCATACAGAGATGAGGTGGAACGGCTGTCCGCATGGTGTGAAGACAACAATCTATCTCTCAACGTCAACAAGACAAAAGAAATAATCATGGACTTCAGAAAATCACGTCCTGCCCACATCCCACTCAGCATCAACGGTTTAGATGTGGAAACTGTTAGGAGTACACGGTGTGCACATAACTGAGGAACTTACGTGGACACATAACATCTCATCACTAATCAAGAAAGCCCAGCAGAGACTACACTTTCTGAGGCAACTAAAGAGAGCAAGTCTTCCCCCTCCCATCCTCACCATGTTCTACAGAGGCACCATTGAGAGTGTTCTGACCAGCTGCATCACTGTCTGGTATGGCAACTGCAACATATCTGACCGCAAGCGCCTGCAAAGGATAGTGAAGACAGCAGAGAACATTATTGGGGTGCCTCTCCCTTCACTACAGGACATATTTTACAAACGCAGTGTCCGCAAGGCCTGCAGCATTGTGCAGGACCCCTTACACCCCTCACATGGACTTTTCACACTTCTGCCATCCAAGTGAAGATACTGCAGCATCAAAGCCAGATCTGCCAGGCTGCAGTAGAGTTTTTACCCCCAAGCTGTTAGACTCCTTAACACCAGGCTGCCCCCTGGGACCTTCCACACAGCCTCAACCACCTCTAAAAACAGAACTTTTATACATGCGAGCCACTTTCCTGCAAAGACGAGTGTGCATGTAGAAAAGAACTGAAAATCTAATACTGACCTTTAAGTATTTTGACATTCTTGTTATCCTTCTGCTGTGAAACATTCTGACCTGTCATTGTTTACACATGTCTTAAACAACTATTATCATACACTGATCATTTCTGTATTACCTATATCTATTATTTATTATTTATTTATTATATTACATATCTTACACATCAATATTGCTGCTACTTCTTTGTCCTATCTTTGCACAATGTCTTGTCTTGTTTGTGTTTTAATTTTAAATTTTTAAATTTTAATTCTGTTTTTAATTTATTATTTGCATGTCACGTTGTTACACTGTGGACCCTGAGCTTCACAATTTCATCTATCTGTATACTTGTATATGGTTGAGATGACAATAAAGTTCACTTTGACTTTGACTTGACTAGAACAGGGAAATGACACTTGGAGTGATCTCATAGGGATCGATTGTTAGTTAATGTTGGGTTTCCTGAAATCATGCCTTTTCCTTTTTTTTTATTTTATTGATTTTATTAAAAGTACACAACATTCCATAAAAATAAATCAATTTTTACAAACATAAGTTCGAAAACAAATCAACCCCCACCCCTGAAAAAGAGGGCTAAACCAGCAGAGTAAAACTTAAAGCTTGTAAAAATAAGTAAGTAGATGAATTAATGTGAATAATGATGGGGGGAGTAAAAAAAGGGAAAGAATCTGCTTCCTCAGTGCTTTAAAAGCTTATTCTAAAAATTCAAAAATGTTATTGATTAGATCCTGCCAGGTTTTGAAAAAGTTCTGCACAGATCCTCTAAGTGAGAATTTGATATTTTCCAGTTTCAAATAGTATATAACATCAGTTACCCACTGACTTAGAATAGATGAGTTAGGATTCTTCCAATTGAGCAAGATAAGTCTATGTCCCAATAGTGTAGTAAAGGCAATCACAGTTTGTTTGTCCTTCTCCACTTTAAGCCCATCTGGGAGTATACCAAACACAGCTGTTAGTGGATTAGGAGGGATTGGGACACCAAGGCTGTTTGATAGGCATTTAAAGATTTTGGTTCTGAATAATGTTAATTTGGTGCAGGCCCAAAACATGTGGCCCAGTGAGGCTGGAACTTGATTGCAATGTTCGCAGGTTGGATCTTGCCCTGGAAACATTTTGGACAATTTTAAGCGAAACAGATGTGCTTGATATATAATTTTGAGTTGAATAAGTGTATGCTTTGCACATATGGAGCTGTAGTGGATTCTCTGCATTGATAATTTCCACTCCTTTTCTGAAACATTGAGTGAGAGATCCTTTTCCCACTGTCCTCTTGGATCTTTGAAAGGGAGGGACTGTAAAATGGTTTTATATATTACAGAAATGCTGTGTGAGTCCTCAAGACTGATCAATATTTTTTCCAGCATAGAGGTAGGTGGGAGGTGAGGAAAATTGGGCAGGTTCTGTTTAACAAAGTTTCTGATTTGAAGGTAGTAAAAGAAATGTGTTGCTGGGAAGGTAAATTTGGAATGTAATTGTTCGTAGGATGCATCTGTTGTCTATGTACAGATCTCTAAGTGATTTAATCCCAAATGTTTTCCAGACATTAAAAACTGCATATGTTTGAGAGGATGGAAAGAGGTGGTTCTCGTGCAGAGGTTCCACAGCTTCTTTATCTCAAAATGATTTTTACATTGGTTCCATATTCCGAGTGAGTGAAACACAATTGGGTTGTTAGAATATTGGTGATAACTTGCATTTATTGAGGTACAAAACGAAGAATATAAAGATGTACTGCAGGATTTTATTTCTATTGCCGACCAAGCCTGTGTATGTTCATCTATTTGTGTCCACGTCCAATGTTTTTACAGCTTATATATTTGCTGCCCAGTAATAAAACTGAAACTTAGGTAGAGCCATTCCACCTGCCTTAGGTCTTTGTAGGGTTGCTCTTTGGATACATGGATGTTTTGAATTCCAAATAAATGAGGTTATGGTTGAATCTAATTTCTTAAATAATGATTTATTGATGTATACTGGAATGTTTTGAAATAAAAAGAGAAGCTTAGGAAGGATATTCATCTTAACAATGTTAATTCTTCCAGCTAAAGTGAGATGAAAGGTTGACCATCTATGCAAGTCTTGCTTAATTTTTTCAATACAGACAGTGGAATTTTGTTGATAGAGAGCTTTATGTCCACTTGAATTATTTACCTCTCTGTATTTAAATCTGTGATGATAAAAGGGAAGATGTCCAATCTAACATTGTGTTCTTGAGAACTCACTGGAAAGAGTACATTTTTAGTCAAATTAATTCTGAGACCAGAAATCTTTTGAAATTCTGTAAGCACTGTTAGGACTGCAGGCACAGTATTTTGTGGGTCTGATATATACAGTACCATATCATCTGCGTATAGAGAAATTTTCTGTTCAAGTTCTTCTCTGATAAGCCCCTTTTATCTCATAAGCATTTGTACAGTGAACTTCCAGTGGCTCAATGGTGATTGCAAAAAGCAGTGGTGACAAGGGGCATTCTTGTCTGGTACCACGTTCTAGTTTAAAGCAGTCTGAATTCCATCCATCTATCCATTATCCAACCCGTTATATCCTAACTACAGGGTCACGGGGGTCTGCTGGAGCCAATCCCAGCCAACACAGGGCGCAAGGCAGGAAAAAAAAACCCCAGGCAGGGTGCCAGCCCACTGCAGGGCGCACACACACACCAAGCACACACTAGGGACAATTTAGGATTGCCAATGCACCTAACCTGCATGTCTTTGAACTGTGGGAGGAAACCCATGCAGACATGGGGAGAACATGCAAACTCCACGCAGGGAGGACCCGGGAAGCGAATCGGGGTCTCCTAACTGTGAGGCAGCAGTGTTACCTACTGCGCCACCGTGCTGCCCTTAGTCTGAATTAATGTTGTTAATACAAACTGAAACTTCTGGATTGGTATACAGTAGTTTGATCCATGCACAAATGTTTGGGCCAAACCCAAATTTCTCCAATGTAGTGAAAAGGTAGTTTCATTCAATCATATCAAATGCTTTTTCTGCATCCAATGATAATAATATCTCTGGGGTGTTTGACTTTGTGGGTGAATATATTATATTAAACAATTAAACAGGCGTCGAAGATTGGAAGCTAATATTGATATTATTGAAGGCAGCACTTTCTCCATCCTTCTAGCTAGGACTTTGGAGAGTATCTTTACATCATTATTCAGAAGTGAAATTGGTCTGTATGATGCACATTGTAATAAGTCCTTATTTTGTTTAGGAAAGACGGTGATTAATGCTTGGCGAAAAGTATGAGGTAGAATTTTATTGTCTCTAGCTTCTGTAAATGTTGCTAATAAGAGGGGAACTAGCTGAGTGGAGAATTTCTGAGCAGGTTGGCCATCGGGGCCTGCTGCTTTTCCACTCTGAAGTGACTTTATAGCATCTAGTAATTCTGATAGTGCCAGAACTGTATCCAGTTCCTCTGCACTGAGAGTATCTATTTGTGGTATCTGTAATGCATCCAGAAATGCATTAGATTATGTCTTGTCTTCTTTAAACTCAGTAGAATATAAGGATTTATAGTAGTCTCCCATTGTGTGCATTATATTTTTATGGTGAATGATTTTGTCTCCGTTTGTGTTGGTGATTGCTGGGATTGCATTGCGAACTTCTTTCTTGTGGATTTGTTGAGCTAAGATCTTATTTGCTTTCTCTCCATGTTCATAGTAATGATGTCTTGATTTAGAAATGAGTTGTTCTGTTTCTTTAGTTGTCAAGAGGTTGAGTTCTGAATGCAAAGTCTGCCTTTTCCTATGAAGAGCCTCACTTGGACACCTGGAATATTCTTGGCCTATTCTAGTAATTTTGTTGATTAGCTCTGACCTTCTTGGTTTCCAATTTATTTCTGTGTGAAAGATATGAAACAATCTGTCCTCTTAAGAAGGCCTTCAAGGTTTCCCAGAGTATTCCTGCAGAGACCTCTGAGGATGTATGTCTCTAGAAAAAAGCTGATTTGTTTGGATATAAATTCTGTACAGTTTTCGTCTACTAATAAAAGTGGGTTAAGACTCCTTCTTGCGAGATGAGTATATGCGGCATAATGATTTTAGCTCCAAGATCAAAGGGGCATGGTCGGAAATAACAATAGCGTCGTACTTGCAAGATTTAATCGTAGGTAAGAAATTGTTATCTAAAAAGAAATAACAATTAAAGTCCCCAGCCATTATAATTTTATGAGTGTTCACATTGGGAATGGATGAAAATACATTTTGCATGAATTCCCTATCATCCACATTTGATGCATAAACATTTATCAAAATCACTTTACAGCTAAATAAATTACCCATGACAATCGCATATCTCCCTTCAGGATCAGATATTGCATCTGACACTACAAACGAGACTGTTCTATACATAGGAATTCCCACACCTCTAGTTTTCTTGTAAAGCTGGAATGGAATATTTGGCCAGTCCATTTTTTTTGCAGCTGGAACTGATCCTTGCTTAATAAATGGGTCTCCTGTAAAAATAATATTTTACAAAGTCCCAGTCCTCTGACATACCTAGAGACAGAGCACGTCCAAAACCAAACAAGCCCCCCAGCAGCTGGGTATGAGGATTAAAATTAAGGTATCTATTGCCAAAACAGTCCAAATATTATAAGCATAAAATATAGTCTTTAACAGTCTTGAAATAGTAACATAGTAAACCCAGGAAATGGTGTTAAAAGTCGCCCTGGATAAGCATAGCAAGCCCTTATACAATAATAGCAGTAACAAAAGACCAAGGGTATGATGTTAAACAGTCTCTTAAAAAAAAAAAAAAAACATAAACAGAAAGTGGCCGAGAAGGGAAAAGTATGTATAATTACGGTACCAATATCATTGCAAGTGGATTAGACACCGGTAAGAACTTCTTTGCCGTACCATGACAGGGTGTGACTCACGATTGTATTTCAGAAGAGTGTCAGACTCAGCCTTCTTAGTTCTTTTTCTGCTTCTTCAGTAGTGGTTTAATGTTGTCAAAAGCGGCTCGTTTAGCAGCTTTTGAGGGTGAGAAATCAGGGAAGATATGAATGTGGTTATTTTCAAATATAATGTCTTGTTTCTGTCTGAGCAGTGACATTACACTAAATTTAGATTGTAAATTCTCGAGGTGCACAACTAGAGTCCTAGGTTTAGAGGTATTTGATCCCTGTATGCGGTAAGCTGCTGCTATCTCGGTGTCTGATTTAAAGTCCTCTCCAATTATTTTTGAGAACAGTTCAGCTATGAATTTCACTGGGTTTGGACTTTCATGATTCTCAGTTAGACCTTTGATTCTAATATGATTCTTTCTGCATCCATCCTCCAGAGCAGCAAGTCTGCCTCCAAGTTTTTTCATTTGGAATTTGCAGCTGTTGCTTTTCCATCAGCGGTAGATGCCAAATGTTCGGCTGTTTCAATTTGAGTCGTGAATGTCTGCTTAGCGTCATCATGCCTTTTCCAACTCTGTGAAGTACTGTGTCATTATAACAAACTGTTGGATGTTTAAGCATAAGGTTTACATACTGTACATACTGTTTTTCTGTAAATTAAGTAATGAAGCATTATTCATTTCTATAGATTTCTCCAGTAATGGGCATTTTTTGGGCAAGTTCCAACTTACATACAAAACTGGGTTATGAAAATCTGCAGGAATGAACCTCGTTTTTCAACTTGAGTCCCATCTGTACATATACTGTATATATCACCAGGTCTCTCTTCTTTCTGACATTTAAGCCTTTGTCCTCCATCATCTCACAATTTTACACTTAATATACCTCTCACAGGATCATGCTTTGCCAGGTCTCATCATCTGTTCAGGTGTGGCAAAATATCTGCACTAGGGACACCAGACTATAAGCTTCCTTAAGCATATGTTGGTGTGACCGCATTCTTGATCCTTTCATGTGCTTCAAAGGGTTAAGCCTCCCAGGCAGTTCCTTGACTGTTAGTTTGTTTAGAAGGGTAGCACAACCCCATGCATTCCCATTTGAGTCTGTGGTCTCTCTAGAAAGCAGGACAAAGTTGCCACCTCTGGCATCCCCTTGATGACCTTGCAATCTGTCTTTATAAATTAAGCACAGCTAAGGTCAGCATCACACTAAAGTACTTGACATAATTTCTAGGCAAACAGCATGTCAAATTTAACAACTGCAGTTGCTGAATCTGATTGCCTCTGATGGTGTCAAACTGTACAACTAAGAATTAAAATGTACGATCGATTACACAAGTTACATTTTTCATCACTGCTCTGTGCCTCTTACTTATGCCTAGTACTTTGCAAAAGCATTAGAAGATGAGCTATGCATAATATGACAGCCAATCAATGTGAACTTCCATAGTTAGCCAGGTGATAAAGAAAACTCTTACTTTGTATGTTGATTTCAGCTGCAGTCTTTCACCTGTTTTCAAACAAACCAAATGAAATGTGGCTCATAAATTTGATGAGCCTCTCCTCCATTCTTCTTCTAAATGTAACAAAAAATACTATTAAAGTTGTTCTTAAAACAAAAAAAAATCTAGAAGATAACCAGAAGTTAAAAAGATAATCAAGAAGCACAAACAAGATGTAAAACACCAGTTAAACGGGTACAGAGCGACGGGCGCTCAGCAGGCTCCTATCAATTATGGAAAATCCACTGCATCCACTAAACAGACATCTCCAGACAGAAGATCAGCTTCAGCGACAGACTGCTGTCACTGTCCTGCTCCACTGACAGACTGAGAAGATCGTTCTTCCCCCAAACTATGCGACTCTTCAATTCCACCTGGGGAGGTAAACATTAACATTATACAAAGTTATTGTCTGTTTTTTATCTGCATTATTATCAATCTTTAATTTAATATTGTTTTTTGTATCAGTAAGGTGCTGCTGGAGTATGTGAATTTCCCCTTGGGATTAATAAAGTATCTATCTATCTATCTATCTATCTATCTATCTATCTATCTATCTATCTATCTATCTATCTATCTATCTATCTATCTATCTATCTATCTATCTATCTATCTATCTATCTATCTATCTATCTATCTATCTATCTATCTATCTATCTATCTATCTATCTGAGAAGATATACTGAAGTTCAGCCACAGATAATGTCAGTGGATGAAAAACACATGCTGCAGGATGAGCAATACATGGCCATGTACAAGAGTCAATGGAGTGTGGGAAGATCCAGAAGTGGAGATTAACTGTTGTGAGAAGAGAATGGTACAATAATTCAGGTGCTATCAGTAAGATTGTGATAGCAACAGAATACAGGAATACTCAAGGCTTGGGGATTTGGTTGAGTATCCAGTCACCACAGGGGCAAGAGCTGGAGGGATTGTGGAAGAAGGAATTTTTACATGCAAAAATTTGTCATGAGAGTATAGTGGCTAAAAATAAATAAAAATTAATTCAATAAAAGGAAATTAAGCAAATGATCAACTCAACCAACAGTGAATCCACATATTGCCATGTTTAAATTCTTCTGATTGTCTGAAAGTATATATAGTAATCCCTTGTTATCCAATTATAATCTATTCTCAAAAAAATGGTTTTGAAGACAAAACAGATACCAAAAAACTATTTCTCATAATTTTAAATCAATGTAATAATAATAATAATCCTAACCAGCTTATCCATAGCAAGGTCAGATGGCATCTGAATCACATCCCCATCAGGAAACTCTGAACCATTTCCCTTACTCTTAAAAACCTATATAATCATCAACACTTGATTTCTCTAATTTCTCAGCTCTTAATATTAAACAGTTCATTCATCAGTTATTGTGAAGTGTGCTTGACAATTATGTGGAGATCTTCAGCATATTTTTCAATTTCAGTCAAAGGCTTTAAAGGGTCTCACTACTTTCGTAAACATCCTACCTGGTTCCAATGCCACAGAAAGATAATCCAAAATGATGTTCATCCCAGAACATCAAATGGCTATAAATTGGTAGCCTTAATATCTTGTGTAATGAAACCCAGAAATTCTTATGCTCAATCACCATCACTGCACTTTCTGTATTTTATCAGTTAAGCCTACATTGGATTGTACATAGCCATCATCTACAGTATTGAAAAGTGCCTGTTCTCATCTGGATTGGGCAGGCAACTATGAGAGGAGCATGGTTTTGACATCTCCGTTGTCTTTACAACCCTTACAGCCAGGAAATAATCTTAGGGCAATGAAAGTTGACGTCCTGTTATTGTCTTGGATTTCTGACTGTTTAACAAAGCAGACCACTACACGAGACACTATAGAATTGTGTATCAGAATCTTTTGCTTTCCAATTTTTAACTGCCACATAATCTCTATGTTCCTTCTTCCTCTGTATAAGCATGCCACTCTTTGATTACATGATTTACATTTTACCACTGCTCTAAGTCATCTGTTACTTTGCAGAAGCATTACTTGATGACCTAATGCAGTAGTCAATCAATGTGAACTTCCAAAGTTAGCAATGTGACTCCTGTTTTCTGTTCCTTCTGAAATAGCATACCACTCTCTTTGAAAAAGAGGTAGCACCTTACTGCACAGCTCATAAGCCCATGTACGGACCCGCAGGCACAGATCTACCCCCTTATCCTAACAGTGAAAACTGCCAATTATAAAAAAAAAGTCATATATGTTTTAAAGTTGGTAGGAACAAATATGAACCTCCTAAACCGGAGATTAGCCTGGATTAACATGAAGCAGACAAAATGATGGGTGTGAGACCCTGCTCTTTCATGATTACATAGACAGGAATAGTTGCTGGAGAAAATGAAACCTGGTGTTCCTGCAGAAAATGACTGAGCTGGGCCCTGACCAGAACCGATCCTGAGATGAAGTTTTAATCTCTAGCAAGTAATAAGTAAATATTATAAATTATATATATATAGCCAAAAGTAATATATGCTATATATGCTATATTGCTATATTCATCTACAATCTCCAATCTGTTTTGTGTTACTAACTTTTTATGTAGCTAGTGCATACAAGCAAGACTAGTACACTAAGCTGGATGCGATTTTGCTCACACCCCTAAATTTAAGATGTTGCTATTTTCTGGTCTCATCAAATGCTCTCTAAAACTCTATCAAGCAATCTGTTGCTGGCTTATCAAATGAAAGGTTGCCCTGAAGATATGCCCCACCCTTCTACCAGAATGTACATTTGCATAGAAAAGTATGCAGATTAGACATATTTTGTTACATAAACCCACTGCCTTAATTTCTGACATGTTTACTTTGACATTTCCAATAGCTTAAGTACCAGATACAAAAGAAAAAAAATTACTTTTAGCATACACAACTCAAAATGGAAAAATACTGTTATTTCTTTAGCTTTATTTTTGCTGTTTATCCAGGTATTGATTTTCAAATGCAAACTATATTAACATGTATTTATTTTTTATAAATATTATTATTTATATATTTTTCTTTGCAGGTTTAATAACAAGTGATTCAGTCACCAATAATAAAAGGGATGTCGTAGGCACAGAAGGCAGGACTGTGACACTCCAGTGCAGCTACTCAACAAGTAACAGCTATACTTATCTCTTTTGGTACCGAAAATATCTAAGTGAAGCCATGCAATATATTCTGTTTAAAGGAACCCGGTCAGTGAATACTGATGAAGATACTGCAGCCTTTGCTCAGGAACGGTTTTCTTCAACAGCAGGACAAGATTTTACTATACTCACAATTTCTTCTCTCTCTTTGAGTGACTCTGCCATCTACTACTGTGCGTTGCAGTCCACAATGTTTCATTCTGCTGAAGCACTAAGCAAAAACTGCATAACCACAGATGGTAGAGAGCAATTTTAAGCAAAATAATGTGGCCAATTAACCACCAACATCTGACAGTAAACATCAAAAAAAGAAGCAAATTTAAATGTAAATTAGAACATTCAAACTCATTAACCAGGAACTTGCAGTAACATCTGATTTTCACACTAATCAGTTTGTGAATTTGAAATAAATTGCTCCTCTCTATAGCTGAACATTTTAAATGCCAAAATAGGAATCAGAAGAAATTTTAATGCTGCTTTTTGAAACAAACAGGAAAGCACTGTATCACATACTCAAAACATAAGCCTCTAAAACAATAGGTTCATGGCCAAGTTGCTAAACCTTTAGGATAACCAGCCAATAAGCAGTGGAGTGGTCTTTTTATCATCTTATTCCAAATTGTTTTCAAGAAGTAGTCTTAATAAAAGATGCAATATTGTAACTCGACACACTGATTCACCTTGCTTCACTCTGTTTCCAGATTATTCTGCTTTTATGTCTATAAAAATTACTAAGCTTTACCATGAGATCTACCATGTTTTGTAGTTTATATCTGGATGTTTACATCTGAAAAGGCTAATGTCTTAAAGCTTACAAATAATTGTTATATAGTGTGTTGTAGCAAGCGGCTGGAGGTGGCACCCAGCCGGGATGCCCAGGAGGACCGGAGAAGGGCTTGCGCCTCCTCCAGACCACAAGGGGGCGACCGCCCTGGTTGCTTTGGGGGCCACGGGTACAGAGCTTTGAAGCTCAACCCTTTAAGGGCCCGTGGTCACCGCCAGGGGGCGCCCGGATGCCTTGGCAGCCCTGGACCTCAGCACTTCCGCCACACCCGGAAGTGCTGGGGGGAAGAGAAGCAGGGACACCCGGACTCCACACTGGGGAGTGCTTGTGGAAGATTGCCAGGAAGCACCTGGAGCACATCCGGGTGGCTATAAAAGTGGCTGCCTCCCTTCATTCAGAGCTGGAGTCGGGTGGAAGTGGACAAGAGTCTTGGAGCAGAGGAGTGGAGACGGCGAAGAGAGGCACTGAGGAAAGAGGTCTGGACTTTTGTGTGATTGGTGCTGCGGCACTGGGTTGTGTGCTTCATCATACTTGTAAATACTTGTAAATAAACGTGTGTTGGGTGACAAAATGATGTCTGCCTGTCTGTGTCCAGGTTGCTTCCCACAGTGTTCTTTTCCTAGTACAGGCTAAAAATCTTTTATATGTAGTATAAATATAAACTAAATGTAAATGTAAATGTATACATGTAGCAAAAAATAACATACATATTTGTGTAGCTACAGTGCATCCAGAAAGTATTCACAGCACATCACTTTTTTCACATTTTGTTATGTTACAGCCTTATTCCAAAATGGATTAAATTCATTTTTTTCCTCAGAATTCTACACACAACACCCCATAATGACAATGTGAAAAAGGTTTACTTGAGGTTTTTGCAAATTTGTTAAAAAAAAAAACCTGAGAAATCACATGTACATAAGTTTTCACAGCCTTTGCTCAAAACTTTTGTCGATGCACCTTTGGCAGCAATTACAGCCTCAAGTCTTTTTGAATATGATGCCACAAGCTTGGCACACCTATCCTTGGCCAGTTTCTCCCATTCCTCTTTCCAGCACCTCTCAAGCTCCATCAGGTTGGATGGGAAGCGTTGGTGCACAGCCATTTTAAGATCTCTCCAGAGATGTTCAATCGGATTCAAGTCTGGGCTCTGGCTGGGCCACTCAAGGACATTCACAGAGTTGTCCTGAAGCCACTCCTTTGATATCTTGGCTGTGTGCTTAGGGTCGTTGTCCTGCTGAAAGATGAACCGTCGCCCCAGTCTGAGGTCAAGAGCGCTCTGGAGCAGGTTTTCATCCAGGATGTCTCTGTACATTGCTGCAGTCATCTTTCCCTTTATCCTGACTAGTCTCCCAGCTCCTGCTGCTGAAAAACATCCCCACAGCATGATGCTGCCACCACCATGCTTCACTGTAGGGATGGTGCCAGGTTTCCTCCAAACGTGATGCCTGGCATTCACACCAAAGAGTTCAATCTTTGTCTCATCAGACCAGAGAATTTTCCTTCTCATGGTCTGAGAGTCCTTCAGGTGCCTTTTAGCAAACTCCAGGCAGGCTGCCATGTGCCTTTTACTAAGGAGTGGCTTCCGTCTGGCCACTCTATCATACAGGCCTGATTGGTGGATTGCTGCAGAGATGGTTGTCCTTCTGGAAGGTTCTCCTCTCTCCACAGAGGACCTCTGGAGCTCTGACAGAGTGACAATCGAGTTCTTGGTCACCTCCCTGACTAAGGCCCTTCTCCACCGATCACTCAGTTTAGATGGCCGGCCAGCTCTAGGAAGAGTCCTGGTGGTTTTGAACTTCTTCCACTTACGGATGATGGAGGCTACTGTGCTCATTGGGATCTTCAAAGCAGCAGAAATTTTTCTATAACCTTCCCCAGATTTGTGCCTCGAGACAATCCTGTCTCGGGGGTCTACAAACAATTCCTTTGACTTCATGCTTGGTTTGTGCTCTGACATGAACTGTCAACTGTGGGACCTTACATAGACAGGTGTGTGCCTTTCCAAATCATGTCCAACCAACTGAATTTACCACAGGTGAACTCCAATTAAGCTGCAGAAACATCTCAAGGATGATCAGGGGAAACAGGATGCACCTGCGCTCAATTTTGAGCTTCATGGCAAAGGCTGTGAATATTTATGTACATGTGCTTTCTCAATTTTTTTATTTTTAATAAATTTGGAAAAATCTCAAGTAAACTTTTTTCACATTGTCATTATTGGGTGTTGTGTGTAGAATTCTGAGGAAAAAAATGAATTTAATCTATTTTGGAATAAGGCTGTAACATAACAAAATGTGGAAAAAGTGATGCGCTGTGAATACTTTCCGGATGCACTGTATTTAAAGTATAAATCACAATGGTATACTGATTATTGATGATATTTGCTGGCCACTGCAAAATACAAAATGGCAGGAGAATAAGTAACACTATATTGAACTTTTTAAATATCTAGCAATTGGCTTGATTTTAAAAATGGGCACTTGCAAAATAAGATACTTTGCTGTATTGAACTCAAAAATAATCTCCACTATTGGTATATATACATATGGTCTGACATAGCTGCAATGTGCATATTAACTAAATAAAAATTGAAGGACCAACTACTGAGCAGGACAGTACTTTAAGTCATTAAAATTAGACTTATCTTATGCTCAAAAAGCACAATATAAGCAACTGTAAGGGCAAGGTATCCAATTCCATGGAAGAAATATTCCACAACAGTTCCAAACCTGTCGTCTTTAGTTGTATATGGTTAATTTAACTTTGTTAGATTCAGGTGTCTTGTATACGATTTACTGTTCTCATTTTCTGGAATTGTGAGTGAATTGTGAAGGAAAAAGCAAAGCAAAATAAAACAAAACAAAAACATGTACAGTAAATGCAGTTTTTCTGCAAAAATGAGGTTTTGCTACCCTCTTGTGGGCTCACAGTGAAATTGCTGGAAGAATTTTATGCTTATGATCTGCTCAAGAAATGACGCCTCCAATTTTTTTGTTGTCTGTTTTGTGATGGTCAGTGGAAGAGGTAGGCATTGAGGGGGAATTAACAATATTTGTTTCCAGACATTATTCTTTCATTCTATGACGGGAAATGGAGACTGTGTGAATAAACTTATCACACATCCATTTTATCCAGAAATAAGTCAGTGTAATAGACTCACAAAACCTTTGTGTGCTAAATGTTAAAGATAAATCAAATGATAAAAACAATCTCAAAAACTGTAAAACAACCTTACTGAGTATCCACTACATGGATAATGTCCACATTGGAAATGTCAATTTTTTTACTCTCCTTGGAAACGTCTGGATTTTGTTCAAAATTTCACGTTTTCACATAGAATGGAAAGAAACATTTTGACATAATAGAAGACAAAAGTTACCAGTGCTGTACAGCAGCAAACAAAGTGAAAAATATCCATGGAAAAAAGAAAAAAAAACATAGGTTACACATGTTGAATAATCCACATGTCTATTATCTAGTGTGCTTTATTGCTAATATATTGTTAAAAAATTGCTTCCAGAATGCTCAGCACACATATAATAAACAGTCAATTAAGGCCTCTAGGGATTACCTTTTGAATTGAAGACTGGAATTTTGACCAACGAATGAAGGGGAGAGGCGGGTCTTCAGTTTAAAAAGTCAGTCCCCTGAGGCTGTAGTTTACTGTTTAGGATGTGTGTGCTAATTGCTGAGTTAAACAACAGTCATTGATTACATCTAAAAACTCCTGTTCTTGGAGTCTAGTATTTACAACATTACCCCACGTAATATCTGGGTGATCAAGGTCTTCTATCATTATATAATATCCTACATTATATAATATCACTATAATATCTTCATCTAAACTTGCTTTATTAGATATTGTTAAAAAGAAACATATTGAAACTATTGTCTGTACTGGGGTGTTCATATCAGATCTCTATCCCTAATGTGTTCTATTTAAATCCAAATATCCTCACGGAGATATAACTCATCACACATTTGAAGAATACATACATACAGTTTCTCCTTTATATAAATAGTTACAGCCCCACCTTCATGATTTTGCCTCTCTTAAGTAATGTGTAATCAGCTACTGCAGGGCTCTAATGTTTTCTAGATCTAATTTTCCTTTCACCAGTCAAGTGCAATCTAGTAGTGTCAATTTGCAATTCTGATTTAGGAGAACTAAACCGTTGGTATATTGGTACAATAATGATATCCATTGCTAAAATAACAAACTGATAATAAAAGCAATCAACAAATGTTGCAGTGAACTAGCAATGTTTCCATGTTTTGAAAAATGAATATTCTAGTTTAATTTGAGCATTAGCACTGTCTGAATGGTAGAACCTGGATGCAAGTTTCAGGCATCCATAGTAGAGCTCTACTTTGACTTGATTATTTTCGTGTGAGGCATTGCAGACTCACACAAATAGTCTGATACAAAATACAAAAAACAAACAAACAAAAACAAAAACAATTAAATGGCACATATTCATAGTTTAGGATATTTGTCTTCCAATAGCAGTTCTTATAACTCATTTGTTGACCTAGCCTGCATATGAATATCATTTTCCAGATTGAGATTTTCATTCTCTGCTGCTGTTGTTTTGTAGTCTAAGAGTGATTTCAATTTTGAGCCTGTATCTTCCATGTCTAAATCTGAGCTAAACAGGAAGAAACAGTGTTGAAAAATATAGAGTCATTAAAAGATAAGTTCAGCTAAATTAACTCAATGTAATGCACTCTGTCAAGCTGTACTTTGTCTTTACCCTGAAATTCAATCTCTGAACACATGTGATTAAATAGTGCTGGTTTTACTGTTGAAGTTTACTTGAGAGACTTATATCTTTCTTTTGAACATGATTGTGTAAATAACACCTTTTATTTTGTTGTTGCAGCTGGACAATCAGTACTTCAAAAAGGACTTTGAGGAAGTCTAATTCCAGAAGCCACTGGTCATCCCCTCATTAGACATAACCAGAACTTCTGAAAATCTGTAATTTCGGACATCAAGTCTGTGACCCTCGCCAAACCTTTACATCTGCTGAGCCACTGCACATCAGTGTGCAGCAAGTTGTGTGTGTTGTCTGCCTCTGCCTGCTTTTGGTTGCAAGAGAAACAGCTTGTGCTATATAAACTTCTTGTTCAAGTAGAGCATACAACCTTCAGCACAAAATGAATTACCTCTTTCAAATTTAAAACCTTTTTACACAATATGTGCTGAATATTACAATGATAATGATAAAAAAATTCCATGGAAAGTTTCTCCAATTTTTTGTCCAGTGCATTAGTTAACAATAAATGAAAAATATTGTAAAAAAAAAAAAAAAAACACTTGCATGTGGCTTTGTCCTTTTCTATTAGATCCTTGAGGTCTTTTGCCATAACTTCACTTTGCCTTGTTAAAGTATTCCTTGACAACTGAAAGTCATTCATGGCAGGTGATATTTCATTTTTGGTTTTGAAATCCCCAAACATTGAGTCAGCAGCCTCAACAAATAATTCTTTTATGAACTATACACCAGTGAATACATTTTTAGCTAAGATAATGTGTAACAATGCAATAGCTGCCAATTTCCCTTTCACATTAGGCTTTGTGATCTAATGCTAATAGATGAGGTGTAAAAGAGGACAAGAGAAAGACAAAGAGTTGGGGCAACATCACAACCCCATATATTATAAAGGCAAAATAATTTAAGGCTTTCAGCAAAAACAATGTCTCTGAGGATACAAGTCTCAGATTAGACTGACTAAGATGGCAACACTTCCAGTTAAGTATAGGCCAGGCAGAAAGAGGTGGGTCAAGGGGGATGGACACTGGAAGTGATGTCAGAGGTGGTTGGGTTGTCAGTCCGTAGAGGGAGGAAGAGAAAAGGCATTAGTATACAGTGCCATCTTGTGGATCGGTGAAGAGTTAAGACCACCAGAATCTTTAAACAGTCCCCAAGGTGCATGTGTGTGACAGAAGCTTTAACTCTTCCATTTTTTTATTAATGTGACCCACTTTCAGAGGGCAAGCCCACATCATGTGTTTTGTATATACACTTTTGAAAATATTTTGTGCTTCTCTTTTTAACATGGATGCTAGTATTACACATAAAACACACAGTTTGAATGTGAAAGAAAACAAAATCATACTTCTTTGTAACCCAATGCAACTTTTAATGCAATATCTGTTTAATTGAGTCCCCACTCCCTCCGCAATGGGCCTTCTACTGTCACTTTCTTCCAAGTACAAACTTAACTAGTATTCTTTTTTTAAATCCTGTACACCTGTCCATACTGGGAAACTCATTAACTTGTTTACTATTATAAACCAAGGTAATTGTAAGCAGCAGTGAAAATTAGTCATTTTCAGTGTGTCATTGTTATCTGTATATTTACAGATTTATGAAATTATTATTATTTCTATTATTATCACTGCAACCCTGTCCTGGCAATCAGACTACGAGAATGGAAGGATGGCTGGATTATTATTATTGTTACTATTGACAAAACTCCTACTTAAAACTGGTTTATTGTATAAAAACAATACAATGCTAAAGTTTCAACAAATGTTAGCAAATCCTGGCATCTTGAGACCACACAACTGCTAGACTGTAGACTGACACACTGAAGCACACCAACTACTTACCTGCTTATACCTTGAACTTTTTAATTGCAGTACTTCCTAACTGTCCACAATCCAAAGTTCTGCAAATTCCTACAATATCTGGAGAAGATAACTACCAGAGCACCAGGAGCAACTCAGATGATTGCTACATTAATCTCTGTTCATTTTTAACTTGGGTCTCTGGACAGAGCTTTTTTGTGGATTTGAATAAAGATATTCTTTTAATACAAGTAAAGCATAAACATATTATTTGTGCTGTAATTAATTTATGTTGTTGATGTGCTTATTTTGCTATCATTGTGTATTTAAGGTGGCACTGTGACCAGAACAATCTTTCCACTGTGCAATTCCCAACATTGAACCTAGTGCATTCGAAGAACTAATGCTCTCTGCTCAACATAGTTATTATTTACTTACTCAAAATCTGTCACTGGTCTGCTGTGATGTAATTGCTAAAATTCATTTCTGAATACCTGAAAAAAACAGAAAGAAAAACCCTTTGTGAAAGGAAAAAAGCTGTAAGTACTGGCCAGGACATTGCTGATGAATTAATCAACTTTCATGCTGAAGCAACATGTAGCACTTAGCTCTAAGGACAGTCCACCAAACACAAATCTATGTTTTTGTGCATTAGCGCCTAATTGCAATAACACCTGTATACTATAAGCAATAAATATATTTTTAAGACTTGTTCACAGATACTTCTCTGTTACATATTCTAGTGGCTGTATACATTAAACAGTAAATAAACTAAACTAATAGGCAAAAATTAAAATTTAAAATAGCCAAAAAAAAAAAAAAAAAAACTAACAGTGTGGAAACACATTTTCTGCCCATGTATATCATTATATGGGTGTAGTTGAAGTTATAATAGTTTATTTCCTATAAACATGGTAAAAAATCAAACATTTCTTTTTTTTAAGATGGTGTAATAATGTACTATACTTTTCGATTTACCACTATCATTTTTTCTGTTGACTTCTTTTCTTTTTGTCTTTTATTATTAAAACAGAGATTGATCTTTTAGATACAGCATATATTCTTGAAATGTTTGACACCATTCTCTTCCCCTTGGTGAGGCCCAAATGACTTCCATCCATCCATTCATTATCCAACTCGCTATATCCTAACTACAGGGTCACGGGGGTCCGCAGGAGCCAATCCCAGCCAACACAGGGAGCAAGGCAGGGAACAAACCCCGGGCAGGGCGCCAGCCCACCGCAGCCAACTGACTTGACAAATGAATCCATATTTTAGTTATTTCTTCTTTTGCTGATATGATTGAATTATGCAAATTATATTGTCCATCAAGAACTGTGGAATATAACTGTTTAGTCATTTTTAAATAAGAAAGCCCCCCTTGCCAGCAAAATAAAAACAACAACAACAACAATAAAAATAATAATAATGTCCTCAAAGTCCCAACTCTTCCTCCTCATGTTGCTGACTGAAAACGTACTTGTGCATATCTTGTTAAAACCTTGGGTGACCGTGATGCTCAGGAGAGAGATATGAACAATATGAGAATGGCTACCAGAGTAAGGGCACTCAACTTTCGAGCCTGATAAACAAAACATGAATACAAAAACAGAGTAAATGGTATGGTTCCAAAGCAAGAGAATAATATCCCATTTGACTGTGGACTTGTTGAGGTATCCCAGGTCCCACTTCAAACAAATCTTTGTCCACAATGTAAATGTAAAGCTCAAATGATAGGGCCAATACCCATACTTCATCTGAACCTGGCCTGTCTGATCAAACATAATCATTGTCTGCAACAAAGCAGAAAAACTCAAGACTACAATAGACAATAGAGCAATATAAGGATGCAATAACGAGCTCTCATTATGCTGATGCTAAGACAACTGAAGGTGGGACTGTAAAAGGCACATTCAGTTTCTGGAGAAAAAGGAAGCCAGACATTTTTGAGAATTTGAATGCTAATAACAGGAACTCAAAGGCAGTAAATATTGAATCCAAAAAAGCTCACCAACATTGAGCTTGAAAAAATCCGAGCTGATGTTAATCAGCACTTCAAGATCAAGTCTCAAATTCCTCTAGTATTGGATTTTAAACTTAGCCACCTATTCTACAGTTGTGGCGAAACATTTTGAGAATGACATAAGTATTGGTTTTCACAAAGTTTGCTGCTTCAGTGTTTTTAGATCTTTTTGTAAGATGTTTCTATGGTATGCTGAAGTATAATTACAAGCATGAAAAGTTCAGTAAATACA
This sequence comes from Erpetoichthys calabaricus, assembly GCF_900747795.2. Taxonomy (NCBI): domain Eukaryota; kingdom Metazoa; phylum Chordata; class Cladistia; order Polypteriformes; family Polypteridae; genus Erpetoichthys; species Erpetoichthys calabaricus. The sequence goes on along the minus strand of NC_041402.2, from coordinate 105,680,167 downwards.
AATACCTGAAAATCAAGATCAGCAGGATGGGGAACTGTAAAATGAAAGTTTTGCCAGTTATAATAAAAGTATTAGGTGCTTTGAAGAAAGGATTTGATCAGAATCAATAAAGTATTATTATTATTATTATTCACACAAATTCAAGGTGTTCTTAAAAAATGTAATGATTTACTTCATGAGTTAGAAATACATAATAAACAAAAATAGTTAAGTCAGATATTTGAAATATGAAATTGTGCTCAGTTTAAATGTTTAAAGTCTAAATATTCTTGATTGTAATAGTCAATAATTGTAATAATCATTTTTCACCCTCTGATAGAGGCCCATAGTTGATCCCTAGTAAAACATCGAAAATTAAAAATAATACCATATTCGTATCATCTACCTTGAAATATTCTAAAACAATGCCTCAAACGCTTCAGATTTGAAATTTGGGAGTGGCTCTTAGAGGGTTAGGACCACCAAACAAGAATCAATTTTCAAAAACATTACATTTGAGATCAGTGACCTTGAAATAGCATAAAATGATAGTCCGCATACCTATTTTACTGGTCCCCATTTTTTCAAAGTTTTGTGAAAAGGAGTAAATTTGACTCTCATATCCAATTTTGAGAGTGAACCCCTTGGGTCATTTGATGTGGCATTCACAACTTTAAGTCCTTCTGATCATTTTTCCTGAAGTCACCTATTGGTTTACTCTTTATGATGAGGGTGAAACTTTCTGCACAAAATATAATTCAATACCTTTGAGTAAACTGAAGTGATTTGGAGCATTTATAAAAGATTCTAATTTAAAAAGCACTAAGCACAAGAAAGTGTAATTTTTCTGTCTTGAAGTACTTCTGCATTGACTTTATTCCCATAGATTTGTTTTAGTACAAAAAGGAAGAGCGGTTCTGACCAAAAATAAAAACACACAAAAAACAAAAAGGAATATGATTTTTTAAATAACTCTATAAACTGGAACATTAAAATTACTTAAAATGACCAGAAAATAAATATATGAAATAAGCATGAGTGCATGATATTAACTTTAAAATGTCAGTGCATGAAAATGAATGGGTGCATAAGCAATAACAACAACAACAACAGCATTTATTTCTAAAGCACATTTTCATACACAGGATTTAGACCAAACAGTTTTATAAGATGTTAAAGAAATAGTTACAAACAAAGAAAAGCAAATTCAAATTTGATAAGAATAATAGTGAATACATAAAAAATTACATAAATAAAACACACTTACATTGGTTACATATTTTCTTATGTAACAATGCCAACACTGATAAGAAGTGCTCATATTTTCTTTTTCTGGTTAAGAATCTTGCTGCTGCATGCAGAATTAATTGCAACTGATTGATGTCTTTCTTAGGTAGTCCCATTAGGAGTGCATTACAGTAACCTACAAACGTTGACTAAAGATAAATGCAAGAATTAGTTTTTCAATGTCTTGAAATTTTATAAGAGGTCTAACTTTTGGAATGTTCCTTAGGAAAAAAAATCTGTCCTAGTAATATAATTAATGTGCAATGAAATTAACAAAATGGCAGCATGAATGCATGCAATTTCCATAAAAACTAATGGAATGTTCCTAAAAAAAAAAATCTTTTCTAGTAATATAATTAATGTGCAATGAAAATGGCAGTATGAATGTATGCAATGTATGCAAGTTAAAAACATGAATGCATTAACTTAATCTAAATTCATGACAGAAATATTATCTTAAAAATTGTCTTTCGTTTGATTGGGTGCACTGGTTTGGAGAAGAGAAAAGAAGAGTGGGGATGAGAAGAAGTATGTTGTACACTTTTGGTAAAATAATCAATTGTATTAGACATGACACCTGTGCAGTTAAGTCTAGACATATGAATTACAAATTTACTTATTGCATAAGTGTGCTTTCCTTCACTCTGTAGTCATTAGCCCTCTCATTTTTTTCTAAATATGTGTTTTATTTGTTGCAATTTGCTATGTCACCATTTTTATACTGGTGCCAGATGACACCAAAGCATGGACCAACCACATTCGGAAACTAGCAAATACACAATCTGAAAAATTTTCAAAAGCTAGAACATAGAAGTGTGCTTTTATCATTATTAAGCAAAACATTTAGGGTGATTATGTCATTTAAATTTTGTTAAGTTCTAATACATTTTGATGCACTTTAGTCAGCATATTATTAACATGCAGTTTAATCAGTTTTTAAGCTTTAAACTAATGTTTGTGTTATTCTAAATATCAAGAAAATCACCCAGATAGACAAGCTACTAATTGAAAAATGCTAAGGTGAAAAGTATCCTTCTCTTTGTTTCAAGAGCATAAGAGGCAGGTGATGAAACAAGCAAACAGCAATCTGGCTTACTAGTGACTGCTAATTAATATAAATATGTGATTCATATAGATATGCCTAAAAAGCATATACATACTAAGCTCTTATAGTTTTTTTAAAATGTTACCGTATGGGTTTCATAATCCTACTCTATAGTTTAAAATGTTATGGGTGTCTTATTAATATTGTTTCTACATTTTACATAATAATACTCCATTAGGCAAACTGTTGCAAATTTAAAAATGTTCCCCAGAGACCCACCCCATCCTTCAATCAGAAACATGATTGCACAGACATTTATGCAAATTAAAGCATCATACCTTTACAAGCTTTATATATTAGCCTGTATGCTCAAATGTTTATTTGTAACATTTGCCATTGATTCGTAGCAAACAGGAAATAAAATAATTTAATACAATAATTTTTCTACCTTCACCTTATAATGGACATCTACTCATATTTTTTTATATTCATATTTGCCATTTCTCCAGGTAAAGTAAACCAAATACTGTACAAGTGTGCCTGTTCATTTCTGATACAGTTTAATATTTTTTTTCTCGTGTCCTCTGTTTTTCAGGCTTAATTATAAGTGATTCAGTCACTAATACTGAAAAAGATGTCTCAAGTAGAGAAGGTAGGGCAGTGACACTGAATTGCAGCTACTCAACAACTGATAGCTATCCTATACTAAACTGGTACCGAAGGTATCCAAATCAGGCCATGCAATTCATTCTGTACAAAGGAGCACGATCTAGTAGTGCTAATTATAAAGCGGACTTTGCTCATGCTCGTTTTTCTTCTACAACGGGACAATATTCAACTCAACTGCAAATTTCTGATCTCTCTTTGAGTGACTCTGCCATCTACTATTGTGCACTAAGACCCACTGTGTTATATTCTGCTCAGGCACTGAACAAAATCTCTCTAACCACAGCTTGCAGAGAGGATAATGTAACAGACTCTACAGAATAACTTTGAACTCACAGCAGACAAGATGCGAGTTTAGTTTAAAGCAGTATAACATTTTTGGTCTAATCATTTTCCAAATTTTTAACCAACTATGGCTGTACAACATGATGTTGCTCTCAAAGGAACTACCGAAACTGAAGGTTTTTTCTTTGTTTATAAACTTCAAAAAGGTGCTATTTGTGATTATTTGTGTTAATACATTCTTTTTAGCTTGTTCAATTCCATGCATTTTTCTTAGATTTGTGAAAATTAATGAAACATATACAGATAAATTGATAGCTAACAGTGGATCATATAAGATAGTACAACATCAATGTGTTTGTATAGCAACTGTTTAAATAAAATATACTGAAAAGTAAGAACAAGTCGGATTTTCACTGGTTAAGGTAGAGGAAGGGGAAAGTTTTTTATTCATAGCTATAATATAAAAGACCGTGTAATGAAGCAGTGTAAGTGCTGCTTACTGCAGAGGTCATAGTGTTTGGGCACCCTTGTTTCTTCCATCTGCGGTGGGCTGGCACCCTGCCCGGGGTTTGTTTCCTGCCTTGAGCCCTGTGTGGTCTGGAATTGGCTCCAGCAGACACCCGTGACCCAGTAGTTAGGATATAGCGCGTTGGATAATGGATGGAGGAATGTTTCTTCCGTGTTTCCCATAAATTTACCCTCTGCAATATATTGTTGGACTATCTGGATTTGTTTCCTGCCCCTACGTAGTGCAAAAGTCCGGCTCTGGCAGCTGTGAAATGAATTAAATGATTTCAAAAAGAATAAATAAATACGTTGTAAATAGAAAACATTCTCCTGGAATCTTTTTACTGTCCGAATTATGAACTGTCTATGTCTATATAACTACCAGAGTACCAGGAGCAAGTCAGATGACTGCTACATTCATCTCTGTTCATTTTTAACTTGGGTCTCTAGACAGAGCATCTTTGTGGATTTGAATAAAGATATTTTTTAATACAAGCAAAGCATAGAAATATTATTTGTGCTGTAATTAATTTATGTTGTTGACTTGCTTATTTTGCTATAATTGTGTCTTTGAGGTGGCATTGTGACCAGAAGATGGTGTAATAATACACTATACTTTTCGATTTACCACAATCATTTTTTTTTCTGTTGACTTCTTTTCTTTTTGTCTTTTATTATTAAAACAGAGGTTGATCTTTGAGATACAGCATATATTCTTGAAATGTTTGACACCATTCTCTTTCCCTTGGTGAGGCCCAACTGACTTGACAAATAAATCGATATTTTAGTTACTTTTTCTTTTGCTGATATGATTGAAATATGCAAATAATATTGTCCATCAAGAACTGTGGAATTTAACTGTTTAGTCGTTTTTAAATAAGAAAGCCCTCCAGCTAGCATAATAACAACAACAACAACCATAATAATAATAATGATAAAAATAATAATAATAATGCAGCGGGGCCACAAGTATTGTTGTTTATTGTGTTTGCACTCTGTTGTGTCTCGTCACATCACCCCGTCTAAACTAGTATGTGTTTGTTTAAATGTCTTCCCCGTAATAAGAAACGGGGAAGGCTGTTGCGTGGAGGCAGCGACCCCCTGGAAATGTCAGTACCAGAGGTTTTTCCATTTGCATCCGGCTCATTATTATTTAAACGGGAAGGGGGGAAAGAAGAGGAGAGAGGAGAGAGAATGAGATTCACCTTACTGCAACTGATCATCATTCTTCTGCCTTCATTCACATCACAACATTCTTCCAGTTTGCTTCTCACTCGGCCAGATTTACTGCAATGCATTCATCGCCAGAAACCCTAGGGTTGGACTTAAATTTTCCACCATCGCCGAGGAATCACAGTGAGATTGTTCCGGTATTCATTCGGGGGAATCAAACACAAACATTTAGAACAGCTATCAGTAATTTGGACATTTATTTACCTGGATTCATTTTCACATTCATTATCATTTCAATAATCATTCTTTTTCATTACTTGTATTGTGTGTTTGTTATTCGTGTGCAGGACAAGGGAGAATATTTTATTGTATATATAGTGTCTTTCACTTTGGTGGTACGGTGGAGGGATATATATATATATATATATATATATATATATATATATATATATATATATATATATATATATATAATATATATATATATATATATATATATATATATATATATATATATATATATATATATATATTATGCCGGAGTTTTGTATTATTGTATTTGTCATTTTGTTTCATCTAATATTTTACTGCACTTGATTTACATTCTGATATTGTCTGCTTGTGTTTAACCGTCAATTGGGGGAAAATATTATTTGTCAGAGGTACGGCTTGGTAGATTCAGGTTTTCCTCAGTAATTCATCCAGGCCACGGGACCTGGTAGTGGGGCTGCCGGCCGGGTAACGGTCGGTCGTTACAACAATAATGTCCTCAAAGTCTCAACTCTTCCTCCTTGTGGTGCTGACTGAAAACATACCTGTGCATATCATGTTAAAACCTTGAGTGACCGTGATGCTCAGGGGAGAGATATGAACAGCATGATAATGGCAACCAGAGTAAGGGCACTCAACTTTCGAGCCTGATAAAGAAAACAAGAACACAAAAAATAAAAGGCAACAGATAAACAGAGTAAATGGGATTGTTCCAAAGCAAGAGAATAATATCCCATTTGACTGTGGACTTGACGAGGTATCCCAGGTCCCTCTGCAAACAAATCTTTGTCCACCATGTAAATGTAAAGCTCAAATGATAGTGCCAAAACCCATACTTCATCTGAACCTGGGGGGTATTTTCCGTACGTCGCTTAAATCATCCAAGATCAGATGCCTCATCTTGAATGAGTTAATGCCGGTGAAACTCATCCAGGATAAGTCGGTTTTTCAAATGCAGCCATGAAGTAGATTAGTCTAGCTGGATCCAAACATCCAAGATGATTGTGCATGCCCGCGCTGATTGAAAAGCCCATATATATTGAGTCTAGAAAACATGATCAGTAAGTCTTTGATAGGCTGTAACAAATTGACAAAAGAACAGGCGCATTTTTTCACACAAGTGGAGCAGGACCTTTTACTCAAAGGATATGAAGAATTTCAAGATTTAATATGCACAAGGGGTAACACTGCAAAAGCAGCCCAAACCAGAAAAGACGGCTGGCAAAAAGTGGCCGACAAATTAAATGTGTAAGTAGTGTACATTGTACTTACTGAATGCAGTGTTTAATTTCCTATGTGTCAGATTAATTGTTATTTAATATGTCATAATTCCAGATCAAACGTGAGCACAGGAAGAACATGGGAACAGGTTAAAGTGAAGTACAACAATATACTTCAAACTGGTGTAGCCCGTCTACTCTAACTGTGTGTAGAAAGGGGCCCTGAGTTCTTTACTCCAATGCCTAATTTATTATAATTCTAATTACTTTAATATTATGTGTCTCGGGTCACTATGAACAAAACATTATTAATTAAATATTGCAATATACTGGTCAGGTAATAACAAATAAATAAAGGTAGAAGAAGTTAGCTGTTAACATTCATTCCCAAACCAATAGTTTATACTACACAAACTTATAATAAACACTAAGAAACTGGTTTATAAAACAATGATAAACTCTCTGTTTAATTATAAACCAGCAAAACACAATTAATAAACTGGAAATAATCAGGAACTATATTACACTATTAATAATACAATAAAAACACATTCAGTCTTGTCACTCGTATTGAAACAAAACATTGCAGGCCTGATTCGGTGCTTGTGAGTGTTGCAACCAAAAACTTAGCGGTCATTTCACTCTACCAGGAGCAACAAATAAAATGAAAGAGGTACCTTACTTGGCAATGGTGGTATCAGTCCAACAAATCTTTCTGACCCCTCTGCCTCAGTCCGTGAGCAGGGAACCGCTGTTGAGCGAATCCAAAAGCGTCTCCAAATAAACGAACGTTCACCAGAAGTGCGTTGAGCTGAGTTAGCTGCTGCCTCTTCACGCTGCTACTTCCCCTAGCTGAGTTAATGAAGGGTTCTTCGCCAGATAGACACTGCGAACGTCCAATCGAAATATATTAGCCGTTCATATTCCAGTAAATTATCTTGCTGATAATTTGTCTCCCAAACTTTCTGCTACACCACCTTGGCGCCACGCTCTTTTTCTTTTCTCTTCTCCGTTCTTCTTCACAGCTCGTCCTTCTACCCCCTTCCGTTTTCTCTACAACATCCAGTTATCAAAATAAAAGTCTGCATAACCGCATAAACGAACTACTACACTAAAGTTAACAGTTTAAAACACTAACATTTTACATCAATAACTTATTTACATCAATCAGTTATTTAAGCACATTTCTACCTGGGCTACACCGGTAAATATTGGTATATAACTATTTAAAGAATTGTTGACATAAAGAATCATATATAATATAAAAAACATTAATTTTAAAGCTAATAAGAAGAAGGCAGACAAGCAAAAAACAGGTGGAGGTCCACGCGGTCCAGACCTAACCCCTGCAGAAGAGTTGGCTCTCCAGCAAAATGCCCATCACGCTGTTTCTGAGGGCATTCTAGGGGGAAGCTCCTCCTCAGAACCAGTGGCAGGATGCAGTGGTCACTTCATTTCAGGTAAAGGATGGTCATTGTATATATTTGTCCTCAATGTGTGCCATAGGTATGTTCCATATAGCCCTCTTTTTTTGTTGGGTCAGTTGCAGGGAAAGTCATATCCCTAGAACCTGTGTCTGACCAAAGAGATATTGACAAAATTCAAATATTTGATGAAGACACTGTGTCTGATTATTCGGATCTGCGTACAATCCAGTGTCCCAATCACATTTGGAAATCCTGGGTAATGAGAATGTTAGGCTGATTTTGAGATTCTTTATGGAACTGTGGGTGTTTTTGCCTGTGTATTACCTACCTGCAATGGCATGAAACGCCTCTTTTATTGTCTGCATGCGCAAGTGTCCAGGAAACACTATGAAAACCCAAAGGAAATATTTCAGAGCCAAACAGATTTTACAAATTGCCTGTCAAACTGCACTTTTAGATAGATTTTCTGCATCGCCTACAGTATATAAAAAAAGTGCCACTTGCAAAAAACCTTAAAGCAATGCATACTGTCTGTGTGGTTGTGAGATCCCGACTTCACCTAGTTTGACTTTGAATATAAGGTGCTAATACATTTTTGAGGTACAATATTCCCCCTCGGCTAAAGCGATATCTTTCGAAAAGAAATTTCCTCCGGGAGCAATAAAAGATCTTGCCGATCGCGCATGACTGAATGAATTCCATGCATGGACACTGATTAAGTGTGTGAGCTAATCCTTGTTTACATAGAACAAACCTGCTCTGAGCAGGTTTGAGGATTTGGACGTGCTGCTATGACAACACATCCAGCAAGAGTTTCAAAAAACCGACAGATCCAGGATCATTCCAAATCATCAACAATTACATCCGGCTAAACGAGTAATCCATGTACGAAAAATACCCCCCTGGTCTGTCTGATAAAACATCATCATTGTCTGCAACAAAACAGGAAAAATCAAGACTATAATAGACAATAGAGCAATAAAAGGATGCAATAATGAGCTTTAATTATGCTGATGCTAAGACAACTGAAGGTGGAATTGTAAAAGGTACATTCAGTTTCTGGAGAAATAAGAAGCCAGACCTTTTTGAGAATTTGAACCCTAATAACTTAGCCACTCAAAGGCGGTACATACTGAATCCAAAAAAGCTCACCAACATTGAGCTTGAGAAAATCCAAGGTGATGTTAACTTCAAGGTTATTTTTTCCTCATGTGGGACATACCAGCAATTACTAACAGAACCATTTTAGCTAATCATCCTGACATCGTGCTGCATGGTAAAAATGAGAAAACCTGCCTTTTGATCAATAAAGCTGTTCCATATAATTTATACATCATATTAAAAGAAACTGAAAAGTACAGTAAATACAAGTACCTGGAAATCAAGATCAGCAGGATGTGGAACTGTAAAATGAGAGTTTTGCCAGTTATAATAAAAGTATTAGAGTGCTTTGAAGAAAGGATTTGATCAGAATCAATAAAGTGTTATTATTATTATTATTAATATTATTATTCATACAAATTCAGGGTGTTCCTAAAAAATGTAATTATTTACTTCTTGAGGTAGAAATACATAATAAACAAGAATAGTTATGTCAGATATTTGAAATATTAAAATGTACTCAATTTAAACGTTTAAAGTCTAAATATTCTTGATTGTAATAGTCAATAATTGTAATAATCATTTTTCACCCTCTGATAGAGGCCCATAAAGGCTGATCCCTAGTAAAGCATCAAAAAATTAAAAATAATACCATATTCATATCATCTACCTTGAAATAGTCTAAAACAACGCCTCAGATTTGAAATTTGGGAGTGGCTCTTAGAGGGTTAGGACCACCAAACAAGAATCAATTTTCAAAAACATTACATTTATGATCAGTGACCTTGAAATAGCATAAAATGAGAGTCCGCATACCTATTTTACTGGTCCCCATTTTTTCAAAGTTTTGTGAAAAGGAGTAAATTTGACCCCTCATATCCAATTTTGGGGGTGAACACCTTGGGTCATTTGATGTGGCATTTACAACTTTAAGTCCTTCTGATCATTTTTCCTGAAGTCACCTACTGGTTTACTCTTTATGATAAGAGTGAAAGTTTCTGCACAAAATGTAATTCAATACCTTTGAGTAAACTGATGTGATTTGGAGCATTTATAAGAGATTCTAATTTAAAAAGCACTAAGCACAAGAAAGTGTAATTTTTCTGTGTTGAAGTACTTCTGCATTCACTTTATTCCCATAGACCAAGTTTTAGTACAAAAAGGAAGAGCGGTTCTGACCAAAAATAAAAAAATGCAAAAAAAATGCAAAAAAAAAAAAAAAAGGAATATGATTTTTTAAAGAAATCTGTAAACTGGAACATTAAAATTACTTAAAATGACCAGAAAATAAATATGTGAAATAAGCATGAGTGCATGAAATTAACTTTAAAATGTCAGTGCATGAAAATGAATGGGTGCATAAGTAATAGCAACAACAACAACAGCATTTATTTCTAAAGCACATTTTCATACACAGGATTTAGACCAAACAGTTTTGTAAGATGTTAAAGAAATAGTTACAAACAAAGAAAAGCAAATTCAAATTTGATAAGAATAATAATGAATACATAAAAATAACACACTTGCATAAGAAAATGGGTAACCAATGTAACAATGATAAAACTGATAAGAAGTGCTCATATTTTTTTTTTCTGGTTAAGAATCTTGTTGCTACATGTAGAATTAATTGCAACTGATTGATGTCTTTTTTAGGTAGTTCCTTTAGGAGTGCATTACAGTAACCTACAAAGGTTGACTAAAGACAAAAGCAAGAATTAGTTTTTCAATGTCTTGAAATTTTATAAGAGGTCTAACTTTTGGATTGTTCCTTAGGAAAAAAAATCTGTCCTAGTAATATAATTAATGTGCAATGAAATTAACAAAATGGCAGCATGAATGTATGCAATTTCCATAAAACCAAATGCATAAAAGTTAAAAACATGGATGCATTAACTTAATCTAAACTCAGAACAGAAATATTATCTTAAAAATTGTCTTTCGTTTGATTGGGTGCACTGGTTTGGAGGAGAAGAGAAAAGAAGAGTGGAGGTGAGAAGAAGTATGTTGTACACTATTGGTAAAATAATCAGTTTTATTAGACATGACACCTGTGCAGTTAAGTCTAGACATATGAATTGCAAATTTACTTATTGCATGATTGTGCTTTCCTTCACTCTGTAGTCATTAGCCCTCACATTTTTTTAAATACATGTTTTATTTGTTGCAATTTGCTATGTCACCATTTTTATACTGGGGCCAGATGACACCAAAGCATGGACCAACCACATTCAGAAACTAGCAAATACACAATCTGAAAAATTTTCAAAAGCTAGAACATAGAAGTGTGCTTTGATCATTATTAAGCAAAACATTTAGGGTGATTATGTCATTTAAATTATGTTGATTTCTAAAATATTTCAATGCACTTTAGTCAGCATATTATTAACATGCAGTTTAATCAGTTTTTAAGCTTTAAATTAATGTTTGTGTTATTCTAAATATCAAGGAAGGAGGATAGACAAGCTACTAATAGGAAAATGCTGAGGTGAAAAGTATCCTTCTCTTTGTTTACAAGAGCTTAAGAGGCAGGTGATGAAACAAGCAAACAGTAATCTGGCTAACTAGTGAGTGCTAAAGGAGAAAGTAGGGTGAAATGAAACCATTTATTGGCTAACTAAACACCCTACTTTCTCCTGTATCAATCTATGGCTAACACGGTATAACACTCCACTGCTATAGTGGGTGCTAATTAATATAAACATTTTTAATCATATACATATGCCTAAAAAGAATATAAATACTAAGCTCTTATAGTTTTTTACAATGTTATGGGTTTCATAATCTTACTATATCGTTTAAAATGTTATGGGTGTCTTATTAATATTGTTTTTTTACATAATAATACTCCATTAGGCAAACTGTTGCTACTTTAAAAAGGTTCCCGAGAGACCCACCCCATCCTTCAATCAGAAACATGATTGCATAGAGATTTATGCAAATTAAAGCCTCATACCTTTACAAGCTTTATATATTAGCCTGTATGCTCAAATGTTTATTTGTAACATTTGCCATTGATTCGCGGCAAACAGGAAATAAAACAATTTAATACAATACTTTTTGTACCTTCACCTTATAATGGACATCTACTCATATTTTTTTATAGTCATATTTGCCATTTCTCCAGGTATAGTAAACCAAATACTGTACAAGTGTGTCTGTTCATTTCTGATACAGTTTAATATTTTTTTCTTGTGTTCTCTGTTTTTCAGGATTAATTATAAGTGATTCAGTCACTAATACTGAAAAAGAAGTCTCAATTACAGAAGGTAGGGCAGTGACACTGAATTGCAGCTACTCAACAACTGATAGCAGTCCTGTACTAAACTGGTACCGAAGGTATCCAAATCAGGCCATGCAATTCATTCTGTACAAAGGAGCACGATCTAGTAGTGCTAATTATAAAGCTGAATTTGCTCGTGCTCATTTTTCTTCTACAACGGGACAATATTCAACTCAACTGCAAATTTCTGATCTCACTTTGAGTGACTCTGCCATCTACTATTGTGCACTAAGACCCACTGTGTTATATTCTGCTCAGGCACTGAACAAAATCTCTCTAACCACAGCTTGTGGAGAGGATAATGTAACAGACCCTACAGAATAACTTTGAACTCACAGCAGACAAAATGTGAGTTTAGTTTAAAGCAGTATAACATTTTTTGGTCCAATCATTTTCCAAATTTTTAACCAACTATGGCTGTACAACATGATCTTGCTCTCAAAGAAACTACCGAAACTGGAGGGTTTTTTTTTGTTTATAAACTTCAAAAAATTGCTTATATGTGATTATTTGTGTTAATACATTCTTTTTAGCTTGTTCAGTTCCATGATTAGTGAAAATTAATGAAACATATACACATAAATTGGTAGCTAACAGTGGATCATATAAGCCAGTACAACATCAATGTGTTTATATATCAACTGTTTAAATAAAATATACTGAAAAGTAAGAACAAGTCAGATTTTCACTGGCCATGGTAGAGGAAGTGGAAAATTTTGTATTCGTAGGTATAATATAAAAGACCGTGTAATGAAGCAGTGTAAGTGCTGCTTCTTTATGACTGCAGAGGACTGGTTTAGATCTCTTTTCAGTTGCTGTCCATCTGTGTGTTTTTCATTGTTTGTTTTTTTTTTTGGTGTTTGGGCACCCTTGTTTCTTCCGTGTTTCCCATAAATTTACCCATAAATTGGCCCATAAACATAGGTGAGTAAATGCATGTGCTCTGTAACATATTGTTGGACTATCAGGATTTGTTTCCTGCCCCTACGTAGTGCAAAAGTCTGGCTCTGGCAACCCTGAAATGAATTAAGTGATTTCAAATATAATATATAAATACGTTGTAAACAGAAAACATCCTTCTGGCATCTTTTTACTGTACAAATTATGAACTGTCTCTAATGAGTCTGGAACCCTTCCTTCTTCATTCCAAAATCTATTCTCTATGCCTCTTAGTTGGGGTAGTTTATAGAGGTCGCTTCACTATGCTATTGTGATCTTTAGCAGGACCATCAGTTGTTCTTCTGGAACATAATACATTTACAGTCATTACTACGCCCCTATTTTCCCCATCTATGGTAACCTTAGGGGTTTTCCTTCGTTATCCATCCAAAACCTTAAGAAGCAATGTATTTTCTCATTTTAGAACCTCACTGAGACAGCATTGGTGTGAATAACTTCATTGATGTTCATACTGGAATTGAGCTCTCTGTCTATGCGGTGTGCCTAAAGGTTTTGTGCTTATTTAATCTCTATTCAGGATTGACGTGTTGCAGTGGGATACTTTATTTACTTGAACAGCTTAATATTTTGTTTGGATGGTGTGTTTCTTGTTAGATCTTCAGCTTGACTCAAAATCATTGACTTAATCTTCTACAGCTTTACTCATTCAAACGTTTTCCATCATCTACTTTCACCAGCCGTTGAAAGCCTAGAAAACTGTATCTTCACAGTTACTTGAAATTCTTTTATGCAGTTTAAATTTTATTTACCAACTAATTTTTTACCAATTTTACAGTCATCTCATGCTGTCAATATACTTCCATGTATATTATTTTGTTTTGTTTCCTTGTAATTGTAACAGCTTTGAATTTTGTTTCCTTGTTTCCCTGATACTACATATAGCATGCTTGTGAGAGTTCTCATCAAGTTATGGCTATTTCTCTTGGTCAATTAAATCCTTTGTCGATTAGGCTGAGCTAGGTTGTTGACCTGTGATTGAAAACTGTTGACTCTTAGCCTTTCATTTTACAGTTGAGACTTGAGCTATGGTTCTTTCTTTGTGCCTGTACACTCTTAAAACTAAATGTGGCAGAGTGTTTGTTCAGAGAGATGCCATAGGGAAACTATTTTTGGTTCCCAAAACACTCATACACATGCATTTATTTATATCTGTAACAGTCTCCTTGCTGTGAATAACCATGAATAAATAGTCACAGATTTGTGATGTATAATACAGTATACTGTATAAGACTTGAATTTAAAAGGACTCTTCCTACATATGTCCAGAAGCAGAAGCTGAGTCCATGTTTTCTTAATCTGTTAGTGTTCTGCATCCCACCATGTAGCAGTGCTATCGTGGGAAGAACTCCATTTCCCATCAGCCCAAGGGGGATTACCTGCATAGGATGACTGGAACGGAAGTAGGAGCTGCATGGGACGAAAGAGGCCAGCGGGAAAGTTTAAAAGGGGGGCATGACGAAGCAACAGGAGATCTGTGTTTTTGTGTGTCCTGTCAAACATGTTGTCTAAAAAGTCAGTTGTGCCCTGGATCATCTCCCATTAGAATGAATGGACTGTCTCGTGCCTGCCTGTCATGTGTATAGTGTTGGATTAATCGTCGTGTGTCTTCAAAAGGAGCGCTCCTGGAAATCTCACCCCTCACTGCTCAGGACTACCGGTAGGACTGTTTACTCATTTTCTATGGAAACAGTTCTCAAGATTTTCATCTTCACACCATACCATTTCACCAGCTTTTGCTGTTTTGGACTGTATAAGGACATTGTCATTAGTGTATTGTTGTGGTTTATTGTTATGTTACAACTGCATTGCCGTAGGGAAAAGGGGAGGTTTGTCTTATTGTTGTTGTTTTGTATTGGGTTTTCATTTAATATATTTATTCATTCATTGATTTGGTGTCTCTGCTTGTGAGTGTGTGTCCCTGGGATTTCCACCAAAAAAATAAATAAATCACTGTCTTATCGACGGTGTGAATCTTAGTGGCACCAGACCGCTACAACCATACATTAAAGATTCTGTTTTTTCCCTACATATTAGTATTTTTTTTCAAGCACCAAAAACCAACTTCATATGCAAAGAACCCAATCCAGAATTAAATGGTGTTTGGTCAAACAATGAAGCTATGAGGAACCACACAACATAATAAAGAAATATATAATGCCATTAAAGAACCATTAATTTTAAGAATGTACAACCACCATATTTATTACTAAATATCTTTATAATTTGCTACTTTTTTTATTGAGCTGCAGCAATATTGTTAACATAAACTCTCCATTGATGCCACACGATCATTAGCAATGTGAAACTTGATCTCAAAGCACCACTATTTAAGATAAAGGATGTTCCTTCTGGTTTTTAATCTTTAGATTCACATCTTAAAAAACAATTTGCAATTCAGAATACAATAATTAGAGGAAAGAAAAAAGATTATTATAATGACCTTCGAGTTTGGTTTTGCATGTTTGGTTTCATGATGGCTATTCTAGGCTTTTGATAAATAAAACATGGGGTTTAAAATGTTGATTCTTTCAGTTTGCTTCAAAGATATTTAATCTTTAATTCCCAGTCCATCTTTAATTCTTCTGGCTTTTGGTTTTCCATTTTCATTTGGCATTGCATTCACTATGTCAGACAAAGCAAAGTTAAAGAGTACTATGTTTCAGAGTTCCTTCCCTGGGTTGTGTTTATATTCCTTTTCTTTGTCTTTTTATTTATTTTTCATTTTGAGTCATTTCTTATGATTAGCTCTCTTACATTGCCTTGGTCATTTATCCTTTAGTTGTTATGTTTAATGTAAAAATGTCTTCATTTCTTATGTGTTTTTGTTAAACTCTTAGAGAGAAAGAGATAAGTGACCATCCCCAACATTTATAGGCAAGTGAAAGTGAGTGAAAGTGAGTGAAAAGTGAGTTTTTGGTTCATTTGAATTTGCTTAAGAGTAGGTTGGTTGGTTGTTGGTTTTTTGATTATCTTTGCTTCTGTTTTGTTTTTTGATTTCTGGAAAATCTATTGGGACTTACTTGCTATATGATTACCTTTAAGGCAACTCCCTTTCCCCCATTTTGAGCCCTTCCTTGCATTTTTTTCTTTTGTTATTAAATATCCTCCTTAATATAAAGATTCTTTATTTACACTTTTTTCTGCAACCCAAGGGGTTTATAAGTGTAACTCAGTTATCCTTCTCTGTGTTTCTCCCTCTGGCTCTTCCATTATCACAAGGTTATCAACATGTTTACTTTAGAAAAATACATGGACAAAAGGACAATAAATGGGACAAAAATATAGCAAAAACAATAATAAAAATATTAAGCATATTTTACCTAAAAAGGTTTACTACTATTTTGACTAGATTTATTATATATGCTCCATAGCATTCATTAATTGAGAGTCCAGTTAGATAGTATTTTGAATCTAGAACTAAAGTACCATTTTTTTTAATAAAAATTAATCTTCCCAGGTGAGGCGAATAGTACAACCTTACAGAAACAAGCAAAAATAAACATGTCTTACTTTATTAAACCAAACATTGTTGGGGAGTATGATGTACAATATCATTAAAAGTTAAACTTGGTAAGTTTTTTATGTTACTTGGGGAAACTGAAGAATTAATATTTAGATGTTTATAACACTGACATATTTTAAAAAAGGAATGAAACCTGTGTAAGAATGACAAAAACAAAGAAAACGATTTGGGGGATCCACCCCATATATCCATCCATCCATCCATTTTCCAGCCCGCTGAATCCGAACACAGGGTCACGGGGGTCTGCTGGAGCCAATCCTAGCCAACACAGGGCACAAGGCAGGAACCAATCCGGGGCAGGGTGCCAACCCACCGCAGGACACACACAAACACACCCACACACCAAGCACACACTAGGGCCAATTTAGAATCGCCAATTCACCTAACCTGCATGTCTTTGGACTGTGGGAGGAAACCCACGCAGACACGGGGAGAACATGCAAACTCCACGCAGGGAGGACCCGGGAAGTGAACCCAGGTCCCCAGATCTCCCAACTGCGAGGCAGCAGCGCTACCCACTGCGCCACCGTGCCGCCCTCCACCCCATATACTTGACACAAAAAGGAAAAAAAAGTCACAATGCCACAGAGTAGTCTGTGAGGACATAGTCTAGCAAGAGTTTGCCTAACCAATGATGGGAATATGGCAGCTTTATAGTGTGTCAGGTGGAAGAGGTGTGTCTTTGAAGCTGGAAGCGGAAATGATGAGAACCTTGGGAGTGGATGGGAGTTCTTTGGAAACGGGACTGGATGTGCACTCTGTGGAGGAACTGGAAATGTTGTTAGTTGGGTTTTGCTTCTGGGGATCTGCTTCAGCATTACCACACACTTAGTCAAGCCTATCAACTGCTTTCCAAGTGCATGTGTGTAACACATGTAAGAAAAGGAGAACTAAGAATACAGTAAAAATACTGATTGTCAATTTTTAAATAAAAAGTCCTGAAGTAGGTCTGTAGTATTTTCTTGTAATAGTTGGAAAATGGATGGATGGATATAGTATTCAATTTTGATTGTTGATTAATGTTATTTAATTTAGTTATGGCAATTCAGGTTCAAGAGGGCACCAGAATTTATTCAGGCAGCATTTGGGCACAATGCAGGAACCAAACATGGATGGGACAACATTCCAAACTTTTACACAGGGACATATAACCCACCATGAATATAACTGCCAATATGGGACAAAATAATCAACATACCATGAGAAAAGCCCATGCTGGTGCAGAAGGAATGTGACTGGGTGAGGATTCAAACTCAAGAGGCAGGATGTGTGAGGCAGAAGGCTAACCATTACACCATTCTATAATTCAATTTCACTTTCATTTTAGACTCTGTATGTAGGTATGAAATGACAAGTGATTAAAAAAATGTACTAGTTTTACTCTTTTGATAATATCAAATCTACATGCCCACCTGTTAACACTCAACATTTCAGCATATGGTACATCTATTTCAGTATCAACTACAAAAATGTAACATTAGTAACATTCAGTTCCAAAGTATGAGTAGGAGGAAGAGCAAACAACAGCAAAAGATGAAAATTAGACAGAAATTTGCAGATGATGAGAGAAAAGTATGTGGTGGTTCTAATAAAAAATAGTTCAGTTTTATTATATACATGACATAAATGTAACATTAGGCCTAGACAGGGGAAACACAGATTACTACTGACAGTGAACTTTTTCTGTCTATGTGTAGTCCTTAGTCATTTTGTGTGTGTACAATAAAAATATTTATTTTAATGTGATGCAATCTCATACTATTGTATTAAGATTCAAGTTCATTTATTGTCACAAGATCAGATTATAATGAAATTCTTAGCTGCATGTCTGAATAGCATACAACATATTGACACTCTCCAGCATCATGGTCTGCAGGTATTGCTAGGTAAACTAGGAACTTGCCTTGAAATTTATGAATTCTTCGCAAGTGGTTGGAAAAAATGCAGACCAGCTACTCTGTGGGGGAATACATAGCAGTATTCAGGAACCTATCAGCACAGGCTGGAATGGTGTGAAGTCAATTTGATTGTTATTTGCACTGAAGGAGATGTAGATGGAAATTAATATGCTGGACTTTGGGGAGATCATTCCCTGAAGAGTCTGAAGAGCAAAAACAACTATAACATAATGTTGTGCCTGACCTTTTGGAGTCAAGATGTCACCTAGGGATGGGCCCATTACATTTATGAACTGAAATAAATATGATGTGTTATTGATTAAAATTAAGTTAGAACAGGGAACTGAGCTTCATACAATTTTGCTTTCATGTACAGTGCATTCAGAAGGTATTCAGACCCCTTCAATTTTTCACATTTTTTATGTTGCAGCTCTATGCTAAAATCATTTCAATTCATTTTTTTTTCCTTCATCAAACAGTCAATTCTACAATGACAAAGAAAAAACAGGATATTACAATTTTTTGAAAATTTATTAAAAATAAAAAACTGAAATATCACAGTGACACAAGTATTCTTTGCTATAACACTTGAAATTTGGCTCATTTGCATCCCATTCTATTGATCATTTTTAAGATATTTCTACACTTTGTTTCAAGTTGACCTGTGATCAATTTAATTGATTGGAGACCTTTAATTAAGGCAGCCGGAATAGTGACAGCCTGTTTTCTTTTAAACAGTACCCGGAAGTGCTCCAGGAGTCTGACTGTGGTGGAAGTGCTGGAACAAAAGACTCAGTCATTCCTGCAGCATCCCCTGCTGGCGCCCAAGGAATCCAACAGGGTTGCTCCAAACTCAGCTCACATGGAGCCCTCTGGGAGTCCAAGGCACTTCTGCATCCCAAGGGCACTGCCATCTAATGCTCCAGTGGAGGTAATGCCCTGAATATGCTCTCTCTCCCAGTCCTTCCATAATCTTCGCGTTTTGGCTGGGCAAGGTTCCTGGCTCTCCACAGCAGTATAGAGCAAACACCAAGTCATGAGGTTGAAGGATCTGTTTGCAGAACCTAGAGACAGCATTGAGTCAAAGCACAGATCTGGGAAGCTTTGGAGGTCCCTGAGAGCAGAACGGTCTCCATAGTTATTAAACTGAAGATGTTTAGAACAACCATGTCTCTTCCTAAAGCTGGCTGCCAGGAAAAATTGAAAAAGGCCTTGGTAAGAGAGGCAACCAATTACTTAAAGTTTCTCTGGATGAGCTGCAGAGAACAAGTGTGAAGATCAGAGAAACTTCCAGAAAGCAGCTGTCACTTAAACATTCCACAGATCTAAATTTCATGACAGAGTGGCCAGATGGAAGCCTCCCCACAGAAAAAGAAACACGAACACCTACTTTATAGTTTGTCAAAAGATACCTAAAATAACTTTCCACTGTCAGTTTTCATCCATCCTGACAGAACTTCAGAGGATAAGCAGAGAAGAAGGGCAGAAAATCCCCTTATCTAGGTAAGTGAAACTTTTTGTGTCCTACCCAAGAAGACTCCAGGCTGGAATACCTGCCTAATCTGCTTCAACTAAGATAGATAGATAGATAGATAGATAGATAGATAGATAGATAGATAGATAGATAGATAGATAGATAGATAGATAGATAGATAGATAGATAGATAGATAGATAGATAGATAGATAGATAGATACTTTATTAATCCCAAGGGGAAATTCACATACTCCAGCAGCACCTTACTGATACAAAAAATAATATTAAATTAAAGAATGATAATAATGCAGGTAAAAAACAGACAATAACTTCTCACTTACAGAAGGCAGTACTGTAACACTCTGGTGCAACTACTGTACTAGTCACATCTATATTTATCTCCATTGGTACGGAATGTATCCAAATCAAACCATGCAATACATTCTGTTCAGAGGAGCCTGGTTAAATACTGGATATGATAAAACAGCAGACTTTGCTCAGTAACTTTTTTTTCTATAACAGGACTCAATTACACTGAACTTAATATTTCTGCTCTAACTTTGAGTGTCTCTGCCATCTGTCATTGTTGTTTGGAATCCACTGTGTTAAATTCTGTTAAACCACTAAAAAAACCTCTAACCACAGATTACAGTGATAAAGATTGACATTATGGCTAATAAAACCTAGATCATCTGTAGAATGAAGCTAAACTACTAATAAAGACAATAACTTTGAAAAAGAATAAGAAAAAAATAAACAACAAAAAAACAACTTATTGTCAATAGTAGTTAGAGATCAGTTCAAATTCCAGCATGGACACCACTGGTATAGCGTTTGCTTATTCACCCAAAGTTTGCATTTGTTTTGGGTCAGACTAATATATCAGAGATTGAAATTGTGTGTGTGTGTGTGTGTGCGTGTGTGTGTGTGTGTGTGTGCGTGCGTGCGTGTGTGTGTGTGTGTGTGAATGACTTCACTGATTGAATATCTCTTGCTCTCTGATCCTATAACAGAACAAGGACATTCAATTGAATAAATATATGTTGCTGAAAATGTTAAACAATTTTTCAGGTTATGCAGAACATTAACATTAACAACAGAGGGAAAATATAAAATTGAGAATGACAGATTGGATGTAACCTGCAGTCTGATTTAAATTATCTTGTGTCTCAAAATGGTTCCTTATTCTCCTCAGCTGTGACATATGCATTGATGAGTACTCATTGGTTGTCAGTTTTCATGAACACAGAGCTCTCCCTTATGACTTAAGACAAAATCTGACCTATTTGTTTATGTCAGGGCAAGTCACAGATTGATTGGACTGAGTTGCTGGATATGTTAGACTACACAACTGGTGGTCAGAGGAGCATGACATGACTGCCTCCGATTTACTAAGATTATACAAATGAAGTCTGTGATTGAAAATTACTACAAAAGTCGTGTAATGTGACAGGCCCTTAATTCTATGGTCTACACCAGTCTTTTTTTGAAAAATAGTGGTGAGAAGTTAAGCAAAATGACACCTTTTATTGGCTAAATAGAAAGACTACAATATGGAAGCTTTCGAGGCAACTCAGGTCCCTACTTCATGCAAGAATAAGCTACATTTAGTTAATCCTTGAGTTACATTCAGTCCTTTCCTTTATGTTTAATAATTCATTCTGTTATAGCTACATAAATGTGTAGACTCTGACTGTAAAAAATTATTATATATTGACTAAAAATTCTACAATACCTACAGCAGTACACCTTTATAATACCTTACTATGACTGTTGTTTAGTCTTTAGCCAAGTCAGAAGTATTATTCTTTTGTGTAATTCTCATGTGTAGTTTATGGGTTGTTGCTATCTGTTATAATGTTTCAAATAAAGTTTTATCTATCTATCTATCTATCTATCTATCTATCTATCTATCTATCTATCTATCTATCTATCTATCTATCTATCTATCTATCTATCTATCTATCTATCTATCTATCTATCTATCTATCTATCTATCTATCTATCTATCTAGTGAAGCTTTCCATGATACACAGAAAAATTTTATTTAGCCTTGCATTTTTCACAATTTAAAAAATCTTTCACATGTATTGTTGCACTTTTTCAAAAGTTAATGATTCATCTATATATATATATATATATATATATATATATATATATATATATATATATATATATATATATATATATATATATATTGCTCTTTTTTACATATGATTACTTCATAAATTCTTTTTTATTTTCACATTTTGACACAGATGGCATAGGGTCAGGGTTGACTAGCTGTTCTATACGTGACTGACCTGGATTGTGTTGTGGAAAAATCTTTCCTCAATCTTCAAAGAAGGCATGGAGTGAGCAATTAATTAAACATTTCATTTGCTTTTATACTATTCTATTACTATTACCTCATTTAATAATCACTTCATCTGACTCCTAATATGCATAATATGCAAAATTATTTTATTCCATCCAATCAACTAGTCCCACCAGTATTTTCTGAGTCCTGTCGACTCTCCCATTAATCTGAATGCCTCCTTGCTGATAGGGGTATTCTGCAGATTCTCATATCGATCTTAGTGGCACTTCATAATAAGGACATTTAGGCTGTCCTATTAGTTTATCTTTGCTTTCTAGAGGGGTGTTCGCTACTCATTTACCTTATTCTAATCAAGTTGCTGGCTTCTCTAACCACCTAAGCTCTAAGCTACGTTTAGTTAATCCTTGAGTTACCTTCAGTCTTTTTCCTTATGTTTTAATAATTAATTGTTACAATAATTAATTTAAGTACTGTATATACTTGTAATAGTTTATAAAAAAATTATATATATTGACTAAAATTCCATATATTTGCCCCCTTTCGGAGTTCTAAATGTCCCGCTAAAACTGTACGGTCTAATTTCCTACTTTAACTCAATGTCTAATTTGTATAAATCATGTATGTATTAGAAACTAAATATATCCCCCCTTTCGGGCTAAAAAGTAAATAAGACAATCACATAAATTAATAAAACCAAATAAAATCAATAAAAATTGATCATAGAAAATCAAAGTCAGCATGTAGTGACTCATTTGTACAACTCATTATTCTGGGTTTACTTCATAACTGCTAACTCTGATAACATTAAATTGTCAACAACTGTTTGATCAAAGTTGTATTTTTCCTGTGTGTTAAGTTTGATTTCCTTTTTATCAAATAAACATTATCTGTGTTAGTTCATAAAAAATGTACCTAGCATTGAATTTCATCTACAATCAGACCATTTAATATTATTGTTCAAAGGTTTCTAGTTTATGTTGCCAATGATGTGTACAACAATGACCAGAGATAGAATCCTTATAAACACAACCATGCTCACATCCTCATTTCTCATACCCACAAAGTTGCCATAATTTTCATCCAGCTGTGGTCTTAAACGAAGTTACCACCTTTGTTGCATTGAAGCAGACAGTTATCTTGCAGCACTATTCCCATTAAAGTACTGTAAGTCATGGGTTCTCTTCTAAAGTCACATTTAAATTTCACGGGTTGTACCCAAGCTTCTTACTGATGTTAAAATCTTCTTCCACCAGCTAGGCTTCGTTGGCTTGTATTCTGGCTGTTCAGTTCACAAACTGCGCATTCACCAATTCTTTGCATAAGACATTCCATCTCTGTTGTGCTCGATTATTATTACGTTTGGCTATTCTCTATATTAGAACCAAGAAGCCACAATATTAATTATTTGTCCTGTATTACCACCAACAGCTTCTAATTTTAGACTATATATCTCTAATATATTCAGACATTTTGACCTAAGAGTTCCTATTCCCAAAACACTTGCTATATACTATTCCATAAGTTTACTGTTATTCCTCTCAATTAACACATTTCCCTTAATGTTAAGCTTTATACTATCCATTCTATTATTAAAACTAATAACCAATAATGCTTAAATTGGACTGACTTTAACTAGTAATGTTATAAGTGCTGATGTGATGATAGTCACCAGTGTAATGCTAAATATAATAGTCATTTGTTAGATTCTGATTAACTTCAAAATACACAAACATTTATCCTTAAAGTTAAAGATTAAACGTTTAGAAGCAAAAAATGGAGATGTTTTTATTTTACCAAATATTACACTGTGAGGTTTCTAAATTCTTTTGGGACTGCCTCCAATGGGATGACACGCCGAAGAGCATCCCAAAGTGCGATTGCCGTGTCTGTGGAAGACAGCTTATCCGTCGCTGGGGCAACTGCAGGCTCCCAGTGCTGCAGCGACTTGCCACAAAAGCAAATCTGAGCCAACTGCGGTCGTGCTATAAGGACCTGTCATCGATGGGTGATGGAAAGAACATTATTAATGCAGGGAACAGTATTACTTGGCCACTAATCTGGCCACAACCCTGCCTGACTGCTGTGTCTGTGTATAGGAGAGTGGTAGATCCAGTTACAATAAATAAACGTGCTGTCCCTGTTTCAAGGTGAATAAGGCTGGTTTTGCTGTATTGGTTTTGTCTGAGTACTGAGACTCAGCCTAGTGTTTTGGGGTGAAAGACAGGGACTCACAAGTCACAACACATATTCAAAACTCACGTTAATCTAAATTAACTCAGAGCCCTGGAAATTTATATTAGATATTTAAAAATGTGTGTGAACAAAATATTTTCAGCAATTTGTGGAACATTCAGTTTAATACAAATACATTTCAAACAATGAAATCCCATTCATATGTCATTTCTTCATAATATGACATTTTCAAATATATGGGACATTCGTTTAATATGTTTTAATTATATATATATTTTATATATTTGATTTTTATATATATTTAATTAATTTAAATATATTTTATAATACATGTCATTCTAAAACAACTAAAGCAAAATTGTATATCCTTCATTCTTTTCAAATGTCCTCTTAATCTCTCTTACTTTCAGCTCTCAGTCTCTTGTATAATCTTTTCTCTCTTGTGCTACTTCGCAGCATATTAAATTCTATAGGACAATCCATAATAATGTGTTAATATAATCTTCGATCTCACCACACTTCCTGCTTTATTGGATACTCATGTGCCTCATATGTGCATGATGCAGAGGGTAGCTCCCTCTACTCTCTTCCTTCCCTACTCATTCTAAGAGGCTGTCTGTTTGCACGTTTGTCTTCATTTCTGTTTAAGCCTACGTATTTAAAATCAACATATATAACTTTTTGCATATTTTATCCTCCCTTACTTCACCCATCACTTTTGAATTATAATTCTTAATTAACATTTACATATGTCTACAGAGATTTCTTTTCTGTCATTGCTAAACATTTTTTTTACTACAATCTGTGGCAGACCATACCTTGAACTTGAGGCCTGTTTAGACTTAGATGAAGCTTTAACTGTCTTTTTCTTTTCTTTCTGAGCCCTTTTCTGCCACTTATGCTTGTATATACTTGCATTTACTTTAATTAAAGTCTCTCAGGTTCAGTAAAAAAAAGGTAAAATAACAACGCTGTTAGAGGAGTTCCTCCTCGGACATCAATCTCCCGAAACAGACAAGACCAAAATCCTGACACAAACATTTTAATAGTAAAAATGTTTACATTTTAAGATTTCTGTCATTTTCTCTGATTCTCATCCTGCCATTTGGACCATTTGGGCCTCTTCTTAATCATTCTGGGGTCACCAAAATTATGTTGTGAAAAAACTTTCCTCTATCTTCAAAAAAGGTAGTCATGGAGTCCCGATAAAAATGCAGAATTTTTCTTTATTTACATAGAGTACACAGAAATGTCTCAATCTATGTAGTGAACTATTAATTAAACAATTCATTTGATTTTATACTTATTTATTACCATTCTTCTTCTTCTTTTGGCTGCTCCCATTAGAGGTCACCACAGAGGATCATCTTTTTCCATATCTTCTTGTCCTTAAATACATCATGTCATCTGACTCTTGATATGCATAATATGCAGAATTTTATTATTCCATTCAATCAACTAGTGCCACCAGAATTTTCTGTCTGCTGCTGACTCTCCAATTTATCTGAATGCCACCTTGTTGATAGGGGTGTTCTGCGGATTCTCCTATTGATCTTATTGCTGCTTTATAGGAGGGGTGTATGGGATTTCCTATTAGTTTATCCCAGCTTTCTAGAGGGGTGTTCGTTACTCATTTACCTTATTCTAACCTTGGAAAATCAAGTTGCTGTTTTCTCTAAGGTGAGGCAGACTTCATGTGCTCAAGTTTTAAGCAACCTTTGAGTTGCCTTCAGTCCTTTTCCATGTGTTTTAATAATTCATTGTTACAAATTCATGTAATATATTGTAAAAGACTGTATATATTAAGTAAAAATTCCATAATTGCAAAGCAATGCTATTAACAGAGACAGTTGAATAATCATGTGAAATTTTTTCATGTTTTTATTATTTTTTTATTATTAATGCCTGTATTTACTTTGTCATTAACAGTAATTTGACAGTTTTCAGAATATGATAGATAATTCTATGCACTGAAAATGATACAAAATACATTTCTCAGTTTCAATATCTAGGTCTATCTTGTATCTTTATTTAACCTTTTTCACTAAAAACCCTTATGGTAGGGAAATAAATAAAATATAGAGAAAATGAACAAAACAGTTTTTTCATAAAACCCTCACCCTATCTGGGAGGCTGGCTGCACTCCTGTTAAAGTCTTCTTTAGGCAGACAGTGTGGCTGAAAAGTTAAGACCCTACAGTTTAAATGATAAGGTTACCATTTAAATGACTGTTCCCAATGCACTAAAACCACTTAACCTACACTGCACCTGCCTCAACTGTAAAAATAAAATAAAATAAAAAAAATGTAAAACAAATGGTGTTGTAATTTAGTATGTTTAACTAAGCAACATATCAGTGAATTCATTTAATGTTGCGATGATAGCAGTTGTTATAATTGACTGCACAGCAAATAACAACAGGTATGAGGTCTCCAAAAGACCCACAAAATCAGGGTAAAGACTTCACTGACCTGCCTGAAAATAATGCTCACAATGGAAAGTCTAATTACAGACTCTACAATCTTGGCCCGAAAATTGAGAACTAGGCTTCTAAATTTCAAATCACTTTAAATGTCTCATAATATATCAAAATGTGTCGTAAGGGAAAGGAAAAACATAAGTGCCATTGACTTCAGAAGCAACAAAGAATCTTTGTATAAAATGAATTGATCAGAAAGGTCAAACGATGTACAAAATATGGCCCAAATCAGGCAAACTGGTTTGAACAATATATTGGAAAACACATTATGTACCACAAATATATTAAAAATTATATTTTACAACAAACAATGAAGATGCAGTAAAGTAAAATGAACATAAACAAAGAAATACACCTTGGTTGAAACATGACAAAATTGTATTGTTCTTCAATTTAGAAGCATCCTGGCCGTACACAAACAGACAGGCAAGAGACCTGTCTTCAATACAAAAGTGCAACACCATATGAAAGGACTTTCTGGGTTGTGGGCTACTTTCATTTTGCCAGAGGAATACATTTTATAATATTTTAGCAAAAAAGCATGTATTTTGCACATTTTATGTATACAAATTGGATGACCTGACATGGATGAGATTATGCAGAACAAAAATATATTTTTTCATGTTTTTATATTGTTTACTGTTGTCTAGCATTCACAACTGTCCACTTCCATTAAAGCTTAAACTTTGTTAGGCTCCATCAACATAAAAACATGACAATAAACATTTTTCACAACCAACACTTCCAACTTGTCTTAAAGCAGTAGCAGCAACAACATTTTAAAAAATATTATTTTTGGTTGGAATGTTCTTTTAAAAGTATGGTTTTGAAACATTCTCTGCATGAAAGAACAATATCTTTCACTGAACACTACTAGGCTCAGATCCACAAATAATTCTTAAAATATTGTGGTTTTCCTAGCCTCACCAGTTTTGCATGTAAATTTTAAAAACTAAAACTTCATCAGAATAATAAGGCCAGCCTGCTGACACGCCCCATCTTTCAACTAGAAAGTGAACTTGACTTCAGATAAAAGATATTTTCAGTTAAAACTAGTCTAAATACTAACAGTATTCAATGTGACAGTTTTTGTACACATTCGGTAATACACAATGGGAAAGTACTCTTACTTCATAAGCTTTATTTTTACTTTTGCTCCAGGTATTCTATGTCAAATGAAAATGATACTTACTATTTGTTAATTTCCATACTGTTTAATATGTTTATTTCTTTTTTTCAGCTTTAGTAACAAGTGATTCAGTCACTAATTTTGAAACAGACATCTTGGGTGCAGAAGGCAGTGAGGTGACACTCCAGTGCAGCTACTCAACAACTAACAGCTATATTTATCTATATTGGTATCGAAAGTATCCAAACCAGGCCATCCAATACATTCTGTACAGAGGTGCCCGGTCATATAGTGGATATGATGATACTGCACCTTTTGCTCAGAAGCATTTTTCTTCAAAAGCAGAACATGAATCTACAAGTCTTACAATTTCTACTCTAACTCTCAGCGACTCTGCCATGTACTACTGTGCTTTGAGACCCACAGCCCCGCATTCTGTTAAAGCACTGAACAAGAAACTGTCTAACCGCAGATCACAGAGATAAGAATTTTATGGTTAATCATGTGTTTAATCAGTCACAAAAAATCTGACAGTGAACACAGGAAAGGTAAAAGTTAAACAGGAAATCAGAAGTTAAAATTCATTCAGTATTCCATAAAAAAGAAATGGTTTGAATATACTGATCTGATAATGATCTGGCGTATGGAAGAATACAGTAGACACGAGCACTTTCTTTGAGATTTGGGTGGAAAATGAATCAAGAGCATCCCTTCAGAAATGCTGGATTAACAACACAGGATTGAGATATTACTTGGTCACAGATATTTGATGACTGGGGGTTTGATATAGATTTTTAACTTAAGCCAGATGCATTGTGCAACAAGTACAAAAATATATACAGTGGTGTGAAAAACTATTTGCCCCCTTCCTGATTTCTTATTCTTTTGCATGTTTGTCACACAAAATGTTTCTGATCATCAAACACATTTAACCATTAGTCAAATATAACACAAGTAAACACAAAATGCAGTTTGTAAATGGTGGTGTTTATTATTTAGGGAGAAAAAAAATCCAAACCTACATGGCCCTGTGTGAAAAAGTAATTGCCCCCTGAACCTAATAACTGGTTGGGCCACCCTTAGCAGCAATAACTGCAATCAAGCGTTTGCGATAACTTGCAATGAGTCTTTTACAGCGCTCTGGAGGAATTTTGGCCCACTCATCTTTGCAAAATTGTTGTAATTCAGCTTTATTTGAGGGTTTTCTAGCATGAACCGCCTTTTTAAGGTCATGCCATAGCATCTCATTTGGATTCAGGTCAGGACTTTGACTAGGCCACTCCAAAGTCTTCATTTTGTTTTTCTTCAGCCATTCAGAGGTGGATTTGCTGGTGTGTTTTGGGTCATTGTCCTGTTGCAGCACCCAAGATCGCTTCAGCTTGAGTTGACGAACAGATGGCCGGACATTCTCCTTCAGGATTTTTTGGTAGACAGTAGAATTCATGGTTCCATCTATCACAGCAAGCCTTCCAGGTCCTGAAGCAGCAAAACAACCCCAGACCATCACACTACCACCACCATATTTTACTGTTGGTATGATGTTCTTTTTCTGAAATGCTGTGTTCCTTTTACGCCAGATGTAACGGGACATTTGCCTTCCAAAAAGTTCAACTTTTGACTCATCAGTACACAAGGTATTTTCCCAAAAGTCTTGGCAATCATTGAGATGTTTCTTAGCAAAATTGAGACGAGCCCTAATGTTCTTTTTGCTTAACAGTGGTTTGCGTCTTGGAAATCTGCCATGCAGGCCGTTTTTGCCCAGTCTCTTTCTTATGGTGGAGTCGTGAACACTGACCTTAATTGAGGCAAGTGAGGCCTGCAGTTCTTTAGACGTTGTCCTGGGGTCTTTTGTGACCTCTCGGATGAGTCGTCTCTGCGCTCTTGGGGTAATTTTGGTTGGCCGGCCACTCCTGGGAAGGTTCACCACTGTTCCATGTTTTTGCCATTTGTGGATAATGGCTCTCACTGTGGTTCGCTGGAGTCCCAAAGCTTTAGAAATGGCTTTATAACCTTTACCAGACTGATAGATCTCAATTACTTCTGTTCTCATTTGTTCCTGAATTTCTTTGGATCTTGGCATGATGTCTAGCTTTTGAGGTGCTTTTGGTCTACTTCTCTATGTCAGGCAGCTCCTATTTAAGTGATTTCTTGATTGAAACAGGTGTGGCAGTAATCAGGCCTGGGGTGGCTATGGAAATTGAACTCAGGTGTGATACACCACAGTTAGGTTATTTTTTAACAAGGGGGCAATTACTTTTTCACACAGGGCCATGTAGGTTTGGATTTTTTTTCTTCCTAAATAATAAAAACCATCATTTAAAAACTGCATTTTGTGTTTACTTGTGTTATATTTGACTAATGGTTAAATGTGTTTGATGATCAGAAACATTTTGTGTGACAAACATGCAAAAGAATAAGAAATCAGGAAGGGGGCAAATAGTTTTTCACACCACTGTAGGTTGCTAAATATGACCTATAATATTTAATTTGTGTGTTGTATTTTAGCACTTTTTTATTTTAGGATTAGATATAGCTTTTAAGTGAATAAACTGTGCGCTTAGAGCTCATAAGGGAAAGCTGACATTGTTAGTATTGTATGATCAAAATGTTTGAGAAAGAAAATTTAGAATTAAGGTGCGTCAGTCTTTCCAAATAATAAAAATATGATGCTAATAGAACTATATGAAGCGTGGCACTTATGTATTAAATAAGAATCTGCTAAAGCTAAATGAACAAATGTAATCTAATGCAGATACTAAAGCTATAAGAATATAATTTCTTTGTAACTAATGTAATGTGCTGAACTAACCTTTATGTAACCCTTGATATTTTATGAGCAATGTGTGTGAAAAAAAGAATGAGGAAGTGAGCACTGTCTAAAACCGCTATCCTTTATAGCAGGGGTATTCAATTAGATTTTTCATTGGGCCAAATTGTCATACGGCTTTTGCCAGTGGGCCGCACATTTCTCTGTATTTCTTGTATTGTACCATTAATACAAAGCACCACTGCATTTTCAACATTTTTATTTATTTGAGTCAAATGGCATTAGAATTAACCGCTGGCTTCTAGTGCAAATAATAAAAACTGCAAAACATAGCCAGCTTTAGTTTTAACAGAAATCTGATTCACAAACTCACAGTGACAGTATTTGCTTTTTGCTTAAATAAAATAAAGCCTAGAAAACAATAATTACAATTTCTTTTTGTGCAAATAAGAGCAAATATCACAGTCACAAACTCACATAAACAGTAGTAGTTATATGCATGGGGTTTATGTCACTTTGATTTATGACCTTTAAGCCCCGCCCCCTTTGGACTGGAAGTCCCGCCCTTTGGACGTTTAGACCGGAAGTCCCGCCCCTTTACTCTGATTGGTGATTTTTTTTTAAAGGACGTGCCCCTTTCCTCTGATTGGTGGATTTGAAGGATGCGCCACTTTACTCTGATTGGTGGATTTGATGGATGTGTCCCGCCCCTACACCTGTTTGCCCCCCACCCCCACCACCTGTTTACCCCCTCCTTGATCCCGCCCCTTAACCACCTGATTGTTGGATTTGACGGTTGGGTACCCCTTCCTTGAACCCACCCCATCCACCTGTATGCCCCCGGAAACTGTCAAGAGCAGTCCCCCTTCTCCCAAAGACAAGTCCAGGCCTGTTGGTGGTTCACTGCTCTCGAAGACACACAGACGAGCGTTTCAAGGGGCAGAGCCGTCGGTCTCTACTGTTTTGGGTAAGATCTCCTGTATCTATGATTTAAAATATCTATCCTTTATTACATGTAAGCCTTTTATTTGATCTAAGCATAGAGAAACCGTCCGCGCTGTTAGCAGGCACGAGTCTGGGTCTTGCCTGCTTCTGTGTGAGGTCGAAGCTCCAAGCCGGCAAGCTTGGAAAGAGGAGTTGCCGGCTCTCTGTCTGTACAGAGACTGACTGAGCACACCGTTAGATCCAAACTGACAGCCCCTGTGCCTAAACCACACCTCCTCCAACCCAGGCGTTGGGGAGGTGCATTTTACAGCTGCTAGGTAACTGGTTAGCGGAGCGATGCACAGCTCCTAGGCAACAGATGGCGTCCGAAGTGAAAATTGACCTTACCTTGCGGAATGTCTATTGTAAAACAGATGAGACATTCCAAAGATACGGGGTAATGGACATTAAGCGTATCCGGTTAAAATGTTTATCAAACATTTGCTATCATAAAGTAATTCCAAACCTCTGTCCAACCATCTGTTTTCTCCGGAAACTGTCAAGAACCAGTGATGGATGGTTGCCTCCTTCCTTGAACCTCCGCCCAGGCCCTCCTGTATCTATCTATGACTTTAAAGATTGCACATTGTATCCATTCACGAGTAATGACCGTCTCCTGAAATCTTTGCATCAGGCTGTGTCTCTTTCGGGCCTTAAATGATGCATAGAGAATAAATTGAGAAATGTTAATATTTCCATAAATAAACTACGGTAGGACAAATCGTCAGAACATTGGCTCTCTGTCTGTACAGAGACTCACTGAGCGCACCGTTAGATCAAACTGACAACCCCTGCGCGCACACGTGTGTCAACAGAGGTCAGTCAGCTCCCCTCCCACCCTTCCCCTGGAACGGGAGTGCGCATTAAGTTTGCTCCCGCGCTGCATCTCAGAGAACGAGTTAAGGGATTTAAAAATTACATTTTAAATAATCAGCGACCCTGAGGTTTCACACGGCGTTTAGATTTCTAAATGTTATTCTGATAATCCCAAAGTGAAGCCGCGGCCCGTGTCTAGAGCTGCACTCTTTAGGAGCGCGCAGCTTGATTCAGCCCCCGTGCCTAAACAACTGTACCTAAACTACACCTCTTCCAGCCCCAGGTGTCGGTGGTGCAGCTCAGAGAATGAGTTAACGGGTTTAAATAATAGGCAACAGCACCCTTTTAAATGGCGTATTTAAAAAAAAGCTATCCTCGGGTGTATAAAAAGTATTTCTCACACATAGTTTTTTTTAGACGTTTAAATGTTAGATTGCCTTCAACGTGCAATCATTCTGGGAAAGGCGCTTTAAAAACACTCTTTGGCAAAGCTACGCTTTCCAAGGCTTAGCAGCTCCGGCCGCCTGGGTGATGGGGGGATGCGTTTTACAAACGTTTTACAGCATAGAGACGGCAGGCTCAGGGTCTGAAGGTTAGGTGGGAGAAATTTTACAGCTCCTAGGCATCAGGTTGTGGCATGACCTTTAGACTCATCTCGGAGCCTCCGAAGTGAAAATTGACCTTACCTTGCGGAATGCCGCTTGTAAAACAGATGAGACATTAAGCATGTCGGTTAAAATGATTGTAAACATTTGCTATCAGAAAGAATTTCCAAATTCCGCTGTAACCGTTTGTTTTCTGTACGGAACAGTCAGTCAGTTTTTTTAAAACTCTGAGGTAACGAAACATTTTTACTTTATAAATGCTCATTTGGATAGCCAGTTGGAGACAGCCTCCAAGGATGAACAGGGACCAGGAGCTTAATACAACTGTGTTTTCATTCCTCTAAATGAAAGGTACTTATTTTAATACATCCTAGTAGCCCCAAAGCCCGGATGATTTTTTTAGAAGTATCCAGTGTATTGTTGAATAAGGGGGTAAATGAATAGTATAAGATGTACCGGGATGTATGAGATTATATCTTGATACACAGGGGACTTGAGAACCGGCTGTCTGTTTTATTTACGTCTTTAAAAAGATTGTATGCATTTTTCTTTATCCGCTTTTTTTTCCCCACAAACGTCAGGTATCTTTGTAAAGCGGTCGAATAAAGTTTTACTTTTGCCTCGGAGTTCAAGTCGCCGCGTTCGAGTATGAATTTCATTTGTTTATTCAGTTCCATTTCGGTAGCCTTTTGTTTTCGAAGCACATCTTGAGCGTGTATTCATATTTATCCTCTCGAACCTAATAAATTAGTAATGAAAACAATGGCCGTGCTTATTCGAACTTTTTAATTTTTTGCTTAGCTCGTTTCTATAACATAGGAGCCTTTTGACAAAGGAGAACTTTGTAAATACACTTGGGCATTTAAACGGAGCTTTATAAGAAAGCAGGCTTCAAACTTAGCCTGGTTTTGTACGTGCATTTAAAAGCACAAAATGTTGATATTTTCCGTCTACTCAAAAACTAAAATGATTTCTTTCTGTTAACACAGGGGATAATTAGAAAACATTTTACTATTTTTAATTAAAAACAGAAAAGCCCGATTATGATTTTTATTTTGTCATGGGAGGATGCTAGGGTGACACTTTTCCCTTTATACTCTTTCTTACGTAGACTTTAACACATATTCTCACCAAAATAGTTCATCACACCTCAATTCCTGTAACTTTAGGTAATTAGACAGAGCTCCATAACAGGCAAGAGAAAAAGAAAAGTATTATAGGTCAAATACACAGGGCCATAAAACAAAAGAAAAATAAAGTGTGAACACCACACAACCTGGTTATTGCTAGAGGTTTCGTTTTTTCCAGGTGACCCATTTTTGCGTTGTGTGAGGTAACAGCCATAAGTCAAGATCTTTCTTTATACTGAATTGATAAAGGTAATCTAGGTATGATGCGGTCATCCTGTCTCCAAGACAACTTTTCCTTTATTACATTTAAATTTCTTGTCTCTGAAAATTCATTCATAGCTCATACGCTTCTGCTCTTAGAGCCAGGAGGCTATAGTGCTTGGCTCTTTTGCACAGCCGAAGTTCATTGAACTAATATCATGTTTTTAAAATCAGCACGCTTGTATACCTCACAAAATAGCAGAGCTAATCACTCTTTCTGCTTAAACACTAAAGCATTAGTGAACAAAATACATTTTCAATAGCCAAGTAAAATGACCGGATGCTTTAACATGAAAATAAAGCATCTAAAAGCATCTTTGTAAAGGTCCAATTTTAAAACATTATAAGAAAAATCCTTGTTTCCAAAAGAGTTTTTCCAACAGGCTTCTTGATTGGTCTTTGGATTCATCAGGGTCTTGCTGATCACATCCACCCAAACACGGCATATAACTTAATTTCTGTACTGTACTCATTTTAAATGATAATAGCCAGTATAAAGTCCCTAAGGGAACTGGAGACATCTGATATCTTCTACCATATATGTTTTTTGAAAGCTCAAGTAATTCAGAGTCTGCTCACAACATAAATGTACGGTTATTTTTTCTCAAATGGCCAAATCTTTGTCAGGCTAATCATGAAAAAATAAAAATCAGATTTTATTCTCATTACAGTTTATTTGCATATTTTATTATACCTACTTAACTTTTATCGACATTTATCTTATCTCTATATTTTTCTAGTATCAGAATGTAGTTTAAGTTAATTTGTTTGGGTTCAATAGAGGTATTTTTCATTTTTTCACATCTTAGCGCCCCCTAGGTGGGGTTTGCCCCAACAGTTTGAGAGCCACTGTTGTAGGGGTGTTTTGTAAAACACTCTGGGGCACTTCAAGCTAAATTAGATTCCCTCGGCGTTCCATTTTTGTTGTAAATTGTATTTAGTCTCCCTCTTTATTTACTAAACATTTTATACGATAGTTAGAAAACAGTTATCTTGTTCACGCTTTAATTTAAATCAGCATTTTCATCGACAGGTTATAAACACTCGGGACTCAGGATGCTTTGTATAATACAAAGTTTTAGAATTTCTGTTAGCGCTTGGTAATAGCCTTCCATTTTACAACAGTTATGAGCCCCTGAAAAATAAGAAGGGTTATACACTACCGGGCTGACTAGGCTTATTTTGGACGCGTTAGGCAAATCAGAAAGGAAAATGTTTTAGTGAATAGTTACATAATATCTATTACCAGTAACGGCGTACCGCACGACAACGTACAGTGAATACACTTGACTTGAGCATTCGTGGTATTCCTCCTCTTTCTCTGGACGTGTAGCATTCGTTTGCTCAGAGGATGAGGGGCTTGCTGCTTCCTGAGCAGCTCTTTTTTTTTTCCACCCTGGAGGGCCGCTGCTTCTCTGTTATCTTTTAGCGTTAAAACTGATTAAGTTAGTTTTGTGTTGCAATTACTTAGTACGTTTTATTTAATCTGGCACTTAAATCTTCAATCTGCCTCAAGAACGATTAACGAGCCGCTCCCACACGCATGCGCAGCATGGCCGCCCTGCTGCGTGGGGCCGAGAGTTGATTCAACGATAAAATAAAAAGAGTAATAAAATCAGCACCCGAAAGCGGATAGTAGCCGTCACGTAGTATATGTGTACTAAATTTCAGCCCAATAGGTGAAACGGTTTGCGAGTTACAGGTGATTTAAAATCCTGGACAGACAAACAAAAAGGCACGTTAGCTTATTATAGAAGAAGATATGTGTTAGCACAAGGAATACAAGTTTACTAAAACTGTGAGGTTTATTCTTTTAGGTAGACCATCTATCCTTGAAAATGGCTTTTCCCCTCTGTTTGTGAAAAAATCATCCTCTGTTTGAGTCGCATTCAGGATGAAGGGGATTCCAAGAGTCAAGAAGTGGTTGCATTCTTCTTGATTACGAGTCAAAGGCCCGGGGTTTGTGCGGTGATCATGGTCAAGGGCAGAGTTAAGCTAAACGTTATTATTATTCCAAAATGAAACATTGACTCTCCTATATCAAGCAAGTATCACAAATATAAGACAGTAAAAAAATAAATTTACAAACACTGAGTCGCAGAGGAAACTAAAAAACATGTTAAGAATGGATCAACCTAAACTCACAGCACACTGCAACTGAACCTACGTGTTTTGCAGTATATTATTAGCTCGTTCCTCGGAGTTGCTATGAGCTGGGCAAAACATTATTTAACATCTGAGAGCATGATGTTAATTAATATTAGACTGTTATTGTTAGGACCTTATCCGGCACTAAATGTTGGGGTTTGTGTTCCTACAGATTCAGGAAGAACATGAAAAAAAAGTGGAGTTATTACAATTTGAAAAAATGTCATAAGATATAAAAAACATGGATATGGGGACAAAACCAGCATGAAAAGAAACCTTTTTTGACATGTACAGTCTGGAATAGTCTGAAGATGTCTTAAAGAGTTAATTTTTAAATAAAGCTTGCAAAAGGCATATTAAAAATATTAAAACTGAACAAAGCACAGAAGTACCATTTAATGATATCCATTAGTGTTAAGTATTATCAAGCACTGGGCTCTATTTATTTTATTTAGTTATAACCATAGTTTGATACAGCTTTAAGAATGAGAAAGCAAGACGAACCTATACACTTAATAACAAACATTGCCGTTTCAATTAGGGATATCTTGGATCTCCGTTTTATTTTAACCTTTTGACCAGAAACCCCTGGACAGGGACATATATTGAAAATGATCCGTGCCGACATGCTAACTAAATAGATATTTTAGAATATGGACCTGGGCTCTAACCCCAAGATTCTGACAAACTAAGGGGTCTCTACTTCATTGCCAGACTTTCTGCGGGTGCTATGGATCTTGTAATGGAGAATGCAAAAGATTCTATAATCTTTAAGGGGCCTGTGTCCACAGTGTTAACCCAACATAGTACGTGATGTTCAAAATTCAACTAGTGTTTTTCAGAACAGATGGGACAAGTGTGGCGTGTGTTCTGTATTCTCTTTTCACAATGATCAGACTCCCGAAAACTTAGGCCGTTTTTATGTAGAAGTACGTTTCACAGACCTGAATAAGAGACGATCTATCAAACTACTCTTGACCCAAAACAGGGCCAAGCAGGGTGTGGGAACAACATCCCTCAAAAGGCTCTTGACCCAAAGAAGGGCCAATCAGGCGGGTGGGGCGGGACAGTCTTTTCAAAGAGTCTTTGGGCCCCCAAGTGGACAGGATTTGCCGAGCTATAAAACAATTTTTCAACGACATGTTTTGAGTGGTTAACAATTAGCACCTCTAAAGTTATGCTCCTGATCAGGCATGATGGTCTACAGGCCAGATGGCCCCCTACAATGGCCTGTTTTGACCTGAGGCTAACGTGCCCAACACCGAGGACTCTGCGCCTAACAGCTAACCTCCAGACCAGCCTTCTAGGCCGGACCTTCTTATGCCTTCAACTGACCAGATCTAGGAGCCTGAGTCTCCGTTACCTGCCACTGGTGATATGTGTGGGTCGGATAGTTTCCTGGAGAACCGCGCAGTACCTGACATTTTTGTACTTTCTAATGATGTTCCGGGGAGCCTAGCAGGGGGGCTGAGGAGATAGTCATTCAGTCCTGGACGAACATTATCCAAGGATGCAGATTATGCGGCATGGTCCTTGAACAAACTGGAAGAACCTGGGTGAAACATTTCAAAAGGTTCTGAAGCTGGGCAGCAGCTGCTGTCTGTTTTCCACACACCGTGGCTCTGGAGCCTGACTCTGGACTGTTTCAACATCTTTCGACCTTTTCACCAGATTCACGCCTTTGTACAAAATGCTGCCGACGAACTGAAAATGAATATTCTATTAAGGAGGCTATTGTACAAGACTTTCATAACACGGATGATGACTCTTACTCAAAAATATGGTAAATAGCCGAGGCTTTCTCTAAAAGCTATTTTCTGGACCGATAGGTCTAATGGACCTTTAGGTTTTACTGAGTATAAGACCTAGAAAAATCAGATGAAGTGTCTGAATGTACCGGTGATATCATATCCTTTTAAACAGGCTGTTGAGTTGTAATATTATGTTTTGAAGTGTTTGGTAAAAACAATTTTATATTGTTTTGAAAATGACCAATAAAGTACCGTTTGATTTTTAAACCCTATCCCTAATTTCTTTCACCATCGAGGATGGAGCAGGTCTTGGAAAAAGTATATTATAACTCTGAGAATGCGGTGGTCCTTGGGGGAGCAAAGACTCTTTGAAAAGACTGTCCCGCCCCACCCGCCTGATTGGCCCTTCTTTGGGTCAAGAGCCTTTTGAGGAATGTTGTTCCCACACCCTGCTTGGCCCTATTTTGGGTCAAGAGTAGTTTGATGGATCGTCTCTTATTCAGGTCTGTGAAACGTACTTCTACATAAAAACGGCCTAAGTTTTCGGGAGTCTGATCATTGTGAAAAGAGAATACAGAACACACGCCGCACTTGTCCCATCTGTTCTGAAAAACACTAGTTGAATTTTGAACATCACGTACTATGTTGGGTTAACACTGTGGACACAGGCCCCTTAAAGATTATAGAATCTTTTGCATTCTCCATTACAAGATCCATAGCACCCGCAGAAAGTCTGGCAATGAAGTAGAGACCCCTTAGTTTGTCAGAATCTTGGGGTTAGAGCCCAGGTCCATATTCTAAAATATCTATTTAGTTAGCATGTCGGCACGGATCATTTTCAATATATGTCCCTGTCCAGGGGTTTCTGGTCAAAAGGTTAAAATAAAACGGAGATCCAAGATATCCCTAATTGAAACGGCAATGTTTGTTATTAAGTGTATAGGTTCGTCTTGCTTTCTCATTCTTAAAGCTGTATCAAACTATGGTTATAACTAAATAAAATAAATAGAGCCCAGTGCTTGATAATACTTAACACTAATGGATATCATTAAATGGTACTTCTGTGCTTTGTTCAGTTTTAATATTTTTAATATGCCTTTTGCAAGCTTTATTTAAAAATTAACTCTTTAAGACATCTTCAGACTATTCCAGACTGTACATGTCAAAAAAGGTTTCTTTTCATGCTGGTTTTGTCCCCATATCCATGTTTTTTATATCTTATGACATTTTTTCAAATTGTAATAACTCCACTTTTTTTTCATGTTCTTCCTGAATCTGTAGGAACACAAACCCCAACATTTAGTGCCGGATAAGGTCCTAACAATAACAGTCTAATATTAATTAACATCATGCTCTCAGATGTTAAATAATGTTTTGCCCAGCTCATAGCAACTCCGAGGAACGGGCTAATAATATACTGCAAAACACGTAGGTTCAGTTGCAGTGTGCTGTGAGTTTAGGTTGATCCATTCTTAACATGTTTTTTAGTTTCCTCTGCGACTCAGTGTTTGTAAATTTATTTTTTTACTGTCTTATATTTGTGATACTTGCTTGATATAGGAGAGTCAATGTTTCATTTTGGAATAATAATAACGTTTAGCTTAACTCTGCCCTTGACCATGATCACCGCACAAACCCCGGGCCTTTGACTCGTAATCAAGAAGAATGCAACCACTTCTTGACTCTTGGAATCCCCTTCATCCTGAATGCGACTCAAACAGAGGATGATTTTTTCACAAACAGAGGGGAAAAGCCATTTTCAAGGATAGATGGTCTACCTAAAAGAATAAACCTCACAGTTTGAGTAAACTTGTATTCCTTGTGCTAACACATATCTTCTTCTATAATAAGCTAACGTGGCTGTTCGTTTGTCTGTCCGGGATTTTAAATCACCTGTAGCTCGCAAACCGTTTCACCTATTGGGCTGAAATTTAGTACACATATACTACGTGACGGCTACTATCCGCTTTCGGGTGCTGATTTTATTACTCTTTTTATTTTATTGTTGAATCAACTCTCGGCCCCATGCAGCAGGGCGGCCGTGCTGCGCATGCGTGTGGGAGCCGTTCGCTAATCATTCTTGAGGCAGATTGAAGATGTAAGTGCCAGATTAAATAAAAGAGAACAGAGAAGCAGCGACCCACTAGGGTGGAGAAAAAAAGAGCTGCTCAGGAAGCAGCAAGCCCCTCATCCTCTGAGCAAACGAATGCTACACGTCCAGAGAAAGAGGAGGAATACCACGAATGCTCAAGTCAAGTGTATTCACTGTACGTTGTCGTGCGGTACGCCGTTACTGGTAATAGATATTATGTAACTATTCACTAAAACATTTTCCTTTCGGATTTGCCTAATCGTCAGCCCTGTAGTGTATAACATATTATAACCATTCTTATTTTTCAGGGCTCATAACTGTTGTAAAATGGAAGGCTATTACCAAGCGCTAACAGAATTTCTAAAACTTTGTATTATACAAAGCATCCTGAGTCCCGAGTGTTTATAACCTGTTGATGAAGATGCTGATTTAAATTAAAGCGTGAACAAGATAACTGTGTTCTAATCATCGTATAAAAATGTTTAGTAAAATAAAGACAGAGAGAGAGAGATAAATACAAAAAAAATAAATACAATTTACAACAAAAATGGAACGCTAAGGGAATCTAATTTAGCTTGAAGTGCCCCAGAGTGTTTTACAAATAACCTCCTACAACAGTGGCTCTCAAACTGTTGGGGCGGACCCCACCTAGGGGGCGCTAAGATGTGAAAAAATGAAAAATACCTCTATTGAACCCAAACAAATTAACTTAAACTACATTCTGATACTAGAAAAATATAGAGATAAGATAAATGTCAATAAAAGTTAAGTAGGTATAATAAAATATGCAAATAAACTCTAATGAGAATAAAATCTGATATTTATTTTTTCATGATTAGCCTGACAAAGATTTGGCCATCTGAGAAAAAATAACCGTACATTTGTGTTGTGAGCAGACTCTGAATTACTTGAGCTTGCAAAAAAAAAAAAAAAAAAAGATATATGATAGAAGATATCAGATGTCTCCAGTTCCCTTAGGGACTTTATACTGGCTATTATCATTTAAAATGAGTACAGTACAGAAATTAAGTTATATGCCGTGTTTGGGTGGATGTGATCAGAAAGGCACTGATGATTCCAAAGATCAGTCAAGACGCCTGTTGGAAAAATGGGCAAAACTCTTTTGGAAACAAGGATTTTTCTTATAATGTTTTAAAATTGGACCTTTACAAAGATGCTTTTAGATGCTTTATTTTCATGTTAAAGCATCCGGTCATTTTACTTGGCTATTGAAAATGTATTTTGTTCACTAATGCTTTAGTGTTTAAGCAGAAAGAGTGATTAGCTCTGCTATTTTGTGAGGTATACAAGCGTGCTGATTTTAAAAACATGATATTAGTTCAATGAACTTCGGCTGTGCAAAAGAGCCAAGCACTATAGCCTCCTGGCTCTAAGAGCAGAAGCGTATGAGCTATGAATGAATTTTCAGAGACAAGAAATTTAAATGTAATAAAGGAAAAGTTGTCTTGGAGACAGGATGACCGCATCATACCTAGATTACCTTTATCAATTCAGTATAAAGAAAGATCTTGACTTATGGCTGTTACCTCACACAACGCAAAAATGGGTCACCTGGAAAAAACGAAACCTCTAGCAATAACCAGGTTGTGTGGTGTTCACACTTTATTTTTCTTTTGTTTTATGGCCCTGTGTATTTGACCTATAATACTTTTCTTTTTCTCTTGCCTGTTATGGAGCTCTGTCTAATTACCTAAAGTTACAGGAATTGAGGTGTGATGAACTATTTTGGTGAGAATATGTGTTAAAGTCTACGTAAGAAAGAGTATACAGTAAAGGGAAAAGTGTCACCCTAGCATCCTCCCATGACAAAACAAAAATCATAATCGGGCTTTTCTGTTTTTAATTAAAAATAGTAAAATGTTTTCTAATTATCCCCTGTGTTAATAGAAAGAAATCATTTTAGTTTTTGAGTAGACGGAAAATATCAACATTTTGTGCTTTTAAATGCACGTACAAAACCAGGCTAAGTTTGAAGCC
Source organism: Erpetoichthys calabaricus (assembly GCF_900747795.2). Taxonomy (NCBI): domain Eukaryota; kingdom Metazoa; phylum Chordata; class Cladistia; order Polypteriformes; family Polypteridae; genus Erpetoichthys; species Erpetoichthys calabaricus. The sequence goes on along the minus strand of NC_041402.2, from coordinate 105,637,398 downwards.
TGCTTTCTTATAAAGCTCCGTTTAAATGCCCAAGTGTATTTACAAAGTTCTCCTTTGTCAAAAGGCTCCTATGTTATAGAAACGAGCTAAGCAAAAAATTAAAAAGTTCGAATAAGCACGGCCATTGTTTTCATTACTAATTTATTAGGTTCGAGAGGATAAATATGAATACACGCTCAAGATGTGCTTCGAAAACAAATGAAATTCATACTCGAACGCGGCGACTTGAACGCCGAGGCAAAAGTAAAACTTTATTCGACCGCTTTACAAAGATACCCGACGTTTGTGAAAAAAAAAAGCGGATAAAGAAACAGATACTACAGAAAAATGTATACAGACTTTTTAAAGAGGTAAATAACAACAGACAGCCGGGTCTCAGGTTCCCTGTGTATCAAGATATAATCGCATACATCCCGGTACATCTTATACTATTCATTTATCCCTTATTCAACAATACACTGGATACGTTTACAAGTCACCGGGACTTTGGAAATCTAGAAGGTATTAAAATAAATACATTTAGCGCAATGAATGAAAGCTTCGGACGCCAGCGCGTGCCCAAGCTCACGCACGCACGAGCGCTCTGACGCTGAAACACGTTGCAAGCCTAAAGCATTTTAAAAAGGGTCTTTAGTTTTTGAGTAGACAGTAAATATCAACATTTTGTGCTTTTAAATGCTCGTACAAAACCAGGCTAAGTTAGAAACCTGCTTTCTTATAAAGTATGAGGGGCCAAACAGGCCAAAAATCATATATTTTTGTACGTAAAGTATTGGTTTACGCATGAACATTATTGGTTTATGGATGATTACTATCGGTTTGCGTGCATACTTAATTGGTTTGCGTGCGAACAATACTGGTTTCCTTCATATGAACCATATTGGTTCGTGTCCGTATATTATCGGTTTGTGCGTGAACTATATCCGTTTGTATATGCATAGCACTGGTTTGCATATGAACTATATTGAATTGAACTTTATTACTGGTTCACGTGCGTTTGCTATCGGTTTGTGAGGGAATTGCATTGGTTTGCGTGCGTATGCAATCGGTTTGCATATCAACTATATTGGCTTGTGTTCGTATACTACTGGTTTGCTTACGTATAGCATTGGTTTTTCATATGCACTATACTGGTTTCATGTGGGTAATATATCGGTTTCGCATATGAACGCTATTGGTTTTGTGTATGCACTACATTGAGTCCTTGTCAGTCTTCTACCTGTTTTATGTGTGTGTACTATGCCGGCTTTGTGAAAGTAACATGCTGGATTTATGTGTGCACTATATCGGTTTTGCGTATGAAACATACTGGTTTGCGAACGCACACTATCGGAATGTTGTGTATGAACTATATCGGTTCTGCGTGCGAACTATATTGGTTGTTCACGTGATCTTCAGCGGAAATGGGCGGGGCAATAAACAGGAACTCAGGGGCCGGTAGTGTCATGGAGCGTGTAGAGAAGCTGACAGGAGACAGATCTGGGTTTACTTTAAACAGCGCAGTATTTTTTTCCACACGATAGGTTTGGGAAAGGACTTGGTGGTAATTATTACTATTTAATAGAATCTGCCATTGAGTGTGTAATGAACACAAAGCTGAAGTTAAGTACGTATTTGGTCGTCTTTTTATTCACTTCCAGCTACATGCTCGCTTGCAACCCGCGACTGTACTTTTTCACACAGATTTTGCAAACTAGTTACTTATTCTAAAGGCAAAATATTCAACATTTACGACTGACGCCTTTATCCAGTATAACATTTAGTTACTACTGGTTACATTTCTTATGCCCAGCGATCCCGCACCGTGCCGCCTAGACAGGTGAAGTGACATGCTCATGGTCACACAGTGTCACTATCAGGACTTGAACCGACAAATGTAGGGTGTAGAGGAAAAAGCCCTAACCACAATGCCCCACTGCTTGCACATCTGCAACGTGCATATTATTTGACATGATATGATCGTGTCCATTCTTTGAAAAGCTAAATGTTCCATATTTAGGACCAGTATATGTGAGTTACATCATATTGGGCCACCTTACCTTTCACAGTTTTGTGACAAGGCATATGCGTTTTTTAAGATGCAGCTGAGTTTTGCCCTGCCAGGTACGAGTACCTGCGTATTTCCACTCCAATATCTGATAAATAGGATTTACTATGCTATTTAATGGGCACTGTAAAGTGTTAAATCACGTTCAGCCACCTTAATTTTCACAGTTTTGTGACAAGACAGATTCCTTTGTTATATTAAAGTTGTGTTTAACATTTTTGACCTGTGCAGAACCAAAATGTGGAATATTTATTTTTTCAAATAATTGATCAGTTTGTAATGATTCTGATTAATGTACATGCTGTAGAATATTTTGCCATGCTGTTAGAATAAGAAGCTGGTGTGCAAAAGCTGTATGAATAAGTAGCTGACTGCAAGCACATACTGGATGTAGCTAGGATTGAATAAAAAGCCAGCAGAATGTGCACCTCACGTCAGCCCCGTGAATATTTCAGAATTATGGGAAAATACTGTTAAAAATAATAACCACCAAGCCCTTTCAGAAACAAACAGTCACATGCAAAAGTATTCAATCACTTTAAAAGTCATCCTAATTTTCTGTATGACAAAAGATTTTTCCACGTTTATTTATTCATTCTTTTTAATGTGAACTCTTGTGCTGTAACAATACATTTTCAAAGTCTAAATAAACCATTTTCTGTAGATATTTAGCTGAAGAAGAAAAACTCCAAAGTTGATGTTTGCATGAAGTATTCAAGCCCAACACATTCATACTTTGTCAAGAACCCTTTTGCTGCCGTAACAGCCTTCGTTCTTTTGTAAGTAGGCCCCAGTTCTGCACACTGCTCAGGAGTGATTCTGCCCCTTTCTTCTTGGCAGGATTTCTAGAGACCCTCTATGTCGGTGAGATGGCACCTCTGAACAGCAGTTTTCAAACAGTGCCACAGATTCTCAACAGGGTTAAGCTTAGGGCTTTGACTTGGCCACTCCAAAACATTCACCTTTCTGTTTTTGAGCTATCCCAGTGTCACATTGGCTTAATGCTTAGGGTCATTATCATGTTGAAAGATGCATCTTCTCCTGAGCTTTCATAGCAGACTGGAACAAGTTCTCCTGCAATATTGTGTGGTATTTGTGTCCATCCATTGTCCCTTCAACTCTGACAAGATTCTCAGACCCAGCACATGAAAAACATCCCCATAGCATGAGACTGCCACCACCATATTCCACTGTAGGAATGTTGTTTCTTGAGGCCTGGGCAATGTTAGTGTTACACTTCACATACCTCTTGCGTCTGTCCAAAAACTTCTATTTTGGTCTCATATGACCATAAAACCTTCTCCCACATTTTAACTGGGTCTTTCTCATGCTTTGTGGCAAACGCCATACATTGTTTTATGTGGACCTTCTTAAGGAATGGCTTCTTTCATGCTATTCTCCCATAGAAGCCTGTTTTATGGAGAACTCTTGAAATTGTGGACCCCTGCACCTTTACTCCAGCTAAATATCATCGCAGACGTCTGAGAGTGACAGTTGGATTTCTTGTCGCCTCTCTCACCAGTTGATGTCTCATTCTGATGTTGAGTTTTGAGGGACAGCCTGTTCTAGTCAGAGTCTGTGAACTTTGATGAACCTTCCACTTTCTGGTGATGAATGTAACAGTGCGCAATGGGACATTCAAACTCTTTTGATATTTTTATAGTCATTCCCAGTCTTGTGCATTTCAATAACTTTGTTTCTCACATCAGTAGAATGCTCCTTTGTTTTCATTTTTGCAGTGACTGTCCACCAAAGATTACGGCCCTTACAAAGGGGGCTGTTTATATTCAGAGAGACAGAAAGGACTCACAAGTAGCACCTCCATCATGTTTAATTATGACTGTTAAACGACTGTCACCTTTGTAATTAATTTGTCATTGGTGTAAAGATGGAGCTTCCAAAGCACAGAGGTTTAAATACCTATGCAAACATTAACTTTGGAGTTTTTCTTCTTCAGTTAAACGTCTACAGAAAATGGTTTATTTTGTCTTTGGAAATGTTTTGTCACAGCATAAGAAAAATACTGAATGAATAAATGTGTATAAATCTTTTGTCTTGCAGAAAATTATGACTTTCAAGGGGATTGAATACTTTTGTATGCCACTTAATGTTTGTGAAAGGGCTTGGTGATGATTAACGTTTAACATCTGAAATGATCACAGGCCTTAAGTTAGGTATAAATTCAGCTGGCTTTTTATTCACTCCTAGCTACACATATGCTTGTAGTCAGCTACTTATTCACAAACCAGCTTCTTCTTCAATGTTAAGTGCATGGTAAAATATTATACAACGTGTACATTAATCTGCAAACTGATACATTATTTGAAAGAATAAATATCCCAGATTTAGCTCTTGAACGGGTTGAAAATGTTACACTCAACTTTAACAAAGGAATCTGTCCTGGACAAGATTATGTCAAATAATATACACATTGCAGATGTGCAAGCATTGGGGCATTGTGGTAAGGGCTTTGCCCTCTAAATCCTACATTTCTCGGTTAAAGTCCTGATAGTGACACTGTGTGACCATGAGCATGTCACTTCACCTGAATAGGCGGCGCGGTGCAGGATCGCTGGGCATAAGAAATGTAACCAGTAGTAACTAAATGTTATACTGGATAAAGGCGTCAGTCGTAAATGTAGAATATTTTGCCTTTAGAAGAAGTAACTAGCTTGCAAAAGCTGTGTGAAAAAGTACAGTCATGGGTTGCAAGTGAGCATGTAGCTGGAAGCGAATACAAAGACGACCAAATACGTACTTAACTTCAGCTTTGTGTTCATTACACACTCAATGATAGATTCTATTAAATAGTAATAATTACCAACAAGTCCTTTCCCAAACCTATTGTGTGGAAAAAAATACTGCACTGTTTAAACTAAACCCAGATCTGTCTCCTGTCAGCTTCTCTACACGCTCCATGACTCTACCGGTCCCTGAGTTCCTGTTTTTTGCCCCGCCCATTTTCACTGAAGATCATGTGAACAACCAATATAGTTCACACACAGAACCGATATAGTTCACATGCAGAACCGATATAGTTCACATGCAGAACCGATATAGTTCACACACAGAACCGATATAGTTCAAACACAGAGTTGCAATAGTGTTCGTTCGCAAACCAGTATGTTTCGTACGAGAAACCGACATGGAACACACATACAACCAATAGAGTTCAAGCGCAAAACCGATATGTTACCCACATGAAACCAGTATAAGACGTGCATGAAACCAATATAGTGCATACACAAACCCATCGTTAGACCGGCACAGAATGCAAGCCAATATAGTTCATACGCAAACCGATAACATTCAAACGAAAACCAATAACAAACGTACTGGAACCACTGATATACACATGCGAATCAATATAGTTCATATGCAAACCAGTGCTATGCATATACAAACGGATATAGTTCACGCACAAACCGATAATATATGGACACGAACCAATATAGTTCATATGAATGAAACCAGTATTATACGCACGCAAACCAATTAAGTATGCACGCAAACCGATAGTAAATATTCATAAACCAATAGTGTTGATACGTAAACCAATAGATTACACACAGAAATATATGATTTATGGCCTGTTTGGCCCCTCATAATAAAGCTCCGTTTAAATGCACTAGTGTATTTACAAAGTTCTCCTTTGTCAAAAGGCTTCTATGTTATAGAAATGAGCTAAGCAAAAATTAAAAAGTCCTCATAAGCACGGCCATTCTTTTCATTACTAGCTTATTAGGTTCGAGAGGATAAATATGAATACACGCTCAAGATGTGCTTCGAAAACAAAAGGCTACCGAAATGGAACTGAATAAACAAATGAAATTCATAGTCGAACGCGGCGACTTGTACTCCGAGGTAAAAGTAAAACTTTATTCGACCGCTTTACCAAGATACCTGACGTTTGTGGGGAAAAAAAAGCGGATAAAGAAAAATGCATACAATCTTTTTAAAGACGTAAATAAAACAGACAGCCGGTTCTCAAGTCCCCTGTGTATCAAGATATAATCTCATACATCCCGGTACATCTTATACTATTCATTTACCCCCTTATTCAACAATACTCTGGATACTTCTAAAAAATCATCCGGGCTTTGGGGCTACTAGGATGTATTAAAATAAGTACCTTTCATTTAGAGGAATGAAAACACAGTTGTATTAAGCTCCTGGTCCCTGTTCATCCTTGGAGGCTGTCTCCAACTGGCTATCCAAATGAGCATTTATAAAGTAAAAATGTTTCGTTACCTCAGAGTTTTAAAAAAACTGACTGACTGTTCCGTACAGAAAACAAACGGTTACAGCGGAATTTGGAAATTCTTTCTGATAGCAAATGTTTACAATCATTTTAACCGACATGCTTAATGTGTCATCTGTTTTACAAGCGGCATTCCGCAAGGTAAGGCCAATTTTCACGTCGGACGCTCCGAGATGAGTTTAAAGGTCAGGACACATTCTGTTACCTAGGATCTGTAAAAACTCTCACCTTCCACATACCCTTAGCTTGTCAAAGATTGAGTGGAATTTGGAAGTGCTTTATGATAACAAATATTTACCATCATTTTAACCGACACGCTTAATGTTCGTTGCCATCTGTTTTACAAGCGGCAGTCCGCAAGGTAAGGTCAATTTTCACTTCGGACGCTCCGAGATGAGTCTAAAGGTCATGCCACAACCTGATGCCTAGGAGCTGTAAAATTTCTCCCACCTAACCTTCAGACCCTGAGCCTGCCGTCTCTATGCTGTAAAATGTTTGTAAAACGCATCCCCCCATCACCCAGGCGGCCGGAGCTGCTAAGCCATGGAAAGCGTAGCTTTGCCAAAGAGTGTTTTTAAAGCGCCTTTCCCAGAATGATTGCACGTTGAAGGCGATCTAACATTTAAACGTCTAAAAAAAACTATGTGTGAGAAATACTTTTTATACACCCGAGGATAGCTTTTTTTTAAATACGCCATTTAAAAGGGTGCTGTTGCCTATTATTTAAACCCGTTAACTCGTTCTCTGAGATGCACCCCCGACGCCTGGGGCTGGAAGAGGTGTAGTTTAGGTACAGTTGTTTAGGCACGGGGGCTGAATCAAGCTGCGCGCTCCTAAAGAGTGCAGCTCTAGACACGGGCCGCGGCTTCACTTTGGGATTATCAGAATAACATTTAGAAATCTAAACGCCGTGTGAAACCTCAGGGTCGCTGATTATTTAAAATGTAATTTTTAAATCCCTTAACTCGTTCTCTGAGATGCAGCGCGGGAGCAAACTTAATGTGCACTCCCGTTCCAGGGGAAGGGTAGGAGGGGAGCTGACTGACCTCTGTTGACACACGTGTGCGCGCAGGGGTTGTCAGTTTGATCTAATGGTGCGCTCAGTGAGTCTCTGTACAGACAGAGAGCCAATGTTCTGACGATTTGTCCTACCGTAGTTTATTTATGGAAATGTTAACATTTCTCAATTTATTCTCTATGCATCATTTAAGGCCCGAAAGAGACACAGCCTGATTCAAAGATTTCAGGAGACGGTCATTACTCGTGAATGAATACAATGTGCAATCTTTAAAGTCATAGATAGATACAGGAGGGCCTGGGCGGAGGTTCAAGGAGGGAGGCAACCATCCATCACTGGTTCTTGACAGTTTCCGGAGAAAACAGATGGTTGGACAGAGGTTTGGAATTACTTTATGATAGCAAATGTTTGATAAACATTTTAACCGGATACGCTTAATGTCCATTACCCCGTATCTTTGGAATGTCTCATCTGTTTTACAATAGACATTCCGCAAGGTAAGGTCAGTTTTCACTTCGGACGCCATCTGTTGCCTAGGAGCTGTGCATCGCTCCCCTAACCAGTTACCTAGCAGCTGTAAAATGCACCTCCCCAACGCCTGGGTTGGAGGAGGTGTGGTTTAGGCACAGGGGCTGTCAGTTTGGATCTAACGGTGTGCTCAGTCAGTCTCTGTACAGACAGAGAGCCGGCAACTCCTCTTTCCAAGCTTGCCGGCTTGGAGCTTCGACCTCACACAGAAGCAGGCAAGACCCAGACTCATGCCTGCTAACAGCGCGGACGGTTTCTCTATGCTTAGATCAAATAAAAGGCTTACATGTAATAAAGGATAGATATTTTAAATCATAGATACAGGAGATCTTACCCAAAACAGTAGAGACCGGCGGCTCTGCCCCTTGAAACGCTCGTCTGTGTGTCTTCGAGAGCAGTGAACCACCAACAGGCCTGGACTTGTCTTTGGGAGAAGGGGGGCTGCTCTTGACAGTTTCCGGGGGCATACAGGTGGATGGGGTGGGTTCAAGGAAGGGGTACCCAACCATCAAATCCAACAATCAGGTGGTTAAGGGGCGGGATCAAGGAGGGGGTAAACAGGTGGTGGGGGTGGGGGGCAAACAGGTGTAGGGGCGGGACACATCCATCAAATCCACCAATCAGAGTAAAGTGGCGCATCCTTCAAATCCACCAATCAGAGGAAAGGGGCACGTCCTTCAAATCCACCAATCAGAGTAAAGGGGTGGGACTTCCGGTCTAAACGTCCAAAGGGCGGGACTTCCGGTCCAAAGTCCAAAGGGGCGGGGCTTAAAGGTCATAAATCAAAGTGACATAAACCCTATGCATATAACTACTAACAGTAATAGCAATATCATATTGTGCAAATAAGAACAAACATAACTTTGAATGAAATCACAAACTTAAACTGCTGGCTTTTAAAGCATATAAAAGGAAACAAAAGTGTGTCTAGTCTTCATACTACAGGACATTTTGATCTATCTCTAATGAGAAAAGTGACACTTCATTGACTGGGCAAGACGAGAAAAGTTAGGTTCATATGGGGTGACAGCAATCCGCAAACAATGATGCAGATGCTCATTTGTCAAGGAGATCCGATTGTCTGTTTTTATGGCATTCATGTGAGAGAAGGATGATTCACATGTATATGTTGATCCAAACATTGTTAACACACACATGGACAATTTTTTCATGTTTGGGAACATCTCTGGGACAATGTGATTTAATCAAAGATATAACTTGCTCTTTCACTTTTTCATCCGTTACCACCTCCTCGACAGCAGCTTGTATGCATTCTTTTACTGTTTCGGAATCTCTAAATGGTCTTTTGTTTTTAGTCAGTATCCATGCAATGCGGAGAGATGCTGTTGTAGCTTTCTGCTGCAAAGTGCAGGTTCGGGTGAAAACCACACAACTTCGCTGGTAGTTTTGAGTCAGTGTCTTTATTTTTGTCTGTCGAGCCTCTGTGCCCGGGGGATATTCATTATCAAAGTTAGTGTGAGTTGTCTTGAAGTGCCTCCGCACATTGTATTCTTTATTTACCAAGCAAATGACAAGACAGACAAGGCACATGGGTTTTCCCTCAGCATTTTGTATGTGTGCATACTTATCAGTCCACTCGTTGTTAAATTTTCTATTTTCGCTGTCAACCTTACGTCTCTTCTCTTTTGAATGTGACATGTTCCCGCTATTTTAAACTGTCATAAACTTTCCATCAAGAGGGTAAACAGCTGCACGACGTCCTGTAAAATGTCGCAAAATGTTATAAACTGTCGCGCTTACAGTTAAGTCGCAGCTATTTAATAAATAATTTATTAAGAGGTATGTAGTCAGTGGGCCGGTCCAAAATGACTGATGGGCTGGTTCTGGCCTGTGGGCCACCTATTGAATAACACTGCTTTATAGTATTAACACAGCTCCATGGAGAAAAATAGAGGCCAGCATCTTATTTTTCAAAAAAACTGGATCCAGTGGCCATGGGACTTCCGACTTGTCTTAGAGCAGTAGCAGCAACAACAGAGGCTGTGCTGGCAAGGATGGATACTGTACTCATGAGTCCCCTGACAGTAAAAGTGCCTCATGCTGTTCACTCCATCTTAGTCCAGGCCAAACCCTTACATCTCACTACTGCAAGGGCAATACACTATCAAAATGTACTCTGTACCCTGTCAAATGTCACTATTGAAAGATGCTCAACTCTGAATTCGGCCACCTTACTCCCCACTGAGGGAGAGGGGGAACCACACAACTGCCACAACCACACAACTGCCATGATGAGATAACAAAGGTCCTGAAACCCAGGCCGGACCTCCAGGAAACTCCACTAGAAACAGGAGAAGTACTTTATGTGGACAGCTGTTCCTTGCGATTAGACGACGGAACACTCTCCACCAGTTATGCAGTGGTCAAAGGAGACCACTTACTTGGAGCAAATCAAATCTCTTCTAGTTTAAGTGCACAAGCAGCTGAGCTAATAGCTCTCACCCGAGCTTGCCAGTTGTCTGAAAGGATGGTCATAACCATTTACACAGATTCCAGGTATGCCTTTGGAGTGTTCCATGATCATGGGGCATTATGGAAAATAAGGGGATTAAAAACCAGTACTGGTAAGCCCACACAACATCAGAAATTAGTGGAATCCCTTCTCGAAGCTATAACAAAATCATCAAAACTGGCAATAGTTAAATGCCAAACCCATACTGGGAAACAAGACCCAGTCAGCCAAGGAAATGAACTGCCTGACCACTTTGCTAAACAGGCCGCCTATAATAACACACCAGTCACTTTATTCCAACAGAAGGATGACAAAGACCCAGATAATCAAATTATTTCTTTACAGAGCGCCGCCACTGACCGAGAAAGGATAAAGTGGTCCCGAGAAGGATCCCTCTCTGCTGGGGTCTGGACCCATAAGCAAACTAACAAACCTTTCCTCCCAAAGGCTTCTTTTCCAGGAATGGCAAAAATCACATACGGCCTGACGCCAGACGCTATGATTCAGGATGTCAAGCGACATTGGGAAACCACAGGGTTCTCTACATATGCTGAACAATTCTGCTGATAATGTGCACTATGCCAAAGGTTTAACGTAGGTAAAGGTACTCAGGAAAGCCCCACCGTCACTCCTAACCCAATGGGTCCATTCGAACACCTCCAAATGGACTTCATTGAGTTAACACCATCTAAAGGCTACCATTATTGCTTGGTAATTGTCGATGTGTTCTCCCGATGGGTGGAAGCTTTCCCCTCTAAATATGCAGATGCAAAAACTGTGGCCAAAGCTCTGATAAAAAAAATTATTCCAAGATGGGGAATACCACAGAAACTGCAGACCGATAATGGTACCCACTTTGTGAATTCTGTAATAAATGAGCTGACTACTTAGCTCCAGATAGATGTACATCATTACTGCAAATACCATCCCCAAAGTGGAGGTATTGTAGAAAGGTGCGATAGCCCTAAAATCAAAATTGGCAAAAATTTGTGAGCAGACAAACTTAACCTGCCCAGATGCTCTACCCCTGGCCTTGATGGGAATGAGAGGAAGGACACATCGGCAGTTGGGACTGTCACCATTGGAAATTTTAACTGGACGCCCCATGTCCACGGCATGGTTATCGGAAATGTCACTCTGCATACTGTGGACAATGATCTTATCTCCAGTCTTACAGGTCTTCGAGCCTCCCTGAAGGAAGTCCACGAACAGGTTAACCAGGCTTGGTGGACCGGTCCCCCACCAATGGAGTTCCAGATCCCCCTTGGAACCTGGATACTGGTCAGAGACACCCAAAGGAAACATTTGCATCAACCTCGCTGGAGGGAACCATTCCAGGTGCTGCTATCAACACCTCACGCCCTTAACTCTTTGAGGGCTGAATATTTTTTCCAATAAACATAGTTTTCTGAGACGCAATGGTTTCACACAGAAATCAACATAAAACGTCTGTTGCTGCATGCTGTGGCTGCCAGTTTGCCAAGAATGTGCGGCAGGCAAGCTGCCAGGCTGTGTTCACGTGGTTGCACGGGGCAGCAGCAGAGGTCACAGTCACAGTGCATTGCAATCTGGTTTCTACCTCTTATCATTGTTAATTGGCAGTCCTCCCAGGCGAACAGTGCCATAGGCTGTGTCAGCTACATGAACCTGTTCAGCACCACGAGTAGCTGGGGACCAATCCGCTGAAGCTGCAAAACCTCATATTCATTTTTGATCGCTTGTATCAAAATCAGTGTACGACAAATCTTAGTCCAATTCGGAGAGAACAGGCAACACGTCCTCCACGGAGTATTTTGCTTTATGCTTTCGCTTTAATCTCTCACCAGATGGCAGTGCCACTTTTGCCATTGTCTGCGCATTACTACTCACGGGAGTGCAGGGAATCTCGGTCAAAACCAATGAAGCTAACTTTCCTTCTACCAGTGAGAGTTTAACTAAAACGCAACGGTTGGTTTTGTCACAGTTCACAGCTGATTGCCGATTATTGTCAGCTCCGCCTATTGACAAAAGTTGACATCAGCCCTGAAAGAGTTAAAGTCGAAGGACTTCCTGCCTGGATCCACGTCTCACATTGCAAAAAATTGTATTCTTAGTGCTGTTATTAATAACTTTTTCTGTCTCCTCGAACACAGGACAACAAACTTATGGGGACATTTGCACACTAACATTCCAAGTAGGGAAGACCACCTCACTCCAGATTGAATTTTGTACCGTCGCTCCTTGTGGAGCCGGAAGACATGAACAATGGACTAGGCCCAAAAAATATGTGTGTGTGTGACTGCTGTCTCCACTCATTATGGCAGTAATTGCAAAAAATGACAGTGGGTATTTGCAAATACAGGTACCTATGACTGGAGTTATCAGCCCTGGAAGGCTCAGCAACATGATCTCAAGACAAGGTACTATATCATTAAGGGAGAAACTAGCGGAACGTGCTCACATGATAATTGTAACCCGTTAATCATCACTTTAAATGACCCTCTATGATGAGGGTGTTTACATATTAGGGGCACACGTTTCTGGAAGAGATCCCCTTGGGAAATTCATTATTCGAGTCACAGCGCCAAGGCCCGATTCTGTCTCTCCTACCTCCTTGACATCCCCTGCTACTGTCCATCATGATGACTCCCCATCATACCCTGTGCAGTACTTAAATATTACCTCCTTGTCCTCCACCTTTGCAGTTGAGACTGGTTATGGGGACCAGAACCGATGGCTTCAATGGGTATTTTACTCTGCTAAACAGGTAAACCAATCAGATTGCTATGCCTGTGCCATGGCCAGACCACATCTGGCCACGACCCCTTTGCCTTTAACCGGCCCATTGCACCCTGCAGGTCTCTCTTGTGTATTGCAGCTGTTCTCCTCCCCGAATCCCCCTAAGGACCCCTTATGCACATCTCTACACTACCTCTTCCCTCCCTTTCCCCCATGACCCCTCCAATGTACTACTCATATAGGGCCAACTATACTTGCTTTTCACGGAACGGCCCCGACTCCTTGAAACTTCGTTGGTAGACTACCACCTGAATGGTGTCAACAGACCTATAATGGTGCAAGCACTCATCAAAATCTTTCTCATTCCTGGTTATCCTCCCATAATTCCCCACATGTCGATATATGGTGAATGTATAAAAAGAACATGTTACTCTCAATCCTTCCCCCTGACTGGAGTGGCCGTTGCGCCCTAATCCAATTACTTATGCCTTTCCACCTCTTACCTCTTCACTCTTCTGCTTCAGTTCGTCCAGGTAAATCCCGGAACTGTCATGCTACCCTTGAAATGTTCGATTCTACTGTATATATAGATGGTATCAGAGTCCCCAGAGGAGTTCCAAGCCAATATAAAGCATGTGATCAAGTGGCCGCTGGATTTGAATCAATTATATTCTGGTCGTCAACAATAAATAAAAATGTAGATTGGACTAATTATCTTTATTACAATCAACAGCGATTTCTTAATTTTACTTGCGAAGCCATTGAGGGCATTCATGAACAACTAAAGAAAACTTCTCTCATGACCTGGCAAAACCGGATAGCACTTGATATGCTTTTAGCTGAGAAAGGTGGTTTATGTATGTAGCAATGCTGTAATCAGTAAGAACTGCATCTCCCAGCAGTCCATGCAGGGGCTGTCAGGGTCAAAGGTGGTCAAATGAGGTTAAAAGGAGGGCAGGTGGCCAAAAGGGAAAAAGGTTGTTTTGTTGTTGTTAGTGGTGTGTTGCATTTATCTGTCGGTCTGCCTGTTGTTAATTCAGCTATATTTAATCATTGTGTCCTGGAGTGTATTCGTTTGTTGGGGTCTGGATCGTCTGTCTACATGTGTACTGAGGACTGTGTTTGGATTCATTGGCTTTCCCGCTGGAAAAGGAGCGCTCCTGAACCATCCGACTTCATCCTTTCAGCAACTACCGGTAGGACTGTGTTTTCCCTTCCCTTTCAACATACAGATCGCTGGACTTAATCTTGTCATCTTTCATTTCATCCGGTTTGGTTTTTCTATGGACTTTGCTGTGTAGTGTTTGTGTTTATATGTTAAATGTAATATCACCAAGGGGTCAGGGGTGGTATTATTGTTTCCATTTAGTTAATTTAATTTCATTATATTCTTAATTGTTTAATGTTCCCAGTGTGCCTTATTGGGTCTCTATTGTGAGTGTGTGTGGGTCGATCCAAGGCTGGGGGTGTCCCTGGGATTTCCTCCACTAGAATAAATAAATCACCATCACATTGACAGTGTGAATCTTAGCGGCTCCTGACCGCTACATGTGCCATGTTCGGGGACACTTGCTGTACCTTCATCCCTAATAACACCGCTCCTGACGGATCAATAACCCGTGCACTTGCTGGTCTTACCACCGTTTCTGTTGAACTTGCGGAAAATTCTGGTATTTCCAATCCCCTTGATGAACTATTTGAAAGATGGTTCGGGGCATGGGTCGGGTGGTTTAAGACTATTTTTACCACTGTCCTCATTTCCTTTGCAATTGTGGTTGTTTGTGGCTGCTGCCTCATCCCCTGTATTCGAGGCCTCCTTCAGAGGCTCATTGACACCTCTCTCACAAAAGCCTATTTTCTCCATGCCTACAATTCCCAGGGTACCAATTGCAACCCTTTGCTCCCGGAACCTACAGTCCCTCCTGAATATGATGATACTGCTCCCGTTGACTGGGTCTGATTTATTTAATGTGCACATTTTATGTGCAAAGGGGGGAATTGGGAAATAAAATTTAGAATTAAGGTGCATCAGTCTTTCCAAATAATAAAAGTATGATGCTAATAGAACTATAAGAAGCATGCCACTTATGTATTAAATAAGAATGTGCTAAAGCTAACTGAACAAATGTAATCTAATTACATTTTAATTTTTTCTAATTACATAATACCGGGTGACATCATCCATTCCGCAGTTGCTAAACTACAAACGCAGCACCCTGAGGCACTTGTGCTAATCGCTGGAGACTTCAACCATGTAATGCTGGACAAAACATTACCTGCCTTCTCCCAGTATGTGGATCGTAACACCCGGGGAAATAGGACTATTGATCTACTGTATGCAAACGTTAAAGATGTATACAGCGCCACCCCGCTGCCTGCGCTTGGGAAAGCAGATCATAACCTGGTTCTGCTTCAGCCTCACTACAAACCCAAGAGTGAGGGAGCTACGTACAACCACACGGTCATTCAAGAAATGGTCCCCGGAGGCAGAGCAGACTCTGAGAGACTGCTTTGGAACTACAGACTGGGATATCCTGCAGGGATCTTATAGTGAGAACATTGAGGAGGTTGTTGACTGCACTACTGACTACATCAACTTCTGTATGGACATTGTAGTTCCAGTAAGAATAGTACACTGCTATGCTAACAACAAGCCATGGATTACAAGTGACATAAAGGGCCTTTTGAACCAGAAGAAAAGGGCTTTTAAAGGTGGTGATCAGCATGAGCTTAAGCATGTGCAGAAGGAACTCCAAGTCCAGCTCAGGACGGTGAAGGAGCAGTACAGGAGAAAGCTGGAGCAGAAGTTGCAGAACAACAGCATGAAGGAAGTGTGGGATGGGATGAAGATCATCACTGGCTGCAGCTCGAAGTGAGGTGCCAACATCGAGAGAGATGTGGAGAGAGAAAACCAGATGAACAACGTTTTTAACAGGTTTGACCACCCTAACCCACTCTCACCTTGGAGTACTGCACCCTCCATCCATCCTTCTGCTGATACCAGCATAGGAGAGAGTTTACCCCAACCCACAATTACAGCAGCCCAGGTAAGCAGAGAGCTGAGGAGACTCTGTGCCAGCAAAGCAGCGGGTCCAGATGGAGTATCGCCACGACTGCTGAAGGCCTGTGCATTGGAGCTGGGGAGTCCTCTACAGCGCATCTTCAACCTGAGCCTGGAACAGGAGAGAGTCCCGAGGCTTTGGAAAACATCTTGCATCACCCCAGTCCCAAAGGTATCACATCCTAGTGAGCTGAATGACTTCCGGCCTGTCGCTCTGATGTCACATGTGATGAAGACCATGGAATGGCTGCTGCTTCACCACCTGAGGTCACAGGTCTGTCACGCCCTCGACCCTCTGCAGTTCGCATACCAGGAAAAGGTGGGAGCGGAGGATGCCATCATCTATATGCTACATCGATCCCTCTCCCACTTGGACAGAGGCAGTGGTGCTGTAAGAATTATGTTTCTGGACTTCTCTAGCACCTTCAGCACCATCCAACCTCTGCTCCTTAGGGACAAGCTGACAGAGATGGGAGTAGATTCATACCTGGTGGCATATCTTAGGCAGACCTCAGTATGTGCATCTCGGGAACTGCAGGTCTGACATTGTGGTCAGCAACACAGGAGCACCGCAGGGTCTGTACTTTCTCCGGTCCTGTTCAGCCTATATACATTGGACTTCCAATACAACTCAGAGTCCTTCCACGTGCAAAAGTTCGCTGACGACACTGCTATCATAGGCTGCATCAGGAGGAGGAATATAGGAACCTAATCAAGGACTTTGTTAAATGGTGCGACTCAAACCACCTACACCTGAACACCAGCAAAACCAAGGAGTTGGTGGTGGATTTTAGGAGGACCAGGCCCCTCATGGACCCCGTGATCATCAGAGGTGACTGTGTGCAGAGGGTGCAGACTTATAAATACCTGGGAGTGCAGCTGGATGATAAATTGGACTGGACTGCCAATATTGATGCTCTGTGTAAGAAAGGACAGAGCCGACTATACTTCCTTAGAAGGCTGGCGTCCTTCAACATCTGCAATAAGATGCTGCAGATGTTCTATCAGACGGTTGTGGCGAGCGCCCTCTTCTCGCAGTGATGTGCTGGGGAGACAGCATAAAGAAGAGGGACGCCTCACGCCTGGACAAACTGGTGAGGAAGGCAGGCTCTATTGTAGGCTAGGGGGTGGACATTTTGACAACTGTGGCAGAGCAACAGGCGCTAAGCAGGCTCCTGTCAATCATGGAGAATCCACTGCATCCACTAAACAGTATCATCTCTAGACAGAGGAGCAGCTTCAGTGACAGACTGCTGTCACTTTCCTGCTCCACTGACAGACTAAGGAGATCGTTCTTCTCCCACACTATGTGACTCTTCAATATCACCCTAAGGAGGTAAATGTTAACATTGTTCAAAGTTTTTGTCTGTCTGTATAACTGCATTGTTATCATTCTTTAATTTAATATTTTCTTTATCAGTATGCTGCTGCTGGAGTATGTGAATTTCCCCTTGGGATTAATAAAGTATCTATCTATCTATCTATCTATCTATCTATCTATCTATCTATCTATCTATCTATCTATCTATCTATCTATCTATCTATCTATCTATCTATCTATCTATCTATCTATCTATCTATCTATCTATCTATCTATCTATCTATCTATCTATCTATCTATCTATCTATCTATCTATCTATCGCAGATACTAAAGCTATAAGAATATAATCTCTTTATAACTAATGTAATGTGCTGAACTAACCTTTGTGTAACCCTTGATATTTTATGAGCAATGTGCGTGAAAAAAAGAATGAGGAAGTGAGCATTGTCTAAAACCGCTGAGTTGCATACACCCTATAACCGTTAGGACAAAACTTGCTATAACTGGTCTTATGTACGTGTAAGTTAGCAGAAGTGTATTTCTTAAAATTGTGAAAATACTGACCACTTTTTATCTGTAAAAAACACTGTGTGCTCCTGCATGTTGCAATCCAGGGTGTTACCGCAAGCAATAACGATCTATGTATGACCTCAAAATGAACTGCCGTGTTTTTTCTTTTTTCTTCTTGTCAACGAACTTGAGTATTAAAGGAAGTCTCAGCTTCCTACTAGCAGGCTGACGGTTTGTAGCACACTGGAACGTGACAGGGTCTGCAGCCTGCCTCCTCTCACCAAGAATAAAGAAATTGATTTTTATTTTATATTGGTGTCCGTTTCCTTGTCATTCCCAACTTTCAGCATCCACATGTTCTGTAACCAGAACAGCTGGTAGGTGCAAATTAACTCATGAGATCATAAGGAGCTACATAACTGATGATTTATCTATACTAATATAATAAAAGGCAAAGCACTCACTCACTCACTCACTCACTCACTCACTCACTCACTCACTCACTCACTCACTCACTCACTCACTCACTCACTCACTCACTCACTCACTCACTCACTCACTCACTCACTGACTGACTGACTCACTCATCACTAATTCTCCAACTTCCCGTGTAGGTGGAAGGCTGAAATTTGGCAGGCTCATTCCTTACAGCTTACTTACAAAAGTTAGGCAGGTTTCATTTTGAAATTCTACGCGTAATGGTCATAACTGGAACCTCTTTTTTGTCCATATACTGTAACAGACTGCAGCTCGATGGCCGTGGGAGGCGGAGTTGCGTATCGCGTCATCACGCCTCCCACGTAATCACGTGAACTGACTGTGAACGCAGTACGTAAAAAACAAGGGAGAGCCCCAAAGAGTGCTGAAGAAAACATTCATTACACAATTGAGAAGGCAGCGAAACAATAAGAAGCGAGCGAGTGATGCATACAAGCATATTCATAAGTGCAGCTACTGCGGAAATAAAAGCACAGTGTAAACCGTAAGTTTAAATTAAGTTTATAGAAACGCTCCCGCTGCCGTTTGCAATACCATATTCACGACATACAAGTTTAATGAGAAGACACGAGGTATATACGAGACTTTGGATCACTTTGTAACAGAGTTAAAATTGCTGTAGCGAGAAACTTTTAAGTGCCGGGTCTTAGCTAACATTAAATAAAGCCGTGGACATCGCAACATCACACAAGAGAGCGGCTCACGTCAACTGACTGAACGCAGCACGAGTGATCACTTCGATGAATCAAACCTGTTCTAAAAACACATTACACAATTGATAATGTAGGAAAAGAATATGAAGCGACTGACGCATACAGACATATTCATGAGTGCAGGTACTTCGGAAACAAAGCACCGTGTAAACCTAAAGTTTAAATTAAGTTCATAGACCTACAAAAGGTTGCCATTGATTTGAGGCAAGATTGCTTTTCTCCTGTACAACTATACATTGCATTCTCAACAGTAAGCTTGCACGGCTTGGTCATATTACAACCGGAGTGCTGAGCTGACAACGTGGTATACAAAGAGAACTATAACAATCGTAATAAACCAACAATAAAACAGCAGAGAACCCTTTTTATTAAATAAAAAGGCTGCTTCCTTGGCGAAGCAAGGAAAAAGGATGGCCTTATATGGCGTTCATTTATAAAACAGCGGAGAAGCTGTGTAAAGGCTGCTTCACAAAAAAACAGCAGAGCGCCTTATATGAGCAGGCAGTCAGCTAAAGAAGGGAATCAATAAATAACTATAATCGTAATAAACGAACAAAAAATTGTGGAGAATCCGTGGATTACATAAAGGAAATGGGTACCTGAACAGAAAAGTGAGTCTCAAATAGCTACACAATAACTATAACAATCGTAATAAACAAACAATAAAACAATACAGAACCGCTAAGCAAGGAGAAAGGACGGCCTTATATGGCGTTCGTTTATAAAACAGCGGAGAGGCTGTGTAAAGGCAGCTTCACAAAAAACAGATCCTTAACAAATTGTTATTGGTATATTTTCCCTCAATTTAAAAAGGTTTTCTTTTCTTCTTAATAAATATTTAAAAGCGTGGGGATTTGGCTATATATATATATATATATATATATATATATATATATATATGTAGATATGTATATATATATATATATATATATATATATGTGAATGTATGTATGTATATATGTATGTCTATATATATATATATATATATATATATATACAGTAATCCCTCACCTATCGCGGGGGTTACGTTCCAGAGCCCCCCGCGATAGGTGAAAATCCGCGAAGTAGCGACCTATATTTATTTTATTATTTATACATATTTTAAGGCTTTATAAACCCTTCCCACACTCTTATAAACCTTTCTCACTCTCTTGTTAGCCTTTCCCACACTCTTATAAACACGTCCTATGCTCTTAAACACTTTCTACATTCTTAAACACCACAGACCAACACTGCACACTGCACGCAGCGATCAGACGTCAATGTGTCTGCACTCGCTTTGTGAAGGGGGGCAGCTGAACTCACACTGAGCAGAAATGGACTTTGTGCTGCTTCTGCCAAAATGCCTGCTTGTCGCTCTAAGCGTTCGGAAGGAGGAGGAGGAGTGGGGGGGGGGGGGGGGGGGGTGAGGGCTGAACGCACGTTAGCTCAAACCCCCCTCCCCGGAGGCGCAGTTCGCATTGTCAAGGGGAGGGGAGCTGAATGAACGCTAAGGAGAAGTGGACTTTGTGCTGGCTTTGTGCTGCTTGTCGCTCTGCCTGTCAATAATTTAAAAGCCTGTACATCACCAATTTTCCTGTCTCACTGTCTTGTCTTGCGTGAAGTTAAAATGTTTTATAATAGTGAGATGTTACTCATATCCTTAGCCCGACATCCACATATCATATGTGTTAACAAAGTGTGTTTTATAAGTTTACATGTGTTTAAAGCATGTGGGATGGGTATTTTAAGGCTTAAACTATAAAAATGTTTATTTATATGGTCTTTCTATATCGCAGATTTTCTCCTGTTGCTGATGGGTCTGGAACATAACTTCCGCGATAGGCGGGCAATCACTTGTATTTAAAAACCCGCGAAGTTGTGAATCCGCGAAAAGTGAACCGCGAAGTAGCGAGGGATTACTGTATATATATATATATATATATATATGTAGATATGTATATATATGTGTATATATATGAAAATATGTATATATATGTGTATATATAAATATGTATATATATATATATGTGTGTATGTATGTATGTATGTGTGTATATATATATGTATGTGTATGTATGTATGTGTATATGTATATATGTATATGTGTGTGTATGTATGTGTGTATATGTATGTGTATATATATGTGGATGTGTATATGTATATATATATATATATATATATATGAATATATGTATATATATATATGTATATCTAGATATGTGTACACTACTTCTCCGCTGCGAAGTATGTTTTAAAGGAAAATAGGAAAGTGGATTAGAAATGTGATTCAAGAGAGTGCTGGATTCTGGGGCATATGCAAATATAAAAGAAAATGCAAGAAAACATATTATTACCATTTGAATGCATATGTTTAATCTAGGATAATCCATTAGTTTATTTATCACATGTCTAATTTTGGCTGATGTAAAACCTTACATAAAATAGCCATCAAAGGCACCCTATAAAGGAAAAGATGTTGAAAACATTTTCAGGCACATCACAACTGCCAGAGACAGAAGACAGCTCTGTCAGATTTATCCATCTACCATATGCTCATAAGCATCACACCTGTCTTAAGAAGATAAAGGATGCAACAACTAAAACTATAGCCACCTGACATGAAGCTTGTTGTGTAACTTTGATTTAAATAGTTTAGACTGTATGGTTTTCATATCTGACATTTATGTCTGTTTTTTTATGCAAATAAACATAAGTAATGATTGAAATAAAGTTTGGGTATTACCTTGCCGAAACTGTCTTGTTGTTTACTGACATTTACCAATGATTTATAAATGTTAATATAATGAGCTGTGTTCATTCAGGTTAAGTGCTTTCAGGGGTGGTGAATTGAGTGCAGACTGCATATCTGTGACTTGGCTTGGATTTCAAGCATGCCCTTGGCTTCTGTTATAGTATTTGTGCATCTCTTTTAAGAGTACCTATCTTGGAATGAAGTGCCATATCCATGAACACCAGAAAGAGATCAGCTGTTAAAGCAGATCTTGGGTTTGGATAAAGTATTCTGAACTGTAGCCCTTCTAAGGGAAGTGATCCAGGTGCAGATTGTCATATCGATAGCTCAGCAGGGTCAGTAACAGGCCCTTGGTCTGTGTTAAGGCTCTTAGCCACTGTTTGAGTTTGAAACATGAGTGATGAGTAAATGCCAGATGGCTAAGTATTGCAGGGTACACACATAAAACAATGGTAATAATTTAGAATTTTAACGAATTAACTTGCCCACCAATATAAAAAGAACCTTTAGAGGTTAAAATACCTTTCCTGTACACTTTTCTTCGACAAAACACATTGTACTGCTTTGAAGGGATACTCATATGATTTCTGGCATTACACCTTTTGTTTTTAATTAATTACATAAAAATAGGACAATGGCAGTAGTACTTATCTATGTTCAATAACCAGAAATTCAAGAAAGTAATTTGCACTATGACAACCGGGAGCAGCATACCAGTAACGGAAATGATAACATGTGGAAACACCCACATGAAAAACAAGATAACATTGCAACACCATGAAATAAATAATAACTATGATCAGAAACATTATACTGCAGAAGTAACTGCACAGAAATTTACCCAACATAAAGAAACCCATAATCCCATATATACTTATGCACAGAAAAATTAACTAAGAGAAATAAATTCTAGCACCATACCAGTTACTGCTTTAAGTGTTCTGCAATGCATGGAAAAGATCATGGAAGACCGGAGGCGTAGAATTCACACTAAAACATGGTGTACGGACAAAAGCGGAAATGTGTGTACGCACAAAAAAATCCAGATACATAAATCTGTGTGTACACCATCTTCCACATTTTTTCAGTACATAAATCCCGGTCAGCATGAAAAGTAATGCTCATGCATGCGCCTGCTGCTCCACCCCAACTCCTCCTAGAATTATGCATCTTTGAATATGCAAATAAATATAAAATAGCCCCTTATGTTTTGCGTTCTGTGAAAAGAAAATAGCAAAACTATGGAGAAAAAGAAGAATTGCAGCGAATACCAAGTAGAGGCAAGGAAAAACTTACTATTTGTTGGTTTAAGCAGTGATATGAACAAGAAAAGGAAGTTGATCGAGTGACACAGTGGCGGAGAAATTCGAAAGTTCAGAAAGTCAAACAGTGCCCGAAATGAATAAGAAGTGGTCAGATATCAAAGTCGCCATCTGAGTTTCAAATGGAACCGTATTAGGGTACAGAGAAAAGAAGAACACTGGGACACAGTGTGAAAAAAGGTTGAAATTTCCACTTTAATCACATTGTTTATTTTGTCATTAAAACAGAACATCATAAACATCATCTTAAATCATTTAATTTAATAGTTTTTCAAATTCCATCGTAACTAAAGTAGCACGTTAAATGCTTCATATTCTATGTGTTCTTCTATGTACTCTTATGTGTGTGAATCATTGTGTGCTTCTTAAACTGGCTTTCTGAAGAAGAATTATCTAGGTTGTTGTAGCAACAAGACGAAACCAGAAATGAAAAAGAAAGCTCTCTCCATGAGGGAGTAATGTAAACTCGTTTCCCAACAGAAGTCTTGCTAACTTGTCGAATCCCGGTTTACATTACTCCCTCATGAAGAGAGCTTTCTTTTTCACTTCTGGTTTCCTCTTGTTGCTACAATGACCTAAATAATTCTTGTCCGCTAGCTTCACTTGGTTCTCTTGTTTGTCTTCCCTCTCTTACTGGATCCGCAACAGGTGTCTCTCTGGTGAAACTGCCTCTTCCTCCCATGGAGTCACCATCAGTGTGCCTAGTGTCTTGTCAGCCATGTACTGTCATTTATTTGCCTGCAAGTCCCTGCACTCTGTGCAAGTGATTTTGACAGTGTTTTTGATGGACTGTTTCTCTCCACACTGTCTGCCCCCTCACACCATTCTCTGGCTTTGCTCTGTCCCTTCTGCTTGCACTCTCTCTCTTCGCCCCATCCAAGCACCACCGCTGTCCAGAAGTATAAAACTGCTTCAGTCTCTCCCTACATCAACATGACAATTGATTAACAGTGGTACATATGAATTTTCTTTACTTATCAATAGTGTAAACACATTTTCATTGGTTATAAAAAAAGTATTGTCAGCTATCAAGAAGCACATATTCCACTGTATGCTGATTAGAAACCAATGTCCCCAAAACATGTTAATTTTCAAAAACTAGGTAAATACAAACATTTTCCAAAGAAGCAGGCAATTTTGTTATCACAATCTTGTATGTTGATGAGATACAAAGAGGTTTAATTTTCAAAGCAGGTGACTCTTTCAAGACAGATAAATATCTACATCCTGTGGAAAGACATCAAAAATAACCTGTAACAGAATTATTCAGAAAATTTGCCTTTTTACTTATCACTCCAGTTTCATTAAAGTGTGCCTATTGCCCTTTCATCTGTTGGCTTTTACATTTATTATTTACCTAATTTTTTGTCTAAGAGAAAAAAGTGTAGAATTGTATGGAACTAGAGAAGCAAATTCAAGGAAAACAATGGCAGCAGAAAGAAGACTGTATTTAAAAAAATACTGAGCATGAGAAAACACTTTTCCATCGAGCAAATAGTTTCAAGACACACCATCACGGAAGATAAACAGCACACATCAGCTGTGTAATCAAAGTAGAGGAATACATGGAAATGTATTTGTAATGAATTAAATGCAAATGAACACACATGTACGGATAATAAAACAACAGAACTGTGTGAGCTTTATTACCTTACTATTTTGTGACATTACTGAGTTGACATCCCAGTACTTATTCAATACAGGTGGAAGAATCTAAAAATAAACCTTAGAAAAACTGTTGCAGAAGCCCGGACAGAAAGGTTTATTTACTTCTAGTGTAGCTCTGTTCTTTTTTCAGGAAATTGGCTCAGTCAATACAAGACTAGGCTAATTCTAGAACTATTTCTAACTATAACTAACATAAAGCTGAAGCTGAATTACTCAAAAACAGAAGTCAGCTTCCTTGACACCACCGTTCAACTGAAAGACAACACCCTTGTAACTTCTATTTTTCACAAACCGACAGACAGACGGACCTACCTGAAAAATGATAGCTTCCACCCCAAGCATATAAGGCGCTCCATTATTTTCAGCCAAGCAATACGGTACAATCGTATTTGCTCAGACCCAACAGACCGGGATCAACAACTGCGGGAGCTCAGACAAGACTTCATCAGACAAGGTTACACACCGAAAACAACAGACACTCAAATAAGAAGAGCTACTGCCATACCCAGAGACAACCTTCTGGAATATAAAAACAAAGACAACAAGGATCGCATCCCCCTTGTTGTCACCTACAACCCACATCTTGAAACACTTCGAAAAATTATAAAAGAACTTCAGCCAATACTAAACAATGACCAAACACTGAAAAATGTATTTCCTGAACTTCCCCTCCTGGCATACAGACAACCACCAAACCTTCAACAATTAATATTGTCCGAGGCTCCCTAAGTGAACCAACAGAAAATGGCACATCTCCATGCCTACAGAAAAGATGCAAAACATGTGCCCACATCTATGATACAGACCGTATAGTTATACCACACTGCCGACTTGAACATCACATCAAGGGATCATTTTCCTGCAGATCATCTAATGTAGTCTACCTAATTTTCTGCATGAAATGTCCTGACACTGCACTCTATGTGGGAGAAACTGGACAAACACTCCACCAGAGAATGAATTTACACAGGTTCCACATTAAACATGGCCACACAGATGTTCCTGTGGCGGCCCACTTCAACAGCCATGGACACTGTGAGAAGGACTTTAAAGTCACAGTGCTTATGGGCAACTTCAAAACACAGCAAAAGAGAAAAGAATGGGAAGTTAAACTCATGCTAAAATTTAATACTTTACAACATGGATTGAATAAAGACAAGAGTTTTATGGCCAGATATGAGGATTGTTTACATCTCTCAGAATGACAGACAACCTGTCTACAGACCCACATTGTTTTGAAAAAACTCATTACAAACTTCAAAAGACTTTGTTGGACAGTTATCTTATCCAGAGATCTTGACAATACATTGTTCTTTTCTCTCTTGTTAAATTAACCCTAGCCTGAACGAATCTATTAATTTTTTACATTCAAAATTTCTCATTTAAATATTTACCAATGTTGTTTCTTGTCCTAGAGTGTGTATATAAACATAGGGAACTTCAGTTTCTGTATTACATCTTGCCTGAAGAAGGGGCCTGAGTTGCCTCGAAAGCTTGCATATTGTAATCTTTTTAGTTAGCCAATAAAAGGTGTCATTTTGCTTGGCTTTTCTCTACATTCATAATGGCTAACACGGTACAACACCCTAGTACTAACCATGACTGAGGAATTTGATTTCAGTTAGCCTGGGTTAAATGACCTTTTTAGTTAAGGACTAAGCGTAATCTCTTTCCAGGAAACTGCCCAATAGAGTATAGAATTATAAAACAAAATGCTGAGGGTTGAACATAAATGGAGAAAAGCTGAACTAACAACACACTATGAAATATTAAAGGCACATATAGCTGAGTACAATAAAGTAGTCCATCTTGAGAGACGGTCATATTTTTCCTAAAATTATAAATGATCATGCAGGAAACCCAAGAGTTTTACTTTCTACTAATGATCATCTATTAATTACAGTTCAGAAATGTCTCCTGAATACATCTATCAAAACTTGTGAGGATTTTGCCACATTTTTAAACACAAAATAAATGATATTAGAAGTAATACATCCCTCCAAAATGAATCCTGTTGAGCTTGGCATGCTCTTTTTAGAGAATTGCATTAATTCACTGAAATGGGTTTACTTGAACAGCGTAGATTAATTTCTCAACTTAAACCTTCTACTTGCCCCAAAAGGATATTTGAAGAAGTCTCAGATGTGGTCATTGATAGTGTACTCCATATGGTATACTTTACATAGTTAACTTGTCATTATATATGACAATCTTCCCAGATTGTCTGAAGACTGCAGTAGTTAAAACGCTGCTTAAGAAAAATAATCTTGACTCCTCTGTGCTTGGCAACTTTAGGCCTATTTCTAGCCTGCCTTTTTAAAGTAAAACTCTAGAAAAAGAAGTTTTTCAGAAGTTAAATGACTATTTAAACAAACACTCTATTATTAATAAGTAACAGGTTTAAGAACAAATTACAGTACATGAACTGAAATGGTTAAAGTAGTGAATGATTTGAGGGTTATTGCTGACAAAGACCACATATCTGATCTTGTTTAATTAGACCCGAGTGCAGCATTTGACACCATAGACCTGAGTATTCTTATAATTCTTCTTAGCCAATGGATTGGCCTCTCTGACACTGTCTTAAATTGGTTTAAGTCTTCTTTAACAGGTAGAAAGTTATTTGGTAGTGGTGTTGATTGTAGTTCAGGGATCCATTATATTGTATATGGCTTACCACAAAAATCTATTCTGGAGCTGCTGTTATTTTCAATCTATATGCTCCCACCAGGCCAGATTATTTCAAAACACAAGGTGAACTACCACGGCTATGCAGCCACACAGCCTTATTTATTTATAGCACCTCATGACTCTCATGACTCTCTGATCCAATGTCTGTCTTGTATTTCTGAATGTATGAGTAGTAATTTCCTCAAGCTAAATAAGGAATAAAAGGAAATCTTAGGGGGCGGCACGGTGGCGCAGTGGGTAGCGCTGCTGCCTCGCAGTTGGGAGACCTGGGGACCTGGGTTCGCTTCCCGGGTCCTCCCTGCGTGGAGTTTGCATGTTCTCCCCGTGTCTGTGTGGGTTTCCTCTGGGCGCTCAGGTTTCCTCCCACAGTCCAAAGACATGCAGGTTAGGTGGATTGGCGATTCTACATTGGCCCTAATGTGTGTTTGTGTGTGTCCTGCGGTGGGTTGGCACCCTGCCCAGGATTGGTTCCTGCCTTGTGCCCTGTGTTGGCTGGGATTGGCTCCAGCAGACCCCCGTGACCCTGTGTTCGGATTCAGCGGGTTGGAAAATGGATGGATGGATGGAAAATGGATGGATGGAGGAAATCTTAGTTGTTAATAATAATGGAAATAGTGAGGGTATAAAACCTGACCCATTGGCATTAAAAGTCAAGGCAGAACAATTAGAGAATTTAGGTCTAATCATGGACTCCAACCTAAATTTTAATTCACATATTAACTATATTACTAAGATGTAAGTAACACTGTGTCACAAGCTGTCTGCTTAAGCAGATGGCCTGCTAGTAGTTTGGGACTGACCAGGACTGAGGGGGTAATAAGAGAGGCACGAGAGAGGCAGATGTTAAAAAAAAAGGTAATTTTATTATTCCATGATAGAGAAGAGAAAAAACAGTTGCTGATGTAAAAGGATACACAAAAAATGTATGAATAATCCTGTGACAAAACAAATCTAATTATGAAAAAAAGGAAAGAAGAAAAATAGAAATAGAAACACAGAGGCTCTTACCGTAATATATATACAGTCAATTCTAGTCCATGTAAGGGCATCAGCAGCCTTAAAATAAAACAAAACTGGACTCTGTTTCAGTCCAGGTCAAAAATACAACTCCTCAAAAAAAATTAAAAAAAATCTCAGGAGTCGTTTTTGGTCCTCGGGAGGCTAACTCACTCCTTTACATCAACCAGCAGCTCAGCCACCAGGCACCTCTTAGTCTGGCGTGCCTTGCACTACCTAACCCTTCTTCTCAATTCTCTCTGAACGATCGTTCCTCCTCTTGCGGCAACAACTGTACTTATAAAGACTTCTCCATTCCCAGGGTCGGCTTGCCTAAACATAGAGAGATACCATTTCGGGCCTGCCGGGGAAATCATACACTTCAAGTAAAAATCAAAAAATCCAGCAACAAAATACACATAATAAAACACTAAACAACAAAACAACAAAAACATTTATACCTAAACTCGAGGTTACTACGATACAAACAGAAACATTACGGTACACGTACACTACTAATCCAACCTGGACTCCTCCTATAGCTGTCTTTCGACCTTCCCAGGCACCCGTGACTGCGTTTAGCTTTGGTGCCACCTTTAAAACAGCAGTTGGTAAAGCTGTATTGTTATGCATGAGGCTTGCACCCGAAACAAACGGCAGAACATCTGAAAAGAGGGACTCTGATCCTCACTCAGTTTAACCTCATCTCTTCGCATGTAAAATGCACTTTCATTTTGGTGATAATTTGACATCTAAACAATGACAGGAACTCAAAGCAGTTATCCTGTCCTCAGAAATGGTGAATGAAAGACCAGGTTGGACTTCTCTGATGGCGCATGACATTGCTACTAATCCAGGGGTGATCGTTAGAGAGTGCCCGTACTGGCTCCCAGAGGCAAAACATGCAACAGTGGAGAATGAGATCAAACTAATGCTAGATCTTGTTGTTACTGAGGAAAGTTTTGGTCCCAATAGTGGATGGCAGTTGACAATTTTGCAATGACTTCTGTCAGCTTAATCAAATTTCATAATTCAGTACTTATCTGATGCCGTGGGAACCCCTTGAGCAATTTAGTAAAGCTCAATATTTGATCACTCCTGACATGACAAAAGTGTATGGGTAGGTTAATTTAATGGACTCTGCAAAGGAAAAAAAACACATTTAACACTCCTAGTAGTCTCTGGCAGTATCATGTCATCCGATTTGGATTGCATGGGCCAGCAGCCACCTTCTAGCATCTGGTGGATAGAGTGCCCCGGCCCAACAACTCCAATAGTGCCGCCTACTTGGACGATGTCATCATCTATTCCCGCACATGACAGAATCACGTGCAGCATGTTTGGGAAGTGCTCCCGGCACGATGTGAGGCCAGTCTTCATGTTAACCCAAAAAAATGTTATTTCGGATTAATGGAAGCCAAGGAAAGGGAAGTCTTGACGATTAAATGGGCCTTACATCAGCTGAGATAGTACCTCCTTTGCCACAAATTCACTCTTGTCATGGAACATGCACTGCTTCAGTGAATGGCCCCACACAAAGAGTCAGATACACGCATCACAAGATGGTTCTTTGATCGCCAATGGTTTATATATCAAATCCAGCATTATCTGGGCTCTGTTCAAGCAAATGCTAGTGCTCTTTCTCGAGTTCTTGACCTTGGATCCAGCTGCCTGACTGGTCTGATCTGATTTAAATTGCACCAAATGCAATTTGGTGTCAGCTTCAGGGCTTGGCTCATTGCAATTGCACTCTGAACCAGGGGTTGGCGCTGTTACTTAATACTTCTTTTCTGACTCCATCAACAGAAAGGATGATTTCCAGACCATTATACCCTGCAATTATACATGGATCATTTTAGTGCCCCAATCCTTCATGATATATGTATATACGTGAGGCCAGCAATTTGAGCACTTATGGAATTGTACCTAAGTGCACTGTACCATTATGACATTCTTTTCAGTTAATAAAGTTAATAAAGCTATTGAGTGCTAGCTGAGTGCTTGCCTGGGGGTGAGTAAAGGAGAAAGTAAAAGAAAGAAAAAGGAAAGGATTTCGCTGTTTATTGTGGAGAAACCTACTTGCTTTAAATAAATATTGTTTTGAACTCAGGACTATTGTCTGTAAAGTTGTGTCTGTGGTATGGGGGTCAGAGGTGCCCCCAAAAGGTCACAACAGGCATAGTCAGCAGGATTTTCTGTCTGTGTGCTTGGCAGATACCTACACCTCAAACAAACACCTCTAACAATGGGGAAGAAAATTAACAAAAAGGGGCTAAACATTCAGTAAGCATGAATTCTGTCCACTTAATTGCCTGAAGGATGACCCCATCAAAGGAAGTATTATTTGACTTCCTTGAGTATGCTTACTGGCATTTTAAACAGCTGTTAAAGAGTTCAATGACAATATGTTCTTACCTTATGAACGCTAAGTCTGTTGCTTGCCATCTCCAACATCTCCATCTCCTACTGCTAGGCAAAATGGCCATGCTATGTTGAAGGGCCAGAGTATCAGTTACATCTTTGGTACCGAAATAGCTAAAAACAGTCATGTGGCAGATAGCAAGGTTCCTTGACAAAACCAAGATGGTGACCCAGACCTGGCACCACAAATTAGGAGCACTACACTGAAGGAAAATACACGAGAAGTAATGATGAGTGGAGCACTCTCTTCTCTCATAGTATACCGCGTAAATAGAAGTGTGGAAGATGCTCTGCTGATTGGCTTACATCAAATCTACACTTTTCATGTGTAAAACCAAGATATGACAACAGTAAAGAGTTAAGGTGCCAATCCTGCCACCCAGTATAATTGTTTTTAGCACCAAGAGAACGCACAATTATTACAAAGTCATCTTTGTAGACATGAGTTCAAGACAGAACTGTCCCAAGATGGCAGGGCTTCCTGTTTCAGGCCCTTCTTACAGGAAGAAGTGGGTCTAGGTGGACAGACACCAGAAGTGACGTCAGAGGTGTTATAGTTGTCAATTAACTGGTCTGCAGAGGGAGTTAGAGAGAGAGAGAGAGGCATTTAACATAGCGCCAACCCCTGGGGCGGTGGTAGAATTGCAATCACTAGTCCCTTCAGCTGTCCTTTATGTGCATGCATGTTACAGTTGACAAGCCCGGTTCACATGTGAGAGCACTATGTCTTGATTTTTCTTCAGCATTCAATACCATCCAGCCTCACATACTGAGTGAAAAACTGAACAGTATGAATGTTGACCCATTCATTACATTATGGATTTAGAGCTTTCTTTAAAACCATTCACAATCAGAGTACAGGATACTTTTTTTAAAGTTATTCTTTCAAAAACATGCAGTCCCCAAGGCTTTGTTTTATTGTCTTTACTTTTCACTCTGTACACAAGGGACCTGAGACAGAAGAATGACCACTGTTCTGTAATCAAGTATACTGATAAAACCATGCTAATAGGGTGCATTTCTGGGAAGGATGCAAGCCATTATTTAAATCAAGTGGACTGTTGGTAAACTAATACAATTAGAAATATCTTACTCTGAATGTTGAAATGACCAGTCAGTCAGTCAGTCAGTCATTTTCTAACCCTCTTAGCCCTGAACAGGGTTGCACGGGTCTGCTGGAGCATTTCCCAGCTAGCATAGGGCACAAGGCAGGAACAAATCTTGGATAAGGCGTCAGTTCATTGCAGGGTGAATACACACACTTTAACCACACACTAATGCCAATTTTGGATAACCAGTTCACCTAACTTGCATGTCTTTGGACTGTGGGAGGAAACTGGGGCATCCAGAGGAAAGCCACACAGACACGGAGAGAATATGCAAACTCCACACATGGAGGATCGGGGACATAAACCATGGTCTTCTTACTATGAGGCAGCTGCCACTGCTCCACCATGCCACCCCTCAAAAAGACCAAAACAATGAAATTTGACTTTAAGAGACAGAAATCTGCATGTTTACCTATCATTGTTCTCAGGGAGGAGGTTGAAATAGTGACAGAATATAAAAATCTTATGAACAAGCCTATGTAACAATCTTAAATGGAATAAAAGTACACAAAATATATACTCTAAATGCAATCAGTGCTTATTTCTCCTCAGACTTTTTAAAGTGGACAAAGACGTCATGTTGTCCCTTTACCACATGATTCAGGCTGTCATCACTTTCAACTTCATTGCCTGGTTTAGTTATTTGACAAGCCAAATTTTTAAAAAGTTCCAGCAGATTACCAAACATGGAGCTAAAGTGATTTGGGCTGATAAAGATGATTTGGTAAATGTGTGTCAGAGGACAATGTTGAAAAAAAACCAGAAATCATTTCAATTGATGACAAACACCCATTACATGCAGAATTTAATTTCAGTAAATCAGGGAGAATAGTTGCTTTGAAATCCCACAGAAATTACTCCAGAAATTCCTTTCTCCTCAGGGCCATATGTGTTTTCAATCATGTTATGTATCATGTACCTATTTTAGATTAAATGTGCTATCAAACTGCCTGAAGTAGTTTTAACATAAAAATGAAAAATCTGTTTTTCAAATTATGTTAACATATTTAGAATTTCTTTCTATGTATTAACCTGCCTTTCTTAACCCATTTGTTGTATTTCAAGTGTGTTTATTACTGGATGCAACTGAGAAGGCAAATTTCATGTTTTCTTGTGTAAACACGACTAAATAAAAACTTTGAACCTTGAATTCCAAAATAACACAGAGAAAAATCCCAACCCACCTACTGCTGGGTTAGAATCTACATGTGTCAGAGCCATGCACCCTAATGAAAAAACTGGACCTGAAGATAGTTAAGCCAGAGCTACAGAGTTCCACAAATTAGTAGAAAATGCTGTTTAAATTTCTACTTACTCAGCTGCAGTTAGTCATCTCTGTGATGAACACTATCTAAATAATAGAGGCAAGGGATAAAATGCCACTGGAAGAGGTGGAAGCCCTCTTGAGTAGCCTTTGTTTAGGATATATATTCATGTCTGATTCAACTGTAAAGTCGAGTGTTTTCTGTACAGTAAGGCATAGTGGAACACAGAGTGAGGATGCCCCAGAAATGCATGAAGGGAACAGAGTAGTGCTATTGCCTGCTGAGTTACAATGTATTGAGACTGACGCATGGATCTCCAGGGTGGGAGATAGCTACTCTGAAAAAGGATGTTATGTCAGATAAAGAAGTATGTGCTATGATTCCTAAAGAAGGGCGACAACTGCGGGTTTGCAGTGTTCCTGTGAATGTTTTGTGAATAAAGACCAATGCAAGGTGAAACTTGGCCATAAATTAGACATCTTTCAGGAGAAAAAAAATATTTGAGTACCGCTTTATTGAATTGCTGGCTCACTTATTGAATCACATACATACACAGTTTTGTGTATTGAATCACATACATACATACATATAGACATACATAATGATGACAGATGCACATATAAGCAAAGACAGCAAAACTGTTAATTCTTGCATTTACATACATTGTTGGGTGTGCAGTGTCTATGAAAATGTAATTGAGCCACATTATAGTACTGTGGTGTTCACTCACAGCTTGCTTTTCCCACAACAATAACAGCAACATTTATTTATATAGCACATTTTCATACAACAGTGTAGCTCAAAGTGCTTTACAAGAAAAAAATAAGATTAGACAATAATATTAAAGAATAAGTAATAACAAAACAAGGTAAGATCAGATGGCTAGGAGGACAGAAAAAAGAAAGAAACAAAAAAAAACTCCAGTTACCTGAAAAAAAAATCTGGAGGGGTTCCTAGGCCAAAAAACCAAGCAGCGCCCCATGTCTACCTGACATAAATGTTCCTAAATCAAACCTCTTAGTTTTCATGCTTCATGTGATGGGATTTGATGAAGTTGGTCTTGCGGACAGCTGAGACTGCTGCCTTTATTCCATTTTCTTAGGAGGCTTCATGTTGCCTTGGTCAGGTGGTGGTTGTGCATATCACCACCACAGAAGAACCAGAAAAGACAGCAGAGAAGAGTGGGAATTAGTATAGATTGCTGATCCCTGAAGAATATAATTCAATACCCATATAGTCCATTAGGAATACAACTCAGATGCAGCTACGAAAAAGCCATATTAAAATAATCGGTTTTTAGCAGTTTTTAAAAAATGTTCCATAGTATTAGCCTAGTGATTTTCTATTGATAAAGTATTCCAGACATTTGGCATACTTTGTGTAGAACTGTATCATGCCATATAAAAAAGGACAGATATAATTATTGATGAACAGTTTCTCTCAATTAAACTTTGATGGCTTTTCACACAGTCAAAGTCAAGCAAAACTGATTACCAGGGAAAGACAATCTGTGACTGTTGTGATGTGACTCATTGGGCCATTCACAGGCATTGGCAAAATGATACTGCTGATGTAGCAAAGTGTAATCTGTCACTTGTAATTTTATTTTGTTTTAGTTATGAACTTCAGTCAATTTTTCTTCTAAATAGTTAGTAGTATACCAATTGTATATGATATATTATGGGCATTAATTAGTGTTACACCTCACAACCTGCATGCCCCACATTTCTTGGCTCTACTGCCAGAAGCACATTTGATGCTTTTGAGCATAGGTGGTGTTTTTAGCTCTCCAAGCTTTTTCTGATTTTTTTATTTGTCATGTATATTCAGTTATGTGTATCTTCCCAAGCTCTTACATGTAATTTTTGTTTGTTTACTTTTGAAAATTAAGAAAAAGTTAATGGTTATACATTTTTTTTAGCATGGTGAACAGCGTGTTAATGTAATTCGGCACTGTGTACAATTGACAGTATGTATATTTTGGGTTTTAATTTTTATTCCACATCTATTTTATTTATTTTGTACTAATAATTTTCTTTACAATTTGTAATTGATTTGATTTATTCTTTAATAAGCATAGCTTACACAAGACACTTTTCAGTGACCTGTGCATAAAATAGAAAAAGAGTATTTGACACAATATATTTTATAGAGACAATACAGATGGAAAAATAAACTTATTTTATTAATGTTATTTTAGTTTTCTGTCCAGGTATTGACTATGGAATAAAAAGGATATTCTAAATTGTTTTTACACAATTAAAAATTTTGCATTGTCTTTCAGGTTTAATGACAGGTGTATAAATGTAATGAATTATTATTATTATTATTCACTAATCTTGACAGAGAAGTCTTATTAACAGAAGGCATTGAAGGGACATTCCAGTGCAGCTACTCAGCAACTAACAGCTACGTTTACCTCTGCTGGTGCCGAAAGTATCCAAAGCAGGCCATTCAATACATTCTGTATAGGAGGTGCCCAGACAAATATTGGAGAAGTGCATAAAGAAGATTTTGCTGGTGATCATTTTTCATCAACAGCAGGACAAGAATTTACTAAACTCACCCACAGCATTGTGTTTTACTCCAGCACTGAACAATAGCTCTCTAACCACAGATCACAAAGACAGGAACCTCTAGAGATGACAGTAGTCAGCCACAAAAATCTGACATTGAACCCTGGAAAAGAAAAAGTTAAATTAATCGTAAAACACATTCTTGTGCCTCTTGTGAATGGTGCAATGGTGTAAAATAAGGATAATTTGTACCATGAAACATTTTGAACTGTTTAATTTTTCTAGTAACTAACTGAAACAACTTCATGAACTGAGTTAAGTATTTTTTGATGTTAGGTTAATTCAAGATTACAATTATCAAGTGCAGTCATATCAATTTACAGGGCCAATAAAAAGCATGCACCCCTTGCATGTTTCACATTTTATTGTTCATAGTGGATTAATTTGATTCTTTTACTTTGATTGTTCAGGGATTGTGTCAAGAGCATTTTGATGTGTGTTGATCCCACCTTAATCCCAATCCCACCCTCCGGATTGGTCACGGTTTGTGTCAAGAGCATTTTGATGGGTGTTGATCCCACCTTAATTCACCCCCACCCGCTTGATTGGTTCAGGGTTTGTGTCAAGAGCAGTTTGATGGATGCTGCCTCTGCATTGCGCCCCGGTCTGTCAACAGCTGTTTGTTGGCTGGCACCACTCCCCCTCCCTGCCCCTTCTCCCGAGGCCCTTTATATCAAAAGAACGACCTTGCCATGAACCCAAGGCCTGATCGACACGTCCAGACATGGTCCTGCCCATACCCAGCGAGCCAGGTCTACCTGTTAGCATGCCCCTGCATCTATCTATTAAATACAGTGATACATTGAGATACGAGTTTAATTCATTCCGTGACCGAGCTCTTAAGTCAAAATGCTTGTATCTCAAATTAATTTTCCCCATTGAAATTAATTGAAATGAGATTAATTCGTGCAAGCCCCCAAAAAACCACCCCAATTTTTTGTTAAATGTTTTGAACATAAGAAAAATGTATTTATAATGAACAAATATTGTATACAAACAAAATAAAACCTAATACATAAAAGAGAATCTAAAGAAATAAACAGACGTTGGCAAAGCCGATTAGCGTATTGTAATGTTTTTTTTCTTTCACTTCACTTTTGCTTAACTTAATTTTCTTTTTTACTAGTTTTTTTTTTTTTGCCACGCTTTCATCTTTTTCATTCGCATGGCGTTTCAATAGAAACCTGTCCAAGGAGCTTTGTTTAGTCCTCCCCTTTAGAATGTTTCTGAAATGAGTTAGGCAAGTGTCATTAAATAGCGTGGCTGCACGTTCAGTTTCCTTTCAGTAAAGTCAGGCGTTAGGAAAGTGTCATTAAATACCGTGGCTGCACGTTCAGTTTCTTTTCAATAAAGTCAGGCGTTAGGCAAGTGACATTAAATAGCGGCGCTGCAAGTTCAGTTTCATTTCAGTAAAGTCAGGCGTTAGGCAAGTGTCATTAAATTGCGCGGCTGCACATTCAGTTTCTTTTCAATAAAGTCAGGCATTAGGCAAGTGACATTAAATAGCGGCGCTGCAAGTTCAGTTTCATTTCAATAAAGTCAGGTGTTAGGCAAGCGACATTAAATAGCTGCGCTGCAAGTTCAGTTTCTTTTCAGTAAAGTCTGGTGTTAGGCAAGTGACATTAAATAGCGGCGCTGCAAGTTCAGTTTCTTTTCAGTAAAGTCTGGTGTTAGGCAAGTGACATTAAATAGCGGCGCTTCAAATTCAGTTTCTTTTCAGTAATGTCTGGCGTTAGGCAAGTGACATTAAATAGTGGTGCTTCAAATTCAGTTTCTTTTCAGTAAAGTCTGGCGTTAGGCAAGTGACATTAAATAGCGGCGCTGCAAGTTCAGTTTCTTTTCAGTAAAGTCTGGTGTTAGGCAAGTGACATTAAATAGCGGCGCTTCAAATTCAGTTTCTTTTCAGTAATGTCTGGCGTTAGGCAAGTGTCATTAAATAGCGCCACTGTATGATCAGTTGTAATTTTTTCAGGGTGTTTCTTTTCTTTAAAGTTCGAAACTTTTTCCCACATTGCAAACACTTCCTTTATCTCACTTTAAGAGATAAACTCCTCCGCGATACCGATCTCCTGCAGAACCTCCGTATGTTGCTGCGTATGTAGTTCCGTCAACTCCTCTGTCGTCAGTTTCTCGGAATGTGTGGGGGCAAGCTCTTTGATGGCTCATATTTCGAATTTTGGCTCGTAACTCAAGACAAAAAATCGACCTAGTGACGGCTCGTATCTCAAAAAACTCGTACATTGGGGCACTCGTATCTCAAGGTATCACTGTATCTATCTAACCTTTGCTTTAAAATTTGTAAAAAAGGAAAACCTTTTTTATCTAAGCCGCTTACAGGAACTGCAGTAAAACAGCCTTTCCCATTTCACAGAGAGTCCTCTCGCAGAAAGGCAAGCTTACAGCAGCTGCTGTGAATCAGGTTTCTCATCTCACAGAAAGGCAAGATGACATGCTCTGTGCACGGGCACGTGTGGATGACCACGCGTAGAGCCTCCTTTACGGAGATGCACGTTTTATGCTTTTTAACTTTTGAAGGTAAAGGATTCTAGGTATTGCGTGTAAAGCACGAGATAACTAGTTTGATATAAGCCTTTTAAAAATCACACAGAGGTAAATAGTATACAGAAATTCTCTTTTAAAACACATAAAAAAATCTATCCTTTGCTTTATAATTTGTAATTATAATAATTAATATAATTATAATTTGTATTGGGTGGCACGGTGGCACAGTGGTAGCGCTGCTGCCTCACA
This sequence comes from Erpetoichthys calabaricus, assembly GCF_900747795.2. NCBI lineage: Eukaryota > Metazoa > Chordata > Cladistia > Polypteriformes > Polypteridae > Erpetoichthys > Erpetoichthys calabaricus. Next base: position 105,598,716 of record NC_041402.2, on the reverse strand, counting down.
GTAAGGAGACCCAGGTCCGCTTCCCGGCTCCTCCCTGTGTGGAGTTTGCATGTTCTCCCTGTGTCTGTGTGGGTTTCCTCCGGGTGCTCCGGTTTCCTCCCACAGTCCAAAGACATGCAGGTTAGGTGGATTGGTGATTCCAAATTGGCCCTAGTGTGTGCTTGGTGTGTGTGTGTGTGTCCTGCAGTGCGTTGGCACCCTGCCCGGGATTGGTTCCTGCATTGTGCCCTGTGTTGGCTGGGATTGGCTCCAGCAGACCCCTGTGACCCTGTGTTCGGATTCAGCGGATTGGAAAATGGATGGATAGATGGATAATTTGTATAAAAAATCTATCTATCTATCTAAAACAAACTCTTTTCTATCTAATACACCACATTTTAAGTAATTAAGAACATTTATGTATGTATTTTCAGCTGAGCTAAGGATCCACATTGCGGAAGCATTTCGCTTAACTTTCCAAAGGTGAGAGCTGTACCCAGACACACAGAGTGAACAGGCAAGCTTGAACAACAATAACATACTTAATTTCAACGCCTTAACCACTTGGTCATTCTGGTGGTAGAAAAAGCCGTTTTAAGCACTCTTCACCACTCCATGAAAACTGCGATCAATTTTTCAGTTCCTTCAAAAACAGTTGGAGACACAGAAGGCCAGAAGGGTTGATTGCCACTTCAGCGGCACCAGCTGTATGCCCTGCTCAAACATTTTGCTGACGCAAAAACAGGTTCACATATACAGGCCTTTAACATAAGTTCATATCTTCCAGTTGTAAATGTAAAGCAGTCTTAAAACGGGACAAAGGGCAAACATTTGCTAAAAGAAATCAATCTCCTTATTATAAAGTCTGCTTTCAAAAAATACCGCTCTTTTGGTATATAAAAAAGTGTTCAGTCCGGTCCATTACACAGCTTGCCGTTAATACTGAAAGAGGACTCCGAATCTCATCGAAAGACAAAACGGTGTGTCTTCGAAATCTTATTAGAACAATGTTTTCTATCTATTTAATATTTCTCCGAGAGGACTTTCTGTGAAATGGGAAAGGCTGTTTTACTGCAGTACCTGTAACTGGCTTAGATAAAAAAAGGTTTTCCTTTTTTTACAAATTTTAAAGCAAAGGTTAGATAGATATTTTAATCTTGTGATAATATTAAAATAATAGATAGATGCAGGGGCATGCTAACAGGTAGACCTGGCTGGTTGTGTATGGGCAGGAACATGTCTGGACATGTCGATCAGGCCTTGGGTTCATGGCAAGGTCGTTCTTTTGATATAAAGGGCCTTGATAAACTTACACAAGCACACATTAGGGCAAATTTAGCTTTGCCAAACCATCTAACCTTCATGTTTTGGAAAACAATGAGAAAACCTCCATTATTTCCATTAAAAACACTTCCAAGACCCTAACTCTTTGCTTCCTCTTTCAAGCTCACTGCTCAACTTGGCCTTAACACTAGAATCCCTAGAAGCCTACGAAAAAACTTGCAATCCCGGCCCACCTTAAATTCCTTTGCATGTCTCCATCAGCATTTTTTGTTTTGTAAATGTGTCGATCAGCACAAGCAACAAGCAGACTGCTGTCCCATCCCCCCTACTGATGGAGCTGAACTCGGGCAAAAGGTTCTCCCAGCTCAAGCCTTGTTAATCTCAGTGTGAGGTGCCTGGAGTTGTATAGGGTAAATAATATATCGTTATTTGGAGCACATGCATTTCATGTGTGTTCTGTGTTTACAGCAATCTATGTAAGTGTAGGATGACAGGAAATACTAGAAATGCAAGAAATGTTGAACACATACCTAAAACACAAAGTTTTTTCATGTTTTAGTACTAACGACAAAATTTTGACATGAAGTTCAAATATCAACTAAACACTTTCACAAAAGGTACACCTATAACAAAACAAGTGCGCTTTTATTCAAGGATATAACCGAAGAAAAAGAATTTTGGTTAGGGTATGATGCTGAAACGACTGCTTTGGTGGCAGAGCAGTAAGAACTGCTGACTCAAAATCAAAAGGATGCGGGTTCAATCCTGGCTGCTTCCTAGAATTACCATTTTGAGTAGTGAGCTGCTCTTATTGTTACTATTATACAATAAAAACATACATTTGATTTAAGTCTGTAACAGCAGGTGTAAATTTATGGTACTTGTAAAGGTTAGCGTTTTTTAAATTTTTTTTATTCAGTTTAATTCTCTCAGTCATATTCACGGTCCCCCTGATCTGACACTGCAGTTTTCAAATAAAGGTGTGCTACAACAGAGGTGAACTCAGATGAGGATGAGCAAGGCAAGGTCACCATGGTATTGTGCAAAGTTTTGTTTGTGATTATGTTTTGTGATGGTCTTTATATAAAAAAACATTTATACTTATATGAAAGCCATATCAAATGTTATTTACCTGTTTACCTTGATTTATTTACTTATCTTCCTACAATATAAAGTCACAAGTAGACTGCACAGCTTCCTGTGTTTGATCGACATAGGCATGCTAACAAAGTATATGTGTAATGCCACGAAAAGTGCTGCGGCAGCTTTCACCTGCAGCTATAGACTCTTCAGTATGCGAGCAACTCTCCATGCTAGTGTTTAGATCTGACGGTGTATGTGCCCAAAAATAGAAGTCAGTCAACAGTGATCAAGTAAAAAAGAGGGCAAAGAAGCTGTGATAGAACTGAAAAAAATAAGTATGGCAAACACTCTAGTCATCTTAAATAACTTTGTATATGCAAAGTAGCGTAGAAGGTTTAATGCACATTGGTTGAAGCAATGGAGCCAGGTCATCTGCACATTGAAAGAAAGAGAGAACATAGCAAGTCCCCACTAGTGCCTAGAGGAAGTGAGCAAGAATTCATGCAGAGGAAGTGGAATGTACTCTCTAACACTATGACAGACATTGAGAGCCTTCAAATAGATGTAAGAAATTATGATAAAGTAAAAAAATTGTTCATGGGAGATGCATATAAGTTACGCCGAAAATATGAATATCTTCACAAAAGGCCATACTGAGTTCTGATAAGGACCACAAAAAGTACTGTAAGAAGTATGCAAGTAAAATAAAGAAAGTTAATGAGTTGATGGGAACTATACATAACTGGACTAAATATATAACAGCACAATCTCAATCTCCAGAGCCACGTAATAAATGTATGTTAGAACGGCTTAATAAAGAATTTAGTAATCTTACCCTGGAAGATGATGTCTAAGCAGTAGTCCAGCCTGAGGACAGTGTCTTTAAAGTCTCTTTCAGATCTCATTACTCATCTGTTTCGTCTGTAAAAACAGATGTCATAGCACACATGAAAGCAGAAGCTGTGCATGCAATGTTTGTTGCAAAAACCTAAGCTGCTAAAAAGAGAAGAGGACATGGACAAAACAGAGCAAAGGGCTCAAAGGGAAATGGAGTAAATGAAGCTAAGAGCTAAAAGAGAACTAGAGGAACTCCAAGTGAAAAGAGAGAAGAGAACAAATAGCTATGGAGGAGAAAATTGCAGAATTTAGAGCAAGAAAAAGTGTACAAGAAACACAGTAGCAAGGAACACCCAATACCTAAACCCATACCCATGTCTCAGCGCTAGTGACAAGCTGGTACCCATTCAGGGATTGTTTCTGCCTTGTGCTGTATTTTTGCTGGGACTGGCACGACACTGGATGGATAGAATAATTAAGCATTTACTATGAAGATATTTCAATGTTCCTTAAAAGTTTTGAAGAATGGGCGTTCTAAGCCTACAGATGGCTTGACATCTATTACAGAGCTGATCGTGTGGTGATTGGTTACTTGGAGAAAGAACAGGAAGGACAGGAATTGTAGGTTAGCACATTTGAAAGACAGTACTGCTGCAATAAATTATTTCATTGAAGGTTGCGGACGGCGCAACAAGCATCTTGCGGGAGGCAGGAACAATCTCTGGATGAGGCGCCAGCTCGTCACTAGAACTGCGTCACTGTGTTCCCATGTTTAATACATGCTTTAACTAATATGATATGAATACTGAAATGATATCAAGTATACATCTCAGTGTTTAAATTTTTCAGAGAACTGTAATATCACAAATGTAATGGATTCTGTGTCCTGTCGGAGAAAGAGAAAGCCTTTTTAAGAAACACGTAGTGATTCACACTGTGGAGACTGGCTCAGACACAGACAGGCAGACACACTCATGTCACCAAACACACGTTTATTTACAATTTTTTACAAGTCTTTAAGTGCCACAAATCCGAATCTTCCCCAAAGTCCAGGCGAGCCAGTCTGCCTCTTGGGACCGCCTCCTTCTGTCTTTCTTGCACCTTGTCCTGCTTCCACCCGACTCCAGCCTCGAATGAAGGGAGGCGGCCCCTTTTATCTGTACCCGGATGTGTTCCAGGTGTGCACTGGCAATCCCGCGGACACGCCCCAGTGTGGCGGAAATGCCGGCTGTCCTCCCGGAAGCACTCCGGGTGTTCCCTCTCTTCTTCCCCCCAGCACTTCCTGGTGTGGTGGAAGCACTGGGGTCCAGGGTCCTTCAGGCAGGGGGACACCCCCTGGCGGTGACCACGGACCCCTACAAGCCCTGTACCCGTGGCTCCCAATACAACCAGGGTGGACGCCCCCTCGCGGTCTAGAGGAGGAATGAGCCCTCCTCCTGTCTTCCTGGGCGTCCCGGCCGGGCATGAGCCCCGTCCGGGTGCCATAACACACATAGAGCACATAGAAGAGCACATACAAAACAAAGCATTTAACGTGCTACTTTAGTTACGATGGGATTTGAGAAACTAGTAAAATAAAAGATTTTAAGATGAAGTTTATGATGTTCTACTTTAATGACAAAATAAACTATGTGATTAAAGAGGAAATTTCAAGATTAAAGTTGACATTTCGAGGATTTATCCCACTGTGTCCCTATTTTTTTTCTCTTTGATATCTGACAACTTCTTTTTTATTTCGGGCACTGTGCGACTTTGTGAACTTGAGCTTTCGAGTTTCTTTGACACTCTATGTCACTTGATCAACTTCCTTTTGTTGTTTATATTACTGTTTAAACCAACAAATAGTACGTTTTCCTTGCCTCCACTTGGTATTCGCTGAAATTCTTCTATTTTCCCCTGTGCTTTTGCCATTGCCTTTCACAGAATGCTGAACTTAAAGGCTATTTATATTGATTTGCATATTCAAAGAGGCATAATTCTGGGAGGAGTTGGGAAGTGTCAGCAGGTGCGTGCAGTGTGTTACTTTTCACGCTGACCGGGATATATGGAGTGGAAGAACGTGGAAGCTGGCGTTCGCAAAGATTTATGCATCTGGATTTTTTTGTGCGTACGCACATTTCCGCCTTTGTCCGTATACCATGTGTTAGTGTGAATTCTATGCACAGCATTATGCATGATGCCCCAGATCAACTGAATGATTCGCTTTCTGAAGATCATCCAGAGTTTCAAGTTTATTGTCATATGTACAGTAAGGAAACACATTTCCCTGTACAATGAAATTCTTTCTTTGCTGTCCACACCAAATGACAAAACCAACATATAAAGATAAACATCTATACTAATAAAAGGCAAAGCCCTCACTGACTGACTGACTCACTGACTGACTCACTCACTCATCACTAAATTGTCCAACTTCCCGTGTAGGTGGAAGGCTGAAATTTGGCAGGCTCATTCCTTACAGCTTACTTACAAAAGTTAGGCAGATTTCATTTAGAAATTCTACGCGTAATGGTCATAACTGGAACCTCTTTTTTGTCCATATACTGTAATGGAAGGCAGCAAGATGGCTGTAGGAGACGGAGTTGCGTGTCGCATCATCACGCCTCCCACGTAATCACGTGAACTGACTGTGAAGGCAGTATGTAGAAAACAAGGAAGAGCGCGAAAGAGCGCTGAAGAAAACATTCATTACACAATTGAGGAGGCAGCGAAAGAATAAGAAGCGAGAGAGCGGCTCACGTGAAGTGAATGAACGGAGCCCGAGTGATCACTTGGATGAATCAAACCTGTTCAAAAAAAAAAAAAGCGGAGCGCCTTATATGAGCCGGCAGTCAGCTAAAGAAGGGAATCAATAAATAACTATAATCATTACACAATTGAGGAGGCAGCGAAAGAATAAGAAGCGAGAGAGAGGCTCACGTGAAGTGAAGGAAGAACGCGAAAGAGTGCTGAAGAAAACATTCATTACACAATTGAGGAGGTAGCGAGAGAATAAGAAGCGAGAGAGCGGCTCACGTGAAGTGAATGAACGGAGCCCGAGTGATCACTTGGATGAATCAAACCTGTTCAAAAAAAAAAAAAGCGGAGCGCCTTATATGAGCAGGCAGTCAGCTAAAGAAGGGAATCAATAAATAACTATAATCGTAATAAACAAACAAAAAATAGCAGAGAATCCGCGGATTACATAAATGAAATGGGTACCTGAACAGAAAAGTAAGTCTCAAATAGTCACACTAAGTACCATAGTTCACTTGCGGTATCGATGTATTTATGCAAATCCAACAGAGTGCCTGTGGGCTCAGAGCATGGGGGCGGGGCCTTCCTCATTCACTCGCCAGCCTCTGTACCAGTTACTCCACGTCTCGCCACGTGTTGCAGTGCACCTTTCCTCCGCTTAGCTAGCGATACCTGTGTGTTCAACAGACATTATCATCTACAGATTGTTAAACAGTAACGTTTAACATTTTTGAGAGAGAGATCAGAGCTACGTGGTATTATGGTATTTTATACTGTCTGTTGTCCAAGTCGAAAGCGGAAAACTCTCGCTATTGATCTAACAGATTATGATATGCTAATGCCCACCTGAGAGAGTAACCACAGAACACACTGCCTTTTTTTGTAGATGAGGCAATGCGCTGTATCAGTGTTGCATTTTTGAACGGGCGTATAAGTTGGGGTCTGATATTATGATCGCTTTTTTGTGTTTCAACAACAGAAGCGCTGAAGAAAACATTCATTACACAATTGAGGAGGCGATGTATTTATGCAAATCCAACAGAGTGGCTGTGGGCTCAGAGCATGGGGTCGGGGCCTTCCTCATTCACTCACCAGCCTCTGTTCCAGTTACTCTACGTCTCGCCACGTGTTGCAGTGCACCTTGCCTCCGCTAATGCCCACCTGAGAGAGTAACCACAGAACACACTGCCTTTTTTTGTAGGTGAGGCAATGCGCTGTATCAGTGCGTACTCCTAACCTCTCTCTCTCTTTCTCTATTATGCCTACGTGACCACATGCTAATACCCGAACTATTCCGAAACAACATTTGCACTATTTTGTGTTTTTTGTATCTCACACCCGCATACACTTTTATCGTAAGACCATCCCTTATCTACAATGGAACGTTCGATCAGAAGAAAATATGAAGCTGATTTTAAATTAAATGTCTTTGAAGTCGCAAAAGAAATTGGTAACTGCGCTGCTGCCACACAATTCAATGTATCTGAGAAATTGATGCAAGATTAGAGGAGGCAAAAAATTTAAGTGTTGCATTTTTGAACGGGCGTATAAGTTGGGGTCTGATATTATGATCGCTTTTTTGGGTTTCAACAACCGACTCATATTTATTTTTATTTTTAAACTTGTGTTTTTTCTAATTATATTTTTCTCAAACAATTTAAAAAAAAACTTTATTTTCCTCCCAGGCAACGCTGGGTATTTCAGCTGGTATATATATATATATATATATATATATATATATATATATATATATATATATATATATATATATATACTGTATATATATATATATATATATATATGTGAATTTATGTATGTCTATATGTCTGTATATATATGTGTATATATATATATATATATATTTGCAGTTGGAGATCCACAAAGGGAGAAAAAACGAATCACGTATCATAAAATAGTTTTATTCCTGAGCTTTCAACCCCTGTCAGGGGTCTTCATCAGAGGATAATGCTTAGACTTACAAGAATCAAAGGCAATATATAGCAACATATTCAGGGGGAGGTGGGTGGAGGTGACTAAGTCCGTATGATCAAAAGGGGGGGGGGGGGGGGGGTTATCGTTAAATTAAAGTGCATATGTCCTTCTTAAGTTGGCATATGCTGGGTTTATGTCCAAGTGTCTGTTGATGGCATTTTCATCGGGGTGTTCGTTGGTGGCTTGAATCGTAGGCATCTCGGAGTTACATCGTGCCTGATGCAACTGTGGAGGAAGAAGAGTTTTTCATAGCTGTGCCCTTCACGGATTGCCGAAGTTTCCCATCGTCTAATGCATTGGAGGGCTTACGTGATTCGTTTTTTCTCCCTTTGTGGATCTCCAACTGCAAATATGCAAACCGTATCACAGACCTTCTCTTCCATATATATATATATATATATATGTAGATATGTATATATATGTAGATATGTAAATATATATATGTAGATATGTGTCTGTGTGTATATATATATATATATATATATATATATATATATATATATATATATATATGTGTGTTTATATGTATATATGTGTATATGTATATGTGTGTGTGTATGTATGTGTGTATATGTATGTGTATATATATGTTGATATGTGTATATATATGTGGATGTGTATATGTGTATATATATATATATGTCTATATGTATATATGTGTATATGTAGATATGTATATATATGTATATATGTATATATATGTTTATGTGTGTGTGTGTATATATATATACTGTATATATATGACAGCAACACTCATAACAATGACAACACAATTACATTGACAATCATGTTACGTTATTTTTAAAATGTTTCCTTTTCTTTTTCATAACCTCTTTAACACATTACTTCTCCGCTGCGAAGCGCGGGTATTTTGCTAGTAAATAATAAGTAGCAGATAGATAATAAGTAACAGAGGCAGCATAAAGTATAAAAACAGAATAGAAGTAAAAAGTGCAATGTGCAGGTAGGTGTGTGATGGACAACTCAAATACAGTTGTGTGAGGTAGATAGCATGAGGTGAGCCATGGTTATAAACTCCAGTCAGTTATTTAGTCTAATGGCCTTGGGAAAGAAAGAGTTCTTTGGCCTGGAAGTCCTGCATTTCATGCTTCTATAACTCCTGCCTGAGGGTAGAAGTGTGAACAGTTTGTGTTGGGGGTGGGTGGGGTCCCTGAGGATCGACGTAGTTCTCTTGCAGACTCTACAGTTGTAGATGCTCTGCAGAGAGGACAGTGGGGTCCTGGTGTTCTTCTCAGCAGTTTTTACCACTCTTTGCAGGCGTTTGCGGTCCATAGCAGTAGTGTTGCCGTACCACACAGTGATGCAGCTGGTCAAGATGCTCTCAACAATGCAGCTGTAAAAGTTGCTGAGGATCTTAGTCGACATACCAAACTTCCTCAGAAGCCTCAGAAAGTACAGCTGCTGTTGAGCCCTCTTGAGAAGCTGTGTGGTGTTGTGTCTAAGTAAGGTCGTCACTGATGTAGATGCCAGGTATTTAATGATAGATAGATAGATAGACAGACAGACAGACCGACCGACAGACAGACAGACAGACAGACAGACAGACAGACAGACAGACAGACAGACAGACAGACAGACAGACAGACAGATAGATAGATAGATAGATAGATAGATAGATAGATAGATAGATAGATAGATAGATAATTTATTAATCCCAAAGCGAAATTCACATACTCCAGCAGCAGCATACTGATACAAAAAAACAATATTAAAGAGTAATAAAAATGTAGGTAAAAACAGACAATAACTTAATAATGTTAACGTTTAATCCCCCCCCCCCCCCCCCCCCCCCCCGGGTGGAATTGAAGAGTCACATAGTTTGGGGGAGGAACGATCTACTCAGTCTGTCAGTGGAGCAGGACAGTGACAGCAGTCTGTCGCTGAAGCTGCTCCTCTGTCTGGAGATAACACTGTTTAGTGGATGCAGTGGATTCTCCATAATTGATAGGAGCCTGCTGAGCGCCCGTCGCTCTGCCACAGATGTCAAACTGTCCAGCTCTGTGCCTACAATAGAGCCTACAATAGAGCCTGCCTTCCTCACCAGTTTGTCCAGACGTGAGGCATCCTTCTTCTTTATGCTGCCTCCCCAGCACACCACTGCGTAGAAGAGGGCACTCGCCACAACCGTCTGATAGAACAATCCACCACCAGCTCCTTGGTTTTGCTGGTGTTCAGGTGTAGGTGGTTTGAGTTGCACCATTTAACAAAGTCCTTGATGAGGTTCCTATACTCCTCCTCCTGCTCACTCCTGATGCAGCCCACGATAGCAATGTCGTCAGCGAACTTTTGCACGTGGCAGGACTCCGACATAATGCTGCTCACCCTCTCCACTTTAAGCCCTCAGATGAACAGTGGCCAGTGAGGTCTCCTCTCCTTCCTCATATCCACTATCATCTCCTTTGTTTTGTCTGTATTGAGGGTGAGGTTGCTGTCCTCACACCATGACGCCAGATTGTCCACCTCCCTCCTGTAGGCCGCCTCATTCCCACCAGTGACGCGGCCTACCACTGTGATGAAGTCTGCGAACTTTAGGATGATGTTATCTTTGTGGGAGGTGACACAGTCGTGGGTGAACAGGGTGTAGAGGATGGGGCTGAGGACGCATCCCTCTGGGGTGCCTGTGACTGTGATAATTGTGGCTGAAATCCTATTACCAATCCTGACAGACTGGGGCCTGCCAGTCAGAAAGTCTAGGAGCCAGTCACAGAGGGTGGGGTGCAGGCCAAGTGCAGACTGTTTATGGGTGAGTTTATGGGGGATAACTGTGTTAAAGGCGGAGCTGTAGTCAACAAAGAGCATCCTGATGTTAACTGATATGCAGTTAACATGACAAGTGCGGAAGAGTTCATTAACCTTGGAAATAAACTCATGATCTACTTCTCAGAATGGTTACATTTTAAGAAAGCTGTGGCCTGGTTCATCAAGTTTAAAGATACACTGCTCTACTTAAAAAATAAAAGAAAGACATTTCAACTTGAAGTCAGTCACCCTGAAAGTCAAAAACAAAAAATGCTCTTTGCAGAACACATGAAAAACTGACATTAAACCAAATCCAATTTTTTCAGAAGATTTGGCTAAAGCTGAATTACAGCCTATCTATCTCAGTTAACTATAACATTTCCAGAACAATTAAAGGCCTTAGAAAAAATATCCATGTGAAAAAGAACAGTCAGGACTTTAAACTGGACCCAGTCATACAAGATTGAATACTGAGAATTGGAGGCAGACTCAAAAAATCTGTTATGCCAGAAGAGGTTAAACATCCTGCAGTTCTCCACAAGCATTGACATATTACCTCTCTTATACTGCAGCACATTCACAAAGAAATAGGACATTGTGGGTGCAATTATATGCTTGCACAGTTGTGCCAGAAACATAGTAATTGTCTCTGCTCCCTGCATAAACAATTAGGGGCCCAAAATGTAAGAGTCAGATCCTTTAAGTTAATGTTAATGATAAATTTTACTTAGTCTGCTTAGCTTGAACTTGAATGCAATATAGCTTAACATAGATAATGGAAGATTCATTTTAACCCTGTATAAGTTATAGAAAATGGAATGTTCATAATCTTAACTCTGTGTGACAGTGGAATAGTCCTTAGATTGAAGTTAGACAGTTAGAAAGAAACATGAATGGTCAGATATGGTAAGATGGATATTAAGGGCATATAGTTTTCTGACCATCCGTTGCATAGTACAATGCATTGAAACCTTAAAAAATGTAACATAGGTATTTAATCAAAATATCCCCCTTTACCCCTTTTTCCTTTATTTTGCATGTATTATCAACCTTTTTCTCTACTTTTTAAGTGTTTGCTTTGAATTTCACTAAAATCTTTAAAAACAAAGCCACCTGGACTGTGGAGCATTTTTTGTACAACGAGTCATACTAGTGCCAGATTGTCTGTCTAGTAGCTGCATTTGAACTATTTGGAAGTCTTCGCCAAATGCAGATACAGAAACCATTAATCCAAACCTTGCTTACATAGTAAGTGCCTGAGCAGAGAAAGACCATATATGAGAGGCTGCACGTTCATCTTGCATCTTGCATCTTCCCATGGGGGTACAGACCTCTAGTTCAAGTATGTCACTTCCAGTTCTGGCCCCCGATAACATCAATTCTGGTTCTGGGCCAGACAACATAATTTCCGGTTCTGGGCACGGTGACATCACTTCTGGTTCCTGCCAGAATGATGTAATTTCCCCTGTCTGCCTTTAAAACCGCTATGTTTTCTCTATTTGGACTGTTCTGTTTGGGATTGATGTCTGTCAAGACCTTTTCATTTATTGAACCAAACCCTCTCAATCCACAGGGAGAATGTGAAGGGTGCTAACAGAACCATGCTGGAAGGGTGAAATGCAGGAGGCTTGTTATGGGCTCTCAGGGGAAGAGACTGCCCATCCAAGCACCACAAAGGCAAAGTCCTTTGGGAAAGGAGGAGGAGTCCTGGATCAGCAGGCAAGGAAATTATTGCGGTGGGAGTTTGACCCAGAGCGGCCAACCCGCCCACAGGTGTTATGGAGAAAAGTCAGGTGATGGCTACAGCCGGACAGAACAATGCCCGACAGGTAGTGGAGCAAATTGCCTGTTTTTTCTTGCTCAACACACTACCTGAATATCTCGTCCAGCCAGCCTGGGGACAATCATTTAAAAACATTATTGACTTTAATGAATGCTAAAAGTTTTCTAAAGAATTAATTGTTGCTAAGAAGCCTTATATTTACTTTTTAGTGTAGGATTACTGCAATATTCTGAGTAGCTAAGTAATTCTTTGTGGCCTATAGTTGTGGTTTTATTTATTTTATTATTAATCCCCTCTTTGTGCTTCAACCCTCCACAGAGTGTTAATAAAGATAAACATAGCAGAAAAATTAATTCATACATGAAATGTAACTTTCTAAGTCGAGTGACCTAAAAGTATAAGTTACAGTATTCATCAGTGTTAAGAGTAATGACTGAATATATCATTTTGTTCTCTGACAGACCACCAACTCTTTTACACTGGGGCAAACTGAAAATACTTATGTCTGGCTGTTATGAGTGAAGAACTAAAGAGAGCTGTCCTAATGGAGTGTCATGATAATCCTGGAACCGGCAAGTGACAGAGCTATTGCTGGCTATTTCTGGCTAACTCTTATTAATAATGTAGCTAATTGGATACGTTTTGCACATACTCCTGTGTGAATCTTGAGATGCATTTAACAATTCTGCCTCAGGTTATGGATTATCATGACTTGTGCTGAGAAACAGAGTAATTAGCTCATATTAAAATGTTGGTCATATGTTTTTGAAAGACTCCTGGAGCTGAGATGTAATTACCAGACAGTTATACAATTTCCTTAAAGTATCTGTTTCTGTACTATTTTTCTTCTTTTGAGGACTGGTGTAGTTTGTTCTGTCTTTTCAAAATGATGCCCAATTTTACAGTTCTCCTAGAAACCCTTAGTGCGTCAAGAAGGATCAAATGGGCAGGTAACTGTGTGTGTTAAATTTTTTCTAGTAATCCAAAGAGTAGTGTAGGTGGTCCCTCTATTCCTTCCTTGCGAAAAGACCAATCAGGTAATAATTATGATGTCACCCTCACAACGTTGGTTTTGCACCATAGCAAGACTGTTTTATCATCCTCGGGTAACTAGTTGTTTAGGATGATTTTCCTTTATAAAATGCTTGTTTTTTGTAGCATTCTTGTCTTATTGTTATCCTTGCTACAGTCCCTTTTGTCTTTGTGAGTTGCTAATGTTATTTCCAAATCTATTGTAGCTTTACAAGTGTTATACTGTACTTACTTTATTGATAAGAAAGAATTTACTGTATGATGCAAAATTTCATTCAGTTTGTATCTCATGTTTTAGGTGAAATGTTGTCACCGCTGCCAGCTGAATGATCCCATCAAGACCAGGGCACCAGTCTTGCATTTTATCAAGGTAATGGCTGGCTACAGGTTTGTGAAATAAAATCAAATGAGGGTAATGATTTAATTGCAAATATTTTCTCAGGTGAAAGAAGCTTGGGAGGTGGTAGGCCTGGATCTTCACCCACTGTTTGAAACTGCCAGAAGAAACAAGTATGTGCTGACCATGACTGACCTCTACACAAAGTGGATCCGGTCTAGTCTGAAATAGTTCTGGAAAAAGTCCATGTTTTTTAAAACCATTTATTATCTCTTGTCTCAACTACTGAAGCAATTCTGTTGATTCTTCATCCACAGCTAAATAAATAAATAAATAAATAAATAAATCTTTGGAGTCCTAAAAATAAAGCATGCTATCTCCAGTGCTTACCATCCTCAAACAAATGGGAAGGTAATTGTGTGTGTTTAATTCTTTAATTCATGTTGGATGTTATTGGTAACTGAAAAACGATTTTTTGTTAAGTGTAATCTTTTTGAAATAAACAGGATGAAAGAACAAATCAAAATATTAAATGTGCACTGAGAAAATATGTTAACGAGAGTCACAATGATTGGGATCTCCATCTTCCTGCAGTGGTATATGGCATCAACATGACTAGGCAGGTGGGTACACGTGCCCTGGTTGGCAATCTTCTGTGTTTTACCTTTGATTAGCCCTAATGCAGTGTGCTAATGGTGAACCTTTTATAACCAATCTTCAACAAGGTACACTCCATATTTCTTGCTTTTTCAACGACATCCGCGCTTACCAGAAGTTTCAAACACCTATCCAATGGGAGACACTATTGACATTGGAGATCCAGAAGAAGACATTGACACCAGAGTTAAAGAATGAAAAGGTCCGTGCCCTACAAAAGATTAATCGATATAGCCTATGAAATATCAGAATTTTAAGTTTAATGTCTACTTTTGCAGATTCTCAAGAATATTGAGAAGGCACAGATAGGACAACAGAGCTCGTATGGGAATCATAAAAGGAAGTTGGCGAAAACGCGTACAGTCAATGTTGGGGATTTTGTCCTTATTTCTGAAAACCCAAAAAAGCAGTGTCTGAAACACAGCCTTGCCAGCTGTCACCAAGGGCCTTTTACTGTATTCAGCATCTCTTCAAAAGGTGTTGCTACAGTCATAAAAGACAACGGAAAGCACCATAAGCTCAATGTCTCACGTATGAGGCCATACTACAGCTTGGAAAGTAAGGGTGTTACCCGAGTTTTTGATCTGGATAAATGTTTTTGCCTCAATGAATGTTGTTGTAGAAACTGGTCCAAGAGAACAGAAATTTAAAATTCCTGCTATTTGTAACATAGAATGAAATTTAAATGTTTGTTTTTTAATCTGTTATCAGATCGTGGACCAACTAAGGGTTTCTGTCTTCAGGACCATCGATATTGGATATGTGCTCAAGCAAATGATCATCTGTGTGCTTGCTTCAGAGAGAAGTGGGAGAAGGATTTGGGGCCTTTTCAGGATGAACTGGCAAGTGCCGTCACCTTTGCATTATTGCTCGGTTAAAGCAAATTTAATTGTGTTTTTACGGCCAGCTTGCAGTGTATTTATGAACATCTTCTATTAACTCTACAATAATTATTTCTATGTTTAGCTGAAGTATGTCTTGGACCCACATCGTCCATCAGCAGAACCAGTTGTCAAGGATGGAAAAATCTGTCTTACACGCGAGGACTTCTGGAGTATTGGGTTAAACCTGTGCATGGATTCCAATGTAAGTGTACAGTGATCCCTCGCTATATCGCGCTTCGCCTTTCGCGGCTTCACTCTATCGCGGATTTTATATGTAAGCATATTTAAATATATATCACGGATTTTTTGCTGGTTCGTGGATTTCTGAGGACAATGGGTCTTTTAATTTCTGGTACATGCTTCCTCAGTTGGTTTGCTCAGTTGATTTCATACAAGGGACGCTATTGGCAGATGGCTGAGAAGCTACCCAACTTACTTTTGTTTCTCTCTCTTTCTCTCTCTCTCTCTCTCTCTCTCTCTCTTGCGCTGACTTTCTCTGATCCTGACGTAGGGGGTGTGAGCAGGGGGGCTGTTCGCACACCTAGACGCTACGGACGCTCGTCTAAAAATGCTGAAAGATTATCTTCACGTTGCTACCTTCTTTGTGCAGCTGCTTCCTGAAGCGACATGCTGCATGGTGCTTCGCATACTTAAAAGCTCAAAGGGCACGTATTGGTTTTTCACTGTTTGTTTTCCTCTGTCTCTCTCTCTCTCTCTCTCTCCCTGCTCCTGACGGAGGGGGTGTGAGCTGCCGCCTTCAACAGCTTTGTACCGGCGGTGCTTCGCATACTTAAAAGCCAAACAGCCCTATTGATTTGTTTGGTTTTCTCTCACTTTCTGACATTCAGTGCTCCTGACGCGCACTCCTTTGAAGAGATATGTTTGCATTGTTTTAATTGTGAGACAGAACTGTCATCTCTGTCTTGTCATGGAGCACAGTTTAAACTTTTGAAAAAGAGACAAATGTTTGTTTGCAGTGTTTGAATAACGTTCCTGTCTCTCTACAACCACCTGTGTTTCTGCGCAAATCTGTGACCCAAGCATGACAATATAAAAATAACCATATAAACATATGGTTTCTACTTCGCGGATTTTCTTATTTCGCGGGTGGCTCTGGAACGCAACCCCCGCGATGGAGGAGGGATTACTGTATTCACTTTTTGGAATTTTTACTCATTAATAGAACCCTCTAAGAAAACTTGAATTAAAGATCACTTACTTGCATAATAAATTAATTTATTTAATCTGTTAATTTGTCCCCTCCTCGAACCGCCACCTTATTGTGGTAGAGGGGTTTGTGTGTCCCAATGATCCTAGGAGCTCTGTTGTCTGGGGCTTTATGCCCCTGCTGGGGCCACCCAAGGCAAACTGGTCCTAGGTGAGGGATGAGACAAAGTGCGGTTCAACACAACCTCCTATGATGAATAAAAAATTTGGACGGCGTTTTCCCTCGCCCGGACGCGGGTCACCGGGGCCCCACTCTGGAGCCAGGTCCTGGAGGTGGGGCTCGATGGCGAGCGCCTGGTGGCCGGGCTTGCACCCATGGGGCTCGGCCTGGCACAGCCCGAAGAGGCAAGTGGGTCCCACTTCCCATTGGCTCACCACCTATGGGAGGGGCCAAGGAGGTCGGTTGCAGTGTGAGTTGGGTGGTGGCCGAAGGCGGGGACCTTGGTGGTCCGATCCTCGGCTACAGAAGTTGGCTCTTGGGACGTGGACTGTCACCTCTCTGAAGGGGAAGGAGGCTGAGCTTGTGCGCGAGGTTGAGAGGTTCCAGCTAGATATAGTCGGTCTCACCTTGACGCACAGCTTGGACTCTGGAACCAATCTCCTTGAGAGGGGCTGGACTCTGTACCATACTTATTGCCCCCAGACTTGGAGCCTGTACATTAGGGTTTACCCCGGTGGACGAGAGAGTAGCCTCCCTCCGCCTTCGGGTGGGGGGATGGGTCCTAACTGTTGTTTGTGCGTATGCACCGAACAGCAGTTCGGAGTACCCACCCTTTTTGGAGTCCCTGGTGGGGGTGCTAGAGGGCATACCTTCTGGGGACTCCCTCGTACTGCTGGGAGACTTCAATGCTCATGTGGGCAATGACAGTGAAACCTGGAAGGGCGTGATTGGGAGGAATGGCCCCCCCGATCTGAACCCAAGTGGTGTTTTGTTATTGGACTTCTGTGCTCGTCATGGATTGTCCATAACAAACACCATGTTCAAGCATAGGGGTGTTCATATGTGCACTTGGCACCAGGACACCCTAGGCCTCAGTTCGATAATCGACTTTGTGGTCGTGTCGTCAGACTTGCGGCCACATGTCTTGGACACTTGGGTGAAGAGAGGGGTGGAGCTGTCAACTGATCACCACCTGGTGGTGAGTTGGCTTCGATGATGGGGGAGGATGCTGGTCAGGCCTGGTAGGCCCAAACGTGTTGTGAAGGTCTGCTGGGAACGTCTGGCAGAGCCCCCTGTCAGAAGTAGCTTCAACTCCCACCTCCGGCAGAACTTCGACCACGTCCCGAGGGAGGTGGGGGACATTGAGTCCGAATGGGCCATGTTCCGTGCCTCTATTGTTGAGGCGGCTGACCGGAGCTGTGGCCATAAGGTGGTCGGTGCCTGTCGTGGTGGCAATCCCCGAACCCGTTGGTGGACACCAGCGGTGAGGGATGCTGTCAAGCTGAAGAAGGAGTCCTACCGGTCCCTTTTGTCCAGTGGGACTCCGGAGGCAGCTGATAGGTACTGGCAGGCCAAGCGGAATGTGGCTTCGGTGGTTGCTGAGGCAAAAACTCGGGCATGGGAGGAGTTTGGGGAGGCCATGGAGAACGACTTTCGGACGGCTTCGAGGAGATTCTGGTCCACCATCCGGCATCTCAGGAGGGGGAAGCAGTGCAGTGTCAACACTGTATATGGTGGGGATGGTGTGCTGCTGACCTCGACTCGGGATGTTGTGGGTCGGTGGGTGGAGTACTTCGAAGACCTCCTCAATCCCACTAACATGCCTTCCAATGAGGAAGCAGAGCCTGGGGACTCAGAGGTGGGCTCCCCCATCTCTAGGACTGAGGTCACCGAGGTGGTCAAAAAACTCCTTGGTGGCAGGGCCCCGGGGGTGGATGAGATACGTCTGGAGTTCCTCAAGGCTCTGGATGTTGTAGGGCTGTCTTGGTTGACACATCTCTGCAACATCACATGGACATCAGGGACACTGCCTCTGGATTGGCAGACCGAGGTGGTGGTCCCCCTCTTTAAGAAGGGGGACCGGAGGGTGTGTTCCAACTACAGAGGGATCACACTCCTCAGCCTCCCTGGAAAAGTCTATTCGGGGGTTCTGGAGAGGAGGGTCCGTTGGATAGTCAAACCTCGGATTCAGGAGGAACAGTGTGGTTTTCGTCCTGGTCATGGAACAGTGGACCAGCTCTACACCCTTAGCAGAGTCCTGGAGTGTGCATGGGGGTTCACCCAACTAGTCTACATGTGTTTTGTGGACTTGGAAAAGGCGTTTGACCGTGTCCCTCTGGGAATCCTGTGGGGTGTGCTCCGGGAGTATGGGGTACCGGACCCCCTGATAAAGGCTGTTCGGTCCCTGTACAACCGGTGTCAGAGCTTGGTCCGCATTGCCGGCAGTAAGTCGAACCCGTTTCCAGTGAGAGTTGGACTCCGCCAGGGCTTCCCTTTGTCACCGATTCTGTTCATAACTTTTATTGACAGAATTTCTAGGCGCAGCCAGGGTGTTGAGGGGGTCCGGTTTGGTGGACTCAGGATTGGGTCACTGCTTTTTGCAGATGATGTTGTCCTGTTTGCTTCATCAGGCCGTGATCTTCTACTCTCTCTGGATCGGTTCGCAGCTGAGTGTGAAGTGGCTGCGATGGGAATCAGCACCTCCAAATCCGAGACCATGGTCCTCAGCCGGAAAAGGGTGGAGTACCCTCTCAGGATTGGGAGCGAGATCCTGCCTCAAGTGAAGGAGTTCAAGTATCTCAGGGTCTTGTTCACGAGTGAGAGAAGAATGGAGCGGGAAATCGACAGGCGGATCGGTGCGGTGTCCGCAGTGATGCGGGCTCTGCATTGGTCTGTCGTGGTGAAAAAGGAGCTGAGCCATAAGGCAAAGCTCTCAATTTACCAGTCGATCTATGTTCCTACCCTCACCTATGGTCATGAGCTATGGGTAGTGACCGAAAGAACGAGATTGCGAATACAAGCAACTGAAATGAGTTTCCTCCGCAGGGTGTCTGGGCTCTCCCTTAAAGATAGGGTGAGAAGCTCAGTCATCCGGGAGGGGCTCAGAGTACAGCTGTTGTTTCTCCGTATCGAGAGGAGTCAGATAAGGTGGCTCAGGCAGCTGATCAGGATGCCTCCTGGATGCCTCCCTGGTGAGGTGTTCCGGGCACATCCAACCGGGAGGAGGCCCTGGGGAAGACCCAGGACACGCTGGAGGGACTATGTCTCACGGCTGGCCTGGGAACGCTTTGGGATTCTCCCGGAAGAGCTAGAAGAAGTGGCTGGAGAGAGGGAAGTCTGGGCATCTCTGCTCAAGCTATTGCCCCCGTGACCCGACCTCAGATAAGCGGAAGAGGATGGATGGATGGACGAATCAACTTACCTGCTGTTTTTTTTTGCGCTTTTGCAACCAGTTTGTTTTTTCATTCTGCCGGACTTACTTCAATACACTCATTACGAGAGACCCCGGGGTCAGATTACATCATCCACCACGTGCCAAGGATTCACGGTGAGGCTGTTCCATTTGTTCCAGGAAATATTAACACTCCACATATCTGTTAACCAGTCATCCGCATTCAGGACAATTGTATACTCGGACTCAAGTTCACGACCATTCATTTCCGTATCTCATTCATTGTTGTTATTCGTGTTGTTTGTTATATGTTACAAGGGCAAGGGAGGGTTTATGGTGTGTATATATATATATATATACAGTATGGTATTGTCACGTTGTTGCTTTGGTGGAGGGATACTGTATATATATTTTATTTATTTATTTATTTATTTTGCATTTTTTCTTGTTATTGCTTCATTTAATATAATTAATCACCGATTTTTACATATCATCTGTTTTTGTGTGCTTGTTTAAACTGTCGATTGTGGGGAAAATTTTCATTTGTTAGAGGTACGGCTTGTTATTTAGATTCAGCTCAGTAGTTTATCCAGGCCACAGGTCTTGGAAGTGTAGCTGCCGGCCGGGTAAGTGGTCGGCCGTTACAAGCTTACTAATATTTTGAACTTATTTTGTATGATTACTCTGTTTTTAGTTCACACTTGTATTTATTTATTGTATTGTTATATACAGTATCTGAACTATTTGACTTTGGATTTTAAATGCACCTTGGGGTTGACACAAGAGTAATTTTGTTGCGTTACTCAGGTACTTGAATACCTCTGTTTTTTTAAGAAAACCCGCATTTATTTTTTAGATTTTTCTTATATGTAGACTATAATAATATTTGTATAACGTAAATACTTCTTTGTACAATGTGAATTGAAAAAATAAGTGCTATATAAACTAAATGAAGTGATCTCAGTGATAAACAATTAAAGTTTATAGCGAGGAGTATGACAAGCTTAATCTGGCACTGAAAGCAGAACGTACAATGAATACTTAATAATATTATCATTATGGTCAACTAATGCGGTATTGAAATGAAAATACTGCCAGTTGTGTATCGACATTCGCAGTTCAGATAGATCCGTGCCATAAAGTGAAATGTTTAGTATATTTATATTTTATTTTTAAGCGCATGTGGAGTGTGTTATTACATACATTTTGAATGAATACATCATCGCTCATTTTATGGTCCTGCCCAATCTAAAGTAGATTCATACTTGGTAGCATGGATCGTGGACTATCTTAAAGACAGACCTCAGTATGTGCGTCTCGGGAACTGCAGGTCTGACATTGTTATCAGCAACACAGGAGCGCCGCAGGGGACTGTACTTTCTCCGGTCCTTTTCAGCCTATATACATCAGACTTCCAATACAACTCTGAGTCCTGCCGCGTGCAAAAGTTCGCTGATGACACTGCTATTGTGGGCTGCATCAGGATTGGGCAGGAGGAGGAGTATAGGGACCTAATCAAGGACTTTGTTAAATGGTGTGACTCAAACCACCTACACCTGAACACCAGCAAAACCAAGGAGCTGGTGGTGGATTTTAGGAGGCCCAGGCACCTCATGGACCCCATGATCATCAGAGGTGACTGTGTGCAGAGGATGCAGACCTATAAATACCTGGGAGTGCAGCTGGATGATAAATTGGACTGGACTGCCAATACTGATGCTCTGTGTAAGAAAGGACAGAGCCGACTATATTTCCTTAGAAGGCTGGCGTCCTTCAATATCTGCAATAAGATGCTGCAGATGTTCTATCAGACAGTTGTGGCGAGTGCCCTCTTCTACGCGGTGGTGTGCTGGGGAGGCAGCATAAAGAAGAGGGACGCCTCACGCCTGGACAAACTGGTGAGGAAGGCAGGCTCTATTGTAGGCACAGAGCTGGATAGTTTAACATCTGTGACAGAGCGACGGGCACTGAGCAGGCTCCTGTCAATAATGGAGAATCCACTGCATCCACTAAACAGTATCATCTCCAGACAGAGGAGCAGCTTCAGCGGCATACTTCTGTCACTTTCCTGCTCCACTGACAGACTGAGGAGATCATTCCTCCTCCACACTATGCGACTCTTCAATTCCACCCGGGGGGGTAAACGTTAACATTATTCAAAGTTATTGTCTGTATACCTGCATTGTTATCACTCTTTAATTTAACATTTTCTTTATCAGTATGCTGCTGCTGGAGTATATTAATCCCAAGGGGAAATTCACAAAGTATCTATCTGTTTAACGCATGCATGAACACTTTACGGCATGTTAGGCTTTCAATACGCGTGTATGAGCAGATCAGGCAGGCACGCAGATCATGTAGTGACAGACGCATCTCCTTAGAGTGGCGTGGTGATTCCTGGGACGTCACACAATGAGACATTATCAGCAGGTGCTGCGGCAGAATGGGATGAAACCTGGCCCCTTGAGATTGCTTCAGATCCTCTCTCACAGCTGCACTTCCAATTTAAGCAGACTCTGGCTTCATTTAAAAGGGAACAATGGAACAATAATTCCCTAAAATTTGCAAAAATTGCAGTTGTGCTGGTCAATGGTTATTGCACTCAACCTACTATGCCACAAGGTCCTCACTTTGTATTAAATAATGACCTTCTTTATCAAGTAGCAGATCTCAAGAGGGAGGTGAGGTCGCTGCTGTTAGTCCCACGAACCTACTGGCGGCAGGTCTTTGAACTTGCACACCCTCACATCCTGGGTGCCCATCTGGGCACTGAAAAGACCCTTCAGCATATCAAGCTCTGATTCTATTGGCCAGGAATAAACAAGGAGATTCACCGCATTTGCATGTCTTGTCCGGTGTGTGAACTGCACCAAATTTCCAGGACGGACCATGCTCCTCTAGTTTCCATTCCCCTCATTGACGTTCCATTTGAGCGCATTGGGGTTGACTTAGTAGACTTAGAACCCTTGGCTAGGGGACACAAGTACATACTGGTCGTGGTAGATTATGCTACCTGAAATTCCGAAGCTGTTCCTTTGCACTCAGCTACATCTAAAGCTATTGCACGGGAATTAGTAGGGGTCTTTGCACGAGTCGCATCCGTAAGGAAGTCATGACGGACCAAGAGATGCCTTTTACCTCAGAGATGTTCAGGGAAATTTCCAAGTTACTCAAGATAAAGCATTTAAAGACCTTGGTGTATCATCCTCAAACTGATGGTTTAGCAGAGCAGTTCTGGGCCCAATGACATCACGTCCGGTTCTGGACCAGGAGCAAGAGTGGCGTTTGGGGGTGGCAAGTGGGGCGACTGCCCCAGGCCCCGTGCCTAAGGGGGCCCTGCTTTTGATGTCCGCGTGTACCGTTCGAGCAGATTTGTCAAGTTATATTCTCCAGTATAGATCAACCATGTCTCAAGACAGGCTTTGTGGTCTGGCCATCCTATCTATAGAAAAAGATATTGTATCCAGACTACGAAGATGTCATCAATGACTTTTCCAATCGGAAGGCAAAATAAGTAGATTTTCAACTTTGAACCTGGAAACCGGTAAGAGATTTCATGATGATACCTCTACGTTAATTTCACACTTCCTGGCGAAACACTGAAACTCACATTTTACTTGTAGGCCATAAACATGTCTGAATATTAATGCACAAAAACATGTATCGCTAATGATAACTGGCTGACATGACATAAACATGAGTTATCGAGACTCAGAGTATATATGCAATTTGGGCACTTTTCTAGAAGAGGCCCTGCTAATTTCCACATGCCACCGCATCACATTTCGCACTGATATGGTATTGTCATGAATTATGAATTGCACATTTTTAATAGATTATATCGTTATATTTTGATAAAGTCCACGTGTTATCTTGCAAAAATTTAGCTAAAAACTGTAATGAGAAAATCCGGTGTATGTTAACATTATTTTTTATCAAATTAGTTTATACAGTCCAAACATACCTGTAACAGTGCTTGACGTAACCAGCACACCTCTAAGGCTGCCTCTGCCCAGGAGACATCACTTCTGGTTCCTGCTAGAATGATATCATTTCCCCTGCCCGCCTTTAAAACCACCATGTTTTCTCTGTTTGGACTGTTCTGTTTTGGATTGATGTCTGTCAAGACCTTTTCATTTATTGAACCAAACCCTCATATTTGGCAGCCTATTTCAAGTATACGAGCGACTGCCTGCAAACCTTTTTCTGTGTTCCATGAATCCTTTTACAACTGTATTACGATTTTTTCTCTTTTGCCTTGATAAGTTGCATTAAAATAGAAAAATAAAGTATATGTGCAGAAAAAGGGATGTAGTGTCTTTTCTGATAATCTGGAATAATCAGCAACCATAGATATTTTTGCCAAGGTTGTGAATATCATAATGCTTCTGGTTTGCATACAAATTTAAGGTGAAATGAATAAACACAGAAATAAAGTAGGCATTTATTTGTGTCCAGAACTAAGATGTAACAAATCAAGTCTCCTAAAATGACACACCGACTGTAGATTTTACTGCATGTTTAGCTTGTGTAATATTTAGTAGGCAATATTTTCTCATCTGCAATGCAAAAAATCAAAGTTGCCACATTACAATTTGATAGCATGAGAGTCGTGAGTGTGAGATCTCCACACTGGCATGCAGTCAGTGAGTTAAAGAGTTAAACCAATCTTAACTTTGATACCACTTAGCTTATGTTAAGCATCTTGTCTTAGCCATTAAAAGCAGCATATCATCAAAGGTAGCAACTGCTGCATTTTCCCAACCACTTTGTGATAACAATTTCATTGTCTCTCAGGATTACAGTGTTTATTTTAGAGTAGTGTTTCTCAGCCTTTATGGCTTTGGGACCCAGTTTTACCTTTTTAAGCTCCTTGATGACCCACAGACATCATTTAAAGAAAAAGTAAGGGTCTCCCTATTTGTGAATCAAATAGTGTGGGGTGAAGGGGGCCCCCTTGGTGAAATGAGCACAGTTAGAAACATGGAAAAATACAGATATCGAACGCTCCAGCAAACCAGGAGTGTGTCACATGTGACAATAAATTTAAGAAAATGTCATTAAACTGCATTTTTAATTCAGTGCATAGCTTTGTTCTTTTGAAAAAGAACAGCATTAAGCACATTTTAAAGTTAACAAAACAAAGAATTTAAATAAAAAGAACACTGCATATTAACTGATGCAGCCAACATGTAGATGTGCAATGCCACTCCTTATTCAGGAAAAGATCCCAGTCATCCCACGGGCGAAAGACTTTCAGAGACTAAGGTCTTAAAGCTAATGAAACCATTTCTGGACAAAGGCAGAACCGTAACAACAGTTGCGTAAAGTGTGACAGGAGCTTCCACCTGTGGCTAAAGTCATTTGCGTACTAAAGTAGCATTGCACATGTACTTTGTTAGCATGCCTGTGTTGCTCAAACAGAGGAAGCTCTGCAGTCTACTTGTGACTTTACGCTGTAGGAAGATAAGTAAATAAATATAGGTAAATAACATTTGATGTGGCTTCTATATAAGTAACATATAAATGTTTTTAATATAAAGACCATCACAAAACATAATCACAAACTCTTTGCACGATACCTTGGCAAGCTCAGCATGCCCTGCTGTTTCATTGAAGGACATGCGTTTGTCAGATTCACTGACAGGATGATGCCCGACCTCATGCTGCATTCAAACATTACCATCTTTCACCTTTACGCCTGGTGCAGCTGCATTGTTCTTAAGTGTGAGTGGACATTTCTTGCAGGGAGGGCTTCTGTTCTCTTTCTCCGATATAGAACCCTCATCCTCATCTGAGTTCACCTCTGTTATTGCACGTCATTATTTGAAAACAGCAATGTCAGAGCGGGGGAGCGTGAACGTGACTGAGAGAATAAAACTGAATTAAAAAAAATGCTAACCTTTACAAGTACCATAAATTTACACCGGCTGTTACAGACTCAAATCTAATGTATGTTTTAATTCTATAATAGTAACAATAAGAGCAGCTCACTACTCAAAATGGTAATTCTAGCAGCTCAGGTGAACTAATAATATTAACCTTTGGTAAAAAATACACTTACTTTATACAGAGAAGTAGATAGTCACATAGTACTGATAAATCCATTGAATGTCACTATAACTGAAGCCCACTGACTTAGAAAATTTCCCAGGCACAACTGGGTAATATAGCTAGTCTTTAAATAAAGTTGATGCAAATTTTAAAAAAGACAATAACATTTTTACCTTGCAATAATTTATTCAATGAAACTGAAGAAATATGCCATTTCTGTCTGCTGAAAAAGTAAGTGTACCCTTGGCTCTAATCACGGGTATTGCCCCCTTTGGCAGAAACATCCTCAAACAGACATTTTGTGATGTTTGAGGAGTGTCTTGAATGCACAGCTTATTTTGAAACTCACCAAAGCATTTTGATGGGATTCAGTTCTGGGTTTTGACTTGGCTATATTGGAACCCTCAATTTCTTTCTTTTCAGTGATTCCTTGGTGGATTTACTGCTTTGGCTAGGGTCGTTGTCCTTCTTTTGACAATCTGGTAGTTATTTGAAATCTTCTCCCCTTGTAGATGATGTTTCAGACAGTAAAATGGTTGGTTTCCAGGTATATCTGGATATCTTTTAAATCCTTTCCCAGACTCATAGGCATCAGTTAACTTCTTTCTAAAAGTGTCAGACTGCTCTTTTGATCTAGGTTTGGTCCATGGTGAACCTACATTTGTGGGGCCCTGAAGCTGTTATGGGGCCCCACCTCAACCAGCAATGAAGTCAGAGTAACCACTGTTATCTTCTTCAATGGAGTTGTTCCATGACAGCACATTTTTTTTGATACTTTAATAAAATTTAAATTTAACTACTATTTTGTAACAAATCACATATTATTATTATTATTATTAAAAAAAAAAAATTGTCATATAGTAGACACACAAAATTTTTAAGCAATGTGGATTAAATTCGCTACTAGGGCCCTTCTGGGATTAGTGGCCCTGAACCTTAAGCTTCATTACTTTCATAGTATATCCTCCCCTCTGAATGGTGTTACCCTGTTACAGTGCACCTAATTCTAATTTTAGATGTTTAAGGTAGTGATAAACATAGGGGTGTGCTTATTTTTTCCTCATGCAAAATCTGCATTTATGTTTATTTATAAAGACTAAAAATGTAAATATGGCATGATACTTGTTTTATTATATCATCTTTATTTATAGATACTTTTTAAATGAAGATCAAATGAGCTTTGTCAAAAGGAGGATTGGAATTTTACTTTGCTGATATACACAATTACTGTTCGCTTCCCGGGTACTCCCTGCGTGGAGTTTGCATGTTCTTCCCGTGTTTGCATGGGCTTCCTCCGGGTGCTCCAGTTTCCTCCCATAGTCCAAAGACATGCAGGTTAGGTGCATTGGAGATCCTAAATTGTCCCTAGTGTGTGCTTGGTGTGTAGGTGTGTGTGTGTGCCCTGTGGTGGGCTGGCGCCCTGCCCGGGATTTGTTCCTGCCTTGCGCCCTGTGCTGGCTGGGATTGGATCAAGCTGACCCCCGTGACCCTTTGTTAGGATATAGTGGGTTGGACAATGACTGACTGACTGTCTGACTGACTGACTGTTGGTGGATTGTACTGAGTGGTTTTGTAGCTTGTTTAATTAAACTTCAGCGTTTGCTCCTAAAACATCAGTAGTTATACAGATAGCTATTATCAAACGACTGATTTATGACCTTTAAGCCCCGCCCCCTTTTTGATTGATGACTTTAAGCCCCGCCCCCAATATGAACATATGAAAATATAAAAAATATGAAAATATAAAAAATATGAAAATAGGATTTATGAAAATATGAAAATATAAAAATATAATTTATGTAAATATAAAGCATGAAAATTTATGAAACTATAAAAATATGGATTACGTTAATATGATTTATAAGCTATAAGATATTGACTCATCGCTCTAAGTTATAAACTATCCATCCATCCATCCATTTTCCAACCCGCTGAATCCGAACACAGGGTCACGGGGGTCTGCTGGAGCCAATCCCAGCCAACACAGGGCACAAGGCAGGGAACCAATCCTGGGCAGGGTGCCAGCCCACCGCAGGACACACACAAACACACCCACACACCAAGCACACACTAGGGCCAATTGTAGAATCGCCAATCCACCTAACCTGCATGTCTTTGGACTGTGGGAGGAAACCGGAGCACCCGGAGGAAACCCACGCAGACACGGGGAGAACATGCAAACTCCACGCAGGGAGGACCCGGGAAGCGAACCCAGGTCCCCAGATCTCCCAACTGCGAGGCAGCAGCGCTACCCACTGCGCCACCGTGCCGCCAGTTATAAACTAATAGTAAGAAAATAAAATTTTCTAAAAACGGTATAAGATATTGACTCCCTGCTCTAAGTTATAAACTAATAGTAAGAAAATAAATATACAATTTTCTAAAAACGATATAAGATATTGACTCCCTGCTCTAAGTTATAAACTAATAGTAAGAAAATAAAATTTTCTAAAATCGATATAAGATATTGACTCCCTGCTCTAAGTTATAAGTTCACGACACGCGTCTTTATTTTACAAGCACTTCTCTTTCCAGCATAGCCATAGCTAAAACGATATTCACTCCCCACGCTCTAAGTTATAATCTCAAGACACGCCGCTTCATTTTATAAACACTAAATTCAAAACTAATATTAAGAAATAAACACTTATCTTTCCAGCACTTTCTAAAACGTGGCTACATATTAAGAAATATACACGGATCTTGCTTGCATGCCCACGCACGGACGTGACTTTCTAAAAATGAAATATACACTTAGCCTAATCGTAAGACTCTTTCTAAAAACCACGGGGCCTTTAGTGTAAATTTTTCATCAGTTGAGACCCCAGGAAGCCCCCACCACCAAGCAAATGGTGGGGAAAAGATACTGTAGTGTTAAAAGGAAGCACCCCGCCATGCGGCACTTTGCTGGGACATTTGTCTTTAACATAGTGTCACCAATTTTAAAAGGAAGCCCTTGCTGGCAATTTGTGGGAAAAAGATACTGTAGTGTTAAAAGGAAGCACCCCGCCATGCGGCACTTTGCTGGGACATTTGTCTTTAACATAGTGTCACCAATTTTAAAAGGAAGCCCCCTGCCAAGCATCAGACGGCGGTCAAATTTAATCCGCGGGAAAAGAACCCCGCCAAACAGCAAATGGCGGTCAATTTAAATCCGTGGGGAAAAGACCCCGCCAAACAGCAAATGGTCCTTAATGCTAAATTCTTTTATGTTTAATGAAATCGAAAAATCATACGATTATTAAAGAAGCCCCCGCTATTCAGAGGGCTGAAAGCTCATTAAACACTAAGCTTCTTTCCCTGTGTTCCATTTTAAATGTCAGACGTTTTCACATTTCTAGGGTTTAAGAACAAAGTTATTAAATGAAATATTTTCCACTAACGTCTCTCTCTTATATTCACATTTCTAGGGTTTAAGAACAAAGTTATTAAATGAAATATTTTCCACTAACGTCTCTCTCTTATATTCACATTTCTAGGGTTTAAGAACAAAGTTATTAAAGGAAATATTTTCCACTAACGTCTCTCTCTTATATTCACAATTCTAGGGTTTAAGAACAAAGTTATTAAATGAAATATTTTCCACTAACGTCTCTCTCTCTTATATTCACAATGATCCTTAATAAATTTATTTATATTTACAGTCTATCAACTTTAAAATACACGTGGCGTTTAGCACAACGATCTCTCGGTAAAACATAAAGGTTGATCTTATTCCTATTTGCTTAGATGTGAACCTTATAGTTGTCTGTAATAAATTTATTTATATTTCGAGCACTGGATTTTAAGCCTCGTTTCACATTTACAGTCTATCAACTTTAAAATACATGTGGCGTTTAGCACAACGATCTCTCGGTAAAACATAGATGTGACCCTTATTGCGGTGAGACTTTGAATGAAGCTTATTCCCGCTACCAGGGTCTCCCCCGCCCCTTAGAGGCGGAACATCAACAACTCTGAACCTATGAGCTCTCTCCCAAACGCCCGAAGTATTTCGCTCCGCCCTTCCAAGGCGGTACAGAGACCTATGCCTGCATAAAGTCTCCTGCTTTGTGTCTATTAAACACAATAACTTCCAGCAATCCAAGTTTCTATCTGCGAGCTTTGTTAAAAGGTAGGCGTTTTTCGCTTTTTTCTTCTGCAATGGCTGGTATGGCAAAAAATACTTTTGATGGTAAGTGTAGATTATCGAAATATATGTTGTTATGACCGTCTCTTCAAACTGTTGAAATGATATTCTTTTATAAATCCGCTTTCAAATCAGATAGTTCCAGCGACAAAGAGCAATCACCAAGCTGCCTCTCACCCGGAGGTAGTTTTTCTGCTTTTTAAATGAAAAAACTGTACCTAGTCGTAACGCACAGAGTTTATAAATGTGGTATTTTTTTTTTCTTATTTCAGAAGGCTGTATTTTCTGGCCGGTTGGCTGTTCAAAAAGTGAGTCAGATCTTCTTTCGGCCGTACTTTTAAATCGAAATGTAGCTTATAAGACCGCCGATTTAATAGTTTTAATGTCTTTAAGTGTTTACAAACTTATTACTTTTTAATGGTAGTCATATAGACTACCCTTTTAATGCTTTTTAGTAGTTATACAGACTACCTCTTTTATAAATCAAAATGCTGATTGTAAGACTGCACCGGTTTAATGTCTTTAAGTATGTACGTTTCATGCTAATTATTTTAATGAAAATGCACAAACTTATAAGAACGTTCTGGCTGATTACTTTTTAATGTAATTGTCTTTAAGTACATACAAACTTAGTCTTTTATATTCTAGAATCGGAGGCTGAACTGTTTGATTCTTTAAATCTAACTTGTTCGCAATTGGAGGATTTAATAGCTTCCACAGATTGTCTTTTTGAGAATAAAAATCCTGACTCAGAAACCCGTAAGTACCACTTTCAACTGACGGATCCTGTATGGGTGTGTTTTGAAGAAAATAAGGCGTTGGGGTTAAATATATACTTTTTAGCAGAATACTCAACGCCCCCAAAGAGTGGTAATTCTTCCGAAGTTTCCAGTCAGCCTCTAGAATCGGAGCAAGGCCCTCGGACAGTCTACTATTGAACATCTCATTCACGCAGCCCGGTAAGTTGAACTATTTGTGCGAGTGCATGGCAAATGTTTATTTTTAAAGAAAACTTAGTCCTGCTTGTTTTTTTTTTTTTCAGAACCTGCCTCTCCAGGCTTACTTACTCAGATACTCGGGGGCTCACCGTCGTTTGCATCACAACCCGGACTTCTCACCCAAATAATTGGTGAACCTGAAAGATTTGATCCCGCTGCTAAGGCTGCTGAGTTGAAGTCTGAAATCGAACGAGTGCTGTTGATTTTTCAAAGTGCATTACCGGACCTTTTACCACTGTCTCCAGATATACGTGAAAAGGTTACTTTATTGTATGCAATTTTAGAAAACTTGTTCCCCAAATAATGTCTGACAAAAGGCGTGCAAGTGAGGACTTGGACGCTGGGAGCGGTTCTCAAAATGCTGGGTTATTGCATGACATGGTGAATGAAGTTAGTTATTCTATTCGGCCCCCAAAAATGCCTACTCCACCACCTCGATATTTTAATGAATTGGAATATATTAATTGGCAAAATCAAAACATGTTCCAAATGAATAATATAATAGCGACCATGAGAGTTCCTTCACCTGTTACCACTCCCATCGACTTTGAC
Source organism: Erpetoichthys calabaricus (assembly GCF_900747795.2). Taxonomy (NCBI): domain Eukaryota; kingdom Metazoa; phylum Chordata; class Cladistia; order Polypteriformes; family Polypteridae; genus Erpetoichthys; species Erpetoichthys calabaricus. The sequence continues at coordinate 105,567,060 of NC_041402.2, read as the reverse complement.
CAGCTTGACAGCCTTTTAGAAGCCCTACGTCCAGTAGCCACCCCCGATGAAATGCAAACATTAAATAACTTGCTAGAAAGTGTTCAGCGGTCTTTGAACGAAAATGTGAATGCTCAAACGGGTCATGGTTTAACAAACACTTTGGGTTCTGTAAATGCTGCCCCACCTGTTTCAGCACCAGCTGCTAACACCTCTGCTCCAGTCTTGCCCTCTGCATCCTCTGTGTCTTTTATTTTAGCTATCCCTTCTGCCCCCTCTGCTCCAGTCTTGCACCCTGTTGCCAAGCCGTTTGTCTCAGTCTCTCCTGCTCCAGTCTTGCCCCCTATGTCTACCCCCTCTGTCTCTTTTATTTCAGCTATCCCTTCTGCCCCCTCTGCTCCAGTCTTGCACCCTGTTGCCTCAGTCTCCCCTGCTCCAGTCTTGCCCCCTGTGTCTACCCCCTCTGCATCCTCTCCTCCAGTCTTGCACTCTGTCTCTTTTATTTCAGCTACCCCTTCTGCCCCCTCTGCTACAGTCTTGTCCTCTGTTGCCAAGCCTTTTGCCTCAGTCGCCCCTGCTCCAGTCTTGCCCTCTGTGTCTACCCCCTCGGCACCCTCTGTCTCTTTTATTTCAGCTATCCCTTCTGCCCCCTCTGCTACAGTCTTGTCCTCTGTTGCCAAGCCTTTTGCCTCAGTCGCCCATGCTCCAGTCTTGCCCTCTGTGTCTACCCCCTCGGCACCCTCTGTCTCTTTTATTTCAGCTATCCCTTCTGCCCCCTCTGCTACAGTCTTGCACCCTGTTGCCAAGCCTTTTGCCTCAGTCTCCCCTGCTCCAGTCTTGCCCCCTGTGTCTACCCCCTCTGCATCCTCTGTCTCTTTTATTTCAGCTACCCCTTCTGCCCCCTCTGTCTCTTTTACTTCAGATATCCCTTCTGCATCCTCTGCTCCAGTCTTGTCCTCTGTTTCTAGCCCTTCTGCCCCCTCGGCTTCAATCTCGCCCTCTGTTTCCTCAGCCCCTATTGCCCCGCCATTTGTGGTTACCCCTTCAGTCGCGCCAGTTATGTCCGGTGGTTCTGTGGTATCTAAACCTTCACCCTCGTCTACTTTAGGCATGGCCGGGCCCTCTGTTGTCTCTAGTAACGATGGTCAGGGTGGTTTTCAGCAGATCGATAGACCTGCCTTTAATCACACTGAAATAAGACACCCCTTAAAATTCGCCAATGCCTATGAACTAGAGTCTTATGAGGAGGTGTTTAACAGTATTCATGAGACGCTGCAAAGAATTCTGGATAGTTTTTCAGGTACTTTAAATCCGCAAGATGTTGTACAGCTAGAATTGCGTGCTGATTCATTACCTATCAGCGTTTTTATACAGATGAATGGCTCTGATATTAATGTAGACGATTTTCTTCATCAGATAGAGAATCTTCTTCAGAGTCATGCGAGTGTGCTAGCGGATGAGTCTCTGATGCTAGTCACCCAGATTGTTCGGGCACCTAGCGGGGGCGCTCGTGGCTCTCGTAAGGTCTCATCTCTACTCAATCATGAAATAGTTAGAAAGAAAATGAGGCATTTAATTATTTCTTATAATTACGGGAATCAGCTCTGTTTTGCCTTTTGTCTGCTTAGCCTAATGGAGGACCGGTACATGCAAAACCCACAGTTATGCATGCGTGAAGCGTATAACCTTCAGAGCAGGGCTGGATTATCTGAGGATGAAAAAGTGTCCTTTGCGGACGTTCATAAATTTGAAAACTTGCTTGGTATTAAAATTGTTGTCTGGTATAGGTGTCTAAGAAATGAGAAATTTTTAAAATTTGAAAGCTCCTGAGGTAGAAACCCCAAAACCTATTTTATGTTTTTACACGATAACCATTACTACGGTATTTTGAATTTAAAGGGTTTTCTGGGTGTGAAATACTTGTGCGACTACTGTTACACAAGCTACCACTCCATCCTTAGTCATCGTTGTGAAGGTCACTGCAACGTCTGTTTCTCCCCAGATTGCCGTCCGATCCCTGAAGAACTTGTCAAGTGTGTTGATTGCAACCGTTACTGCCGGTCCCAATTTTGTTTTATTCAGCATACGATTCCTAAATTTAATGATAAGACCAACGATATGGAAGCGGCCTGTGACACGGCAAAAATGTGTCCCCTGTGTTACAAAACTTACACAGTGAATGCCGCCTCAAAACCCCATAAATGTCGGCCCAAGGAATGCAGGGTTTGTAAAACAAAAATTGAAAATGATGCAGAAAACCATCAGTGCTTTATAGAAACCTTGAAGTCTGAGGATCGTTGTGAGAAATATGTATTTTATGATTTTGAAAATAGACAAGAAACGGGTGTGCACATTCCTAATTACATATACTGTAAGTCCTTGCGGGGTAAATCCTGGTCCTGGGCGGGTGAAGATTGTGTACAGCAGTTCTTTGCCAGATACCGTCGCCCCAAGTATCAAGGCTATACCTTCATAGCTCACAATTCAAAAGGTTACGATGGGTACTTTTTAATGAAGTATTTGCTTGAAAATGGTGTGAACCCTAGTGTTACTACCCAAGGAAATAAGCTGATGTGTTTCACAGATGATGGTTATCAATTACGTTTTATAGATTCTTTGAATTTTTTAACAATGAAATTGAGTGCCATGCCTAAAGCCATGGGGTTTGAAGCTGCAAAAGGTTATTTCCCCCACTTCTTCAATACGGCTGAAAATCAGAATTATATCTGCCCCTACCCTGAACCTGAATGCTACGGTGTTCAGAGCATGATGACCAAAGAAAAAGAAGAATTTTTTACCTGGTACGACAGTGTCAAGCATGGTGTTTTTAATTTTAAAGAGGAGATGGCTTTTTATTGTAAAAATGATGTCGATATTCTTAGAACAGTGTGCATTAAATTCAGAGACGAGGTCATCAAAATTGGCAATATTGACCCGTTTCAATGCATGACCCTGGCATCTCTATGTATGGCCATGTACAGGCAAAACTGAATGCCTCCAAAGTCTGTCGGCATAATTCCTTCTGACCATTACAGTAGTAGTCAGAAAAACTATTCGAACGCATCTATTCAATGGTTATTGTATCTCTGTGAAACAGAAAAATTGAACATCCGACACGCTCTAAACCTTGGGGAAGTAAAGAAGGGTTCCTTTTATCTTGACGGCTATGCCGTAGTTAAAGGTATTCCGACTGCCTTTGAATTTGCCGGTTGTTTTTATCACGGCTGTCCGGAATGTTATGATTTTAACAGTACCCATCCTTTAACCGGTATGACTTGTGCGGTTATGTACCAAAAGTTTATGGGAAAATTGGAAATACTTAGGACTAAATTTAATTTAGATGTGCATGTGCTCTGGGAGCATGATTGGGAGACGATGAAAAAAGAAGACCTCAGGCTACAAACTTTCTTAAAACACTGTGATTTCCCTCAGCGTATACAACCGAGGGACTCGTTGTTCGGTGGCCGTACCAACGGCATAAAATTGTACCACAAGGCAGTGGGGCCCGAACAGATTCACTATTATGATTTCACCAGCTTGTACCCGTTTGTGAATAAAACAAAAATGTACCCGGTCGGTCACCCCACTATTATTTTTCAGCAGTTTGGCGATCTCAGGCAGTATTTTGGATTAATTAAAGCCACCGTCCAGCCTCCACGTGGTCTCAATTTTCCAGTCCTGCCTCTCAGGTTTTGTGGGAAATTAATGTTCACCCTCTGTCGCACCTGCGCGGAGACAGAAGCTCAGACTGTGGACTGTCGTCACACAGAGGATGAGAGAGCTTTAACCAGTACTTGGTGCAGTGTGGAAATAGCAAAGGCCGTTGACAAAGGGTATAAAGTTTCAAAAGTATACGAGATTTGGCATTACCCCGAACATACTTCTGAGTTATTCTCAGACTATATCAAACTTCATCTAAAAGGCAAGCAGGAGGCCTCGGGCTACCCTGCCTGGTGTACGGATGAGGCTTCCCGAGACCGTTTTATTTTAGATTATTATCACAAGGAAGGTGTGCAATTGGACCACGATAACATCGCCGTAAATCCGGCTAAGAGACAAATTTCAAAGTTGTTTTTAAATTCTCTTTGGGGTAAATTTGGGCAAAAACCTCTCCATCTCACTACTAGCTTAGTCAAGGACGGTGAGGAATTCTTGCAATATATTTTCTCCAAACAGTATAATGTTTCTTATTTTGAATTTATCGGCGATGAGATTGCTCAAATACAGTGGAAGTACACCGAATAAAAGTATACCCTACCTGGTAGCGTTAATGTTGTCATTGCTGCTTTCACCACGGCCTATGCCCGGTTAGAGTTGTACGATTTACTGGACAGTCTGGGAGAAAGGGTGTTGTACCACGACACCGACTCGGTCATTTTTACTTCTCAGCCTGGTCAGTACAATCCTCCTCTGGGTGACTATTTAAGAGAGCTCACCAGTGAGTTAAATCCTGGTGATTATATTACTGAATTTGCTTCAGGCGGTCCAAAGACGTACGGTTATAAAACGGCACAAGGCAAAACATGTATGAAGGTAAAAGGTATAACCATCAATCACGAAACAGGTAAAATTATAAACCTCGAGTCACTAACCAATCTAGTTCAGAATTTTGTGACGTCTCATGAAGCCCCTTCTCAAGAGTTACTGGTTCACGGTAAGCGGATCCATCGAAATAAAAAACGTTTCACTTTAGAAAACAGACCACTCAGGAAGAAATTCAGAGTGGTATATAACAAGAGGGTTCTCCTAAAAGATTACAACACAAGACCTTATGGCTACTAAAAGAGATTTTGACGCACGCCTTCAACACCCCTTCGCTAAAATTATCTCGGGGCCCTCTTGTTCCGGTAAATCCTATTATGTGAAAAAATTATTGGAACATTCGAACCACGTTGTGTCTCATCCTTTTCAAAATATAATTTGGTTTTATAGTTGCTGGCAGAAAATGTACGACGAGCTATCGGCTAAATTTCAGCAATTAAAATTTATTGAGGGGCTCCGAAAGTCTTTATGCGACGACGAACTTCTCCCTCTTGAGAAAATAAATTTGGTCATTATAGATGATCTGATGGAATCGGCTAGCGAAAGCCAGGAAATAGAAAAGGCTTTCACAAAATATACTCATCATCGGAATCTGTCTATCATTTACTTGGTTCAAAATTTATTCTTTCAAGGAAAGAAAAGCCGAACGATTAATCTTAACGCCAATTACATTACTCTTTTTAAAAACCCCAGGGACAAATTGCAGATTACTACCTTGGCCCGCCAAATGTATCCGAGGCGTGTTAAGTTCTTTTTGGAAGCTTTCGAAGATGCTACAAAACTACCGTACGGCTATCTCTTAGTCGATTTAAAGGCACAGACCCCAGACGAACTGCGTTTAAGAACAGGTCTGTTTCCGCCTGATTGGCCGGTCGTGTACACCGTGAAAAGATAAAAGAAGCTGTTCTGAGTCCCAGTTACATATTCTGTCAGCATGTCGGCCAGAATAAGCAGAAACCTACAGCCTCTCAAGGCCTTACTCCGTTGCTCTTGTCGCCGCCGTAAAATTCTTATAAACGCCTCTTCTGACGATTTAATTAATGCTTTGTCCGAAATAGCCTGTAATACTTTAAAAGGTAATATACCTCTTTCGCCCAAACAGTTTAAGCTAATCAAGAAGCATAAAACATCTGTCAGAAAAATAAGTGACAGAAAACTAACCTTAAAAAAGAAGAAAGCTATTCTGAACCAGAAAGGAGGCTTTTTGGGAGCTCTTTTAAGCGTCGCCATGCCATTCATATCCAGTTTATTAGCTTCTAGAGCATAAACATGGAATACGCTCAAAAAATGTATTTGGTCCCGCAGCAACAGATGTCTCTTTTTCAGCAAAAGAGCGCTAACCCGAACGATCTCTTGAGTGCCACAGAAACTGAACTGGACAAAGAAATGAGAAACGTCCTGCAATGCTGTGATATAGGGGCTGATGAGAAGATGAAGCTTTACACTTCTATCTTGCAGAGATATCTGACTCTAGTTAAAAAGGCCGATAAAGAAACTAGCAGTCTGATGCTCGTATTACCAAAAGAAGAAGAAAATGGCGAGGGGGGTCCTGGATCAGTCAAGGTGTCTGAGGACAAGGTTTGGCAAGAGGTTTTGAGAAGCGCACCTGTAAAAGCAAAGAAAAATGTTGAATTTGTTTTACATAAAATGTCCGTCAATCCCCATCACGCATTTTGGAATAATCGTGGAGAGCTATTGTTAGAGGGTAAACCTTTGGTCGGATCCAACATGGTGGATTTGGTCCGTAATCTGACCGCTTCTCATACAATACCTGAACATAGGAGACTGCGGGGGTGGAAGCAATTTGTAAACGCCATGGCCTGTTTGAACATTCCATTTTCTGTCGTACCTAATGATGAAACGAGAGAACTCCTTGAAAGTTTTAAGCCACCCGCAGCCCCCCACCCTGCTCATCATACAGAAGTTACCCCATACCGACTGAAACCGAGAAAAAAAAGACTGGAATGGATCGCTTATTAATTTGTAAAATGATTTGTTTATTAAATACAATTTTATCTCATTACAGAGTGTCGTCATCCTTTAACCGTCTATTGAAATATTTACAGGTCTCTGATCTTTGCACGCAAGGGTACTGATAAAAACAGAGTCCCGGCGAAGGAAGCCAGGAATGAACAAATTTAGAGACCATAGAGTCATTACTGTTCACGTCCTCCGAATACTTTTTTATTACAGAGGTGTACGGGAGACCTTTTCCTCTCTGATGCAGATAGAAGAGGCAGTGTTGACCGCATTTGTCCAAGAACCAACTTTGAAGCTGTCGGTTATTGTAAATGATTTGTTTACAGTTTTTGCTTAAGAAACGGTAAATGTCATTCGGGAAGTAGATAAAGTCCGGAGGATTTCCATAGGAATCAAAAAACTCCCCATTTCCGTCTTCTGTGAGGTAAATCCCCAGCCAGTGTTCTCCGGGTTGGGTTTGACGGTGAGTATTCACTACAAACATGCCCGGTAAGACGTTATTTTTTTCCGGCAGTTGATCACACGCCAGCACACTGCGGAAATATCTTTCGGTGTAGGGGTCTTGGGACAGTAGTTGTGTTAATTGTTTTGTATTCATGGTGCTTATTGGTAGTCATACAGAACATTACGTCTCTGGTTGATCTCGATGATGTTGTCAAAGACCGCATATACTATTAGATTGACGGTCCGAGGGAGAGGGACGCGGAAGCGTAATTCAAATCTCATGTTTCCAGTTTTAACTAATGAACTAATGGTAGTTGACCCAGAAACAGGTTTTCTTGATTGCATACTCAGATTCCCGCGGGCATACTGAATACTTTCATATTCACCCTTTCCACAGGGTATTTAGCATTGGCTGATGTAAGGGCATGAGCGTGTCCTAATTTCACGGCCGGTGAAACTTTTACTTTTTTTACAAACAGAGAGGCTGATGTTATGATTACTCTGTAACGTTCGGCATCACCGGACATTAAGCAGACTTCATCTTTGTTCCGAACCATTTTAATCTTCACGTCTAGGCCGTTCAATAGTAGTTTTTCCTGGAAAAAGAGATCTGTATGTATGTGCCCCAGAAGTTCGACAGTCCTGCTACCAGCTGTATAGGCGCTTCTGTTATTAAAACCGATGTTTTCTCCGGCGGGGTCTGTCTCTTCCAATTTGTTAAGTGTATCTTTGTAAAAAAGTCCTGTAGCAAACTGAGAATGAAGAGTCTCTTGGCTGTAATTTAGCAGACCTTCTAAGACCGCTCGGTAAGGATAACAATTTGAACTCTGCGATATTAGGCGGTCCCCCAGGGTGACATCAACTTGAGAAAACAAACTGGCTATAGGGTAGTTGACAAATCCGACCTTTGCCCCGGCAGGTATGTTAGTCCCGTCAGCGTTCACTATCTTTCCCCTTAGGTGTAGAAGAGTGTTATTCAAGTCCAGGTAATCTTCCCCATTTCCGGCTATGAGAAATTCTAGCGGAGCTACTTCAGAGAGGGCTGAGAGTGGTGGTACTTCAACGTATATACTTTTATCTACACTCGTTTGAGTGAAAGGCACCGTAAACAGATCCAGTTCAGATTTGACACACTCTTCGGACATTCTGTGTACGAAAGCCATCTTCTCTTAAAAAATGTCTCTCTTCTTCTTTTTGCTTGCTTTAGTCTTGTTCCTCTTCTGACGACGTTTAGATAATGCTGTAAAAATAGTGTGCCCGGCCTTTTTAGCTGGCGGGGCCTGATGCGACCCCGGTGGTCTCTTGCGTTTTGTCTTTCTCATGACCATCAAGCCCGCTCCCTCCTGCTTTTCTAGGACTCCACCCGCAGCACTGGATATAGCCCCTGTGATCACATCTTTTACAATATTTTTAGCCACGGATTTGATATGTGGTTTTGCGATGTCAAAGCCTTTTTTCAGGAGAGGTAAAGCTCTTCTAAACAATCCTCGAAATATACCTCCAATCCCCCCACCATACATTACAGAGAATCCCGGTAAGCCATTACCCGCTTGGGTCTGATAATATTGGATGTAAGGTGTCGGGTCCTGGTAAGTCCTCACTGTTTCAGTCGTGCATACAATGCCTGACGGGTCTGAAATGCAACTTCACTATCATCTTACCAAACTGAAATGGCACGTTTTTGTTCTGGTCCGTCTTTATTTCAATAGTGACTGTGTCAAAATGATTCTTGCTGACTAGGACATAATGCGGTTTGTCATATGTGATGGTTGTAATTTTATTAGCCTGATCCTCTATATGAACACACCTCAAAAGGGGTACGTAGCTGTCTCCGACTCTCTGATGAGATACCATATCCCCGTACACGTACAAAGTGTAAAAGCCGGCCCTGATGTCGGCGGGGAAAGGTGCCTTATAAGTTAAACCCCGAGTCTGATCAGGATGCGCTCCTAATATTCGACCCAGCTGTCCTTTCAAGTGTATAGTTTCATCCTTTTCACCCGGTACCACGTAGACTCTTCTTTCCACAGCATTATAACTGAATTTCGCAGAGCTCTCGGAAGGGACAAATCCAGCTGCAACATCTGTCAAAGTGGGCAGGCTTAAGGCTGTCGAATTCATAAAAGACAGTAGGTCGTGAATACCTTCGTAATATCCGCATGGAATGTAGTAATGTTTTTTTACCCCTGGAGCTGAAACGTAGAATTCGTTATCCGGTTTGTCTATGGTATTCCACGTATGTGGGTACTAAATTTCGGCTAGACCGACTTCCCAAGAACCTTCTAATTCTATGTGTTTAGCAAGCTTCGTCGTGAAATTGGAAATTGTGTTGTTAGGGAAAATGTCTGAGGACGCGTTGCTCGGTAGAGTCACAAAAAAACTTTTGCACTCCTTCGTATACCGCTAGAGAATGAAGAGTCGATTAGGAGCGTTCTGGATTTTATTGAACATCTTGGGCTTGGCTCTCCGGTATCCAGCTGTTAAATTTTTCTGGCCAGCCGAGCCATTTGACTAAAATGAGTCGTTTTTTATTCTTAACTTTCCTAGCCAGTATTTTTTCAATCCTGTAAACGTCTGTGGATCCGAATTAAATTTTCTGTAATTCAGGGTCGTAAAAGGATCCTACAATCTCTTCACCATCGTAGTCTTTCAGTTTGTACACCGCCGGTTCCCTAGGTACAAGTTCAGATACGGTAAAGATTTCATCTGAAAATGTTTGCTCATAACCTTTCTCAAAAGGATGTCTGGTTTTAGACACCCTAACTGTGTCTCCTACTTTGAACTTAAACAACGGCGGACCCGGGGGGCTGGCTACGCTGTATAAGTTTTTGAAAACTTTCCAGGAATTTAACGCGTTAACATTGGAAGGAGCCATTTTTATGCTTCGATGATAACTTTTGTTGTAAGAGTATACTAGATCCGGCAATTTATCGATGTAGGCTCTCGTGTTATAAGCGCTGAAATATTTCCACATTTTAGATTTTAGTGTGCGGTTAAATCTCTCCACCACAGAGGCCTTTAATTCGTTTCCTGTGGTGAAATGTTTTATTCCTATCTTCTTTAACAGTTTTTGAAAATCTCGGTTGAAAAACTCTTTACCCTTATCAGTCTGGAGCTTCTTTGGAGCTCGACCGGCGCTCAGAATGTCTTGGAAGGCTCTTGTCACTTCCTTACCCGTTTTGTTCTTCGGGGGCGTACCCACGCGTACTTAGAAAGTACGTCGATACAGGTTAACAAATATTTATACCCCAGATTATGCTCGGACACATTTGTCATGTCCGCTAAATCCATCTGCCATTGCGAGTCTATATCGGATACATAAACCTTATTTCTCCTAAAATGCCTTCTAGCGGGTTTGTGAATTGTATAAGCATATTGACCGGATAACCAATCCGACACCTGTTGGTCATTACTTTTCTGACCCGAAACCTCAAGAGCTCTTTTCAAAGTGTCTTTTCCCCCAAAGATTCCAGGATTTGCCGGGTTATAATAAACTTTTTTCAAGTAACCCTCCATCGTCGACGGTGAAAGAAAAATGTCAATGGTTTAAAAATCAAATGAGTCTTTATTGTTAATTTTCAAAACAACATTGTTTAAATTTCAAAACAGCATGATTAAAAACATTATTAAAATTTCAAAACAGCATGATTTAAAAACATTATTAAAATTTGAAAACAGCATGATTAAAAAAACATTATTAAAAATTGAAAACGGCAGTATTAAAAAACATGATTAAAACATTTCATAGAACAGGAACATTGAGTGCAGACACTTCGTCTGATTTTTCTAAGTCATACTCCCCGTAAAACCCCAAAGGTGCACCGGTCGTGTTCGGTTCAGAAAAATGTCTTTTAGAAAAGGCATCGGCTATTTCTCGTATTTTCGAGTAAGAGGGATCGTCCATGTTGTGAAAGGCTTGTACAATGGCTTCGCTAATAGAATGTTCTTTTTCCAGTTCATCGACGGCATTTTGCACAAATGAATGAACCTTGTGAAAAGGCGGAAAGATGTTGAAGCAACCCAGAGTCTTTATGACCAGGCTCTTGAGCCAAGGTTTGCGGAAAACAGTCAGAACCTCTTGAAAGCGGCCAACCCGATAAACAGAGTCAGGCTCAAACAGACACGTATGCTGTGTCTGGCTGGGGTGATCTATGAAACAGCCATGACAGGTGCTTTTTAGGTCCCGATCGACTATTATGTCCAGCAGAGCCGCAATCAAACTCTTGACCAGTTTCAGAGTCTTTCGAAGTGTTTGACCCAGGGGCCCGTCAGTTTGCTCAATGTCCATACTCTCATAATCAGCATACCGGGACGATGGCTTTCATGTGGACAGAGCATCTACCAGGTTGTCCATGGCCTCTTCTTGCTGCATGGCCTGCACGGCTATCTCCTCAGCTCCCGTTAGGCTCCTCCGAGCATCCTCAGCAGGGACAAAATGGTCAGGTACTGTACGGTTCTCCAGGAGACTGTCCAGCCAATACATATCATCAGGGGCGGGTAACTGAGGTTCGGGCCAATAGATCTGGTCGTTTGAGGGCATCAGAAGATCCGGCCAAGACGGTGGGTCTGAAGGAGAGTTGTTAGGGGCAGAGTACCCGGAGTTAGGTACGATGTCGTCGGGCCAAAACAGGCAGTCGCAGAGCGCCGTCTGTTCCATAGACCAACAGGTCTGATCAGGAGCGTAGCCGGCGGGGTGTTGGTTGTCACCCGACCAAAACACATCGTTGTCTGTCAGCATCTGGTCAGCAGCCGAGTAGCAGGGCTGTAGGTTAGTGTCGATCATCTCGTCGGGAGTAGAGTAGGCGGTGTTGGCTTGAAGGTTAGCCGGCCAAAACAGGTAGTCAGCGGCGGACGTATGTTCCATACCTCCGGAGCTTGGTTCTTCAGAGCGCATCAAAATGTCGAGGACTTCTGCCACCTCAGAGGCCGAGAGAACAGGGAGACGACCGGACCAGCTAGCACCAGCTTCAGTAGGGTAAGTATTTGAAGACATCTCGATAGGTTTTTAGGTTAATGTAGACTGTATTTATCCCCACTCACTTAGGGGTGGTTGCCTCCCAGTTTTCTTCCTCCTCCTCCGAGCATGAATTATTCAACATGCTAAACTCCTCCTCCAATTTTCTTTTAATTCTTTTCATCTGGTCAGACAGTTTCCCTTGGTAAATAGCTTCATCAATATTTGGCATAAGAGCTTTAAAAAAAGTCCAGTCTTTTATAGAAAAATTAATTTCACTCACTCGATCCTTTATCACATTTTCTTTATCTTCCTCCTCTTCGTGACTGGCCTCGTTATATTCGGGAAAGAAAGGCTCCTTCTTGGAAACAGCGATCGTGAGCTGTCCCTCAGCATTTCTTTTCAACTCTACCCGGCACAAAGCACAGTTAGAGTCGTACCAGACTGAGCTGAAGCGTGGTTCCCGTAACTCCCGTAACGTTCTTCTGGACACCCTGTTTGCTTTCTTAGGAGCGTTCACAAGACCGTCCATTCTGTTTGCTTTTGTGTGTCGTGGCGTTTTCACTGAATGTCTAGAATTTTATACAAGAACTCTTTCAGCTCCTCCCACAGTTGGTGGTGAGAGACACACCTCACCCCTAACCCTATAGGCGGATTGAGAGATAAAGGCGTACCTCAGGGGCGTGAGTATTGTTAATGGGGAGTGATAGGTGTCCGATTTACGAAAGACCCACCCTAAAAGGTGTGGTTTAGAGATGATCAATTATGACGGAGGTCCAACCCCCCAGGGGCGGGGTATAGTTCATATTTTTATAGTTTCATAAATTTTCATATTTTTATATTTTCATATTTTTATATATCCTATTTTCATATTTTTATATTTTCATATTTTTATATATCCTATTTTCATATTTTTATATTTTCATATTTGCATATTTTCATATTTGGGGCGGGGCTTAAAGTCATAAATCAATCTAACACCTCCTTTGACATTTGCTTTCTGTATGTACTACTAACATCATTTCTGGTTGTAACAAAGGGATTGGGCATATCTCCTTCCAGCTCTTTTCCCTTTAGACATGCTGTTTTTTACCCAAAAACAAAAGCATATGTGAGTGTGTTTCATGTGTTGTGATTCGGCTGTGTGTGTGAGGCTTTGAGGCTTCCAACTGTTTCAGGACTTTGTGGTGTTGGATGGTGGTTGTGGTAACTAAGAGGTCATAGGTAGGGATGAGGAGCCCCAATTGGTCCCCTTAAAACCAGTCTCCAAGAAGACATAAAGAGTGATAGTAAGAGACTTAATCATTAGGGTGATTGAGAAGCATGTTTTCAACAGAGAGAACAAAGATTCTCAAACGGTGTGTCATCTTTCAGGTGCACAAATAGGAGACCTCCTTAGAATGGATGTTGGACAGAGGTAGCATGGAACTAGTTGTTATTGTCCATGTTGGAAGAGATGACATACATAAGGGCAGGCTGTCCGTTCTCCAATCCAAATTTAAAGAGTTAGATGCCAAGCTAAAGAGCAGAATTGACAAGCTGGTCTTATCTGAAGCACTGTCTAAAATCCTAAATTTACATAGATCATTGCAGACACGGAACACACATGAAATGCATGTGTTCCAAATAACAATTTATTATTTACCCTATAGAACTCCAGGCATCTCACAACCAGATAAACAAGACTTGAGCTGGGAGAACTTTTTGCCTGAGTCGACTGTGGCGAGACGGGGAATTGTGTGGGGTGGGAATAGGATGGGACAGTAGGCTGCTTGCTGCTTGTGCTGATCAACTTATTTACAAAACAAAAGGAGAGGTGTGAAGGAATTTAAGGTGGCCCAGGATTACGGTATTTTTTTCTTAGGCTTCAGGGATTCTAGTGTTAAGCTGTTTCCATGGTGCATGTGTGTGACAGTAGCCCCCCTCCCCCCCCCATTTACCTAGGTCAATCAGGTCAGGAGACCTGAATCATGAGGTCATGAACCTGAGAGAAAGCTTCAAAATTGGCATGGAGAAAGCCCTGGCAATGAAGGACTTTAAACCTGTAAGGCTAGAGGTCCAAGAACCACCTGGTGATGCACGAATTTGACTCCTTATTCAATGCCACCCACAGGAGGGGTGAATGGTCTGTAAACAAAGTGAACTCACGGCTAAGCAGGTAGTACCTCATTTAGCTAATAGCCCATTTGACTGGCAAGGCTTCACGTTCCATGGCCGAATACCTGGTTTCCCGGTCCAGCAATTTCCATCTCAGGTACAGTACATGATGGGGTGTTCTACACCATTGACACTTTGGCTCAACACAACACTGAGACACGTGTTCAAAGCATCAGTATGGAGAATAAAAGGTATAGAAAAATTAGAAGCAGACAGAACAGGTGCTGACATAAGGGCTTCTTTCAGGTCATGTAATGTGGCTTCTGTTTCAGTACCCTGTGCCACCAAATTAGGGGTCTACTTTTTTGTAAGGTCTGTCAAGGGTGCTGTCCTCTCAGAGAAAGAGGGAACAAATCCTAGTGGTAGTACCCCACTAACCCCAAGAAGGCTTGCACTTGCCGCTTGGTCTTCAGAAGAGGTCATTTCATGATGGCATCAGCCTTGCCAAACTGTGGACGTACTGTACCTCTAGCCCAAGCATTTGGCCTCTGTCAATCCAAAATAATATTTCTGCAGATTGATCTGAAGTCTGGCTTTGATTAGTGTCAGAAACATGACACAAACATGCTGCAAGTGTTCCTCCCAGGTGCCAGAATAGATGACAATGTCATCCAGGTAGGTGGCACTGTAGTAATTGTTGGGGCGTAGCACTCTATCCAGCAGATGTTGAAAAGTTGCTGGAGAACCATGCAATCCAAATGAGAAGATGCAATACTGCTAGTGGCCACAAGTGGAGCTGAACACAGTCTTATTGTCATGTTTCAGCCAGCATTTTCACCCTGGCTGGTATACATACAGTAGTTGTGTTTCTTGTCTATTATGTTTAATTTTGCATAATTTATTTGTATTAATGTTTCTTTTTTACATTTTACTGTGTTTGTGTTATAACCCTTGTGTTTTATGGGTGGCTCCCCAGTAGACAGGGCCACCTGCAAATAACTACCAGGAACGGCATTTCACCCTATTTAAGGGAGGGCCTCCCATAGTCCACTCCTCTCTCCTCCTCCCATAGTTCCTTGTGGTACATTGAATGTGCTTGGAGTGGAATGTTATTGTGCCTTTGTCTTTGCTCTTGCTATTATTTTGTGATTTCCCACATTTTTGAACATGTGTGTTGTTTTTGAACTCCCCTCTGGATTTCCTACTGGGACTGTGTTATTTGATATTTTTGAACCTATGCTCTGTTTTGACCACTGCCTTTGGATTCTATATTGGGACTTTGTTTGCTGTGTCTCTCTTGCCTCTTCAGGCATTTCCTGTGCTTTTTGGAGCTTTGTGCTTGCACAGGCATTTTTTGTGAAAATAAACGTTTATTCTTATCAAGATTTGACTATCCCTTTTTATTTCTAGTTGCAGTATTTTCATGGTGTTCTCCCCACTAGTGAGCAACCTTGGAATTGTGTTTGCAGCTGTGTTTTTTGAACTCAAGCAACTGCATGACATTTACCCTTTGCAGATACAGTTAAAGGAATTTGCCAGTACCCTTTCATCATATCAAGAGTGTTTAAGTCTACTCACTGCATCAGATATGCACCAAATTGCGAGACTTGAATAAGTCAGCAGAAGTCATTGCAGAAGAGTCAACCCCTGTCCGATTTTGGGACCAAAATGATGGGACTAGACCAGAAATTAAAATTTTCCTTAATCACACCAAGGTCTAGCATTTGATTGATCTTAAGTTCCACATCTGCATGTTTTCCTTCTGGGAGGTATGAGCGTTCCAGGTCCCTCATTTACCACTTCCAGGACAGAAAAGATGGCTTCTTCAAGCTCTTGTTACTGTTTGGGCATCAAATTGGTTCTGAAATTAAGGGCATTCTTTTGGGAAAAGAAAGAACAAGGTTGTCTGGAATAGGGATCAAGATTCCTGTCCTTTCATTGTTTCAACAGACAGACATGGTAAACTCATTTGGGAGGTCGGCAATTTGGTTGTTTCACCAAGTAATCGACCTGTCCCTTTCTTTCCTTAATTTTGTATGGGCCTTGTCAATGTGCCAATAATTTAGAATGGGAAGTGGGAATGAATACCATGACACAGTCTCTTGGATGGAACTCATGGAGTGTCGTGCCACAATTGTAACAGCGTGTCAAAACTGCTTGTGCATACTCAAAATTTTCCTTCAAAATAGGTAACATTTTAGCAAACCTATCATGTAATTCCAAAATATATTCAAGAATATTTAGGGAAGGAAGTTCCTCATATTCCCAACCTTCTTTTAGAATGACCAATAATCCCCTGGGCTATTGTTCATTATAACAACTCAAAAGATAAGAAACCCAGTAGACTCTTGTGGAACCTCTCGGTAAGCAAATAAAATGTGGGGGAGTAGCTGATCCCAGTTCCTCCCATCCTCCCTGACCACATTGTGTAGCATCTGTTTGAGTTTTTAATTGAACTACTCTACTAGACCGTCACTTTGAGGATGATATAGTGAGGTCTTCAAGTGCTTATTTTTGAGTAATTTGGCAACCTCCTTGAATGTCTTTGAAACGAACTGCCTTCCATGATCTGTTAAGATTTCATTAGGGATACTGACATGGACAAAGATTCCTACCAGTTCCCATGCAATATTTTTGAAATGAGCAACTCTCAAGGGGATAGCCTCTGAATATCAAGTAGCGTAATCCACCAGCATGAGTATATATTTATAGTCGTGGACTGAAGGCTCAAGAGGTCCTATAATGTCGACCCCAATACGCTCAAAGAGAATATCAGTGAGTGGCATGGGAATCAGAGGAGCACGGCCCTTCCAAGGAATTGGCCACAATTGACATTCTCAACAGGATGCACTAAAGTAGCAGACCTTATTTTGTCCTGGCCAAAAGAATCAGAATTTAATCCGCTCCAGTGTCTTCTCGACTACCAAATGGGATTCTTTTAGGTGGCGTGAGCTAGTTCCACTACACGGTATAACAAATCATTGTTTAGAACAAAGTGCGGACTGGGTTGCATGGGCTGAGATTTGTGTTGTCCATCAACCAGAACAACCACATTCTCGGCAAACTTTAGGGATCATTCCACTGTTTCCTTTTAAAGAAGATATTGAACATGTAAATTTGATTGAGGATCAGTGGGGACCTCAGTAGGTGTGGCAATGGGCTGTAATGACTCAATTTTAAATCTTCGTAGAGGTGTCAGAACAAGTCAATGCCATTCTGCCTACGTTATACTGAGTACCCTCATCTCCTTGTGCGTGAAGACAACTTGAGATTGGCTTTCACTATCTATAAGGCTCAGTGTTTTATCTAGGGTGGTTTGTGCTTCTCCCCTTTTTCTTTGTGATTAATTGTACACCAGTATCACAGGGTATGTTGGACTGCACATAACAGCTACCCTGATCTCATCCATCCTTGATATATGATTTTATAAGAAGTGAACCTATATCAACAAGTTTACCTGTGAATGCAGGATGGACTGGTCATACCTGTTTCACACTGATGCAGGAGCACAAAATGGTAAACAACAATATAAATGTTATGGTCAGAATCTATCATCGCAGCGACTTTGTGCCTGTTAATAACAATCACCCCAGTGCATGGAAGGGACAAGGGATTGGCCGCAAAACAAAACCTCTCTCCTCGCGCCCAGCTACAATCCATCAACTCACCAAAGCCCCTGCATGATGTGGTGGTGTGGCCCACCTCCCTACATTTGTAATAGAAGGCAACTAAACCAAGGATGCAATTCAGGAGGAAGTTGCAAGCCACAACCTTGATGAACTTCTTCAAATCCTTTTCCCTCGGCTTTAACCAAAGCCCAACTGTGCCCCGTAGATTGAAATCCTGGATGCAGGGTGGCTGCAATGGGTCAAACTTCAATTTCCTACAAACCATTTCCTGTTAATCCAAATTATTCCTATACCATAGCAGAACCCTGGTTTTAAGTTGGTTATAATCTGCAGTGACCTGCTACTCAAGGTTATAATAAGCCTGCTGAGCTGGACCCCTCAGCAACTGTGCCAGTATATGTGCTCGATCTGCTTGCACCCAGTGATAGCTGTACACTCAGATAAAAGGAAATATGTCTCAACATCATCATCAGGATGTAAATGCAACAATACCTGGGATGATCCCATCAGCCATTTCTGATGGATGAGCCCTATGTGAACAGTTACACACCTCCACCTTGGCAAATTGAATCTTTTACTCTGCCACCTGGATTTTGAGTGCCTGTAATTATGCTACGATAACCTGCATAGTTGTTGTGACATCCTGTGACTTGCTCATCTTACAAATCTTTGTAATTCTATCTGACTACATCACAGTAAAAGAGGGCAAAGACACTGAGACCCTGTATACTGTAAAGGCAAAAACAATAGAGCTTTTCAGCAAAAGGAATGTCTTTGAGGATGCAAGTCTCAAATTAGACTATCCTAAATGGTGACATTTCCGGTTAAACACAGACCAGGCAGGAAAAGGTGGGTTCAGTTGGATGGACACTGGAAGTGACATCAGAGGTAGTGAGGCTGTCAATCATCCAACTTGAAGAGGTAATAAGAGAAGAGGCATTAGAATACAGCACCACCCTGTAGATTAGTGAGGATGAACACTACCAGAGGCTTTAAGTTGTCCCCAAGGCACACAAGTTTGACTCTGCATAATATTGTAGCATCCCAAAATCTGGACCTCAGAGAGACACGTTTTTCAAGTGACCAATAGGTGGGCTAGGAAGCTTGGAGAAGCCAGTGTTAAAAGTAGCTCCTCTAAGTGTGGACAGGAGTGAACACAGAGCACTTATAGAGGGCACTTTAGATGTGTCTCCCTTCCAGTAGGACCCTGGCCTTGTGTCAGCTCACAGAGTTGGGGTAAAGTGTGGCATATGGGTTGCCTCTGACCTTGTATGAGTGGAGGAGCTGGTTGGCATTTATGCACAGGAACAGAGATGAAGCAGCTGGAAGCACATGAAGACACAGAAGACTTGTGTGGTACAAAAAAGTGACTGATGAAGACAGCAGCAGGTCCAGCAGCTAAAGAATCCAAAGGTTCTTTTCAGGGCTAATTACTACCAGATTTCCACAGAGTGCTAAGTCAGTTTCTGCATCTCCCACAAATCTCCAGGGTTTTTACAATATACAGCATTTAAAACACTAATTATTTTCTAGTTTAACACTTAATAGACTCAATAGTGTATGTATTTAGTTGCAGTACAAATGTAAACACAATGATACTATCTAGTTTTGGATACCAATTTTTTTTTTATTTACACAGAAACAGGCATGTACTGTAATGTAAATAATGAAAGCATAAAATGAGTGGTGTAAGATATGGCCGGTCATTCATCCCGGCCAATACCCCCAAGCCGCTAGATGGAGCCTTCCTTGCAGCATGGAGGTGCCCCGAAAGCCAGCAGGGAATAATGGACAACAAAGTTTTTATGCACAGCCCTGCTGGCTACCATGGGGACTGCCAGGAGTCACTGCAGGGAGGCACAAAAACAATAATTTTTCCCTACACCCTGGAAGTACGTCACAGTCACATGGACAGAAGGAATGATGTGCTTCCGGGATGAAAAAGAAGAGTTTTTGATCTGACCCAGAAGTGCTAAGAAGTCACATGGACTGAGGGTTCAGAAGCACTTCCTGGTCACGGACTATAAAGGACTCTGGGAAATCCCAGACAAATGAGCTGAGCTGGGTTGAAGGGTGGCAACGCGTCTGGGAGAGTGGAAGATTGCATGATTATTGATTATTGTAGTATTGTGTTTGTTTATGAGTATTGTGGAGAAGAGGGTGCTTTGTGCACATATTTGTCTAAATAAAAATTATATTTGAACTTTTATCTGGTGTCTGGCGTGGTGTCCGAGGGTTCAAGGGAGCGCCCCTATCTGTCACAGTGGATACAACACTTAGTAAAATAAAATAGGGCAAACTGAAAATAATTATTTGGGTGGCCAGAGGAGGGTATGGTAGTGTTCTTATCCCCTTTTTTTGTAAACATTTTCATTAAATCATGGGGCAAAATCAATGATGAAAAGTCAAAAGCACAGCACTTTTAAACAGTGACCACACAAAAAGTAGTCATATGAATATCTAAGATTTCTTGTGGTGTGCTATTAATCTTTACTGGACTGGAGGGCATTTTTTGAATGGTGAACCTTGGATACCAGTATTTATGAGTCATAACATGGAATTTGTGGATAGATTACAAATAGTGAAGGATTAGTGTGCAGCTAAGTAATAAAGGTAAAAGATGCAAAACACAATATAATTTTTAGTTTAACCACAGTAATTTCAGTCCAAATGCATTAACTCAAAAACAATTTAATTCTTCTGTTTACATTTTGTTAAGTTAAAAACAAATTAGTGTACTTTCATCTACAGAATTAATGGCTTAATGTTTAAGCTTTCAGATAAATATTGTGTTATTCTAAAAATCAAGCAAATCACCTAGTTATACCAACTATCAATTGGAAAGTGGTGAAGTGAAATGTGTCCTTCTCTTAATTTTAGTAACATAATGGACAAGCAGTTAATAAAACAATTTGACTTGTATACTTATAAAGCTTAGAATTAGTAATATAGTTGGCTATTAATGCAATACTTTTAAACATTGTCTTCAATACTTCTACATTTTAAAGATTAAAACTCCATTAAATAAGCAATCAAAAATTTTTTTTCAGAGGCACGCCCCTTCCTTCCATGACAAACATAATTGTATATAGATTTATGCAAATTAACATTTCATACTTTCACATATAAGTCACAGATTGCCCCTGTACACTGACATATTTATTTTCAACATATCCCAATGCCTCTTGTAGCAAACAAATAATAAAATAATTTAAAAGAATAGTTTTTGCACACACAATTTATAATGTATATCTATTCTTATTTTTTTATCTTCGTATTTGCTATTTCTCCAGGTATAAACTTTCAAATACTCTATGAACATGCCTTTTCCTTTTTGGCATAATGTAACATTCTGCGTTCTTTCTCTTTCAGACTTAATTATAAGTGATTCAGTCACCAATACTGAAACAGAACTCTCAGGTACAGAAGGAAAGACCGTCACACTCCAGTGCAGCTACTCAACAGCTAGCAACAATCCTCTACTCTACTGGTACCGAAGATATCCAAATCAGGCCCTGCATTACATGTTACTCCGGGGAGCCAAGTCAGCAAGTAGTTTTGAACATAAAGCAGGTTTTGCACATGGTCGATTTTCATCTACAACGGCACATGATTCAACTGAACTCCAAATTTCTGCTCTCTCTTTGAGTGACTCTGCCATTTACTACTGTGCACTAAGGCTCACTGTGTTAAATTCTGCTGTGGCACTGAACAAAAACTCTCTAAACACAGATTACAGAGATGATAATGTGGCACACTCCTGATACTAACTTTGAACTCATAGCAGACAGGAGATACAGTACTGTACGTTTATTTTGAAGCAGTGCAACATATTTTTGCTCCAGTCATATTTCTAAAATGTTAGCCAGCTGTTTCTGTTAATTGAGCATTTGGTGTAACTGAAAAACCAACTTACTCCCAGCTCTCTCCTATCATAGAAATGATAGAATCTGTACTTTTTTCTTCTACTTAAACTTTAAGCAGAGTATTTATGACCTTTTTTTAGTTTGTGCTTTGCCAAGTATTATTCAATGCTTAAAGCAGGCATAAATACATTGTCAACAGTTCACCAGATATCTTAGTACAGTATACATTGTGTTCATAAATTAGTTGTTTAAATGAAATATTTGAAAAGAATTAAGAACAAGGAAGATTTTCAATACACAAGGTGGATAAAATACTAAAATAAATAAAATAAAAATAAAATAATATATATGGGGAGGTACAGTAAAACTGTAGTAAGTGCTTTTGCGTCATATATTTAGCAGACTAGTTAGGATGTCTGTTCAGTCACCGTCTATGATGTGTCTGATTGTTTTTTTCCTGTATATATGTATTTTTTATTTGGTTACCTGGGTTTTTTCCATATTCCATACATTTATAACTTAGCTTGATTGACATCTCTTAAGTTGTGCCAGCATGAGTGAATGTATGGTGTGTAAGTACTCTGTGCTCTGCGATAGGCTGTTTGTACGGCAAAAGAAATGGACCATATGAATATTATTTTAATAAATGTTCAGACTCATAATAATGAACTTTGAATTAAACAATACATAACATTGGAGCTTGGACTTCAGGTATTTAATACAAAATCAAAATCTAAACTGTGAATTTTACCTCTCAGATGCAATGTAATAAAAGTAATACTGATTAAACATCCAGCACTCAGGACACTTGGAATTTCACCTTTTTCCAAACAAAGCCTATCTGAACTATTTTCAGACATACCATATTGATCTGGAGAGTGCTGGGTTTTAAATCTCATCTCAAGCAAGCTCTTAGGCTGAAATATTTGCATCTCTTAAATGGCTGCTATATACATGGGGGAAATAAGTATTTAACACTTCAGTGTTTTTCTCATTAAACAAATTACCAATGCTGACATGCACATAGAATGTAGACCAGACATTGGCATTAACTTAATAAAATGACAAAGCCAAAGAAACAGTAACATTCAAATCCATAAAAATTTTTTTCAATAAAGTGGAAAGACACAATAAGAAAAAGCACTAAAACTAGCTGATTCCACTAACTGGTTTTCCTACCTGCAGTCATAAGGATCAACTGAGTTAATGCATGTTGATAGGTTAGTACTTCTGTTCTTTGATAATGGGTTGCCAATCTCTCAATGCAAGTTGACAATTGATTGTGATGGCTCATGAACTTAGGCTCAGTACAATTCACCTTGGATATATAGTAGTTGATGAGCTGAGTGTCAGTGGCAGACATAAAAGAGACACAGCAGAAAGTTATAACAGTAATTGAACAGTGCTTCTTTATTGACAGGTGAATTAAGCAAAAATCTAATCAAAAATTAGTGTGGTGTCATCATTAATAATACACAGCCCAGAAGACATGCTAGAAAATAAACAAATAGCAAAATAGTGACCTCATTTAAAAATAGGTATAGCTACAGAAGAAGAAGGACAAGAAGAAGCAGAAAGAAAAAAATATATACAAAAAACTAAAAGAGTGCACCAACCATATACAAATTACCATTGGTAGTTCCTTTTATATTAATCAAATTCTATACATTAAATACTGATAAATACAAAGACAATGTGAAATGAATTGCAAATACATTTCAAAATCTATAAATCAATTCAATTTAATTAATGATTTTTCAACACACATCTCATTTATAAGCGCAGTTTTCTAAGTACATTTAGAAATATACATTCATATTTTAACCCAAATTTCTAGTTCTGGGTTGAAAAGAACTGTTGCCTATCCCTGCTGCACAGTATGGAAGGCATGAATGAACCCTAGACAGGGCATAATTACAAATGCATGCAAATTTCAAGTTTCAAGATGATACAAAAAGTTGATAATGTATTTGTGTTAATAAGTACAATAATGACAAATTACAAAAATAATTTTAGTAAAAATACTTTTATTATAAAATGTTTTCTTTAAAAGAAGTAAAAATAAAATATATAAAAAATATTTTTTAAGTAAAACGATTTTATTTACTTTAGTTATAAATGCAGTAAAAAGCAAAAAATACATTTTTCTTTAACCACAATTTTCATGGTTATATGTGACTAAATAAAATCATGGTGCACACATAAATCAATTAATTCAAAGAATTTTTGAAACTTGTTTAGCATGGTGGGGAATTACAATGTTTTCTTTATATTTTATGATGAACGTAGCTATTCTATTAATTGATTGAATGAATTCATTTATGTGTGCCCCACGATTTTATTAGTCACATATTACCACAAAATTGTGGTTACATTTTTTATTTTTTGCTTTTTAGTGCATTTATAACTAAAGTAAATAAAATTGTTTTACTTAAAACATTTTTTTATATATTTTATATTTTACTTTTTAGTTTTTGAGTATTTTGCAAAAGATTTTTCTTTAATTATTTTCATGAACAGGAGGTTTTCTTTTAAAGTATTACATAATATATCTTCTTTGCAGAATTATTTGAATTCTAAAAAGAATTATATTTTTGATGTCTATTTTTCTGGTCAGGCTGTTATGGGATTAGCACTCGGTCTCTGCGAAAAAAAAAATCGACGACAGAACAGCAAGCTTACGGCAATACTTGGTAACCATGATCATCACGACTACTCCTTCACAAGAGTAAACAAGTAAAGTCCGCACGCATATTTACCCACTCCACTCACTGGAATAGGGAAGTGGGGGCAATCCAATGCGTCTCTCACATGCATGTTTCTATATCTCACCATATTCTCTCTCCGTCGTTGTGTGTGCATTAATTGGAATTGCACAATCATTAATTATGGCGAAATTTGTTAAGTAATTGCATCGGTTTTTCGGATTGTTGTATTGTCATCAATACTGAACACGTATGCAAAATTTAAAGAAATTTGCTTTGCCAAAAGTGGGTTTAAAATCAGTTGCAAGATTTGACCCAGACAAGCAAACAGACATCCATCCATCCATTTTCCAACCCGCTGAATCCGAACACAGGGTCACGGGGGTCTGCTGGAGCCAATCCCAGCCAACACAGGGCACAAGGCAGGGACCAATCCCGGGCAGGGTGCCAACCCACCGCAGGCAAACAGACATAGGTGTCAAGTTAAATAAAATCATTTAATAAAGAAACAACTGAAAATGGAAACACTGAGATTCACTGGTTAATAAAAATAGATCTAAGTAGTTACTAAGTAAATGCAGTCCACTATAATAATTCTGCAGTTGAAACAAAACTAAAATGTGTTAGCTTTTGGATGAAAAAGAGGATATTATCAGCAATCAACTAATTAGTTGCTAAAGGTTTTTAAAACACGCCCTAAAAATTCAATCCAGAATGGATGCCTTATGAACATTTAATCATTTAAAAGTACTTCTTATACAATATATAAAAACCAAGAAGTATGAATCAGGTGATTCTGCAGGCAATAAGATTGCAGGTAGCTATCACACTGTCATGATCAAAACATAAATAGAAAACACTGAGTTGGTCTGGAAGGTAAAATAAAAATGATACTGTATTAAGTTTTCCTTTTTAGCCCATATACATTTCTAATTCCTACAAAAATTGTTACATCTGCTAAATTCCATCTCTAGTTTAATCCGGTACTGATATTTAGTCAGTCTGATTGCTTTTCTGAGTTTGTATTTGCAATTCTTTTATTTCTCTTGTTTGCTGTTTTTAGATACATTGTTGTGTGCCTTCTGTAAATTCCTGATGTCCATGGTGATCTACAGTTTCATATGAGGATATATTGAGATTGCTTTTCTAGGCACACAGTCATGCACACAATTCTTAAAGAATCTCACAATGATGTCTGCATACTCATCCAGAGCAATCTCTAAACATGTCTCAGTTTACACAATCAAGCAGTCTTTTTGTGTGTTTCTTTAGTTCACTGTACTACTGTTATTGCCATATCCTCACTCTTCAGTTCCTGCTTATAAGCTGGTATTAGGAGTACTGACAGCTAATTTTATCGTCTGAGGTGAAGGATCAGTAACTGGAGGTAAGAGTCTTCTAATAAATTGTATCAGTGATCAAGCCTATTGGCAATGTTTGTGGGGAAGAAGACATCCTGGAGATATGTAGGATAGACAGTTTTTAAGTTTACTTTTTTGAAATTCCAGGCAACATGAAATAGTCCCATCAGGATATAAACACTTACATATTATAATAATTTTGAGCAGACCATTCAGAAATAATAATTAATGATATAAACAACAATGAGAAAAATGCTGGAGAACTCCATAGAAAGACAAAAAAGGGCAACACTTCATCAATAAATATTCCAGATTGGTTGAGCAATCTCTAGAGCCAGTTTTAACATTTCTGCATTACATGTTTTTCACCATAAAACACACACCTCCTCCTTTGCTTTTACATGACAATTCACGCCAGTCCTCATGAAAGACAGTAAAGCTATCTGGCTGTATTAAAGCATCTGGTGTCTCATCAGTCAGCCATATTTCTAAGAAACAAAAACACAGCATTTTCTGATGTCTCCCCATCAAGTCAGCCCTGTATGTCATCTACTTTATTATTCAGCAACAGAATATTGGTCAGAAAAATTCTAGGCAGAGGAGGTTGGATGTCATTATGTTTTGCTTGACTTGGATACCTCCTATACAACCCCCTACTTCATTTGCTCTCTTGAGCAAGGTCAGGATTTCCAACACTTCTTTAAGGACAAAGTTAATAAAACCTGTCTGCAGCCCTCTCTGTTCACTGCCACACTTCTCTCCCATGAAACTCACCTTAAACATCAAACCGATGGTAGGCATTGTATTATGGGACAGCTTGGAAAAATTTAGAGTTGAAGCTGTAGTGTTCACCATTGGTTCAATGCCCCAAAGTCATTCCTACTGAGGGAGTTTGCTCTCTTCAGAATGTCTAATGTCTAATTGCACTATATATTTTTTCAGTCCTTTATTTACCATACACAATTTCATGTATTAGGAATTTGTCTTTTTTTACATATCTCAATTTACTCTCCAGAAAGTTTTGAGGTCAGAGCATTGGGTCAATTATTTGTACAGTGCCCCTGGAGCAATTGCAGGTTAAGGGCCCAACAGAGTAGCATTTCTTCTGTCAATGCCAGGATTCGAACCAACAACCTTTGAGTTATGTGGAAGAATAATTTTAGGGTAACATAGCATTCATCTTAAAGAAATAGCATAGACAGACCATATAGTTATACCACACTGCCGACTTGAACATCACATAAAGGGATCATTTTCCTGCAGATCATCTAATGTAGTCTACCTAATTTTCTGCATGAAATGTCCTGACACTGCACTCTATGTGGGAGAAACTGGACAAACACTCCGCCAGAGAATGAATTTACACAGGTTCCACATTAAACATGGCAACACAGATGTTCCTGTGGCGGCCCACTTCAACAGCAATGGACACTGTGAGAAGGACTTTAAAGGCACAGTGCTTATGGGCAACTTCAAAACACAGCAAGAGAGAAAAGAATGGGAAGTTAAACTCATGCTAAAATTTAATACTTTACAACATGGATTGAATAAAGACAAGAGTTTTATGGCCAGATATGAGGATTGTTTACATCTCTCAGAATGACAGACAACCTGTCTACAGACCCACATTGTTTTGAAAAAACTCATTACAAACTTCAAAAGACTTTGTTGGACAGATATCTTATCCAGAGATCTTGACAATACATTGTTTTTTTCTCTTTTGTTAAATTAACCCTAGCCTGAATGAATCTATTAATTTTTTACATTTAAAATTTCTCATTTAAATATTTACCAATGTTGTTTCTTGTCCTAGAGTGTGTATATAAACATAGGGAACTCCAGTTTCTGTATTACATCTTGCCTGAAGAAGGGGCCTGAGTTGCCTCGAAAGCTTGCATATTGTAATCTTTTTAGTTAGCCAATAAAAGGTGTCATTTTGCTTGGCTTTTCTCTACATTCATAATGGCTAACACGGTACCCCACCCTAGTACTACATAAAGGCTTAATAAATGTCAGAAACCTGTTCAGGCACAACAGGAAACCAGATAATGGTCAAGTGAAAAATAAAATGTACACTGAAATGTAAGAATTAGTTTAGGAAAAATACTGAGATGGTCAAGTAAATAAAGAATGTACCAGAAGAAAGGTTGATGTAATATACACCAATTAACTGAAGGATGACCAAGCAGATGTCCTATAAATGAAAATGGACAGTTGTTATATGCGCAGAAATTTCAAAAATATTGGTGCAACTCAAAGGTATAAGAAGAACCAGAATATAATATAACAGACTTTTATTTTATGTAAATCATCTAAGTGTAAACCAATGAACCAACCAGAGTAAAATGCATGTATTGATTGACACTGTATGTAAATTCAATAGTGTATACAATGAACGTCTATTCTTTGTTTCTCTGACCATTCTGATCATTCTGACCTTGCTTTAACAGACTGCTTTTGAAGAATGCTCCCTCCAAGGCAAAAGATACAATGAACAGATTTTCTCCTGCCTTATTACTGAATTGTCCTGTTAGAGGACGTTTCTTTCTTTAATAAAATGTTAAATTTTGACCACAGTTACCAGCCTAGATACTTCAGCCTTTGGCCACACATGTCACTGTCATTTAAAGGAGTGAATTGTGTGTTGATACTAGAATTCAGTTTTTACAGAGTTACCCTCTAGTGAGCTTGAAGTTGCCATTATTTGCACCTAAGTGCAGTCTATTGTGCCTATGTGGTTTGGAAAACCTAAACATTATCTGAAGTGACTGATACAACTTCAACTAAACATATTTTACATAGATTCGCTGACCAAAATTCACATTTTTTGCACTGAATGTAACAAATGTCTGTATGAAAAATCATGAGTACCAGACCATGCTTTCAAGCTTTTTAAATGAGTTCCTCTATTTTCCTGGCTTTGCTCAAGTTACCGTTCATTTTGGTCCTCTCATTTGTTAACATTTCAAAGGCTTAATTGCTTATTTTAGTCTTAAAGCTGTATTCACAGTTTTTAATTGCTCTTTATTAGCAATGGAACCAGCAGTTCTCTGTCTAGCTTGTTTCCATTTACACTTGTGTGAATTCATTGTGTACTATTTTGTTTAATAAAATAGTTAGGAGGAAACTGAAGAGAAAAAAGTGAAGGACTAAAAATTAGTCACCCATTTTAGGTTTTAAATCATTTTGATGATATCCTCAGAAAGGAAAAAATCTACAATACAAGAATGACCCAATCTTTTGGCATTAAAGCACTTACAAACCATGAATCAGTGGCAGTTTGTAATGCAGAGTACTGGGGCTCTTAAATTAATTAGGTAATGTGAAATAATCATGAAATGAATTTGTTTATTTGAACAGTGTGATTGGTGTCAGTACATGTCATCATCTGTTACAAATCGTGACTTATATTTGTTTAAATTCTGTGAGAATACCTATATTTTCTGAGTGAAGGGCACCAGCCAAATTAGAGTCTATGTAGGTCCTTGCACTTTTGGCAAGCAAATGACCTGAGGCTTTCCTTTAATTGGTTGCTTTCAGATTTTTCAATGGACACAGTTCTCTGTGCCCCGGACACTCTCACATTTATTGTCAGCGAATTAGTGTTGTTTTAGTTTCTTTTAATCTAAAGTGATTATACAATTGTTGACACACTATTTCAAGTTCACGTTAGTGGTTCCCAGTTTACACCTGCCATTAGCGTAACTACAGATGAGCAAGCACAATTTTATGGAAATGGCAACTATAGAAATCAAAGAAAATTTATCTATTTCTCTAATGAAACACCCCTTCATAAATCTTGATTGAGGAAAAGCTTACACACTGACATTCTCCTGTTTGTTATGACAAAAACAGTTGGCTAACTGGATGTGGTGTAAGTAGTTTCTTTTTTATTTCTTTCCCTATTTGCTGTTTCAAAGTGTTGTTACTTAAGTATTGTGGACAACGACAAGGGTTTCAGACCTAAAACATCTTTCTGAAAAATGCAAGCAGCATGAAAGTAGCTGCAGTCAATAAGACTAAATTAAGACTAATTTTTTGGCAGGCTTATTGTGAGGGACAGTTGTACATTACTGTGCTGATTGTACACTTGCTGGCCTAATCCTTTGGGTAGAAAGAGCTGCAGATAACACACTGTTTCAAGCTAGGTTCAAATACTTTAATAGATGTTTATACGTAAGTGGATGTGTGGTACCTAAATAGGAATACAGTCAATGAATACAATAAGTACACAAATACAAATGGAATACATATATGAACATATCTAATTGGAACATTATTACATAGTAGGCCTATTCAGGAAGAGCAAAGTTAAACATCAGTTCCTCAACTTTACGTATTATTTAATCAAACCAGTAGGTGGCACTATTAACCAGAATAAAGGTACAGTGTTATGCCCAAGACGGCATTCATTTACAAAAAAAAAAAAGTTTACGTTTAATACTACAAAAATCAACATATTTTAACATCGAGCGAAATAAAGTACAGCGCATCTCTCCTTAAAGGTCAACAGTGTACAAATTTAACAATATGTTCATTCGTAAACAGCAAACATAGCCATAATAGCGCTTTTGTATATTTGCACTGAACATTAATATAAGTTGCAATATTATCTATATATATAATTCACTAAGCCGCCACCAGAGCAAGCAAGACACCCATGAAAGCACGCAGGAAGGAGCCACGCCCACCAACTCTAAGACCATTAGATACGACGAAAACTCGCAGAGCCACGCCCACCAACTCGAATGCAGCAATCACAAAATATGATGTCATTGGATACAACGACAACTCGCCGAGCGACGCCCACCAACTCGGACGCAGCAACTCACAACACCGGGCGTCATTCACGTTCGTCTCTGCTAGACTCCACATGCATCTCTGAGCCACGTTGACTTTTCATTAGTCAACTTCATTGGAACCTCGGTTCACACAGAGGCAGCGCCAGAGAGAGACAGAGGCACACACACAGGCAGCGCGAGAGAGAGAGACAGAGGCACACACACAGGCAGCCCGAGAGAGAGAGCCGCGCACACACACAGGCAGCGCCAGAGAGAGACAGAGGCACATACACAGGCAGCGCGATAGAGAGCCGTGCACACACACAGGCAGTGCCAGAGAGAGACAGAGGCACACACACAGGCAGCGCGAGAGAGAGCTGCGCACACACACACAGGCAGCGCCAGAGAGAAACAGAGGCACACACACAGGCAGCGCGAGAGAGAGCTGCACACACACACAGGCAGCGCCAGAGAGAGACAGAGGCACACACACACAGGCAGCTCGAGAGAGAGACAGAGGCACACACACAGGCAGCACGAGAGAGAGAGCCGCGCACACACACAGGCAGCGCAAGAGAGAGGGGGCTGGACTTATAAGGTAGGAAGGCAGTTAAATAATGCACTGGGCTTGATTTTGTTTTCACTTCTGTTTACAGCAATCGGTTCGTAGTGTGCATTGTTGCAATGTTACTTTTCTTGGTGGTTTATTAAATTACGGATTTTTTCAAATGTTCATTTTTTTCCCTGTGCTTAAAACTCATTAAAAAAAACAGTGTTTTTAGCCAGCGGTTGGTAGCGCTATAGCGCAAACTATTGCAGTGTTAGTTTTCTCTGTTGTTCAAGGTTTTCTCACTGTTAATCAATTTTTTTACATTTAGCTTACTATTACGCTGTGCATTCTATGGTTTAACACCAGAATTACCAGAGCCTACGAAAAAACTCGTAGATCCGTCCCACCTTAAATCGCTTCACACTTCTCCATCAGCATCTTTTGTCCTGTAAATTTGTTGATAAGCAGCAAGCAGTCTACTATCACATCCCCCACTGTTGCACAGTTTTCTCAGCTCAAATCTGTTTACCTGCGTGTCAGTTGCTTGGAGCTGTATAGAGTGAGAAGTCAAGCAAAATGACACCTTTTATAAATACTATATCGTTATTTGGATCACATGCATTTCATGTGTGTTCCGTGTCTACAATGATCTATGTAAACACATCATTAAAACAGAAACGTTTTTCATGTTTTAGTAATAATTGACAAAATTTAGACATGAAGTTTATAATGTGTGAAGCCTAAAGTCCAAATATCAAAGAAACACTTTCACAACAGGTACAAATATAACAGAAAAATGTGCTCAGTCAGTCTGTAACAGCCAGTGTAAATGTGTGATACTTGTAAAGGTTAGCTTTGTTTTGTTTTTTTTTTTTTATTCAGTTTCATTCTCTATCGCGTTCACGATTCTACCCTATCCCCCTCCCCATCTGACACTGCTGTTTTCACATAAAGACGTGCTATAGCTCAATTGTTATTTATTTGGATCACATAAAGACGCGCTATAGCTCGCTATAGCTCAAATGTTTTTATTTGTATCACATAAAGTCGCGCTACAGCTCGCTATAGCTCCAATGTTATTTATTTGGATCACATACAGTAAAGATGCGCTATAGCTCAAATGTTATTTATTTGGATCACATAAAGACGCGCTATAACTCAAATGTTATTTATTTGGATCACATAAAGACGTGCTATAGCTCGCTATAGCTCAAATGTTTTTATTTGGATCACATAAAGTCGAGCTACAGCTCGCTATATCTCAAATGTTTTTATTTGGATCACATAAAGACGCGCTATAGCTCGCTATAGGTCAAATGTTATTAATTTGGATCACATAAAGATGTGCTATAACTTGCATGTTATTTATTTTGCCAACGCTACACCTTCCAGATCTAAACACTAACGTGGTTTATGTGCCCCAAAAAAGTCTAACTACATTCTCGTACCATTGCTCGCGTTCTAAAGTGTCAGCAGGTATTTTTCGTGACATTACACATGTAATTTGTGAGCATGCCTTTGACGATCAAACAGAGGAAGCTCTGCAGTTCACTCGTGACTTTATGCTGTAGATCTGGCTCTTACATACAAAGGACGGTGCATGTGCCCAAAACATTAACATTTATATGTTACTTACATAAAAGCCAGAGCTAATGTTATTTACCTATTTAGCTTGAGTTATATACATACATGACGAGGGTTCTACATTGGATGAAGAACGTACTTTTGCCATCGCTGTACTTTGTATACATACTGTACTGTTGTACAGGGGAAGCTCTGCACTCGAGACTTTACGCTGTAGGAAGTAAGTAAATAAATAATGGTAAATCGAATGTTATTTACCTTGAGTTATTTACTTACATGACGACGGTTCTACATTGGATCTGGCTTTTATGTAAGTAACATATAAATGTTAATGTTTTTGGCACATGCACCATCCTTTGTATGTAAGAGCCAGATCTACAGCGTAAAATCATGAGTGCAGAGCTTCCCATGTACATATACATAGTGCAGAGATAACAAAAGTGCATTCTTGATCCGATGTAGAATCGTCGGCATGAGTTATGGGGTAGGGGTTGGAGGGGGAGTTGGGAACGTGAACGCGGCTGACAGAATAACAGAATAGAAAAAAAACAAAGCTAACCTTTACAAGTATCATAAATTACACCAGCTGTTACAGACTGGAATCAAATGTATGTTTTTATTCTAAAATAGTAAGAACACGAGCAGCTCAATTCTCAAAACGGACTCGCCCAGGATCGAACCTGCAAAGCTTTGATTACAAGTCAGCAGCTAATACCATTGTGCCACCGAATCTCTCCTTCCATTTTTGTGTCAATGTTGCAGGTAAACGCGGGCTGTTTTTTTGCAGTTATATTTTTGAATAAAAGCTCATTTATTCTGTTATATTTGTACCTGTTGTGAAAGTGTTTCTTTGATATTTGGAATTCAGGCTTCACACATTATCTACTTCATGTCTACATTTCGTCAATTATTACTAAAACATGAAAAATGTTTCTGTTTTAACGATGTGTTTACATAGATCTTTGTAGACACGGAACACACATGAAATGCATGTGTTCCAAATAACAATATAGTATTTATAAAAGGAGTCATTTTGCTTGACTTCTCACTCTATACAACTCCAAGCTACTGACACACAGGTAAACAGATTTGAGCTGAGAAAACTGTACGCTGGTGGCGGATGTGGTAGCAGACTAATTGCTGTTTGCTGCTTATCAACACATTTACAGGACAAAAGATGCTGATGGAGAAAGTGTGAAGCGATTTAAGGTGGGACGGATCTACGAGTTTTTTCGTAGACTCTGGTAATTCTAGTGTTAATTAACTATATTTGTGCTTAAAAACTTAAAATATATATTTACATACAGTTCGTACAGTCTGAAACTGATTAATTGTATTTACATACAATCCTATGGGAGAAATTGCTTCAGTTCACGTCCAAATTGGTTTACGACCAGAGTTTTGGAACGAATTATGGTCGTGAACCAAGGTTCCACTGTATTCTTTTCGGTTATGACGCACGACTGCGTCCACCATTGCAAACTGTTTTACACGCCATGGTCTTAGAGTTGGTGGGCGGGTCTCCGCAAGTTTCTCTTGCGAGCAGGCACATGACCAGGCGATGTGTATGCTTCGAGAATGAGGGTGGATGCGGCAGGACTATCTAAGAAGAGGCATGTTTGTCATGGATGTGAATCGCTGTATGTGGTGTGTAAAACAGTTTGTTTGTCGCGGATGTGAATCACTGTATGTAGCGTGTAAAACAGTTTCCGAGGGGTATCCCATGGTCTTATAGTTGGTGGGCAGGTCTCTGTCAGTTGCTCTTGCGACCGGGCACATGACCAGGCAGTGTGTATGCTTCGAGTGTGAGGGTGGACGTGACAGGACCATCTAAGAAAAATCATGTCGCAGATGTGAATCGCTGTATGCAGCGTGTAAAACAGTTTGTTTGTCGCAGATGTGAATCGCTGTATGCGGCGTGTAGAACAGTTTGCGAGGGGTATCCCATAGTCTTACAGTTGGTGGGCGGGTCTCTGTTAGTTGCTCTTGTGAGTGGGCACATGACCAGGCAGTGTGTAAGCTTCGAGAGCGAGGGTGGATGCGACAGCACCATCTAAGAAGAATCATATTTGTCGCGGATGTGAATCGTATGCAGCGTGTAAAACAATTTGTTTGTTGCGGATGTGAATCGCTGTATGCAGTGTGTAAAACAGTTTGCGAGGGGTATTCCATGGTCATAGCAGTGTCTGTACTTCGATGTGAATCGCTGTATGCAGCGTGTAAAACGTTGTATTGTATGTTGCCCTCTCCAGAGTTGCATCTTTTCATTCACCTACAGTCATATCCTCAAAACCAACCCCATTTGGACAACTGTGTCTTTCAGGAAGTGTTCACCCATCAATACATAATTATGTGGCGTATGCTACGCTGCGGGTTGGCTAGTCTAAGATATTAAGCTACATTGAACACTGTAAAAAAGAAAACAACTTACTTTGTCAGTAACGTGCAACACACAGTTACAAAAGGTAGCAGCAAAATATAACTCAAAAAAATGTAAACAAGCAGGCAGAGTCTGTGAGCATGCTACAATTCAAGAACAAAACACCATGCATGCGTAATAGTTTTGTGGGGCATGTCTTGCCCAGGTTAAGCATAAAGCAGGGAATTTTGTACACTGTAAATTTGTAATCCACAAAGGTCCCTGCTGAATTTTTAAATAATTATGTTCTGATCCTGAGGCATTTCTGGGAATTCAATTAATTTGGCCACTGGACGGATATATGTATTCCTTTTAATGTCCAATTCTGCAGCTCTTATTCGACCACCATTACTTGGTAAGACCTTCATGACCTGTCCAAAGGGCCACTGAGCTCTAGGTAACTGTGGATCCATTATTAGTACTACCTGTTCAACCTTAAGATACAGGTTAGAATTTTGCCACTTCTGTCGGAGCTGAAGATTTAGCAAATAAGATTGAATGAACTGTCTCCAAAAATGATCAGCAATGACCTGGCTCTGTCTAAAATGACGACGTCACTGAATATGACTAGGACCATACACAGCTTAAGGAAGAGATGCATCCTGTCGCCCCATCAGCAGTAAGTTAGGTGTGATAGGGTCTGGGTCTGCTATGTCCGATGATGCACACCCTAGCAGCTTAGAGTTGAGAATACCTTCAACCTCAATCAGCACAGTCATCAGAACTTCCTCTGATACAACTTGATCCTTGAGAATGACTTGTAAGGAAGACTTGCAGATTTAATTTCCCTCTCCCACACTCCACTGAAATGTGGACCATGAGGTGGATTAAACCTTTAATTGATTTTTTGGTTAGATAATCAGGCTTTAAGATCTGGTTCCAATGCAGCAAAGGCCTTCTGTAGTTCCTGATCACCTCCTCAGAAATTGGTGCCCTGGTCACATAGGAATTCGTGAGGCTTCCCTCTTCTTGCCACAAAGTGTCTGACTGCAAGCAAAAAGGAATCTGTATCCATGCTGCATAGCAGGTCTAGATGTACACACCTTGTAGTAAGGCATTTGAATATTATACCCCACCTGGAGGACAGCAACTTCTGTTTTTATGCGTGCTTCTGCAGACATGGGTGAAGCAGCCATCCCATGTAGAGCTCAATATGTGGCCATAATAAGATCATCCCATGTTTTGCAGTTACTCCAGTCTAGTATGGGAGTGTTGCTAACCAATACATTACTTATGGAGCTCCTCTGATTCCTTGTCTTCATGGTGGGGCAAACAGGCCAATGAGCTGGAGACTGATGTAGAAATGCTGGACCATGATTCCATCTGCAAGGTTGAGATAAACTCAACAGGGTCTTGCCATAGTTAATGTTATCAGCAGGAATACTGTCTAAATCAGTATATCTCAGCGACTCTTGTCCCCACAAACACTTTATACTGGCATGATTCAGAACTGATCCAGTGCAGCACTGTGGTCGAATCTGACCACATGGTTGTCCGAGTGATTTTCAATGTGAGTTCTTGATTCAGCGTCCTTGCCAACTGAGCTCCAGATAGTGCTGCACTAAGCTCAAGAGGGGCATAGATATTTGTTTTTTTAGGTGCCACTTTGGATCTTGCCGTGACGAATGCCACATGAATCTGGTTGCTCTCCTCTATCCGAAGATAAGCCACAGAACCATATGCACTTTCAGAAGCATCACAAAAGACATGCAGCTCGATTGCAGAGGAGGAGCTCTCACATGCAAGAGTGTAACAGCAGGGGATAGTTATGTCCTGTAGGTTAGGAAGCTCCCCCATCCATTCCTGCTGGTCTGATAGGAGGTCTTCTGGTATAGGGTCATTCCAGTCTACAACCTTTCTCCACAACAGCTGCACCAGGCTCTATTAGTGAAAGGAATTATACTGTATACCCCAGTGGGTCATATTGAGTTGCCAGTATCCGATACACATTCCTCATTGTATGTTCAGTGATAGCAATAGGGCGGTGTTTGTATCCCAAAGTGTCAGAGGGGCAGTGCCATATAAGTCCCACTGTGGATTCTTGGGGGTCAGCTTTGTTTGCAGTAAGCCATAGTTCACTGCCTACTGATCAGGCCTCAGTGGGTAGGTGTGCTACAACATCAGGGACATTGCTGGCCCACTGTCTTATTTCAAAACATCCTCTTGCCAGTAAGCATTGTGTCACCCGGACGGGGCTCACGCCCGGCCGGGACGCCCAGGAAGACAGGAGGAGGGCTCATTCCTCCTCCAGACCATGAGGGGGTGTCCGCCCTGGTTGTATTGGGGGCCACGGGTACAGAGCTTGGAAGCTCTACCGTGTAGGGGCCCATGGCAACCGCCAGGGGGTGCACCGATGCCTTGGGGACCCTGGACCCCAGCGCTTCTGCCACACCCGGAAGTGCTGGGGGGAAGAAAAGAAGGAACACCCAGAGCGCTTCCGGGTACGTGGCCGGCACTTCCGCCACACTGGGGAGTGCGGGTGGAAGATTGCCAGGGAGCACCTGGTGTACTTGGTGGAGAAGATTGGAGGCAGACCAGAGACTGTGAGAAGGCATTGTGTTGTGGCCAAGGACTTGAGGGGTGATTGGTGCTGTGGCACTGGGTTTGTGCACTTGAACTACTGTAAATATGTACAATAAATGTGTGTGTGGTGAAATCAACATGTCTACCTGTCTGTGTCTGGGCTGTTCCCCACAATGGCATCCCAGATGGGACTCTCTGCCTGCTACAAGGCAGGGACCCCAAAAAAATAATTTTGTGGGCAATCAGGAGCAGCAGGTTAGCCCACACACGCGCCGCGGGAGCGGCAATAGCACAACCCGGTGAGAGCGATTCACCTCATGGCCCGCCACCGGCCTACTAAACGGCAATATTCCCCTGGTGGGGGGAAACGATCAAGGACGTTGCCGGAGTGCAGCGAGCTCCAGCAGGCACACTGTCGCTGAGGATGTTTGGAACGGCAGCACGGCGAGGTCAGCGCCACAGAGAGACGAGACCCGGGAGATGAGTGCCCTGCCCAATGGCGATCAGCCCCGCGGGGGCAAACTTACTTTTTGTGTTGCAGGCAGGGACTGCCTGGGTCTGCGTCAGTGGCAGCAGTATGCCGATCCTCAGGCTGTCGTTGGCGCCGAGGCGGCAGCATGCGGTGCTACAAGAAAGGAGTCGCTGCAGCTCAACAAGCCGCAGCAGCTGCTAGGCTCCCGGAAGGCACGTCGCCACACCAGGAGAAAGAGAAACAGAGCCAAAATGGCCGCGGACCGGAAGTCCCTCCCCGGGACAGGCTCGGGATTGGGCAGTGTATCTTGCGTGTCCGCCAATGATTGGATGGAGGCGGGCCCAAGGAATGTCCATCCTGGGCTGAGGAAGGATCCAACGGGGCCTGTGGGAAGGCCCCTCAGAGAGCAGCCGGCAGATATGCCTGACAAAAAGGTAAGGCAACCGCCGACTGACGATCTGTGCTTGCTAGCGGCTCTGCGTGAGTTGGAGGAATGCCTCCAGCCTGCGGAGTCGTTATTCCAGGTGGTGCGTGTTCTCCGTAGAGGACTGAAGGAGCTGGAGGTGAAAGCAGTTGCGTCCGTGATGACGCTGCGACAGTGGGCGGATCGGCGCGGCGCTGGAGTGTTCAGCTGGAGGGATGCGGCGTGGAAGGTAAGTAAGACCGACCCCGTAAAGAGAAGGGGAGATCCCACCGATGGGGCCCGTGACATTCGTGATCGGAACCATGTCTGTGGGTCACCAACAAGGGATGCGGTGGTACAGGCTGTTCGCGAGGTGAGGGGAGTAACAGCGAGAGGGCAGACCGGACAGGGGCTGATGAGTGCCCTGGGTTCTAGCGCCCAACACCCCGAGCCCACGGCAGTCTCCCGTTGTTCTGCATGGACGCAGACGGGAACGGGGCTGTGCGTTTGTCATGTGCAGACTCAAACTGTCGGGGCGTCCAAGAGTGATAGGAGGGATCGAGGGGTGAATGCCGGTTCCTCCGATAGGAAGGAACGTGCAGCTGGGTGCGCACGTCCAGAGAGTGACCGTCCTCTGCGGACGCAGAGGGAAGCGCCAAAGCCGGTGGGGGAGACAACAGTGCGAGTGGACCCGTCAGATACCATCAGCTGGGCAGGGAACCTGCGGAGGAGGTGCCGAACAGGCAAGTCGCGGGGTGCCGCTAAGGGGGGAGAACGCTACCAGTGTGCGGCACAGAGGGACGTCAGGTGGTGGCATCCAGGCAGTGCTTCTGCCCCTCTTTCTGTTTTGGTTACAGGAACGGACCCTGGATGCGCAGTAGGGCCTGCTTCGTGGAGGACCTGCCTTCCCAGGACGGACCGTGGCACTGGAGGACTCTTCGCTGGCGATGGGGCAGCCCCACGACCGGTGGAGGCTATGAAGGCGCGAGCAGCGCAGCACAAAAGGGCGCGAAGACCTCGGAAGGGGTGCCGAAAACACGAGTTCCAGGGTGCTGGATTGAACCCTGGACAAATAGTAGGACCCACTTCGGGGTTGAACCGCCCTAACGGGGTGTGTCGCTCAGACCGACGTGTCTTCGCTGGCGATGGGGCACTGTGGCACCCGGACAGGGCTCACGCCCGGCCGGGATGCCGAGGAAGACAGGAGGAGGGCTCATTCCTCCTCCAGACCGCGAGGGGGTGTCCGGCCTGGTTGTATTGGGGGCCACAGGTACAGAGCTTGGAAGCTCTACCCTGTAGGGGCCCGTGGCCACTGCCAGGGGGTGCCCCAATGCCTTGGGGAACCTGGACCCCAGCGCTTCTGCCACACCCGGAAGTGCTGGGGGGAAGAAAAGAGGGAACACCCGGAGTGCTTCCGGGTACGCAGCCGGCACTTCTGCCACACTGGGGAGTGCCGGTGGAAGATTGCCAGGGAGCACCTGGAGCACATCCGGGTGTGTATAAAAGAGGCCGCCTCTCTTTCCAAGTTCTGTCAAAGAAAACGTAGGAGAGGTTGATCTTCTGGAAGTAATCGAGCCTGGTGAAACATTGCCCTTATATTTCAACTTATTGCAACGTTGTGCTCTCGGAACCTGAGCAGTACTCCAAGTAGTGATGGACCTAATGTCGGTCCAGGCTAAAGATTGTCATTTAGATTAATTTGCTGGTAGCTGTAACAGCAGTTGAACACAACCTTGGCCTTGCCATTGTGCTGTACAATATGGTGAGGAACATACCATGATTCACGAGATCTCTCAGCTTCTTCCCTAGGTATCTTTACCACATGACAATCCTCTACAAGCTTGTGTATTTCTTTGTTATACACAGCTGCCAGTTCTGGAGTATTGAGAAGGTGGTGCTCTGTGGCTCTTAAAAGAGGCAAAACTGAAGAAGGTGGTGCATGAAGGAGGGTGGCATCCTTCTTCCAGGGGATTGGGGTTGCATAGCAACTCACATCATTGACTATGGTACAAGTTGTTTTTTTCTCCAGTGTCAATTGCATCTTTGTCCTGCTTTGAGCAGAAGATCTTCATTTCATTCCTGTGTGGCAATATATCAATAAACCTCTCCACAGCATGATGAAGTTCATGAGTAGGAGCGAGTAATATGGTATGAAGACAAGAATTTTCTTTTGAAGGACGTTGCCAAAAAGTTGTGGGCCCTTGGACTGTCCAGACTAATGGTGTCTGTATTGCTACAAGGCCCCCAGAGTGTCCCATTCGAACTGGAGTAGTAGAAGTAATCAGCTGAGGATAATCTGACCCTATGAGAAGCAGGGAATGAACTCTACTGAAGCCATGGACTGGAATGTCTCTTAAGTATATCTCTTAAGATCTAAAGAGAACATGCCGGAGAGCTGAGCCTAAATGGTTAAAATTACAGAAAACAACATAGTCCGTCTTGAGAGATGGTGTTATTGCTCTAGAATTATAAATTACAATGCTAGTAATCCATCCATCCATCCATCCATTTTCCAACCCGCTATATCCTAACACAGGGTCACGGGGGTCTGCTGGAGCCAATCCCAGCCAGCACATGGCGCAAGGCAGGAACAAATCCTGGGCCAAATTATTACATTAGAGTCTTATTCTCCACAATTGATCATCTGGTAAACCCAGGTCAGTCAATGGAATGCCTCCAAAATACTTCCAGTGAAACTTGTGAGGCTTTTGCTGTATTTTTTAATCAAAAAATTAATATTAGAAATAATATAGTACATCTCCCCAATACTGATCCTCTTAAACCCCAGTGCTCCATTATAAACAAATTAAATTCTTTCACCAGGATAGATTTACCTGATTTATATAAAATATTTTCTCAACTAAGACTCTCCACCTGCCTCCTTGACCCAATACCAAGAAGTTTTTTTCAGTTTTTGCTAATTGATAGTATTCTTGACATAGTAAACTCATCATTAGATATGGAGGTCTTCCCCAGACTGTGTTAAG
The DNA here is from genome assembly GCF_900747795.2 of Erpetoichthys calabaricus. Lineage (NCBI taxonomy): Eukaryota > Metazoa > Chordata > Cladistia > Polypteriformes > Polypteridae > Erpetoichthys > Erpetoichthys calabaricus. The sequence continues at coordinate 105,525,784 of NC_041402.2, read as the reverse complement.
ACTGCTGTAGTTAAACCCCTGCTGAAGAAAAATAATCTGGACTCCTCTGCTTTTTAAAATTGTAGACCTATTTCTAACCTGCCTTTCTTAAGTAAAATCCTAGAGAGGGCAGTCATTATGCAGCTAAATGACCACCTCAATAAACATGCTATTCTTAATAAGTTTCAGTCGGGTTTCAGAACAAATCACAGTACAGAAACTGTATTCATTAAAGTAGTAAATGACTTGCGAGTAAATACAGACAGAGGCCGTTTTTCTGTTCTCACCCTCTTAGATCTGAGTGCTGCATTTGATACGATTGATCACAATATTCTTAGAAATCGCCTTAGTCAATGGGTGGGCCTCTCTGGCAGTGTCTTAAATTGGTTTGAATCCTACCTGGCAGGTAGAAAATTCTTTGTTAATTGTAATTATACTTCAAAGACCCATGATATTCTATATGGTGTTCCACAAGGCTCTATCCTGGGTCCACTGCTCTTTTTGACTTACATGCTTCCATTAGGTCAGATTATCTCGGGACATAACGTAAACTACCACAGCTATGCTGACGACACACAGCTGTATTTATTAATAGCGCCTGATGACCCCAACACTCTTGATTCACTGACACACTGTCTTACTTGTGTTTCTGAATGGATGAGTAGTCATTTTCTCAAACTAAATAAGGAGAAAACAGAAATTTTAGTGATTGACAATAATGAATATAATGAGGGTATTAGAAACAAACTTGATCCATTAGGATTAAAAGTCAAGACAGAGGTAAAGAATTTACAGGTAACTATTGAGTCTGACCTGAATTTTAAATCACATATTAATCAGATTACTAGGACAGCATTTTTTTCACTTAAGAAATATAGCAAAAGTTAGACCTCTTATAAGATTGCAAGATGCTGAGAAATTAGTTCACGCTTTTGTTTTCAGTCGACTAGATTACTGTAACGCACTCCTCTCAGGACTACCCAAAAAATACATCAATCGATTACAACTAGTGCAGAATGCAGCTGCTAGAATCTTATCTAGGAAAAGAAAATCCGAGCACATTTCTTCAGTTTTGATGTCACTACATTGGTTACCTGTGTCATTTAGAATCGACTTTAAAATAGTGCTTATGGTTTACAAAGCTTTAAATGATCTCTCTCCATCTTATATTTTGTAATGTCTTACACTCCGAATTGTAACCTCAGATCTTCAAATGAGTGTCTGCTTAGAATTCCAAGAGCTACACTTTAAAGAAGTGGTGAGGCGGCCTTCTGTTCTTATGCACCTAAAATCTGGAATAACTTGCCAATAGGAATTCACCAGGCTAATACAGTGGAGCACTTTAAAACACTGCTGAAAACACATTATTTTAACATGGCTTTCTCATAGCTTCATTTTAATTGAATCCTGATGCTCTGTATATTCAATTAATTATCACTACTATTTATGGTGGCTCCGAAATCCGTACTAACCCCTACTTTCTCTTCTGTTTTTTCCTGTATTGGCGATCTGTGCCACTACCACCTAATCAAAGCACCGTTATGTCCAAACATTGATGGATTAAGGGCCAGAAGTCCACATGACCGTCATCATCAAGTTCTTCCATGAGAACCCTAAATACAATGAGGAGTGATTGAGGTCATTTATGTTAGGTAGAATGCCTAGAGGGGGCTGGGTGGTCTCGTGGCATTGGAACCCCTGCAGATTTTATTTTTTTCTCCAGCCATTTGGAGTTTTCTTTTTTTTTTGTTTTTTCTGTCATTCCTGGCCATCGGACCTTACTTTTATTCTATGCTAATTAGTGCTCCCTTATTTTAATTCTTATTTATTTTGTCTTTTTTTCTCTTTCTTCATCATGTAAAGCACTTTGAGCTACAATATTTGTATGAAAATGTGCTATATAAATACTCTAAATGTTGTTGTTGTTGTTAAGTGTTTATTCTTTCTTTTCAGTACTTCAGTGGGACAAGACTGCTCAGCCAGGTTCAGTTCATTGGTAGTAAAAGCCCTTTGAATACAATATTTTACTCTTGGGTGTGCTTGGGCACATATCTTGAAGGAGACAGCAGCACCTTTCAGTTAAATAATATCATGTCTTATTGTTCTCAGTGACAGGTTCTCCTCAGCTCCTTTCAATCCAAGATACTTGGAAGCTACTGACAGTATAATTGTCCTCTCAGATTCAACATCTAACACAGCATTTGTATCTTATATTCTTGATCCACTCCAAAGCCGTACAAGGACTACCTTTAGCATCACCCTGTCTGAGTGACTGACTTGATCGACATAAAAACAAGGTGAAGATGTACTTACTGTATGAATGCTCTGATTCTCTGTATCAGAAGCAATGTCATTAAGTACAGATAAATGTAGACCTCTGCATGTCAACAGGGTTTCTTAAGTGTACAACTATCCTGCTTGTGACCTCAGCCACACCTCCAACATCTATCTTGTTCCTTCACCCACTTCTCCTTTTCTGTATGGCTCAATTTGCTGAAGGTTTCACAGGCATTGAGGTAATGCTCACGGTTATTGCAATACGGGCTAAACAGTTTAAAATGGTCCTGTTTTTTAGCTCTTCTTGTTGCTTTAGTGTTGGTTGATGGAGCACCGGATATTGAAGCAGAACTGTGGCTGTCTTGGTCTTTGTATACTTGAAGAGCTTCTGTTCTCTTCGGTAGGGCTCTCCTTTGACTGCTTCTGTTGCGCATCTGGGTATCTGTATGGCCTGAGCTTTCTAGTTAAGCCACTCTGCAAGATCTGGTAGAGTGTATGTTCTGGCACATAATAATGTGTTTATTAAAGCACTGTTCTATAAATGAGTCTCTATAGTTTGCAGGCAGTTTAGCTAGCAATGTATCTACATGAGATCCACACTATAGTTCAGCTTTAGCAGGCTCATCTATAGTGTTAAGCATGCCAAAGTGTTGACAGCAGTAGCAAAGTCCTGAAAGCCTTGAGCAGCACCTGGCAATATGGCCGGAGAGTTCAGAATTTACTTCAATTCACGTTGAACTAACTGTCTTGGTTGACTGTATCTTTGCTCTAAAGCTTGCATTGCACTAGTGTATGGGAATGGGTGATGGGCATACCTTTTAACGATTGGATAAGCAGTGGGTAGCTCTAGGTGATCCAGCAATATTTGGTACTTTTAATCTTCAGTTAAATGGGGATGAGGGTCAAGGATAATGTCCAATCCTTTCTTAAGCATAAGAAAGTCACTCTCTTTGCCTGAAGAAAAGACTGCTAACTTTGGTTTGGGTATGCCATATGATGATGCAATTGCCATTTTACATTAATCCAGGCACACTAGGATCAGTCGGGGTGTAAATGTGCAGAGGAGGCTGCCTTTGGTAGTGCTGATGCGGAATTAAATTAGAAATTGAGGACTGTGGCAGCGGTTGAAACAATGGCTGCACTGGAGCTGGCGCAGGCTGCACAGGAGCTGACTGGAACTGTGGCTGCACTGGAGGTGACACTGGATGCACAGGAAATGGACGGAACTATGGATGCACAGGAGCTGGCTGTGTCCAATATGATATAGAGAATCCAGTTAACTGTCCATTAGGTTGTGAGCCTGACAGAGCCGCTATACAGGCGTAAGGTGCCAAGCACGGATAAATGGGGAGGGTTACGTCAGGAAGGGCATCCGGTGTAATCTTTTGCCAAATCAATATGTGGAGAACAATACAAATTTCCATACCGGATTGGTCGAGCCCTGAGTTAACAATGACCGCCACCAGTACTGTTAGCCAACAGGGTGCTGGCAGAAATTGGGCTACTGTTGGTCAAAGAAAGAGAAGAAGTCGGGGGCGACATGTCCAGACGCAATAGGAGAAGAGGAAGGTAAAGAGAGTGGAACTGAGGGTAAGAACTTTGAATGTTGGCAGTATGAGAGGTAAGGGGAGAGATTTAGCAGATATGATGGAGAGAAGGAAAGTTGATATATTGTGTGTGCAAGAGACTAAATGGAAGGGGAGTAAGGCCAGGTGGATCGTAAGATGGATTCAAATTGTTCTACTATGGTGTGGATGGGAGGAGAAACAGAGTAGGGGTTATTCTGAAGGAACAGTATGTCAAGAGTATTTTGGAGGTGAAAAGAGTGTCAGACATGTAATGATTATGAAGCTGGAAATTGGAGGTGTGATGATGAATTTTGTTAGAGTATATGCCCCGCAGGTTGGGTGTGCGATGTGATGAGAAAGAAGATTTTTGGAGTGAGTTGGATGAAGTGATGAACAGTGTACCCAAGGGACAGAAAGTGGTGATTGGAGTGGATTTCAATGGACATATTGGTGAAGGGAACAGAGGAAACGAGGAGGTGATAGGTAGGTATGGTGTCAAGTAGAGGAATGAAGAAGGTCAGAGGATAGTGGATTTTGACAAAAGAATGGACATAGCTGTGGTGAATACATATTTTAAGAAGAGGGAGGAACATAGGGTTACGTACAAGAGTGGAGGAAGATGCACACAGGTGGATTACATCCTATGCAGAAGAGTCAATCTGAAGGAGATTGAAGACTGCAAAGTGGTGGCAGGGGAAAGTGTAGTTAAGCAGCATAGGATGGTGGTCTGTAGGATGATGTTGGAGATCAAGAAGAGGAAGTGAGTGAGGACAGAGCCCAGGATCAAATGATGGAAGTTGAAAAAGGAAGAATACAAGGTTGAGTTTAGGGAGGAGGTGAGACAGGCACTGGGTGGCAATGAAGAGTTACCAGACAGTTGGGCAACTACAGCAGATGTAGTAAGGGTGACAGCAAGAAGGGTGCTTGGCGTGACATCTTAAAAGAGGAAGGAGGAAAAGAAAACCTGGAGGTGGAATGGAGAAGTACAGGAGAGTATACAGAGGAAGAGGATGGTGAAGAAGAAGTGGGATAGTCAGAGAGATGCAGAAAGTAAACAAGAGTACAAGGAGATATGGTGCAAGGAGAAGAGAAAGGTTGTGAAGGCTAAAGAAAAGACGTATGATGAGTTGTATGAGAGGTTGGACACTAAAGAGGGTGAAAAGGACCTGTACCGATTGGCTAGACAGAGGGACTGAGCTGGGAAAGATGTGCAGCAGGTTAGATTGATAAAGGATAAAAATGGAAACGTACTCACAAGCGAGAAGAGTGTGTTGAGCAGATGGAAAGAGTACTTTGAAAGGTTGTTGAATGAAGAGAACGAGAGATTGAGAAGGTTGGATGATGTAGAGATAATGATTAAGGAAATGCAAAGGATTAGCAAGGAGGAAGTAAGGACAACTATGAAGAAGATGTAAAATGGAAAGGCCATTGGTCCAGATGACATACCTGTGGAAGCATGGAGGTGTTTAGAAGAGACGGCAGTGGAGTTTTTAACCAGATTGTTTAATGGAATCTTGGAAAGTGAGAGGATGCCTGAGGAGTGGAGAAGAAGTGTACTGGTGCCGATATTTAAGAATAAGGGGGATGTGCAGGACTGTAGTAACTACAGGGAGATAAAATTGATGAGTCACAGCATGAAGTTATTGGAAACAGTAGTGGAAGCTAGGTTAAGAAGTAAGGTGATGATTAATGAGCAGCAGTATGGTTTCATGCCAAGAAAGAGCACCACAGATGTGATATTTGCTCTGAGGATGTTGATGGAGAAGTACAGAGAAGGCCAGAAAGAGTTGTTTTGTGTTTTTGTGGATCTGGAGAAAGCATATGACAGGATGCCTCGAGAGGAGGTGTGGTATTGTATGAGGAAGTCGGGAGCGGCAGAGAAGTATGTATAGAGTTGTACAGGATATATACGAGGGAAGTGTGACAGTGGTGAGGTCTGCAGTAGGAGTGACGGATGCATTCAAGGTGGAGGTGGGATTACATCAGGGATCGGCTCTTAGCCCTTTCTTATTTGCAATTGTGATGGACAGGTTGACAGACGAGATTAGACAGGAGTCCCTGTGGACTATGATGTTTGCTGATGACATTGTGATCTGTAGCGATAGTAGAGAGCAGGTTGAGGAGACCCTGGATGGAGAGGTGGAGATATGCTCTGGACAGGAGAGGAATGAAGGTCAATAGGAACAAAACAGAATGCACTCTTCACGTTATTTATGCACAATTGCTCTGCCATCCATGGCACAAATATGGTTGTGAAGTTTGCGGATGATACTACCGTGGTGAGACTCATATCAGACAATGATGAGACTCACTACAGAGAGGAGATACAACACCTAGCACTATGGTGCTCAGCCAACAACCTCATCTTAAACACCAGCAAGACCAAAGAGATCATTGTGGACTATAGGAGGTCCAGAAGAACAGAACATGCTCCTATATTCATACATGAGGATGCTGTAATGTGTGTGGACAATATCAAGTTCTTGGGTATCCACATCACATTGGATCTGACCTGGTCTTTGAACACATCTCACCTGGTAAAGAAGGCCCAACAAAGACTCTTCTTCCTCAGGAAGATGAGACGTGCTGGATTCTCCTCTTGGCTGCTCACAAACTTCTACAGATCCGCTATAGAAAGCATTCTCTGTCACAGTATGACAGTGTGGTATGGCAGCTGCACAGCACAGCACAGGAAGGACTTGGCACAGGTGATGAGAACAGCACAGGGGATCGTGGGAAGTCCTCTACTAGACCTGGACTCTGTATATGCTGGAAGGGTGCAGAAGATGGCCAAATGTATAGCTGCGGATCTCACCCATCCGGGAAATGGACTGTTTGTACCACTGTCTTCAGGAGAGCGGTACAGAAACATAAAAACACGTAACAGCAGACTGAAAGACAGCATTTTCCCCAGAGCTGTGAAGTCCATCTGCATCTGCTGATACACACACATACATCTACCCCTAACCTGCCCCCCTGTAGACATGCACACGCACTTTCCCTTGTAATCAAACACACACACTCGTATTCCTCCCCTGCAAGTGCAGTGCAGTGGGCACGGTACTGTTTGCCTCACCTTGTGCCTTTTCAGGGTGGTTTTATGTCCGATCAGCAAAACTAAATATGTCACACACATTCATTAAAGACATTAGTCAGACTGTGGAAAGTCAGGGTGTATAATAAATGTGTCTGCAGACATTATATTGGTGACATACAGAGAGACAGCAACAGGCATGTGCCAATTGCATGCATCAAACCAGAGTATGAGGGATAGCGCAGTCCGAGGTGAGGCTCGGCTTGTCGCTGCCACACCTTGTGTTTCTCCCCTGTATTTCAACAGAAAATGAGCAAAATCAGTCATTTTGACTATAAATATGATCAAAATTATTGGAATCATACAGAAAACAAATTTATAGCACAGACCAGTGGACAAATTTATTTTATGTTATCATTATTAGTTTTTTTACTTTTCAATATCTCACCTGCCTTCCCTGATCGCATGTCCCTGCCCATGCTGTCAATGGAAAAGAGACTGGTGGCTAAAATGACTCAATTTAAACAGAAAGTAATTGAGGAGTAGTTGCCTCACATTTTTATGCAATCGTTTTGTTCACCCCACTGAATTAAAGATGAAAGTCTGCACTTCAACGGCATCTGAGTTGTTTCATTTAAAATTCATTGTGGTAATGTACAGAACCAAAATTAGAAAAAAGTTGTTTCTGTCCAAATATTTATGGACCTAACTGTACTACATAAGCTGGTTAGAAATTTCACTTTTCATCTATGCATTTTACATAATTGAATTAAATTAATTATTTTGTTCCACGATTTTATTTTTAGTCATATATGACCAACAAAATTTTAATTCAAGATTTTTTTTTACTTTCATTGCATTTTTGAATATAATTGTGTCACTTAAAATTTTCTTTTTAATTTTTTTCTTTTCTTATGAGCTATGAAGGTGCTGCTTCAATTCCCCCCCCCCCCCCCCCCCCCCAAAGAAAATGGTGCTCCTGACCAAATTTTAATCACCAGCCGCCACTGCATTACATTAAATAAGATGTCATTGGTAAGGATTGTTTTCTAATTAAGCAACTGAGTTGGAACAAAAAAACTGCAGCTACTGAGGCCCTCAGAGACAGACATGCTTATCTCTCCGGTAGATGATCTTTGCAGTATATAATCTTAGGCAGTCTTAAAGTGTGTCATTTTTTCCCCTTGTACATTACTGTGAACATCTTTGTGCTACTTAGGGTTAGAGTCTTATAGATTTAGAACTGTTAATTTATAAGTGAAGATTTTAACATTATGGAACACCCCTTTTTTTAGTTCATTTCTTTTTTCAGTAGACTATATCACTATATCGTTAAGGTTTTACCACTTTGTAACTAACATTAGATTAAAATAGTTTAACTTAGAAAGCAGCAACTATTGATATACTGAAAAATCAAGTCACTTTCAAAAAAAAGGTGTCAACAAATGACAGAATTTAAATGTTCAGTTTTAATGTTTAGTTTAGGTTACATTATTTTTTACTATTTTGTAATGAGCATGTCAGATTAATTTAAATGAGTATTCAGCAACATTAGATAAGCTTAAACAAATCCACAGAATCCCTCCATTCATAACGCTCCACGTTTCATCTTTAGCCTGGTATGGGGCACCATAAGAGAGGATGCTTTGTTGCCTCAGTTACCAATTATGTGGACCTTCCACCATTGGTGGACCTGAAACCAGCTTGCTTAACCCTAGTGTCTCTGTATGAGCAAGGTTTACTCTCAATAGGACTCATTGAATACCTCCATGGTTGGGTGATTAATTCTAAATTGCTTAGTGAAATGCAAAAAGGAAACAGGAGAATAAAGAGCACAAGTGCAACAAAAAAGAATATGCAAAATTACAGAACCCATATCAATCAAATAGCACACTAAATAAGTCAACACCTAGTGAGTGGGTCCAAAGCTAAAATTATAAGTTATGGCACTATCCAGGCCATATAACATTCACGCTAAATAAATAATCAGCCAAAAAATTAAAAAGTACTAAAATTATTTCTTTGGTGACCAGTACAAAGATCAACAAAAAAAAAAACCAAATGTACAGTAATCAGTGCTCTGACTCTAAGAAGGAACATAAAATTCACATAAAAAATTTAAAGTCACCAGTTTAAATTGGCATATTTAAAATGCCATTACCTCAAGCTACTTAATGGGGTTCCATCGTTAACAGTTTGCTCAAGGTTTACATTATCCCAAACCTCAAGCTGCCACGGTTTACTTTAAAGAAAATCAAGGGATTATATATCTACCATGATTAAAAAAAATATAGATAAAAGAATTAAAGCACCAACTACCAACTCTAACAATAGAGTTGTTTGACTTGTCCCTTTTACCTGAAAGGCCTAACTTTCCCTAAAAAGAGTTTTTAAAGTTAAAAAGATGACACAGACTGGTGCGGCTGGCTGGCTGCTTGTCTCATTAGTTTATCCATCCATTATCCAACCCGCTGAATCTGAACACAGGGTCACGGGGGTCTGTTGGAGTCAATCCCAACCAACACAGGGAACAAGGTAGGAACCAATCCCTGGCAGGGTGCCAGCCCACCACAGGACACACACAACCACACCCACACACACTAGGGACAATTTAGAATTGCCAGTCCACCTAACCTGCATGTCTTTGGACTGTGGGAGGAAACTGGAGCACGTGGAAGAAACCCACACAGACATAGGGAGAACATGCAAACTTCACACAGGAAGGACCCGGGAAATGAACCCGGGTCTCCTTACTGCGAGGCAGCAGCACTACCACTGCACCACCGTGCCGCCCCTCATTAATTTATGTTAGATTTGATTTGTATGTATTGTATATCCCAACAGCTACTGTCCTATATTGTGTTTCCTTGCTTAAAATCTTTTCTGGCAAGTTATCTTCTCAATTTTCTCCTTCTGATGGTACTTTATTTGAACTTCCACCGTTGTTTTTTTCATCTCCTGACTTCTTTACCTGGGTGCTGGTGTTCACCTGTATGAGTGAGCTGAGTGGAACCTTGGAGACGCAAAGGTTCCCGATGTTGACATGGATGGCAAGTCGGCATTGCTGTTAAACAACAATGGCTCAATTTTTCCTCACCGGACTTGGATCCTCAATGCTTGAGAGTCATCTTTAGCAGCTTTTCTATGTCTATCAAGACTACTCTCCTGAATGTGAGGTCAGTGACTAATAAAACTCTTATCCTGCAAGACAATTTTACCTCAGATAAACTGGACATCTTTTGCTATCACCGAGACATGGATTGTTTATGGTGACTATTCTTGTTTTACCAACTTGGTACTACCAGGTTATTCATTTTTTAACTCTCCTCTCTGTTTCTTCAGGGAGATGGGCTTGTCACTTTTTAAAAGTTTGTTTCTGTGTCGGAGCCTTACTAGGAGTCTATTTAGTAGCTTCAAACCACATCTTTTCGAAGTGTGTACCTCTTCATCTATGTTGTGTGCTCTGCTTTAAAGACCTGCTGTAATTAATGATGTTTATTTCAAATTTTTCTGATCTCTTGGCTGACATTACACTCTCCTTTGATAAAGTACTTATTGTTGGCGATTTTAACACACATTTGTTGTCAATCTAAACTTTTGGTTAATGACTTCTTATCATTATTGGACTCATTTGATTTTATTAAGCATATTCATGCTCCAACTCATTCTCTTGGTCACTCCTTTGATCTCGTTCTCATGTGGTATTTCAGTTAATGATATCGATATGCGATGTTTTTTTTTACTTATCATTTTTCTCAGATGATGAATTTGAATAGTACTGCTGTTGGTGCTACTGCAAGCTGTGATCCATGCTATTCTTGCTTTTTAGAATCTTCTATTATTATCTGATTTTAAAACCTTGCTTTCCAGTTTTGATCTACAAGGCCAGTGCGATAGTATTGACGATTCTGTCTTAGCCTTAAATTCATCATGTAAAACGGTTTTAGACTCAATTGCACCCCATAAAATACAAGTACACTGCAAAAAAGGGAAGACCTGCTCAATGGCTTAATGACACCACATGGCAACTAAGCTGTGTCTGTGAAGAGTGGTGGAGGAAAGACAGCTGACTATATCTAAGCAGATCTTTAGGATTTCTTTGTTTAATTTCCAGGAGGCAATTAAGAAATATAAACATGATTACTTAATTGAATTGGTATCTTCTCATTCTAAGCAAACTAAGGTCTTACTTAATGCAATTAATGTGGCTCTGTACCCCATTCAGAAATTGAATTAAATAGTGTTGTTCATTCTTGTGAGTGGCTTCTTTCATTCTATGTCAGCAAAATTGATACTATCAGCTCTGACATTGTTTCCAACTGGTTATGTACTTCCTGTTGTTAAGCATGGCATTGTTTTGACTCCTTTGATGTTGTTTCACTTTTACAGCTAAAAAGTACATATTTTTATCCTCTCGATGTTGTTCCACCATGCCTCTTACTGGAAGTTTTTGATGTCCTGGGTCCAGTATTGTTGGTTATTATAAATGGTTCTATTAGTGAGGGGTATTTTGCTTTGCACATTTGCTTCGCTCTTTTGCGTGATGTCAATGGCATTCTAGACATTATTTACTCTGCGTTACTCACACATATACAGGGTTTCATCGTCAAGTCAACGTGTTTAACAGTCTTCCTAGCAAAGAGTGTCTACCTATAATGTAACAGTGAGTTTTCTCAACATTTACAGCTGATTATCACCCTCTGCCCCTCAATCCCTGCTGTTGAAAAAAGTTGACATCTGCCCTAAAAGAGTTAAAGAATCTGAGTGAATTCATCCATCATTTTGACAGCCAGCCAAATGGAATATCTAACAATCAAGTGATGAGAAACCCAGGTAGAATTTTATAATAAATATACTTCATCTGAAAGCGACGTCAGAAGAGCGACGTCAGAAGAGAAAACAAAGACAAGTGTGAGCAGTTTCATTCAGTCGTCAGTTGACAGCATTTCATGAACGTCGATTGCTAAATCAATGCCGCCCTGGGACATTCATCCTTGACATCTGTAATTTCTTTCAGTAAGCTTTCTTTAAGACTACATATCCAGACTTTACTATCAATTGTAGTAGTAGAGGTCTTTGTCCACCTCTTGAACCCTCAGGTACCACTCCAGACACTGGATAAAAGTCCAAGACTTCTTTATTAAATAACAATAACGTGCACAAAGCACTCTACACACCACACTACTCATATAAATCACAATACTACTCTCAATACTCTTTCCTCCTCGCCCAGACACTTCGCCACCCTACCTCCCAGCTCAACTCAGTGTCTGGGCTTTCCCACAGTCCTTTTATACACCCTGACCTGGAGGTGGTCCTGTCCAATCAGTCCACAGTTCCTTATTCCTTCCTGGTCAGGGTAAACAGTCCTTTTCTTCAACCCGGGAGCACATTGTTCCTTCCTGTCACGTGACCGTGACGTACTCCCGGGTTATAGGGCACATAAGAGCCCATGAGCCCCCCCTACAGCGACTCTCGGTGGCCCCCAAGGTATCCAGCAGGGCTGTGTATAAACATTACATAGTCCATGAGGCCCTGCTGGGGGTGAGGGCCGGAATATGATGCCGGCCATCCATCACACAATCCTATTTCCTATTATTCCTTGTTCTATTTGGTATTATTATTATTCATGTAATAAATACCATATCACTTTTGAAGGTTCTATACTTTGTATTAATATCTGAAGTGACTGAAGTAATAAAGTAGATATTTTTTTACAAGCACCTGGAGCACCCAGAAGTTTGCCATACGCTCTGTGCTGCGAGGGTTAAGACATCTTTGGTTGATAAATGGCCTATAACTAAAGATATTGAACCTTTGTATGTTTAAACATATTCCTAGAGATGAAAGTAATATTTAGGTCTGAGATATATTTAAAACATTGTATGTTGTTCGTGTCGATAATAAGTAAGTCTCTTGAAGTTCTAAGAGAGTGACAAATTGTGTTATTCCTATGGCACTTGTGTGGTTTAAACTGCTAGAAGTTAACCAGCTCTGTGTGTGTCATTCATAGGGCACTGTTGTGGTTAGGGTCTGAGTGTATGTGTATATCTATGTGTGTGTGTTATTCTTAAGGTACAGGAGTAGACCAACCCAATAACGAACCTGGCAAGTGCATGTAAGGGGTAGAAAGAGGGAAAAACACAGCAAGAAAGTTTGATTCTGTTTCTTTTAGCCTCTTTACATTGCCTGTCTGTTAGTTTCAGAACTGACTTTTAAATTTTGCTTTTGGGTTTAAAATCAATACATGGGTACACTCCTGTGTATTTATCTGAATTCTGTGTTTTACATCAGCCATCCAGAGAGCTTAGATCTATCCATCAGTTGTCACTTGTTGTCCCTCGTACTAAGTGTAAAACTAAGGGGGACAAGGCTTTTGAATCTGCTGTACCTCATGTGTGGAATTCTTTACCTAATTACATTAAGGAGTCACCTTCAAAAACTAGATTGAAGGCACATTTCTATTCTGTCACTTTTCTTGACCTTCAGTGACACTGATGGTTCCCTCCTCTTAGTCACTTGTTTGTTTCATTTTACTTCTAGATGTATTGTGTTTTATTTCTTTTTATTATATTTGTTTTTTTGTATTTTTAATTTGTATGTTTTAATGTAAAGCACTTTGGCTACAGTATTACTGATGTTGTTTTAAATGTGCTCTATAAATAAATTGACATCGATGTTAAAGCCCTATCACCTGGCCTTAAATTGTAGCAACCAACCTGAACTAAATATTCTTAGGTCCTAGTGTTCCTATGTTATAATGAGGAAACATGCTTAACTTGTTTCATCAGGTTTCATACTGTTTAAAGTTGAATAGTTGTTCAACAATAAGGACTTCTAAGTTATAACAAATACAGTGGTACCTTGAGATACGAGTTTAATTCATTCCATGACTGAGCTCGTAATTCAAAATGCTCGTATCTCAAATCAATTTTCCCCATTGAAATTAATTGAAATGAGATTAATTTGTGCCAGCCCCCATAAAACCACCCCAATTTTTTGTTAAATGTTTTCAACATAAAAAAAATGTATTTATAATGAACAAATATTGTATACAAACAAAATAAAACCTAATACATATAAGAGAATCTAAAGAAATAAACAGATGTTGGAGGAGCCGATTAGCGTATTGTATTATTTTTTTCTTTCACTTCACTTTTCTTTAACTTAATTTTCTTCTTCACTAGTGTTTTTTCTTTTTTGCCACGCTTTCGTCACTTTCATTTGCAGGACGTTTCAATAGAAACCTGTCCAAGGAGCTTTGTTTCTTTCTCCTCTTTAGAATGTTTTTGAAATGAGTTAGGCAAGTGTCATTAAATAGCGCTGCTGCATGACCAGTTGCAACTTTTTTAGGGTGTTTCTTTTCAATAAAGTCCAAAACTTTATCCCACATTGCCAACACTTCCTTTATCTCACTTGAAGAGATAGCCTCCTCCACCTCTGGCTCCTCTGTGATACAAATCTCCTGCAGAACCTCCATATGTTGCTGCATCCATAGTTCTGTCAACTCCTCCATCGTCAGTTCCTTGGAATGTGCAGCGACAAGCTCTTTGATGGCTTGTATCTTGAATTTTGCTTCGTAATTCAAGGCAAAAAATCAACCTAGTGACGGCTCGTATCTCAAAAAACTTGTATGTTGGGGCACTCGTATCTCAAGGTATCACTGTATATGTCTTCATTTTCTCATCAGATGTTAAGATTTTTGCTGTGCTAAAAGAAACACAAACAAAAAAAAAATCTGTGTTTAAAGTTTTTTTTTTACTTTTATTGAAGATATTTAGAAACACAGAAAATAATTTTAAAAATTACTAAGAAGTTGAAATAGCAAAAAAAATATATATATTTTTGAGACAAACATTGTATGTTAATTACCCCAATGCCGTTCCCCAGCCCTTTACTTCGAAAGTCAAAATATGGTCACCCCTACTTTCACAAAAGTGTTTGCAATTTGCTACATGTGCTGTAGTTATTATTAAAAATGCATTACCCCATAACCCCGTATAAGGATCCTGTAGTTTCACTGTGTTAATAGACTGGTACTTTGTTCAGGGAAGCTTATCACATTGTGCCCAATTCTGCTCCTCTTTTGTTTGTGTCTAATTTATTGATACTATTGTAGCAATTACACATACTTTCAAGAATATCTCTTCAAGTGCTTTTTGTTCATACATAACAAGATTCCATAGGGCACAAAGCCTATCCGTACAGTATCAAGAAGAAACCAAGCTCCATTCAATTCCTGAGCACATTTAACCCTGCACTCTAGTGCCCATATTCAATCATAAAGCACAACTTGAAACCACAATGAAGGTCACAAGTGGAAATTCAGCCCTTTAGAACAAGTATTCCAAATAACACTATATACTGTAGAAGGCTGAAGCCAATAACACTAGATAAATACAAACCGTATGCATGTATTTGAGGAAGTGGAAGGAAATCCCATTTAGGCACATTGGGAACATGTAAACTAAGGAATAACAATTCAGACAATATTCAGTAAATATGCAGGGCTTGTGCACCTTTGTGATGCTCAGAGTTAGTTCACCTTGAACTTTGAGCTTCATGCTGGGTCTCCCTAGCCAAACAGGTTTAGGGTGAAAGGTCAGACATTGAATGGTTTGTAATAGCCCTCATGAATGTATAAGATAAAAAACATTGTACTCCACCCAGAACAGAGTTACCATGACCCACTTTTGGGGCCAGGCCTGGAGGTGGTTTTTGCAAATGAGTACTTGGTGGTTGGACAACCCACATAACGCGACCAAGTTCAGCCAAGTATGACGATATGGAACCATCTTCTGGACTCACCACATAGAAGATGAAGGGTTCAATGCCAGTTTAGTGGTGGGCTATACTGGGAATAGAAGAAATATACCTTGTTAATGGACACTGGCTTTGGGAGCCCTATGCTAAAAAATGTTTTATAACAATAAATAAACTATTTCATGCTGAGGGCTGTGTCGCTGAAATAAATAAATAAATAAGCAACAAAAACATTTCATGACACATTTGTTTTTATGCACACGAGTAGTAGTACATACAGAAAGCAACTGTCAAAGGAGGTGTTAGATTGATTGATGACTTTAAGCCCCACCCCCAACTTCGATTTATGACCTTTAAGCCCCGCCCCTTTTTGATGGATGACTTTAAGCCCCGCCCCTAAATATGATTTATGAAAATATGCAAAATATGAAAAAAAATAAAATAAATAAAAATAAAAAATAAAAAAAATAAAAAAAATATGAAAATATAATTTATGTAAATATAAAAATATGAAAATTTATGAAACTATAAAAATAGGGATTACGTTAATATGATTTATAAGCTATTGACTCATCGCTCTAAGTTATAAACTAATAGTAAGAAAATAAATATACAATTTTTTAAAATCGATATAAGATATTGACTCCCCGCTCTAAGTTCACGACACGCGTCTTTCCTGCTTAGCCATAACTAAAACGATATAAGATATACAATTATCTAGCCGAACCTTTCTAAAAACCACTCCCCGCTCTAAGTTATAAGCTCAAGACACGCCGCTTCATTTTATAAACACTAAATTCAAAACTAATATTAAGAAATAAACACTTATCTTTCCAGCACTTTCTAAAACGTGGCTTCATATTAAGAAATATACACGGATATTGCTTGCATGCCCACGCACGGACGTGACTTTCTAAAAATGAAATATATACTTTGCCTAATCGTAAGACTCTTTCTAAAAACCACGGGACCTTTAGTGTAAAATTTTCAGCAGTTGAAACAGTCGAGACCCAGGAAGCCCCCACCACCAAGCAGCCCCTGCTAGCAAATGGTAGGGAAAAGATGATGCTGTAGTGTTAAAAGGAAGCATCCCGCCATGCGGCACTTTGCTGGGACATAGTGTCACCAATTTTAAAAGGAAGCCCCCTGCCAAGCATCAGACGGCGGTCAATTTTAAACCGTGGGAAAAGATACTGTAGTGTTAAAAGGAAGCACCCCGCCATGCGGCACTTTGCTGGGACATTTGTCTTTAACATAGTTTCACCAATTTTAAAAGGAAGCCCTTGCTAGCAAATGGTGGGAAAAAGATACTGTAGTGTTAAAAGGAAGCATCCCGCCATGCGGCACTTTGCTGGGACATGTGTCTTTAGCATAGTGTCACCAATTTTAAAAGGAAGCCCCCTGCCAAGCATCAGACGGCGGTCAATTTTAATCCGTGGGAAAAGACCCCCGCCAAACAGCAAATGGCGGTCAATTTTAATCCGTGGGGGAAAAGACCCCGCCAAACAGCAAATGGTCTTTAATGCTAAATTCTTTTATGTTTAATGAAATCGAAAAATCATACGATTATTAAAGAAGCCCCCGCTATTCAGAGGGTTGAAAGCTCATTAAACACTAAGCTTCTTTCCCTGTGTTCCATTTTAAATGTCAAACGTTTTCACATTTCTAGGGTCTAAGAACAAAGTTATTAAATGAAATATTTTCCACTAATGTCTCTCTCTCTTATATTCACAATGATCTTTAATAAATTTATTTATATTTCGAGTACTGGATTTTAAGCCTCGTTTCACATTTACAGTCTATCAACTTTAAAATACATGTGGCGTTTAGCACAATGATCTCTTGGTAAAACATAAAAGGTTAATCTTTTTCCTATTTGCTTATAGCGGTGAGACTTTGAATGAAGCTTATTCCCGCTACCAGGGTCTCCCCAGCCCCTTAGAGGCGGAACATCAACAACTCTGAACCTATGAGCTCTCTCCCAAACGCCCAAAGTGTTTCGCTCCGCCCTTCCAAGGCGGTACAGAGCCCGATCCCTGCATAAAGTCTCCCGCTTTGCGTCTATTAACACAATAACTGTTCCAGCAAGCCAAGTTTCTCTGCGAGCTTTTTTTAAAAGGTAGGCGTATTCGCTTTTTTATTCAGCAATGGCTGGCATGGCAAAAAATACTTTTGTGATTGATGGTAAGTGTAGATTATCGAAATATATCCTGTTAACGACCGTCTCTTCAAACTGTTGAAATGATATTCTTTTATAAATCCGCTTTCAAATCAGATAGTTCCAGCGACGAACAGCAATCACCAAGCTGCCTCTCACCCGGAGGTAGTTTTTTCTGCTTTTTAAATGAAAAAAACTGTACCTAGTCGTAACGCACAGAGTTTATAAA
Source organism: Erpetoichthys calabaricus (assembly GCF_900747795.2). NCBI lineage: Eukaryota > Metazoa > Chordata > Cladistia > Polypteriformes > Polypteridae > Erpetoichthys > Erpetoichthys calabaricus. Next base: position 105,507,776 of record NC_041402.2, on the reverse strand, counting down.
TGTGGTATTTTTTTCTTATTTCAGAAGGCTGTAGTTTCTGGCCGGTTGGCTGTTCAAAAAGTGAGTCAGATCTTCTTTCGGCCGTACTTTTAAATCGAAATGTAGCTTATAAGACCGCCGATTTAATAGTTTTAATGTCTTTAAGTATTTACAAACTTATTACTTTTTAATGGTAGTCATATAGACTACCCTTTTAATGTTTTTTAGTAGTTATACAGACTACCCTTTTATAAATCGAAATGCTGCTTGTAAGACCGCACCGATTTAATGTCTTTAAGTATGCACGTTTCATGCTAATTATTTTTAATGAAAATGCACAAACTTATAAGAACGTTCTGGCTGATTACTTTTTAATGTAATTGTCTTTAAGTACGTACAAACCTAGTCTTTTATATTCTAGAATCGGAGGCTGAACTGTTTGCTTCTTTAAATCTAACTAGTTCGCAATTGGAGGATTTAATAGCGGGAACAGATTGTCTTTTTGAGAATAAAAATCCTGCCTCAGAGTGGTAATTCTTCCGAAGTTTCCAATCAGCCTCTAGAATCGGCGCAGAGGCCCTCGGACAGTCTACTATTGAACATCTCATTCACGCAGCCCGGTAAGTTGAACTATTTGTGCGAGTGCATGGCAAATGTTTATTTTTAAAGAAAACTTAGTCCTGCTTGTTTTTTTCAGAACCCGCCTCTCCAGGCTTACTTACCCAAATAATCGGTGAACCTGAAAGATTTGATCCCGCTGCTAAGGCTGCTGAGCTGAAGGCTGAAATCGAACGAGTGCTGTTGATTTTTCAAAACTCTTAATCCTGTCTCCAGATATACGTGAAAAGGTTATTTTATTGTATGCAATTTTAGAAAACTTGTTCCCCAAATAATGTCTGACAAAAGGCGTGCGAGTGAGGACTTGGACACTGGGAGCGGTTCTCAAAATGCTGGGTTATTGCATGACATGGTGAATGAAGTTAGTTATTCTATTCGGCCCCCAAAAATGCCTACTCCACCATCCCGATATTTTAATGAATTGGAATATATTAATTGGCAAAATCAAAACATGTTCCAAATGAATAATTTAATAGCGACCATGAGAGTTCCTTCACCTGTTACCACTCCCATCGACTTTGACCAGCTTGACAGCCTTTTAGAAGCCCTACGTCCAGTAGCCACCCCCGATGAAATGCAAACATTAAATAACTTGTTAGAAAGGGTTCAGCGGTCTTTGAACGAAAATGTGAATGCTCAAACGGGTCATGGTTTAAAAAACACTTTGGGTTCTGTAAATGCTCCCCCCTCTGCCTCAGCACCAGTTGCTAACACCTCTGCTCCAGTCTTGCCCTCTGTCTCTTTTATTTCAGCTATCCCTTCTGCCCCCTCTGCTACAGTCTTGCCCTCTGTGTCTACCCCTTCTGCACCCTCTGTCTCTTTTATTTCAGTTATCCCTTCTGCATCCTCTGCTCCAGTCTTGCCCCCTGTTGCCAAGCCGTTTGCCTCAGTCTCCCCTGCTCCAGTCTTGCCCTCTGTGTCTACCCCTTCTGCACCCTCTGTCTCTTTTATTTCAGCTACCCCTTCTGCCCCCTCTGCTACAGTCTTGCCCTCTGTTGCCAAGCCATCTGCCTCAGTCTCCCCTGCTCCAGTCTTGGCCCCTGCTCCATTCTTGCCCTCTGTTGCCAAGCCATCTGCCTCAGTCTCCCCTGCTCCATTCTTGCCCTCTGATGCCAAGCCATCTGCTTCAGTCTCCCCTGCTCCAGTCTTGCCCTCTGTGTCTACCCCTTCTGCAAACTCTGTCTCTTTTATTTCAGCTATCCCTTCTGCATCCTCTGCTCCAGTCTTGCCCTCTGTGTCTACCCCTTCTGCACCCTCTGTCTCTTTTATTTCAGCTATCCCTTCTGCATCCTCTGCTCCAGTCTTGCCCCCTGTTGCCAAGCCGTTTGCCTCAGTCTCCTCTGCTCCAGTCTTGGCCCCTGCTCCAGTCTTGCCCTCTGTGTCTATCCCTTCTGCACCCTCAGTCTCTTTTATTTCAGCTATCCCTTCTGCATCCTCTGCTCCTGTCTTGTCCTTTGTTTCTACCCCCTCGGCATCCTCTGTCTCTTTTATTTCAGCTATCCCTTCTGCACCCTCTGTCTCTTTTACTTCAGCTATCCCTTCTGCATCCTCTGCTCTAGTCTTGCCCCCCGCTTCAATCCTGCCCTCTATTTCCTCAGCCCCTATTGCCCCGCCATTTGTGGTTACCCCTTCAGTCGCGCCAGTTATGTCCGGTGGTTCTGTGGTATCTAAACCTTCACCCCCGTCTACTTTAGGCATGACCGGGCCCTCTGTTGTCTCTCGTAACGACGGTCAGGGTGGTTTTCAGCAGATCGATAGACCTGCTTATAATCACACTGAAATAAGACACCCCTTAAATTTCGCCGATGCCTATGAACTAGAGTCTTATGAGGAGGTGTTTAACAGTATTCATGAGACGCTTCAAAGAATTCTGGATAGTTTTTCAGGTACTTTAAATCCGCAAGATGTTGTACAGCTAGAATTGCGTGCTGATTCATTACCTATCAGCGTTTTTATACAGATGAATGGCTCTAATATTAATGTAGATGATTTTCTTCATCAGATAGAGAATCTTCTTCAGAGTCATGCGAGTGTGCTAGCTGATGAGTCTCTGATGCTAGTCACCCAGATTGTTCGGGCACCTAGCGGTGGCGCTCGTGGCTCTCGCAAGGTCTCATCTCTACTCAATCATGAAATAGTTAGAAAGAAAATGAGGCATTTAATTATTTCTTATAATTACGGGAATCAGCTCTGTTTTGCCTTTTGTCTGCTTAGCCTAATGGAGGACTGGTACATGCAAAACCCACAGTTATGCATGCGTGAAGCGTATAACCTTCAGAGCAGGGCTGGATTATCTGAGGATGAAAAAGTGTCCTTTGCGGACGTTCATAAATTTGAAAACTTGCTAGGTATTAAAATTGTTGTCTGGTACAGGTGTCTAAGAAATGAGAAATTTTTAAAATTTGAAAGCTCCTGAGGTAGAAACCCCAAAACCTATTTTATGTTTTTACACGATAACCATTACTACGGTATTTTGAATTTAAAGGGGTTTCTGGGGGTGAAATACTTGTGCGACTACTGTTACACAAGCTACCACTCCATCCTTAGTCATCGTTGTGAAGGTCACTGCAACGTCTGTTTCTCCCCAGATTGCCGTCCGATCCCTGAAGAACTTGTCAAGTGTAGTGATTGCAACCGTTACTGCCGGTCCCAATTTTGTTTTATTCAGCATACGATTCCTAAATTTAACGATAAGACCAACTATATGGAAGCGGCCTGTGACACGGCAAAAATGTGTCCCCTGTGTTACAAAACTTACACAGTGAATGCCGCCTCAAAACCCCATAAATGTCGGCCCAAGGAATGCAGGGTTTGTAAAGCAAAAATTGAAAATGATGCAGAAAACCATCAGTGCTTTATAGAAACCTTGAAGTCTGAGGATCGTTGTGAGAAATACGTATTTTATGATTTTGAAAGTCGGCAAGAAACGGGTGTGCACATTCCTAATTACATATACTGTAAGTCCTTGCGGGGTAAATCCTGGTTCTGGGCGGGTGAAGATTGTGTACAGCAGTTCTTTGCCAGATACCGTCGCCCCAAGTATCAAGGCTATACCTTCATAGCTCACAATTCAAAAGGTTACGATGGGTACTTTTTAATGAAGTATTTGCTTGAAAACGGTGTGAACCCTAGTGTTACTACTCAAGGAAATAAGCTGATGTGTTTCACAGATGATGGTTATCAATTACATTTTATAGATTCTTTGAATTTTTTAACAATGAAATTGAGTGCCATGCCTAAAGCCATGGGGTTTGAAGCCGCAAAAGGTTATTTCCCCCATTTCTTCAATCTGGCTGAAAATCAGAATTATATTGGCCCCTACCCTGAACCTGAATGCTACGGTGTTCAGAGCATGATGACCAAAGAAAAAGAAGAATTTTTTACCTGGTACGACAGTGTCAAGCATGGTGTTTTTAATTTTAAAGAGGAGATGGCTTTTTATTGTAAAAATGACGTCGATATTCTTAGAACAGCGTGCATTAAATTCAGAGACGAGGTCATCAAAATTGGCAATATTGACCCGTTTCAATGCATGACCCTGGCATCTCTATGTATGGCCATGTACAGGCAAAACTGTATGCCTCCAAAGTCTGTCGGCATAATTCCTTCTGACCATTACAGTAGTAGTCAGAAAAACTATTCGAACGCATCTATTCAATGGTTGTTGTATCTCTGTGAAACAGAAAAATTGAACATTCGACACACTCTAAACCTTGGGGAAGTAAAGAAGGGTTCCTTTTATCTTGACGGCTATGCCGTAGTTAAAGGTATTCCGACTGCCTTTGAATTTGCCGGTTGTTTTTATCACGGCTGTCCGGAATGTTATGATTTTAACAGTACCCATCCTTTAACCGGTATGACTTGTGCGGTTATGTACCAAAAGTTTATGGGAAAATTGGAAATACTTAGGACTAAATTTAATTTAGATGTGCACGTGCTCTGGGAGCATGATTGGGAGACGATGAAAAAACAAGACCTCAGGCTACAAACTTTCTTAAAACACTGTGATTTCCCTCAGCGTATACAACCGAGGGACTCGTTGTTCGGCGGCCGTACCAACGCTATAAAATTGTACCACAAGGCAGTGGGGCCCGAACAGATTCACTATTATGATTTCACTAGCTTGTACCCGTTTGTGAATAAAACAAAAATGTACCCGGTCGGTCAACCCACTATCATTTTTCAGCAGTTTGGCGATCTCAGGCAGTATTTTGGATTAATTAAAGCCACCGTCCAGCCTCCACGTGGTCTCAATTTTCCAGTCCTGCCTCTCAGGTTTTGTGGGAAATTAATGTTCACCCTCTGTCGCACCTGCGCGGAGATAGAAGCTCAGACTGTGGACTGTCGTCACACAGAGGATGAGAGAGCTTTAACCGGTACTTGGTGCAGTGTGGAAATAGCAAAGGCCATTGACAAAGGGTATAAAGTTTCAAAAGTATACGATATATATATATATATATATATTTGTCATTACCCCGAACGTACTTCTGAGTTATTCTCAGACTATATCAAGCTTCATCTAAAAGGCAAGCAGGAGGCCTCGGGCTACCCTGCCTGGTGTACGGATGAGGCTTCCCGAGACCGTTATATTTTAGATTATTATCACAAGGAAGGTGTGCAATTGGACCGCGATAACATCGCCGTAAATCCGGCTAAGAGACAAATTTCAAAGTTGTTTTTAAATTCTCTTTGGGGTAAATTTGGGCAAAAACCTCTCCATCTCACTACTAGCTTAGTCAAGGACGGTGAGGAATTCTTGCAATATATTTTCTCCAAACAGTATAATGTTTCTTATTTTGAATTTATCGGCGATGAGATTGGTCAAATACAATGGAAGTATACCGATGAAAAGTATACCCTACCTGGTAGCGTTAATGTTGTCATTGCTGCTTTCACCACGGCCTATGCCCGGTTAGAGTTGTACGATTTACTGGACAGTTTGGGAGAAAGGGTGTTGTACCACGACACCGACTCTGTCATTTTTACTTCTCAGCCTGGTCAGTACAATCCTCCTCTGGGTGACTATTTAGGAGAGCTCACCAGTGAGTTAAATCCTGGTGATTATATTACTGAATTTGCTTCAGGCGGTCCAAAGACGTACGGGTATAAAACGGCACAAGGCAAAACATGTATGAAGGTAAAAGGTATCACCATCAATCACGAAACCGGTAAAATTATAAACCTCGAGTCATTAACCAATCTAGTTCAGAATTTTGTGACGTCTCATGAAGCCCCTCCTCAAGAGTTACTTGTTCACGGTAAGCGGATTCCATCGAAATAAAAAACGTTTCACTTTAGAAAACAGACCACTCAGGAAGAAATTCAGAGTGGTGTATAACAAGAGGGTTCTCCTAAAAGATTACAACACAAGACCTTATGGCTACTAAAAGAGATTTTGACGTACGCCTTCAACACCCCTTTGCTAAAATTATCTCGGGGCCCTCTTGTTCCGGTAAATCCTATTATGTGAAAAAATTATTGGAACATTCGAACCACGTTGTGTCTCATCCTTTTCAAAATATAATTTGGTTTTATAGTTGCTGGCAGAAAATGTACGACGAGCTATCGGCTAAATTTCAGCAATTAAAATGTATTGAGGGGCTCCCAAAGTCTTTATGCGACGACGAACTTCTCCCTCCTGAGAAAATAAATTTGGTCATTATAGATGATCTGATGGAATCGGCTAGCGAAAGCCAGGAAATAGAAAAGGCTTTCACAAAATATACTCATCATCGGAATCTGTCTATCATTTACTTGGTTCAAAATTTATTCTTTCAAGGAAAGAAAAGCCGAACGATTAATCTTAACGCCAATTACATTACTCTTTTTAAAAACCCCAGGGACAAATTTCAGATTACTACCTTGGCCCGCCAAATGTATCCGAGGCGTGTTAAGTTCTTTTTGGAAGCTTTCGAAGATGCTACAAAACTACCGTACGGTTATCTCTTAGTGGATTTAAAGGCACAGACCCCAGACGAACTGCGTTTAAGAACAGGTCTGTTTCCGCCCGATTGGCCGGTCGTGTACACCGTGAAAAGATAAAAGAAGCAGTTCTGAGTCAAAGTTACATATTCTGTCAGCATGTCGGCCAGAATAAGCAGAAACCTACAGCCTCTCAAGGCCTTACTCCGTTGCTCTTGTCGCCGCCGTAAAATTCTTATAAATGCCACTTCTGACGATTTAATTAATGCTTTGTCCGAAATAGCCTGTAATACTTTAAGAGGTAATATACCTCTTTCGCCCAAACAGTTTAAGCTAATCAAGAAGCATAAAACATCTGTCAGAAAAATAAGTGACAGAAAACTAACCTTAAAAAAAGAAGAAAGCTATTCTGAACCAGAAAGGAGGCTTTTTGGGAGCTCTTTTAAGCGTCGCCATGCCATTCATATCCAGTTTATTAGCTTCTAGAGCAGGGGTAGGCAACGTCGGTCCTGGAGTGCCACAGTATGTGCAGGTTTTTGTTCCAACCCAGTTCCTTAACGAGAACTCAATTATTGCTGATGAAGCACATATTGCTTAAGTGACATTTTAATGCTTCATTTTAGTGGTCTCGCTTGTTAAGGTTCTCCAACCTTAATTGCTTATTTCAATCTTAAACTGCTGCATTCATTGTTTTAATTGCTCCTTATTAGCAATAAGATGTAAAAGACAAAGCAGCCAGGAGTTCTCCAGCTAGCTTTTTTCCAATTACATCTGTGTGTGTTCATCATGCACTGTTTGATTTAATAAAACACTTAATAGAAAAATGTGACAGACTGAAAATGATCTGTTTTAGGCTTCAAATCATTTGGATGATATCCTTGGAAAGGAAAAAAATCTACGATATAAAAGCCTTACATTGCACAGACTAACAAGCCATAAAATTAAATAAGGTCTGAGATTGGCAATGATTGGTTTCTAATTAAGCAATTGGGTTGAATGAAAACCTGTAGCTACTGCGGCTCACCAGGACCGACATTGCCTACCCCTGTTTTACATCTTATTGCTAATAAGGAGCAATTAAAACACTGAATGCAGCAGTTTAAGATTGAAATAAGCAATTAAGGTTGGAGAACCTTAACAAGCGAGACCACTAAAATGAAGCATTAAAATGTCACTTAAGCAATATGTGCTTCATCAGCAATAATTGAGTTCTCGTTAAGGAACTGGGTTGGAACAAAAACCTGCACATACTGTGGCACTCCAGGACCGACGTTGCCTACCCCTGTTCTAGAGCATAAACATGGAATACGCTCAAAAAATGTATTTGGTCCCGCAGCAACAGATGTCTCTTTTTCAGCAAAAGAGCGCTAACCCGAACGATCTCTTGAGTGCCACGGAAACTGAACTGGACAAAGAAATGAGAAACGTCCTGCAACGCTGTGATATAGGGGCTGACGAGAAGATGAAGCTTTACACTTCTATCTTGCAGAGATATCTGACTCTAGTTAAAAAGGCCGATAAAGAAACTAGCAGTCTGACGCTCGTATTACCAAAAGAAGAAAATGGCGAGGGGGGCCCTGGATCAGTCAAGGTGTCTGAGGACAAGGTTTGGCAAGAGGTTTTGAGAAGCGTGCCTGTAAAAGCAAAGAAAAATGTTGAATTTGTTTTACATAAAATGTCCGTTAATCCCCATCACGCATTTTGGAATGATCGTGGAGAGCTGTTGTTAGAAGGTAAACCTTTGGTCGGATCCAACATGGTGGATTTGGTCCGTAATCTGACCGCTTCTCATACAATACCTGAACATAGGAGACCGCGGGGGTGGAAGGAATTTGTAAACGCCATGGCCGGTTTGAACATTCCATTTTCTGTCGTACCTAATGATGAAACGAGAGAACTCCTTGAAAGTTTTAAGCCACCCGCCGCCCCCCACCCTGCTCATCATACAGAAGTTACCCCCTACCGACTGAAACCGAGAAAAAAAAGACTGGAATGGATTGCTTATTAATTTGTAAAATGATCTGTTTATTAAATACAATTTTATCTCATTACAGAGTGTCGTCATCCTTTAACCGTCTATTGAAATATTTACAGGTCTCTGATCTTTGCACGCAAGGGTACTGATAAAAACAGAGTCCCGGCGAAGGAAGCCAGGAATGAACAAATTTAGAGACCATAGAGTCATTACTGTTCACGTCCTCCGAATACTTTTTTATTACAGAGGTGTACGGGAGACCTTTTCCTCTCTGATGCAGATAGAAGAGGCAGTGTTGGCCGCATTTGTCCGAGAACCAACTTTGAAGCTGTCGGTTATTGTAAATGATTTGTTTACAGTTTTTGCTAAAGAAATAGCAAATGTCATTCGGGAAGTAGATAAAGTCCGGAGGATTTCCATAGGAATCAAAAAACTCCCCATTTCCATCTTCTGTGAGGTAAAGCCCCAGCCAGTGTTCTCCGGGTTGGGTTTGACGGTGAGTATTCACTACAAACATGGCCGGCAAGACGTTATTTTTTTTCCGGTAGTTGATCACACGCCAGCACACCGCGGAAATATCTTTCGGTGTAGGGGTCTTGGGACAGTAGTTGTGTTAATTGTTTTGTATTCATGGTGCTTATTAGTAGTCATACAGAACATTACGTCTCTGGTTGATTTCGATGATGTTGTCAAAGACCGCATATACTATTAGATTGACGGTCCGAGGGAGAGGGACGCGGAAGCGTAATTCAAATCTCATGTTTCCAGTTTTAACTAATGAAAAATGATCACCGCATTCTTGATCGGGGGTTAGATCAAAAGCGAAAAGAGTATATCCTTGCGAGAACTCTGAACGGCTGATAGACAGAGCTTGATCCTTCAAATGCTTACCAGTGGCCAATACCAGGTTATAATATTCTCTGGCACTGTTGCCGCTTACAAAGTCTGGTTGAAAAGGTTTGGCGGGAATCTGTTCACCGTCCATGTACAGAGCCAGGAACTCTACATTGTTGTGTTTGAAATTGAATGGGTTCCGTGTATAAGACCCCGAAAAGGCCTCATTATCCACCATGCCAATCACCACATACTTTGGTAGTTGACCCAGAAACAGGTTTTCTTGATTGCATACTCGGATTCCAGCGGGCATACTGAATACTTTCATATTCACCCTTTCCACAGGGTATTTAGCATTGGCTGATGTAAGGGCATGAGCGTGTCCTAATTTCACGGCCGGTGAAACTTTTACTTTTTTTACAAACAGGGAGGCTGATGTTATGATTACTCTGTATCGTTCGGCATCACCGGACATTAAGCAGAATTCATCTTTGTTCCGAACCATTTTAATCTTCACGTCTAGGCCGTTCAATAGTAGTTTTTCCTGGAAAAAGAGATCTGTATGTATGTGCCCCAGAAGTTCGACAGTCCTGCTACCAGCTGTATAGGCGCTTCTGTTATTAAACCCGATGTTTTCTCCGGCGGGGTCTGTCTCTTCCAATTTGTTAAGTGTATCTTTGTAAAAAAGTCCTGTAGCAAACTGAGAATGAAGAGTCTCCTGGCTGTAATTTAGCAGACCTTCTAAGACCGCTCGGTAAGGATAACAATTTGAACTCTGCGATATTAGGCGGTCCCCCAGGGTGACATCAACTTGAGAAAACAAACTGGCTATAGGGTAGTTGACAAATCCGACCTTTGCCCCGGCAGGTATGTTAGTCCCATCAGCGTTCACTATCTTTCCCCTTAGGTGTAGAAGAGTGTTATTCAAGTCCAGGTAATCTTCCCCATTTCCGGCTATGAGAAATTCTAGCGGAGCTACCTCAGAGAGGGCTGAGAGTGGTGGGACTTCAACGTATATACTTTTATCTACACTCGTTTGAGTGAAAGGCACCGTAAACAGATCCAGTTCAGATTTGACACACTCTTCGGACATTCTGTGTACAAAAGCCATCTTCTCTTAAAAAATGTCTCTCTTCTTCTTTTTGCTTGCTTTAGTCTTGTTCCTCTTCTGACGACGTTTAGATAATGCTGTAAAAATAGTGCGCCCGGCCTTTTTAGCTGGCGGGGCCTGACGCGACCCTGGTGGTCTCTTGCGTTTTGTCTTTCTCATGACCATCAAGCCCGCTCCCTCCTGCTTTTCTAGGACTCCACCCGCAGCACTGGATATAGCCCCCGTGATCACATCTTTTACAATATTTTTAGCCGCGGATTTGATATGTGGTTTTGCGATGTCAAAGCCTTTTTTCAGGAGAGGTTAAGCTCTTCTAAACAATCCTCGAAATATACCTCCAATCCCCCCACCATACATTACAGGGGATCCAGAGAATCCCGGTAAGCCGTTCCCCGCTTGGGTCTGATAATATTGGATGTAAGGTGTCGGGTCCTGGTAAGACCTCATTGTTTCAGTCGTGCATACAATGCCTGATGGGTCTGAAATGCAACTTCACTATCACCTTACCAAACTGAAATGGCACGTTTTTGTTCTGGTCCGTCTTTATTTCAAAAGTCACTGTGTCAAAATGATTCTTGCTGGCTGGGGCATAATGCGGTTTGTCATATGTGATGGTTGTAATTTTATTCGTCTGATCCTCTATATGAACACACCTCAAAAGGGGTACGTAGCTGTCTCTGACTCTCTGATGAGATACCATATCCCCGTACACGTACAAAGTGTAAAAGCCGGCCCTGACGTCGGCGGGGAAAGGAGCCTTATAAGTTAAACCCCGAGTCTGATCAGGATGCGCTCCTAATATTCGACCCAGCTGTCCTTTTAAGTGTATAGTTTCATCCTTTTCACCCGATACCACGTAGACTCTTCTTTCCACAGCATTATAACTGAATTTCGCAGAGCTCTCGGAAGGGACAAATCCAGCTGCAACATCTGTCAAAGTGGGCAGGCTTAAGGTTGTCGAATTCATAAAAGACAGTAGGTCGTGAATACCTTCGTAATATCCGCATGGAATGCAGTAATGTTTTTTTACCCCTGGAGCTGAAACGTAGAATTCGTTATCCGGTTTGTCTATGGTATTCCACGTATGTGGGTACTGAATTTCGGCTAGACCGACTTCCCAAGAACCTTCTAATTCTATGGGTTTAGCAAGCTTGGTCGTGAAATTGGAAATTGTGTTGTTAGGGAAAATGTCTGAGGAAGCGTTGCTCGGTAGAGTCACAAAAAAACTTTTGTGCTCCATGGTATACCGCTAGAGAATGAAGAGTCGATTAGGAGCATTCTGGATTTTATTGAACATCTTGGGCTTGGCTCTCCGGTATCCAGCTGTTAAATTTTTCTGGCCAGCTGAGCCATTTGACTAAAATGAGTCGTTTTCTATTCTTAACTTTCCTAGCCAGTATTTTTTCAATCCTGTAAACGTCTGTGGATCCGACTTTAATTTTCTGTAATTCAGGGTCGTAAAAGGATCCTACAATCTCTTCACCATCGTAGTCTTTCAGTTTGTACACCGCCGGTTCCCTAGGTACAAGTTCAGATACGGTAAAGATTTCATCTGAAAATGTTTGTTCATAACCTTTCTCAAAAGGATGTCTGGTTTTAGACACCCTAACTGTGTCTCCTACTTTGAACTTAAACAACGGCGGACCCGGGGGGCTGGCTACGCCGTATAAGTTTTTGAAAACTTTCCAGGAATTTAACGCGTTAACATCGGAAGGAGCCATTTTTATGCTTCGATGATAACTTTTGTTGTAAGAGTATGCTGGATCCGGCAATTTATCGATGTAGGCTCTCGTGTTATAAGCGCTGACATATTTCCACATTTTAGATTTTAGTGTGCGGTTAAATCTCTCCACCACAGAGGCCTTTAATTCGTTTCCTGTGGTGAAATGTTTTATTCCGATCTTCTTTAACAGCTTTTGAAAATCTCGGTTGAAAAACTCTTTGCCCTTATCAGTCTGGAGCTTCTTTGGAGCTCGACCGGCGCTCAGAATGTCTTGGAAGGCTCTTGTCACTTCCTTACCCGTTTTGTTCTTCAGGGGTCGTACCCACGCGTACTTAGAAAGTACGTCGATACAGGTTAACAAATATTTATAACCCAGATTATGCTCGGACACATTTGTCATGTCCGCTAAATCCATCTGCCATTGCGAGTCTATATCGGATACATAAACCTTATTTCTCCTAAAATGCCTTCTAGCGGGTTTGTGAATTGTATAAGCATATTTTTAAAATCTGTGGCAATCAGCTTGCACCAGTGTTCACGGTAATATCTAATCCCTCCTTAACCAAGTTTGTCATACAAACATGTTTTAAAAAATTCACCATTGTCCTTGTACCTGAAAAGCAAGTTCACCCTGTCTGAATGATGATCAGTCAATCACATTAACACCCATTGCAATGAAATGTTTCGAGAGGCTAATCAAAATTTACATATGTTCTTATCTGCCAAAAGAGCTGAATTCATTACAGTTTGCATATTTCTCCAATTGATATTCAGAGGATGCCCTCATCTTGATCCTTCATACAATACTATCCCACATGGAGAACAAGAAAAGGAATTATGTGCAAATGCTATTTGTAGACTATGGTTCTGCATTTAATACAATAAACCCCTCTAAGCTCATTGCCTAAATCAGGGAACTTGGTGTGAGCTCTTCATTGTGCATTGTATTTTTAACTTCCTGACAGGTAGACCCCAGATGGTTCAAATGGGTGGTCACACTTCACCATCCTTCACTTTTAACAAAGGCACTCCACAGGGCTATATTGTGTGGTTCTGTGTTCTCTGCTCTACTCCCTCTACATATATAACTGCATGGCTGCACAAGCCTCTAACATCATTGTCATGTTTGCTGATGACACAGCTGTAGTAGGCCTGATATCTAACAATGAGTAGGCTTACCAGGATGAAGTGGACAGTCTGTCACACAGGTTTCAGGACATCAGTCTAATCCTGAATGTCTGCAAGCCAAAGAAACTGTCTGTGGACTTTGGAAGAAAGCATCAGAGGCACTACCATTCTCTCAGTATTAACAACACTCAGGTGGAGATAGTGGACACATTACAGAGAATCTGACCTTATCCAAGCACACCTTGGTAATGAAGGCACAACATCTTTACTACCTCAGATGCCTCAGGAATTACATACTGTCCTCCATACTGTTACTACACTTCTACACATACACCATTTGAAAGTATCCTGAAAGGAAATATTACTGCTTGGTTTGGGATTGGCATGCAGCAGGACTGCAAGGCTTTGCACAGAATGGTACTGTCAGCTAAACACATCACTGGGTGGGCACTCTCAAACTTCCAGGACATCTATACCAAGTGTTAAACCAGGGCAAAGAAAATTATCAGTGATACCAGCCATCCTAACAACGTCTTCACCTCTATGCTGTAATCAGTGAAACAGTAGTGCTGCCTGAAGACCATTTCAGAGCTTTTTTCCACAGTCCATCTGTATTTTGAATAAGGAACTGCAAGATGTCTTATTATTACCTCTCTTACATTAAAATGTTAATTAATTAATTTTAAAATGCTATTAATGATTTTATTGCTATTTATAAAGTCATGTATTGTTGTTATTGTCCTTGTATAATCTTTTTAAATTCACAGTTACTGGAGTCTAGCAATTAAGCATTTCTCCACATGTTGAACTGTGCACATAAATTGAATGTGACAAATAAAACTTGATTTGATTTGACCAGATATGGGATTCAAATCCAGGTTGCTGGATCTATGAGACATCTAAGCACTATGCCTCTGTGTAACCCTATTTATAAAAATATTTGATATTAAATTTACATAAGCTATTGTCCAAATGTACCAATTCATATACATCTTTTTCATGTATTTTTATTAAACTTTTGTATTTAATTTAGAGGTACATTTCAGGCAATTAGGCTTTCTACAGTATATATGCTGATACACAAATTATTAGCCAATCTTTTCCTCAATCCACTTACTTGATTTAATTTTATTGTCACAGAAAGCCAGAACCTAGCCTAACCTGGAAGGAACAGCATGGGACACTAGTCCTTCACAGGACACACTCACACCCACATCCACACCCATACTTGGAAAATGTACAGTACAGCCTCCAGTCTACATCAGAAATATGTTTTAGGAATGTGGAACCAACACAGAATTTTTACAAAAAACATAAAATGGGGAGATTTTGTAAAGTATGTATAGTGACCAGGTATGTATTTGAACCCTGTTGCCTTCATCCAAATATTAGTAGTCTTTATTTTTTGCTTTGCTAACATCAGTATCAATAATGGAGAAAATACAATGTCATCCAGAAACTAATATGAGTTGAGAGTGAGTGGAATAGAAGCTGAAAAACTTTGCAGCCCTTAACTCTGATTTGCTATTTTTATTTAAATTCAAATACATTTAATATTTTTAAATAGCAATGTTTTTTGTATTTAAAAAATGTATAATGGTTTAAAGTAATATTCCTGCTTACCAAAACATCATACTACTGACACAGATATGAAGGCCAGTGCACAAATGAAGACAGAAAAGATGAACACATTCCTTCTTTATAGGTAGCTCTTTTTAAGTAGAAAATCAGATTGATGTATTTTGCCACTGCTGAACTGTTCATCCTCTTAACAAAAAAGGCAGTATAGTATTTGTGAGGGAGCATAGCTCTGCTTATCATCTTACTGGTGGAAGGAATTGTTGGCAGCATCTCTTTTCTGTTATGGTGGCTTCTTCTGTCAGGCAATGTAGCAGACAGTTTAACACACTGGACTTTCAGCTATAAAGCTGCTATATAAATATATGTTTCTGATTCACTTAAGTCACTTAATCTTTGCCTTCTTCAATTGTTATTGTAAAAGTAAGAAATAAAATAATTTAACTACACTTTTGTACTTGTGTATCACCTTGGAATGCAAAAAGGTGCTACATAAAAAGAGACTGTTATTGATTTTACAACATCTCTCTTCTAGTATGTGGGCTTCTTTTCAGTCTCTTAAGAAAGAAAAAAATAAAAAATAACATCTCACTAATTTGACATATTTACCCAAGTCACAAATCAGTTAATTAACATATTCTGGTAATGATGCAGAAAAGTGCCCTGTTCTTTATTTCAGGAGGATGCTGGCCACATGGACAGTACAAACAAAAAGTGCTAATTTAATATACTGTACTCGAGAAAGATGAATAATCTAAAAGTCTGGTTTTATCAGACTAAGACATTTTGCAAAAATAGAAACATAAAATCTCAATATGTCCTTCTGGAAATGACTAGACTCAGACTATGTTTTTTTTTTTCTTTGCTAAATTTGCACTCACATTTTGAACGTCATCAAACTAATCAGGTCATCCTGACGACACACCCAGTTCTTCCACCAAAATGAATTTGAATGCAAATATATGCAAATTAAAGATATTTCCAGACAAAACTACAGACCTTTTTACATGCTTGAAGATGACATTTTGTAATTCATGTAGTAAGAAATAAAACTGGGGAATAGCTGTTTTTGTAAATACAATTAAAATGGAAATGTTCTCTTATTTTATGAGCTTTATTTTTATTGTTTTTCCAGGTATTGCATTTTTAATGCAAATGATTTTCTATGCTGATTAATTTTTCACACATTTTAATATTTTTTCTTACTTTCTTTTAGGTTTAATAACAGGAGATTTAGTCACTAATATTGAACCTGAAGCTTCAGATACAGAAGGAAGCAAAGTGACACTCCAGTGCAGCTATTCAACAGCTAACAGCTATGCTTATCTTTATTGGTACCGAAAGTATCCAAACCAGGCCATGGAATACATTCTTTATAAAGGTGCCCGGTCAGGTAGAGGAACTAGCGATATTGCAGCATTTGCTCAGAAACGTTTTTCATCAATAGCAGAAGAAGAATTTACTACACTCACAATTTCTACTCTAGCTCTGAGTGACTCTGCCATCTACTACTGTGCTTTGAGTCCCACATCATTACAATCTTCTTGAACACTGAACAAAAAACTGCCTAGCCACAGATCACAGAGATAAGGATTTTAGAGGTTATAACTTGGGTTTTTGGTTTCCTTTTGGAAGTACTGGGGTTATAACATGTGGTTACAGATTTCCATTGTTTATAGCTGCTTTAATTACTATGGGTTTGACATGGCTATTTTACCACACAATGTCACCTTGAAACATTGCTATATGTTATCTGGTATTACACTAATAGAATTTTTGGAATGAAAATTCTGGAGTGTGGACACACAGACCTAAGGAAGGGGCACTGTCACAGAGGCAAGGTCGTCCTAAGAAACTGTGCAGAGGATGTTGAGTGTGTGTAAGAGAGAGGTAGAAAGAGAAGGAGAAGCAGAGAGAGACAGAGATAATCAAGCACTGAAACTGTAGCACCTATGAGATTCATTATGTAGCTTAAATCAATTGACCTGGATATGTGGACACTGGAGATCTTGGGAAGGATTCTGACTTGGACCAACTAATGGACTGGGGAAAGGTAGTGAAGTTGCTTTTGTTTTTGACCCTAATTGAGTGGTGTGAGGTGAAGCCACCTGTGTGAATGTGTAGGCAGCAGACGTGGCAGAGAAAAGATCAATAGAGCAGTAAGGAAGGGATCATATATATAGTCTCGTATGCAAGCAAAGGGAATGTCTCACAGGTATCTCCATATCTGAAAATACATGGTAAGTATTGTGTGTAACACCATTTTCCACATGTTTACTTCCTTTAAAATGGAGAATTCCTTGAAGGACTAACAATGTCACTTCTCCTTCCACCCACAATAACTCCACCCCTTTTACTTACACCTCTATAAATACTTCAACCAAAAAGGAAGTCATTGTTCAGTCGGGATCCCATGCTTAATGAGGACAAAACCCTTCTCAGAGAGACATCTATTCTTACAACTTCTGGAGCTATAGCTCTTTGACATCTAAATTATTGCTTCAAACTTACCTAATCTCATTCTGGACATTAGAAACTAACTCATATCAAATGCTGTCCTTCAAAAATCTGCCAAAATGGCCAAAAAATGTTGAAATTTCTAATGAAGATAAAACAACTTTTACTGATAGAATTGTTTTTTTTATTAATTGCATCAAGCTTGAGTCATAGAGTTGCACAGGTGACAGGGTTTCCAAGGAAGATTAATTTTACAGCTAAACAGACAGGAACAGACACAAGAGTTTATTCAACAGGAGTTTATCTTCAGCACACAAGCACACAGGTAGCAACTGCCAAACGTTGCACTTGAGCTCCACACTTCTGCTTTAAAGAACACGAGGTCTTCTTCATCAAACAGGTTCAGTGTATCCGAAGGGATAGATGCAGTCTGGAGAAGAAAGGACAGAAGAGTGAGCAATTGGCTTCCCTAGGCTCTGTCTTTTAAATACTGTAAGCAACGTGCGAGAAGCATGTTATGCAGTAAGGGAGCAAAGCAGATGAAATACTGTTTTGGTGGGGTTTTCGAAGGGCAGCTGTGTTTCTTTACTATTGTTTTACTGTTTAACAAAGGATCAGCACACAGCTAAGACAGCATCAGTGCGCAGCAGCCAGTGTTATGCGGTAGGAATACGGGTCAGAGGAGCCGCCATCTTCAGCGACTGCCACCACCGTCAAGGACAGTGAATTGGCTGGGACACTGGTCAGAACTGATGCATTTCAAACAAATTAATTATAGAAGTGAAGTGAAGAGATGCAGTGGTATAGCTGGTGGCTGAATTTGAAACTCTTAAATGCATTCAAGTCAGCCACAGAAATTAAACAAGAATGTTAGCAATGTTATGAGTGATTTCTCTAGAGGAAACAGACTGGGTACCTAGAATTTAATGAAACATTAAAGATAAGAAACCACAAACAGTTATAATTCAGTTCTCTAGACTTATTTTCAAAGAAAACAATAGGAAATCATCTCATGGCTGAAAGATCAGAGGAAAAGTATTGTGGTTTCTGAAGGATTTAACTGCTGCAGAGTGACAAGAAAATAGGCCATTACATAGTATTTCCAAAGGAAAACTGCAAGAGATACTGGAAAAGAGGGCATTTTTGAGGCCCTGATGTGTACACAGAGAGGTAAAAAATCAGCAACTTTCCAGAACTGGTGGGAAAAAATTGCTTAATTTTTCATTCAAAATTACCTGCTTCGTATATATGCCTAAGTTATTGCCTTGCTGTTTTGTTTCCTGACAATTGGTACTTGATTGTAATACAAGGTCATTATAATCATGCCATTTGAAGTAGCTGTTACTTAGAAATTAAACTGTTTTTAAATTTTAATGATGTTAGTTTGCCCTTTATAAGAGCCATTTTTTTCACTCTGTTTTGGTTCAATTTTAACAGTTAAAATTTAATGGATTAAAATTCATGTTTGTTATTGTTAGTTAGAAAGAACCTTATATGACCGTTTTAAAGAAAGCACTGCAGCTTTTTTTTCGTCAAGGGACTCACTTTTGTATAGTGATAAATTCTAGCAATTTAAATGGTAAAACCAAATTTATTTTTTGTCAAGGTTTCCATCACTTTGCAGAGGTATCTATTTTATTTAACAGAATCAAGGGAACAATTGCTAAAAGTTGTTCCTCTGAAGATAGTAAACTACTATGTTTTTTTAAAATGAGGTATTTCAATAAAGCTTCCTATACATGTAGAGTTTATAGCCACAATAATATCACAGTTCAGCTATAAAGTAATTAATGCAATCCTTTACTAATTTAAATTTTTCATTTAGAAATATACTGATACCTACTCCCTCCTGTCGGCCCACCACCTGCAGGAGGAATAGGAGCCAGGTGCAACACAACCTGGGTGGCATTTGAAGGCAGAAACCTTGGCGAATGGAACCCAGACACACAAACTGACTCTTGAGACATGGAACGTATCCTGATGGGATCCTGGAAAGAATCCCCTCTGGGGACTCAATATTTCTGCTGAGAGACTACAAATCCTATATGTATAATGATGGATACACCTGGAGAGGCATGATTGGGAGGAACAGCCTCCCTGATCTAAACTTGAGTTGTGTTTTGTTATTGGATGTACTGTATGTGCTAGGCATGGTTTGTTCATAATGAAACCATGTTCAAACATAAGGTGGCTTATAAATGAACTTGGTACCAGAGCACCCTGGGCCAAAGATCTGTGATCGATGTCATAATCATATCATCAGATTTGTGGCCGAATGTTCTGGACACTTGGGTGAAGAAAGGGGCAGAGTTGTCAACTGATCATCACCTGTTGGTGAGTTTCGTCAGATGGTTGGGGAGTCTCCTGAACAGACATGGAAAGCACAAGTGAGTAGTGAGGGTGGACTGGGAACATCTGAGGGAGACCCCTGTGCAGAAGTCTTTCAACTCCAACTTCCGAAAGAGCTTTTCCCTATTCCTGAGGGAGGATGGGGACACAGTCTGAATGGGCCTTGTTCAAAGCCTCCATTGTGGAAGTGGCTGAAAAGAGCTGCGGCCTGTTGAGGTGGCAACCCAAAGACCTAAATTTGGACACAAGAGGTAAGGGATGCCATCAGGCTGAAAAAGAAGGTATGGTCAACAAAGGAGACTCCCAAAGCAGCCAAGAGATACCGACAGGCCAAAAGAGCTGCAGCCTTGGTGGTCAGGGAAGCAAAAGCCCAGGTATGGCAGAAGCTCAAAGAGACCATAGAAAATGACTATCAATCTGGCTCAAAGAGGTTCTGGCAAACCTTTAACAACTCAGAATGGGAAGACGGGGATTCACCCAGGCTGTTCTCAGCAAAGGTGGAGAAGTGCTGACCTGGAAAGAGAATGTTGTCTGGTGGTAGAAGGAACACCCTGAAGAACTTGTGAGCCCAATGGACATGCCTGCTAATGGGGGATCAATGCCCATTTCCCTGAGAGAAGTCACTGAGATAGCTAAGCAATTCCACAATTATAAGCCTGTAAGGGTGTCATGGCTGACACGCCTTTTCAATGTTGCATAGTTATCGGGATATATGTTTATGGAGTTGCAGACCGGGGTGATGATCCCCATTTTTAACACTAGAATATCCATGTTGCCATATGATTTTTCTATGATTCAGCTTGTTTAGTTAAATAATTGCTTACTAAATTTCTTTCATACTTACTTTTAGATTTTTGGACCCTCATCAACAGAGGTGAACAGGATTTCAAAATGAACGAAGTTTCTAAACTATGGAGTGATATGCACAGTTCAAATTAAACATTAAGCAAGTTTAAACACCTGTGACAGATAGGGGGTGCTGTCGTCCCCTTGAACCCTCAGACACCACATCAGACACCAGATAAAAGTCCAATAAATGACTTTATTAATAATAACAATGTGCACAAGCACCTCCACCTACACTACACTATAATAAATCAATACAATTCTCAATAATCACAATAATCCTCCACACCTCCCAGCAGCTCAGTCACCCTTCCTCCCAACTCGGCTCAACTGCTGGGATCTCCCACAGTCCTTTTATACTTCTTGACCCGGAAGTGTTTCTGTCCCTCAGTCCATGTGACTTTATAACACTTCCGGGTCGGGTAAAACTCCTTTTCTTCAGCCCGGAAGTATGTCATTTCCTCTGTCGCTGTGACTAGGACGTACTTCTGGGTTATAGGGAAAATACAAGTCCTTGAGCCTCGCTTCAGCGTCCTCTGGTGGCCCCTACAGTATCCAGCAGGGCATCATGGACCTTGGAGTTTACCTTCACAGCCCTGCTGGAATTCGGGGCCCCTCCATGTTGCAGGAATGGCTCCATCTGGCGGCTTGGGGGTATTGGCTGGGATAAGCTGCCGGCCATATTCCACACACCCTAAGCACCTTTAAACCCAGGTCTATTATTGTCCGCTTTGAGTGATTAAGATGTAAGCTTGATGTGATGGCACTTCCCAGACACAAGCAAGAGATTATATTTGAAAATAATTTAATTCGTATTTTTCCCGACTTCTCACCATTAACAGCTGCAAAACGCGCAGCCTACTTCGACATTAAAAGGTGCTACGGAAAGCCAATATCAAATACAGCCTCTTGTATCCCACCAAACTGAAAGTGGAAGTTCAAGACAAATATCATATATTTTCAAGCAAGGAGGAAGCTGAAAAGGAATTAAAGAAGCTGTTCCCGACACTCTTTTGAAAGTCAATAATGAGCCGTATTCTGTCATGGCACGGGAAGAACTTATCATCTGCTGTCTGATCCACTTTTAAAGAGACGGGTATTATAATTATACATCCTTTTCTTTACTTGGACAGTATATTTTTATGTTTTAATTACAGCTATAGACATGAGTGTGTGGAAGTAATTAAAGTAGGGTTTTGTTTTTTTTTTTTGTTTTTTTAACTACCCTAAAGTAGACTGTTTAACATCATACCGTTGGTTAAATGCTATTTCTACTATTGCATTAGGATCTACTAAATATATCCTAGACTACTTGTTAAAATCATTCCCAGGGTACATTATTTTATTATCTTAATATCTTAAAATTGCTGAAGATTATATTTTAAGCTTAAAGACTGTTAATGATTATATTTTTGGCAGATAGTATTTAGACTTTAGCTGCAATAGATATCTCTACTTTGTTTTAATTCTCAAACGCCACTGCGGCCGGGGGGGTGGGGGGTGGGGGGGGTTGTTTTGTTTTGGACATGCTCTGTCTCTTAGTATGTCAGAGGACTGGGACATTGCGAAGTGGGATTTATCCTCATGCAGAGAGGCAAAATGGGGGGGTGGGGGGATAAAGGGGGGAGAGAAGGAGAGCAGGCTATATCAAATCTATTTTTCTAATCCTTATAACTATAAATATCAACGTAACAATAGGCTATATGGCAATAACTCGTGGGGAAATTTGATATTCAGATTAAAACTGCCTCACTATCAAAAACTTAGAATCAATATCTCCATGATGGGACAGTTAACTTTGTGAGCTGGAATGTTAAAGGCCTGAATCACGAATTAAAGAGAAAGAAAGTATGCTCTCATCTAGTTTTATTTTTGATATTCCTATCATTAAGTCAGTTTTAATGTGTTACTTATTTTACTTTTGCGCTTAATATTTGGGTTAGAATTTATGTTACAATGCACATTTATTTTTACACTATTGTACATTCCTTCATGTAAAATTCTGAACCTGGCCTGTCCTAAACTTCCTCCCCCATTCCCTCATTTAAACAATCCTCGACTAACCTACTCATATGCCTCTCTTAACTGCTGTGGGGTGTGGCACAGGCAGGACTTTGGAGAAGACTACTTTGTCAGTTCTGTTCTTCAGCCTAGCACCTAACTCTTTAAATATGAATTGCAAAACTAAAAGAGTACCCTTATTTATATCATTTGTTCCACAACTAGGTTAAAAGTGGAACATTGCTGGCATGCTATAATAAATAGTAGTGAAATTTTATGGAGCCTTGGACCACCACTCTCACAGTCTCTTGCTGTTTTGGCTAAAGTACTGTCATTCCAGTGTTCCACTAATCACAGAATGACTTCAAATTTATGCATTTTTGATGTGGTAACCTGTTTAAACTGTGAAGCTGTTTTAGGTGCCTCTTGCTCTTAATTTCACATTGGTAGGGAATGATAACATCTTGCTAATTAATTGTTATGTTGTCAGCAAAACCATAAATTAATGCTTTTAAGTGTATTACAAAAAATAATACTGTTGTAAATCCACATTAAGAAGGAGACTGATACCAGATGCACTGCACAGGTCAGCTCTCTTGGACTGTTTTGTCTATTGATAGGAGTCTTTGTCACTGAGCCACTGAGCTTAATGCTCTTTCATCCCCATTGCACTAACCCACTGCAAGGCTTGCAGACAATTTTAAAGGTAAAACTGTTTCTTAAATGAGAAAGAGAATTAAATGCAAGATCATTTTAGTAAATAGCAGTGGAGGTGCCCAAGTAAACAAAGTTTTGAGGAAGGTGGTTGAGTATCATTAATAGCATATTCCTTATAAGAGATGGAAAAATAATCTTCAGGTGATGCGCACATGGAATCCATTAAAGAAATGACAAAGCTTCATGTATAAAAGTATAAAAGATTCATTAAAGATGTTGTAGTGGAGTGAGTGCAGGACTTACAACTAAAATTAGAATTTTTTTTATGATTTCAATTTTTATAAGGAAAAAGTAAAAATATTGCCTTATTTAATGGAGGAATCTGTAAAAGTAGGCAGGAGGGTTAGCAGCAGATTAACCACAAAGAAAATAATTCTCTGTTGTAATATTCCAAACTTAGAAGTCTTCTTTCCAGAGATTTTCATTAAACGCTATATTAAAAAAGAAAACATTTACAACATCACTGGTAACTAAGAATTTGACTGCCATCAAATTCAGTTGCAATACAGCAAAGAGGTTATTTAATGCAAGAGCACATGTAGGTGGTGTGTGAGTCATGGTTTTAATTTGTTTTTCTTTTACACTAAGGAGAGTAAATAAACAGTTCAGTGTGGTATGATGGTACCCGAGAATGAAAGGGAAAGATTTTTTCCCTAGCAATGCAATAAAGTATACATGATTTCTTAGTTTGCCATGTTAAATGCTGTCCAGAAGTATTAGAAAACCAAGAAAATTATTGTTTAAAGCTAGTTATCTGAGTAGGAAATATTTAATTGCTTGTTAAAATACTGTACAACATTAGAACAAACACAAATAAACATTAATACAATAAAATGTGAAAAGTACGTTGTTGTGATGTGAAATTTTGCATACAAGTTGATAAATATTTTGTATGTCTTTATTTGTAACTTAGACAAAGCAATGTAATATTAGTGTTACATTATTGATAATAACAGCAATGGTTTGATGGTTTAAGAACCCCTTCCCCCCTTTTAGGACTGAGTCCCTTTGTAATTTTACGACAGGATTTGGGGAAGTGCCTCAAACAAGTTTGGCTAATATTTCTCTGCAGGACTCCCAGTCAACCCCCCCACAGGAAAGGCTGCCTAACTGCCAAGCTTTACCTTAACACATGGTTTGGAGGGCAGGCGTGAAGGTGTTCATTAGTATGAAATGGCTGTTTGGAATTGGCTTGTATCAAAAGCTTTTAAGTACCATGATGCCCTATGGGCTGTAGGGGTTGGATAGAAAACCTATAAATTTGCTTGCTTTACCCAGCTCTCTCTCTTACCAAATTGATGAAAGACCGTCTCACACCATGAACTGAAAAGAACAACACAATAAAGAGCACAGCTCGGCAGCCATATTGAGACAGGAATTCAGCCTGTTCTGAAGAAAGCTGACCACAAATGATGCCTTAACTAGAGACATTTTAGGTAACTAACAAGTCTGTGTGCCACCTGAAACTACACATCACCATTTATTGGTTGCCAATATTCAAATGTACTTTGCATATTGTTATTATTTATGCATATTATCAATAATACATTGTTTAAATTATAACTTAACACCTGCTTGTTTTTTACTATACCTAATTGCCTGAGGTTATAGATGTAGAAGGGAAGGAGGGGAGAAGTTATATGGTACATGTTTTGTCTCGGTATATATTGCTCTATGTTCCCCTATTGTATTATTAATATGTAGCCTTAGAATGCCTAATCTCACAGACTTACCACTGTTTATAAGGTATTATTGTATATAACTTATCCGCACCTTCCCTTTTATATCTATAACCTCAGGCAATTCATAAATAATAACAAAATGCAAAGTATATTTGAATATTGGCAACCATACAACCTGATTAAATGGTGATATGTAGTTCAGGTAGCACGGACTTGTAGTTACTTAAATGTCTCTAGTTAAGGCATCATTGCTATGCCTAAATTACAAATAAAGACATACAAAATATTCATCAAGTTATATGTAAAATCTCACGTCACAACAGTACAATACATTAAAAACAGTGGTAAGTCTGTGAGATTTGAGGCATTCTGACAAAGGCTACATATTAATACAGTAATACAAAAGGGGAAGGTAGAGCAATATAATACTCCACCTAGACAAAACATACGTGTTCTTTTAAATTAATTCAGTATGTGAGCTGCTACAAAATTCTGCAAATTCAAAACCAAAATTTTTCAAGGTTTCTAACAGGATTTGCTATAACTTTGGTTGCTTTTAGTTTTTTTCCCCGTCCAAGTGATTCCCAAACAGCTTCAATTATGTTTAGGTCAGATACAATATAATGCTGTTAGTACTATATGCAGATGGAACACTATCAGAAAGAACCTGTCAAAGGGATGATTAATGACTTTAGGCCCCACCCCCAAATAAGATTTATGAAAATATGAAATATAATTTATAAAAATATGATTTATGAAAATATGAAAATATAATTTATGACAATGACCCCACTCCAAATTATGATTTATGACCTTCTCCCGCCAATCACAGAACTTATAACACAGGGGAATCATTTTATAAACTACTAATATTAAGAAAATATAGAATAATAGGCATGTAGCCGCCGAAGTTATAAGGCGAGATCAAGCACGGGTAAAACGCATGCCGAAAGAAATCTCTCAGTCCAAAAGTTTGTTTTAAAAATATTTAGTGAAAGTTAAAAGCAAATAATCCAAGCAAGAATAAAGGAAAAAATAGTTACACATGTAAAATAAAAGGCAAAAAAAAAAGTTAAAATGTATCTTCTCTAAACTTAGCTTTTCTTGAGAAACTTTAGTTATTTCTGTACTTAAAAGTTCTTTACTTCTTCTTCTGTACTTAAAGGTTCTTAACTTATTATATACTTAAAGATTCTTAGCTTCTTTTTCTGTACACTTTAAGCGTACGGTTCTGGACTTAAATAAGTGCTGTTTTACGAGTTACTTTACACATTTAAAAGGCCCGTAGGCCTGT
Source organism: Erpetoichthys calabaricus (assembly GCF_900747795.2). Taxonomy (NCBI): domain Eukaryota; kingdom Metazoa; phylum Chordata; class Cladistia; order Polypteriformes; family Polypteridae; genus Erpetoichthys; species Erpetoichthys calabaricus. The sequence continues at coordinate 105,481,562 of NC_041402.2, read as the reverse complement.
TGGCATGAGTACGTGCACAGGCACGGTTTAAAACCATATGCCTTCTATACCTTGCACATGGCAAGGCTGATCACTAACTGAGAATAAGTTTAGTCAGAGCAGATAGAAATAGCTAGAATATACCAATTTTACTCAACTTATGGGGGTTTTAGGAACCTCCCATAGATTATGCTTTGTCATCTAGTAAAATATTTATGAATCTTATATAACTATGAAAATGGCTTTTACACATCCGGCCCCTAATTGTTTATGCTAGGGCAGAAATCAATTACTTTAACATTACTTAATAAGAGCCTTCAGTACTTTACTTAACTTAAACCAAACTTAAGAAAGTTGAAACTTATTCTACTGTAAAAACACAAACACAATTAAAATTAAGCATGCAAAAAGAAAAATCGATTATTTCAAACATTTGCTGCTTCCTGGAGTAGGCACAGTTTGTTCACATATCTGTATAGTGTGCTGGTCTTGGTCTGCACACAAACTCTTCTGACTGCCCCTTTGCATCTGGCATTGTCTTGATGTCTTGACCCTTTACCCAGGAGTTACAGGGTGTAGCATCTTGTAATTACGCCCCCAATGTCCAATTTCTTTATGAACTTGTTGCATAATGAGAGTAGCAATATGTGAATTCTTCTGAATGATTGCAGTGTGTTTTGCCTCTTCTGGCATAACAGATTTGCTGATTCTTCCTCCAACTCTCAATATTCCTTCTTGCAGGACTGGGTCCAGTTTGTTGATTTTACTTCCTTTCTTTACATGCTGATTTTTGTGGGAGGCTTTAACCTCCTCTGGGTAAGCTTGCAGTGACTGAGGTGAATAAGTTCATTTTCTACTTTAGACAAATGTCAATGTCAATTTATTTATATAGCACATTTAAAACAACATAGTAATGCTAAGGCCAAAGTGCTTTACAATAATAGAATAAAAGAAAAACAAAACAATTAACATAAAAACATAAATAGAAATAAAATATATGAACATAAAATGAGATACATAATAAATAGAAGTAATGTTATATAATCACAAAGAGGAAACCAATCAGTATTACTGAAGGTCATGGAATGCAAGTGAATAGAAATGCGTTTTTAATCTTGTTTTGAACAGTTCAATTGTAAATCATCTAGAGACAGTGGCTTTAGACTCATTGTTAATTTGTATTCCTTCATATGCTCTGTGATTAGTGTTTTTTGTCTTTCTGGGCTGTTTCCAGATTGACTGACTGTATATTGAATTGCATTTCTCTCTTCTTTCAGATGCAGTAGCACTTCTTTGAACCTAAGAAACCAAGCTATTGCTTTCTTTAAATTGAAACTATTCTGAATAGTACTCTATAAATCTTTTTACTGGTTCAAATTTTTCTTCTACACTTGCAAAATTTACTACACACCTTTTGATTTCCAAATCGTCGCTAGTAGACAGGCCCACTTTATCTGGTCTCTAAGGCCATTCGTGCTCTGGCTGTAGCAGGAAGTTTGGACTTTGTATCCAAGTCTTACTTTTGATGAAGCTTTCTATTGTTAATCCCCTTGATGCCTGATCAGCAGGATTTTGTGCAGATGCAACATATCTCCATTGTGAGGGTTGTGTGTGCTCTCTTATGACTGTGATTCTGTTGGCAACAAAAGTTTTATAGCGTGCACTTTCATTTGCAATGTACCTTAGTACGGTGGTGTTGTCAGTCCAAAAGATTGACTGTTGCAGGGGAATCTGTAGTTCTTGTTTTAACATTTTGTCCATTTTGACTGCTACCACTGCTGTTGTAAGTTCTAATCTTGGTATGGTGACAGGTTTTAGTGGTGCCACTCTTGATTTCCCCATTAAAAATTAACAATGTCTCTTATTTTCTTTATTAGTGAGGAGGAGGTTGGAAACAGTGCCATACCCGTTTTCTGAGGCATCTCCAAAATTATGCATTTGTGCAGTCATTATTTGACCAAACCCAGGCAGTTTAATGTACCTGTTTACATTGTAATCCACAATTAACTACAAATCGTTCATCCATTTTTTCCATTGCCGGATATACTTAACCTCCACTTCTTGGTGCCATGTATATTTCTCTTTACATAGTTCTCTTAGAATAAGTTTGGCAGGCAGTATAACTGGTGCTAAAAATCCAAGTGGGTCATATATAAAAACTGACCACTGACAGAGTACCACGTCTTGTAGCAGGCTTATCTTGCAGCTTTACATGGAACTTGAAACTGTTAGTCTTTGTGCACCATTGAACACCTAAGGCTCTTTCTACTGGTAACAAATCATGGCTTAAGTCTAAGTCCTTTTGACCTATTGTCCTGTCTTCTTCAGGAATAGATGACAAGAGTGCTTTGCTATTACTTATCCATTTTGTAAGATAAAATCCTCCCTTTAAGCAAAGGGTTTGAAGATCTTTGGCCAATTTTATGGGTTGTTCTTCTGTATCAACTGATTTTAATCAGTTATCGACATAGAAGTTGTGCAGCACAGTGTTAACTACTTCCTCTGGAGCTGTGTCTCTTGCATCCTCTGGAGCTGTGTCTCTTGCATCCTCTGCTGTTCTTCGTAAGGCATAAGAGGCACAACTTGGTGATGAAGTAGCACCAAAAAGATGCACTGTCATTTTATATTCCTCTAGTCCATTGTTTAGATTACCTTCAGGCCACCACAGGAAACGAAGAAGATCTGTGTCTTCTTCTGGAACTTTCACTTGATAAAACATTGATTTAATGTCTGCCATGAGAGCAATTGGTTTCTCTCTGAATCTTGTAAGAACTCCAATGAGCGTATTAGTTAAATCAGGTTCTTTTAGCAACTGTTCATTTAGGGAAAAGCCTTGGTAAGTGGCTGTACAGTCAAAAACCACTCTGATCTTATTTTTCTTTGGATGATAAACTCCATGATGAGGAATGTACCACACTCTCTCTTTTACAAGGGTCTGCTGTTCAGAGGGTACCTTGATGATATATCCTTTGTCTAAAATGTCTTTCATGAAAATTTTGTAATCCTCATGGAATTTTAGATACTTTGTAAGTTTCCTTTTAAGTCCAATATTACATTGTTCTGCAACACATCGATTGTTTGGCACTTTAAGAGTCTCGTCTTTAAAAGGCAGGTTAATGCAATAATGTCCATCCATTAGTCTGGCAGTATCTGAGGCTATGCGCATAAACTTAATGTCCTCCTGTGACATTTCCTCCTTTTTCTTACAACTGCACTCTGAAAAGTCTATATTGTATTGCTGGAGTAACATTTGTTCTACAGTATCTCCATTATTGTCACATGATTGACTGAATAACTTTACAGTGTTTCTTTGTCTGAGCCCTTTATCAATCCATTAACAATCCATCTACAGAATGTTTTCACAGCATAAGGTCCTTCATCTTCACTATGTATAATTTGCCATGGCTCCATGACTTTGTGTGCATTTGTACTTAACAACAAAATTAATAATATAATTATAATTACAATATTATTGCGTTGGTCAGCATTTTTCTGGGGTAGATGCACGTCTTTTAGATAAGACAATTTCTTGACATCTTCTTGGATAGGGATGTTCTCCCTTTTCACTGATACAGAGTTCACTGTGTACACTTCTGGTAAATCAAAAAATGTATTTTCCTCTATCCCACAAACTTGTAATTCTGTTAAGACTGTACACTTTACTAGTTTCTGTCTTCTTACTTTGTCCCTTTCTACAGTGCTGATGTAGATATGAGATTCCAGAAAGATTAAACTGCTCTTGCAAACTTTTTGTGCAAAATGTGACTGAGCTGCCAGAGTCTTTTAAAGCATACGTTTCTGCACATTTTTCACTCATTTCAGTCTTGACTTCAGCTGGAGTCACAGCTAAGACACATTCTTTACCGTACCCGGTATCAGTACAAGTCTCTAGTGGTTCCAAAGAAATATGGGCAGAAGAAATGTTCTTCTATTCCAACTTCGCATTCTCCTCTTTAGTAGGTGTGGCTTTATCGTCAGTGCCTTTTTCCTTATTCATATGCAGAATACTGGATGTAACTGAGAGCATATTTGGCATTTAATCTTTTCTTCACAGTCTTTGCTGAGATGTTCTTGTTTAAGGCACTTGAAGCATAAGCCCTTAGGTTTAAAAAAGTCAATTTTACTTTCATAAGTTAGTTTCTGAATTGCACTGCATTTGTTAAGATCGTGATTTTCATTGCAAAAAAGACAGTGCTTACCGCTTGTAGATAGATAGATAGATAGATAGATAGATAGACAGACAGACAGACAGACAGACAGACAGACAGACAGACAGACAGACAGACAGACAGACAGACAGATAGATAGATAGATAGATAGATAGATAGATAGATAGATAGATAGATAGATAGATAGATAGATAGATAGATACTTTATTAATCCCAATGGGAAATTCACATTCTTCAGCAGCAGCATACTGATACAATAAATAATATTAAAGAATGATAATAATGCAGGTGAAAAACAGACAATAACTATGTATAATGTTAAATGTTAACGTTTACCCCCCCGGATGGAATTAAACAGTCGCATAGTTTGGGGGAGGAACGATCTCCTCAATCTGTCAGTGGAGCAGGACAGTGACAGCAGTCTGTCGCTGAAGCTGCTCTTCTGTCTGGAGATGATACTATTAAGTGGATGCAGTGGATTCTCCATAATTGATAGGAGCCTGCTGAGCGCCCTTCGCTCTGCCACAGATGTTAAACTGTACATCCAGCCGTCTCTGCCCTTTTAACTGAGGTGTCTGTATCCCCTTTTTTGTCAGCAGTAGAAAAGTTTGTAGCAAAACTGCTTTCTCTCAGGACGCCTTTCAAAGGATACTTCTCTTGATCAATCTTTTCCTTTTATTCTTGAAGGTATGGCTTTGTAGAGCTGAGCCGCACACGGGGTTCAAAGCTGATGTTGTCTGTTCGTTCAGAAAGTTCACTGGATCGGCAAGAGGGGCTCGTCTGCTCTCCGTACTTTCAATACTCTGAACTTTGCATTGCCACAGTGCTAGTAGGTCTTGAGGAAATTTGGAGACTTTAGTATGAAGGTTATCATTACTTTCAAATTTTTGTCCGCTTTGTAAGTCGGGCATAATATTTGTACATCCGCCAGGAAAGATCGCATAATTGCTCAGACCTTCTCCTTTCCATAGCTGGTTTCCATAAAGACTTTCGAGCTTCATTCTGGCTTTTTGATAACCTTCTAATGGTGACAAGTATTTTCAGTTTTTAACAATCTCGTGAGGTGAACCTTTAGTAAACTGGGCCAATAAGTCCAATTTATCTCACCCTATCATCTCATCGATATCTCGGTCAAATGCTCCAATAAAATCCTCATATTTCAAGGGATCGCTGTCAAATATTGGAATCTTTCTGTATGGCACATAAGGCACTTGAGTCTTATTTTGTTGCTCTTTCAGTTGATCACAACACTGTTCATAATGTGGTTGTTGAAGAGGTGCTGGTGCTTTAATTTGTTGATCATAAAGCGGTTGCTGAGGATTGTTTTTACTTTCATTTTTATACAGAAAGTCACAAATCTCTGTATCATGTGGCTTTGCGTTTCTCACATCTGGTTTCCGAGGAACTTTATGGGGATTTGGTTTACTTGGACTGCGATTGCGTCCTTTAAGAGTTCTCAATTTTGCTTCAAATTCTGTGATAGCTGCTTCCAACGCTAATTGATCTCTTTTAGCTTTCAACTGTATTTCTTCCATATCTAGAGCCTGTTGCCTTCCTTGGTTCTCTGCTTTAATTAACAGCACAGCATGTGCTGCCTCTTGAGATCTGATGGCACTACTTGAAATAGCTGCTGAACTTGCGCGACTTTTAGTTTTTGCAGAAACTGCAGGGGAAATGTCATCTTTCGTTCTATAATCCCTGAATTGGTTAGCAGAAACGTCAGGTTGCTGGTTGAGGCTTTTATTTTGGTGTACTTCTAAAACCCAATTCATTGTACATCCTGAAAATGTATTAAAAGTTTTCATTTTAGCATCAAAATCCTTTTGTAGCATTTTCCGTGTATCTTCGTTATTCTGGAAAGATAAAAGTTCCTTACTTAACCTTTTGTATTCCGTTCTCAGATTGTAGAATTGATTCTCAATAATTGTTTTTATATATTCACAGTTAAATTCATTTTGTTGTAAATCCATTATGATCTTCATCATATTAGATAATTGTTTGTATTTGTAATCCATCACTGTTTGAAGATTAGTTGTCACTGAATTGAGCGGCTTTCTGTCGTCAGGGGGATGGTCCTCCATTGAAACATCATAATCGTCGCGACTTCCGCTCACACCACTAAGTCTTACATTTGGGGTTTGAAATTTCCTCTGGCTCCTGGATTCACATGCCATGGCGATCCCACAAGGTACTGTACTTAAGCTCCTTTATAATTTATACAGTCTCGTGAGGAGTGCTAGCAATTCTCAAATATGTCCTACTCCGATCAAAGACAAAGATTAAAAGTACCGGTCGAGTCTTTTTCGAGTTGTCGTTGCTTTCTTTCATCGCAGTCCGATTTCAGGCTTAGAACACTCAGGTTACTTTCTTTTTAATCCAAGACAATTTTCAAGCTTTCAGTCTTAGGCAGGTTTCAATCTTAGGCAGGTTTTAAACTTTAGTGTACCCTCTACTTCTGTGTCTAAGCCCTCTGCTTCATTCACTGTATCTTCAGTATTCCCATCTGTAGCTAACCCCTCTGCTCCAGTCACTGTCTCCTCAGCCCCCTCTGCTTCAGTATTCCCATCTGTAGCTAAGCCCTCTGCTTCAGTCACTGTATCTTCAGTCACTTTTCAAATGCATCTATTCAATGGTTATTTTATCTCTGTGAAATAGAAAAGTTGAACATTCGGCATGCTCTAAACCTTGGGGAAGTAAAGAAAGGCTCCTTTTTTCTTGACGGCTATGCCAGAGTTAACGGTATTCTGACAGTCTTTAAAATTGCTGGCTGCTTTTACCATGGCTGTCCAGAATGCTATGATTTTAACAGTACCATCCTTTAACTGGCCTGACTTGTGCAGTTATGTATCAAAAGTTTATGCGAAAATTGGAAATACTTCGGACCAAATTTAATCTTGATGTGCATGTGATCTGGGAGCATGACTGGGAGACGATGAAAAAACACGACCTCAGGCTACAAACTTTCTTAAAACGTTGCGATTTCCCTCAACGTATAAATCCGAGGGATTTGTTGTTCGGCGGCCGTACCAATGCCATAAAATTGCACCACAAGGCCGGGGGATGTGAGCAGATTCACTATTATGATTTCACTAGTTTGTACCTGTTTGTGAATAAAACAAAAATGTACCCGATCGGTCATCCCAACCATCATTTTTCAGTAATTTGGGGATCTTGGTCAGTATTTTGGTTTAATTTAAGCCACCGTCCAGACTCTACGTGGTCTCAATTTTCCAGTCCTGCCTTTTAGGTCTTGCGGGAAATTAATGTTCACATTCTGTTGCACCTGCGCAGAAACAGAATCTCAGACTGTGGACTGTTGTCACACAGAGGATGAGAGAGAGCTTTAAACTGTTACTTGGTGTAGTATGGAAATAACAAAGGCAATTGACAAAAATTATAAAGTTTCAAATGTACATGAGATTTGGCATTACCCTGAACGTACTTCTGAACTATTCTCAGACTATATCAAGCTTCATCTAAAAGACAAGCAGGGGGCATCGGGTTATCCTACCTGGTGTATGGATGATGCTTCCCAAGACCGTTATATTTTAGAATATTATCAGAAGGTAGGTGTAAAAATGGATCGCAATAACATCGCCGTAAATCCAGCTAAGAGATAGATTTCAAATTGCAATCTATTTTCTCCAAACAGTATAATGTTTCTTATTTTGAATTTATTGGCGATGAGATTACTCAAATACAGTGGAAGTACACCGATGAAAAGTACACCCTACCTGGTAGCGTTGTTGTTTTTGCTGCTTTGTTTTGTCAATTATATTACTCTTTTTAAAAACCCCAGGGACAAATTGCAGATTACTACCTTGGCCCATCAAATGTAGCCTTGGCGTGTTAAATTCTTTTTGGAAGCTTTCGAAGATGCTACAAAATTACCTTACGGCTATTTCTTAGTGGATCTGAAAGCACAGACCCCCGATGAACTGCGATTAAGAACTGGTCTGTTTCTCCGCCTGATTGGCCGGTCATGTACACCATGAAAAGATAAAAGAAGCTGTTCTGATTCAAAGTACCGTATTCTGTCAGCTTATTGGCCAGAATAAGCAGAAACCTACAGCCCCTCAAGGCCTTACTCCACTGCTCTTGTTGCCGTAAAATTCTTATAAACTCGTCTTCTGAAGATTTAATTAATGCTTTGTCCGAAATAGCCTGTAATACTTTAAAAGGCAACATACCTCTTTCACCCAAGTAGTTTAAACAACTCAAGAAGCATTAAATATCCATCCGAAAAATAAGTGAGAGAAAACTAACCTTAAAAAAGGAAAGCTATTTTGAACCAGAAAGGAGGCTTTTTGGGGGCTCTTTTAGGTGTCGCCGTGCCCTTCATATCCAGTTTATTAGCATCTAGAGCATAAACATGGTATACACTCAGAAAATGTATTTGGTACCACAGCATCATATGTCTCTTTTTCAACAAAAGAGTGGTAATCCGAACAATCTCTTGAGCACCACTGAAACTGAACTGGACAAGGAAATGAGAAACGTCCTGCAACGCGGTGATATAGGGGCTGACGAGAAGGTAAAGCTTTACACCTCTGTCTTGCAGAGATATCTAACGTTAAGTTAAAAAGAATAAACTTAATAAGTTAATAATAAGTTTATAAGTTAAGTTATAAAGAAACTAACAGTCTGACACTCATGTTACCAAAAGAAGAAAAAGTCGAAGGGGACATTAGAACAGTCAACATGTCTGAGGACCGGGTTTGGCAAGAGGTTTTGAGAAGTGCGCCAAATGTTGAATTTGTTTTGCATAAAATGTCTGTCAATCCTATATCATATTTCATATTTTGGAATAACCGTGGAGAGCTGTTGTTAGATGGTAAACCTCTGGTCGGCTCCAACATGGTGCATTTGGTACGTAATCTAACAGCATCTCATACAATACCTCAGCATAGGAGGCCACGTGGTTGGAAGGAATTTGTAAACGCCATGGCTGGTTTGCACATTCCATTTTCTGTTGTTCCTAATGATGAAACAAGAGAACTCCTTGAAAGTTTTAAGCCGCGTGCTGCTCCCCTCCCTGTTCATTATCCTGAAGTCAGCCCCTACCAATGAAAACCGAGAAAAAAAGAATGGATTGGATGCTTTTTAATTTGTAAAATTGTTTGTTTATTAAATACAATTGTATGTCATTACAGAGTGTCGTCATCCTTTAAATGTCTATCGAAATATTTATAGGTCTCTGATCTTTGCATGGGTACCGATAAAAACAACGTTCCGGAGAAGGAAGCCAGGAATGAACAAATTTAGATACCATAGCATCATTACTGTTTACATCATCAGAATACGTTTTTATTACAGAGGCGTATGGAAGCCCTTTTCCTTGCTGATGCAGAAAGAACAGGCAGTGTTGGCTGCATGTTTCCTAGAACCAGCTTTGAAGCTGCCTGTTGTTGTAAATGATTTGCTTACAGTTTTTGTTTAAGAAATGCTAAATGTCATTTGGGAAGTAGATAGTCTGGAGGATTTCCATAGGAATCAAAAAACTCTCCATGGTGTCTTCAGTGATGTAAATCCTCAGCCAGTGTTCTCAAGGTTGGGTTTGACAGTGAGTATTCACTACAAACATGGCTGGCACTCCAATATATTTTTCCAGTACTTGATCACACACCAGCACCCCACGGAAATATCTTTTGGTGTAGGGATCTTGGGAAAGCAGTTCTGTTAATTGTTTTGTATTCATGGAGTTTATTAGTAGTCATACAGCACATTATGTCACATTCGATGATGTTGTCAAAGACTGCATATACTATTAGATTGACTGCCTGAGGGAAAGGGACATGGAAGCGTAATTCAAAACATGTTTCCAGTTTTTTTTTTTTTTTTTTATTAATTTATTTGTAATCATTCATACAAATCAATCAATTTTTACAAATAGGATTGAAAAAAAAAACAAGCCGACCCCCACCTCTGAGAGAGAGAGCATGGCCAACAGAGTAAAACTTAAGGCTTGTAGACATACCTAAATTGATGAGTTTAATAGGCCAGTAGAGATGAATGGAGAGGAAAAAGAGATGCGGAGATAATTGCTTCCTCTGTGCTTTAAGAGCTTATTCTAAAATTTTATTGATTATATCCTGCCAGGTTTTAAAAAAATTCTGTATAGAACCTCTAACTGTATATTTGATTTTTTCCAGTTTCAAATAGTATAAAACATCGGTTACCCACTGACTTAAAAGAGGAGCGTTAGGATTCTTCCAGTTTAGCAAAATAAGACTGCGTGACAAAAATGTAGTGAATGCAATCACAGTTTGTTTGTCCTTCTCCACTTTATACCCATCTGGAAGAACACCAAACACAGCTGTTAATGGGTTAGGAGGGATTGTGACACCAAGGCTGTTTGAAAGGCACTTAAAAATTTTGGTCCAAAATGATGTTAATTTGGTGCTGGCCCAAAACATGTGACCCAGTGAGGCTGGGACTTGATTGCAGTGTTCAAAGGTTGGATCTTGCCCTGGAAACATTTTGGACAGTTTTAGGCGAGACAGATGTGCTCGATATATAATTTTGAGTTGAATAATTGTATGCTTTGCGCATATGGAGCTGAATTCTCTGCGTTGCTGTTTTCCACTCCTTTTCTGATATATTGATTAAGAGATCTTTTTCCCATTGTCCTCTTGGATCTTTGAAAGGGAGGGACTGTAAAATAATTTTATATATTGCAGAGATGGTGTCTAAGTCCTTGAAATTGAGCAATATTTTTTCCAGCGTGGACGAGGACGCAAGATGAGGAAAATCGGGCAGGTTCTGTTTAACAAAGTTCCTAATTTGAAGATAGTGAAAGAAATGTGTAGCTGGAAAGTTAAATTTGGAATGTAATTGTTCGTAGGATGCAAAGATGTTGTCTATATAAAGATCTCTGAGCAATTTAATCCCAAATCTTTTCCACATATTAAAAACTGCATATGTTTGCGAGGGTTGAAAGAGGTGGTTCTCTTGCAGAGGTGCCACAGATAAAAGCTTCTCTATCTTAAAATGCTTTCTACATTGGTTCCATATTCTGAGTGAGTGAAGCACAATTGGGTTATTAGTATATTGCCAATACCTTGTATTTATTTGGGGCACAAAGCAGGGAATATAAAGAAGTACTGCAGGATTTTACTTCTATTCCGGACCAGGCAAATGTATGTTCATCTATTTGTGTCCAGGTTTTTATAGCTTGTATGTTTGCTGCCCAGTAATAAAACTGAAAGTTAGGTAGAGCCATGCCACCTTCTGCCTTAAGTCTTTGTAGGGTCGCTCTTTTGATACGTGGATATTTTGAGTTCCAAATAAATGAGGTTATTGTTGAATCTAATTGCTTAAAAAATGATTTATTGATGTATATTGGAATGTTTTGAAATAAAAAAGAAGCTTAGGAAGAATATTCATCTTAACAACGTTAATTCTTCCAGCTAGAGTGAGATGAAGGGTTGACCATCTGTGCAAGTCTTGCTTAATTTTTTTCATACAGATGGTGAAATTTTGTTGATAAAGAGCTTTGTGTTTACTTGTGATGTTTACCCCTAGGTATTTAAACTGATCTGCAATGATAAAAGGGAAGGTGTCCAATCTAATATTGTGTGCTTGAGAATTCACTGGAAAGAGTACACTTTTATTCAAATTAATTCTGACACCAGAGATCTTTTGAAATTCTGTAAGTACTGTTAAGACTGCAGGCACAGGATTTTGTGGGTCTGATATATACAGTACCATATCATCTGCATATAGAGAAGTTTTCTGTTCCAGTCCTTCTCTGATAATCCCATTTATCTGATCAGCATTTCAACAGTGAACTGCCAGTGGTTCAATGGCGATTGCAAATAGCAGTGGTGACAAGGGGCATCCTTGTCTGGTACCACGTTCTAATTTAAAGTAGTCTGAACAAATGTTGTCAATACAAACTGAAGCTTCTGGATTGGTATACAGTAGTTTGATCCATGCACAAATGTTCAGGCCAAACCCAAATTTCTCTAATGTAGTGTAAAGATATTTCCATTCAATCATGTCAAATGCTTTTTCTGCATCCAATGATAATAATATTTCTGGGGTGTTTGACTTTGTTGGTGAGTATATTACATTAAACAGGCATCGAAGATTAGAGGATAAGTGTCGACCCATGATAAATCCAGTTTGATCTTGTGATATTACCGAAGGCAGCACTTTCTCCATCCTTCTAGCTATGATTTTTGAGAGTGTTTCCAGTTTTAACTAATGAAAAATGATTACCGCATTCTTGATCGGGGGTTAGATCAAAAGCGAAAAGAGTATATCCTTGTGAGAACTCTGAACAGGTTATAGACACAGCTTGATCCTTCAAATGCTTACCAGTTGCCAATACCAGGTTATAGTATTCTCTGGCACTGTTGCCACTTGCAAAGTCTGGTTTAAACGGTTTGACTGGAATCTGTATGTTTGAAATTGAACGGATTCCTTGTATTAGAACCTGAAAAAGCCTCATTATCCACCATGCCAATCACCACATACTTTGGTAGTTGACCCAGAAACAGGTTTTCTTGATTGCATACTCGGATATCCGCAGGCATACTGAATACTTTTATATTCACCCTTTCTACAGGATATTTAGCATTGGCTGATGTAAAGGCATGAGCGTGCCCTAATTTTGCGGCTGGTGAAACTTTTACTTTTTTTTTTACAAACAGGGAGGCTGACATTATGTTTACTTTGTAACGTTCAGCATCACCAGACATTAAGCAGAATTCATCTTTGTTCTGAACCATTTTAATCTTCACGTCCAGGCCATTCAAAATTAATTTTTCCTGAAAAAAGAGAATGGAATGAATGTGTCCCAGAAGTTCAACAGTCCTGCTCCCTGCCGGATAGGCACTTCTTTTATTAAAACCAGTGTTTCCTCCATCAGGATCTGTCTCTTCCAATTTGTTAAGTGTATCTTTGTGAAAAAGGCCTGTAGCAAACTGAGAATGAAGAGTCTCCTGGCTGTAATTTAGCAGGCCTTCTAAGACAGCTCTGTAAGGATAACAATTTGAACTCTGAGATATTAGGTGGTCCCCCAGGGTAATATCTACTTGCGAAAACAAACTGGCAATAGGGTAGTTGACAAATCCGACCTTTGCACCAGCAGCTATGTTAGTTCCATCAGCATTCACTATTTTGTCCTTTAGGTGTAGAAGAGTGTTATTCAAGTCAAGGTAATCCTCCCCATTTCCAGCTATGAGAAATTCTAGCGGCACTACTTTAGAGAGGGCTGAGAGAGGTGGGACTTCAACGTATATACTTTTATCTACACTCGTTTGAATGAAAGGCACAGTAAACAGGTCCAGTTCAGATTTGACATACTCTTTGGACATTCTGTGTACGAAAGTCATCTTCTCTCTTTTTGCTTGCTTTAGTCTTGTTCTAATTTTTCTGACGACAACATTTAGAAAATGCAGTAAAAATAGTGCGCCTTTCCTTTTTGACTGTCAGGTCCTCACGCAACCCTGGTGGTCTCTTACGTTTTGCCTTTCTCATTACCATCATGCCCGCACCCCTCCTGCTTTTCTTGGACACCACCAGTCGCACTTGATTTAGCACCAGTGATCACATCTTTTGCAATATTTTTAGTGGTGGATTTGATATTTGGTTTTATAACATCAAAGCCCTTTTTCAGGAGAGGTAAAGCTCTTCTAAACAACCCCCGAAATATACCCCCAATAACCCCACCATACATTACAGGGGATCCAGCGAATCCCCGCTTGGGTCTGTTAATACTGGATGTAAGGTGTCCTGGTAAGACCTCATTGCTCCAGTCGTACATACAATGCCTGATGGGTCTGAAGTGTAACTTCACTATCATCTTACCAAACTGAAATGGCACATTTTTGTTCTGGTCCATCTTTATTTCAACAGTCACTGTATCACAATGATTCTTGCTGACTGGGGCATAATGAGGCTGGTCATATCTGATAGTAGTAATTTTATCCGCTTGATCCTCTATATGAACGCACCTCAAAAGGGGCGCATAGCTGTCTCCGACTCTCTGATGAGATACCATATCACCGTACATGTACAAAGTGTAAAAGCCAGCCCTGATGTCAGTGGGAAAAGGAGTCTTGTAAGTTAACCCCCGAGTCTGATCAGGATGCGCTCCTCATATTCAATCCAGCTGTCCTTTTAAGTGTATAGTTTCATCCTTTTCACCCGGTACCACGTGGACTCTTCTTTCCACCGCATTATAACTGAATTTCAAAGGATTCTCAGAAGGGACAGTTCCCGTCGTAACATCTGTCAAAGTGGGTAGGTTTAAGGTCATCGAATTCATAAAAGACAATAGGTCGTGAATACCTTCATAATGCCCGCAAGGAATGTAGTAATATTTTTTTTATCCCTGGAGCTGAAATATAGAATTCGTTATCCGGTTTGTCTATGGTATTCCACGTATGTGGGTACTGTATTTCTGCTAGACCGACTTCCCAAGCACCTTCTAATTCTATGGGTTTAGCAAGCTTTGTAGTGAAATTGGCAATTGTATTGTTAGAGAAAATGTCTGAAGAAGCTTTGCTATGCAGAGTCGCAAAAAAACTTTTGCGCTCCATTGTATACCGTTAGAGAATGATGAGCAGATTAGGGGTGGTCTTGATATTATTGAACATCTTGGGCTTGGCTCACTGGTATTCAGCTATTAAATTTTTCTGGCCACCCGAGCCATTTGACTAAAATGAATCATTTTTTATTCTTAACTTTCCTAGCCAGTATTTTTTTGATCCTGTAAACGTCTGTGGAATCGACTTTAATTTTTTGCAATTCAGGGTCATAAAATGATCCTATGATCTCTTCACCAACGTAATCTTTCAGTTTGTACACAGCCGGTGCCCTAGGTACAAGCTCAGATACGGTAAAGATTTTATCTGAAAATGTTTGTTCTTAACCTTTCGCAAAAGAATGTCTAGTTTTAGAAATCCTAACTGTATCTCCTACTTTGAACTTAAAAAATGGTGAACCGATGTTTGGCGACGTCATATAAGTTTTTGAAAACTTTCCAGGAATTTAACGTGTTTACATCAGAAGAAGCCATTTTTATGCTTCGATGAAAACTTTTGCTGTAAGAGTATACTAGATCCGACAATTTATCGAGGTAGGTTCTCGTATTATACACACTGAAATATTTCCACATTTTAGATTTTAGTGTGTGGTTAAATTTCTCCACCATGGATGCCTTTAATTCGTTTCCTGTGGTGAAATGTTTTATTCCAATCTTCTTTAGCAGCTTTTGAAAATCTTGGTTGAAAAACTCTTACCTCTTGTCAGTTTGGAGCTTCTTTGGAGTTCTACCGGCGCTCAGAATGTCTTGAAAGCCTCTTGTCACTTCTTTACCCATTTTGTTCTTCAGGGGCCGTACTCACGCAAACTTCGAAAGTACATCGATACAGGTCAACAAAAATTTATGACCCCTGGTTGTGCTCTGACACATTTGTTATATCCGCTAAATCCATCTGCCATTGCGAGTCTATATCGGATACATAAACCTTATTTCTCTTAAAATGCATTCTATCAGGTTTATGAATTATATAAGAATATTGACCAGATAACCAATCCAGCACTTGATGGTCATTACTTTTCTGACCCGAAACCTCAAGAGCTGTTTTCAATTAGTCTTTTTCCCCAGATCTGCTGGGATTTGCCTGGGTTATAATAAACTTTTTTCATGTAAACCTCCATCATGTGTGAATTTCCCATTGGGATTAATAAAGTATCTATCTATCTATCTATCTATCTATCTATCTATCTATCTATCTATCTATCTATCTATCTATCTATCTATCTATCTATCTATCTATCTATCTATCTATCTATCTATCTATCATCGACGGTGAAAGAAAAATGTCAATGGTTTAAAGATCAATGTTTTTTTATTGTTAATTTTCAAAACAATATTAAAATTCAGAGATGCTTTACGAATCACTTCAAAACATTGTAATTCAACTAAACAGCATGATTAAAACATATTGTCACAGGTACATTCAGTTCAGACACTTCATCTGATTTTTCCATGTCATATTCCCCGTAAAACCCCAAAGGTACATCAGACATATCAGGTACAGAAAAATGGCATTTAGAGAAGGCATTGGCTATTTCACGTATTTTTGAGTAAGAGTCATTGTCCATGTTATGAAAGGCTCATACAATAGCCTCATTGATAGAATGTTCATTTTTCAGGTAGTCGACAGCATTTTGATCAAATGCATGAATCTTGTGAAAAGGCAGAACGATGTTGAAGCAACCCAGAGTCTTTATGAGCAAGCTTCTGAGCCACAGTTTGCAGAAAACAGTCAGAACCTCTTGAAAGCGGCCAACCCGATAAACAGGCTCAAACAGACATATATGCTGAGTCTGGCTGGGATGGTCTATTAAACACCCCTGACATCTACTTTTCAGGTCCCGATCAACTATTATATCCATCAGACCCGCAATCAAACTCTTGATCAGTTTCAGAGCCTTTCGAAATGTTTCACCCAGGGGTCTATCAGTTTATCAAGATCCATACCCGCATAATCAGCCTCCTTGGGTGATATTTTCCAAGCAGCCAGAGCCTCTACTAGTTCGTCCACGGCCTCTTCTTGCCGCATGGCCTGAATGGCTATCTCCTCGGCCCCTGCTAGGCTCCCCGGAACATCATTAGCAGGTACAAAAATGTCAGGTACAGTACGGTTCTCCAGGAGACTGTCTGACTAATACATATCTTCAGGGGCAGGTAACTGAGGCTCAGGCCAATAGATCTGGTCAGTTGAAGGCATAAGAAGGTCCGGCCAAGATGGCTGGTCTGTAGGTGAGCTGCTAGGAACTGGTGCCCGGAGCTGGGAGTGATATCGTCAGACCAAAACACACAATTGGTGGGCGCCGTCTGTCCCGTAGACCAATGTGCCTGATCAGGAGCATAGTCGGGGAGGTGCTGGTTGATACCAGGCCAAAACACGTTGTTGGCAGTCAGCATCTTGTCTGGAGCAGAGTAGCCGGGTTGTAGGTTGCCGGCTGTCATCATTTGGCCTGGAGCAGAGTATATGTATTTGGTTTGAGGGTTAGCTGGCCAAAACTGGTAGTCAGCGGCGGCTGTTTGTTCCACGGTACCGTAGACCAACTCTTCGGAACACATCAAAGTGTGGAGGACTTCTGACATCTCAGAGTCCAAGAGAACAGGGAGAGGACCAGTCCAGCTTTCAACGGCTTCTAGGAGCTCAGCTTCGGTAGTGTAGTTGGTTGAAGACATCTCGAGATCGCTTTAGGCTAATGTAATCTATGAAAAAAGACTACAGTAATCCCTCACTATATCGCGCTTCGCCTTTCGCGGCTTCACTCCATCGTGGATTTTATATGTAAGCATATTTAAATATATATCGCGGATTTTTTGCTGGTTCGCGGATTTCTGTGGACAATGGGTCTTTTAATTTCTGGTACATGCTTCCTCAGTTGGTTTGCCCAGTTGATTTCATACAAGGGACGCTATTGGCAGATGGCTGAGAAGCTACCCAACTTACTTTTCTCTCTCTCTTGCGCTGACTTTCTCTAATCCTGACGTAGGGGGATTGAGCAGGGGGGCTGTTTGCACACCTAGACGATACGGACGCTCGTCTAAAAATGCTGAAAGATTATCTTCACATTGCTACCTTCTGTGCAGCTGCTTCCTGAAGCGACATGCTGCACGGTGCTTCGCATACTTAAAAGCTCGAAGGGCACGTATTGATTTTTGATTGAAAAACAAACTCTGTCTCTCTCTATCTCTCTCTCTCTCTCTCTTTCTCTGCTCCTGACGGAGGGGGTGTGAGCTGCCGCCTTCAACAGCTTTGTGCCGCGGTGCTTCGCATACTTAAAAGCCAAACAGCCCTATTGATTTGTTTGCTTTTCTCTATCTCTCTGACATGCTCTGCTCCTGACGCGCACTCCTTTGAAGAGGAAGATATGTTTGCATTCTTTTAATTGTGAGACAGAACTGTCATCTCTGTCTTGTCATGGAGCACAGTTTAAACTTTTGAAAAAGAAACAAATGTTTGTTTGCAGTGTTTGAATAACGTTCCTGTCTTTCTA
Organism: Erpetoichthys calabaricus; assembly: GCF_900747795.2. Taxonomy (NCBI): domain Eukaryota; kingdom Metazoa; phylum Chordata; class Cladistia; order Polypteriformes; family Polypteridae; genus Erpetoichthys; species Erpetoichthys calabaricus. The sequence goes on along the minus strand of NC_041402.2, from coordinate 105,463,380 downwards.
CAACCTCCTGTGTTTCTGCGCAAATCTGTGACCCAAGCATGACAATATAAAAATAACCATATAAACATATGGTTTCTATTTCGCGGATTTTCTTATTTCGCGGGTGACTCTGGAACGCAACCCCAGCGATGGAGGAGGGATTACTGTATCTGTATTTATTTCCACTTACTTAGGGGTGGGTGTTTCTGTTTTCTTTCTTTTTCTTTTCATTTGGTCAGACAGTTTCCCTTGATGAATAGCCTCATCAATATTTGGAATAAGAGATTTAAAAAAGTGCAGTCTTTTTTATAGGATAATGAATTTCACTCACTCGTTCCTTTATCCCATTTTCTTGATACTCAACCCCCTCTTCGTGACCGTCCTCTTTATATTCAGGAAGGATAGGCTCCTTCATCACCGTGAGATGTTCCAGAGCATTTCTTTTTACTTCTACTTGGTTGAAAGCACAATTAGAATTGTACCAAGCTGAGCTGAATCGAGGGTCCCGTAAGTCAAGCATTCTGGAAACCCTGTTTGTTTTCATTTTCTTAGGAGCATTCAGAAGACCGTCCATTGTATGAGCTTTTGTTTGTCGTAGCGTTTTCACTAAATGACTACAGTTTTATACATGCAGGGGGGAGCGACACGCCCTTCCCCTAACCCTATAGACGGTTAGAGAGACAAAGGCATACCTCATTTGGCCAGGAATTGGTAATGGGGCATGATAAAGGCTTGGTTTATGAAAGCTCCTCCCTAAAAGGAGGTGTTTAGAGATTATCAATTATGACAGTTGTCCAACACCCATGTTACCCTTCCCCATCCATAGGGGCAGGACACATTTCATAAATTATATTTTCATAAATTACATTTTCATATTTTCATAAATCATATTTTGGGGTGGGGCTTAAGGTCACCAATCATCTCTTTGACAGTTTCCTTTGGGGGTGGGGCTTAAGGTCATTAATCATCCCTTTGATAGTTTCTTTCTGATAGTACTACTTCTGCACTTTAAGCATGTCTTCATTTTGTTTTGCGATGTGTTTGGGGGTCAATATAATGCTGAAAGATTAAGTAATTTTCTTGAATGCACAGTATGTGTTGTGGAGAAATCTTCAAAAAAAACTAGCAGAGTCTTCAGAAAGGCAGTCAGAATTTAAAACTTTATTGCATAGAATAGAAAACAATTGCAGAACACATAAAGCCTGTCTCAGTTCATAAAATGAGCCCGGTGGTTTGGGTGCGGTTCGTTTTTATGTCAGTTCTAATCACAAAAACATACCCATTTTATACATAATTCTCGTCATTCACTTTAAATGTTATCTTTCATAATAATGACCTCATCCTGTACCTGTTTTCATAACAATTACCTCGCCTTCTTTCCCATAATAATACTCAGTCTTTTCATAACAATCATTAGAACTCGAAGGTTGTACTTGCTGCATGGCCCAGAGATGTCCATCATCTGATCATGTTTTACATTCGTCAAATTCCACATCTTGGAATAATAAATAAAATAAAAATTGGAAGCCCTTTAATTGATCAGCCCTCATCATTAAGTTGGAACCAGGATGACCCACATATAAAAAACTGAACTGTTCAATTAATACTTGCTTCTTGCACCAGCATCTAGTAAGACTGCTGGTAAAAGTGCAGCACACAGCTTTACTTATAAGAGTTATAAGTTGAGTTAGCAAGCACAGTATTAAAGCCTTTAGCAATGAACCCTTAATTTTTATATTGCTCAAAGCCAGCTAATATAATATATGCTGTTTTCCCTTTATTAATTACGATATTGATTTATGAGGAAGTATTGACATAGGTACTTGAATGCTGTCTAGAATGAAAGTAAACATGCCTATATTGCAGCCAGTGAGCAAAGGTAGCTGCCTTATCAGCCAGTGACGTGCAGCCACATACAATCTAACTTACCAATACAGGGGCTGACCTGATAATCAATTCTTAAAGCTTCTATATAATTCAACCTAACTAATACAATACATGGTGGCGCAGTGGTAGCGCTGCTGCCTCGCAGTAAGGAGCCCCGGGTTCGGTTCCTGGGTCCTCCCTGTGTGGAGTTTGCATGTTCTCCCCGGGTCTGCGTGGGTTTCCTCCAGGGTGCTCCGGTTTCCTCCCACAGTCCAAAGACATTTAGGTTAGGTGCATTGGCGATTATTGATTGTTCCTAGTGTGTGCTTGGTGTGTGTGTGTGTGTGTGTGTATCCTGCGGTGGGTTGGTGTGTGTGTGTATCCTGCGGTGGGTTGGCGATCTGCCTGGGATTGGTTCCTGCCTTGTGCCCTGTGTTGGCTGGGATTGGCTCCAGCAGACCCCCGTCACCCTGTGTTCAGATTCAGTGGGTTGGAGAATGACTGACTGACTAATACAATACAGCTTGCTTTTAATCTGATCATCTGAAATGCCTTAATATATAAATTTAAATGCTAAAATGTTTATACAGTATGTTTAAAGTGTGAATGCGCTATCGTGTCAGTTTACTTAGTTTCCTTTAAGTTTGGGGCATTAAAGGTTTTTCCAAAATTCTTGTTTAGATTCTGATGAGTCAAAAGGCTTAACAGAGTCACCATGTCCATCCATCCATCCATTTACCAACCCGCTGAATCCGAACACAGGGTCACGGGGGTCTGCTGGAGCCAATCCCAGCCAACACAGGGCACAAGGCAGGAAACAATCCTGGGCAGGGTGCCAACCCACCGCAGGACACACACAAACACACCCACTAGGGCCAATTTAGAATCGCCAATCCACCTAACCTGCATGTCTTTGGACTGTGGGAGGAAGCTGGAGCGCCCGGAGGAAACCCACGCAGACACGGGGAGAACATGCAAACTCCACGCAGGGAGGACCCGGGAAGCGAACCAGGGTCCCCAGGTCTCCCAACTGCGAGGCAGCAGCGTTACCCACTGCGCCACCGTGCCACCCGAGTCACCATGTCCTAAAACAAAAACTTGTTTCTTCAGTTCCCTCAAAAACAAAGTGTTCTTAAAAAACAAAGCAAGTGAAAATCAAGCAAACAGGCCATATTAAAAACAAAAGCTATGGTTTGTAATTAATAGTGTCTCACTAAGCCACTAATATCAAGCAACTCCTTTTAATAATCAATAGTTCTAAAACCAATAACAAGACATTGTGGGGAGCAGCCCAGACACAGACAGGTAGACAAGATGTTTAAACCACACACGTTTATTCACAACTACTATTTACACTTATCGTGAGCACAAACCCAGTGCCGCAGCACCAATCACCCCTCAAGTCCTTGGCCACACGCACAATGCCTTCTCTCAGTCTCTGGTCCACCTCCACTCCTCTCCACCAAGCTTCGTCCACTTCCACCCGACTCTTGCCCCTGACTGGAGGGAGGCGGCCCCTTTTATTCACTCCGGAAGGACTCCAGGTGTATCCTGAGGGCTTCTGTAGCCACACCCCTGTGTGGCGGAAGCTCTGTCGGCATATCCGGAAGTCCTCCGGGTGTCCCCAATACTCTTCCCCCCAGTACTTCCGGGTGTGGCAGAAGTACTGAGGTCCAGGGCTCTCAAGGCATCGGGGCGCCCCCTGGCGGTGACCACGGGCCCCTACAGGGTTGAGCTTCCATGCTCTGTACCCATGGCTCCCAAAGTAACCAGGGCGGATGCCCCCTCGTGTTCTGGAGGAGGCACAAGCCCTCCTCCGGTCCTCCTGGGCATCCCATTCGGGTAGGAACCCCAGCTGGGTGCCACAACATATAAACTTAAACGCTGGCTGAATTAAATATAAATGTGCATGCTAATATAAGAGCCCAGCGCTGTTAAGTCGTGGCACGCAGCTGCACAGTGGTCTGACAGAGGTCAAGCTGCTGTTTACGTCGCGGCACATGTTCAGGAAAAAGTCCCTAACTTTCAACAATCAACTCTTAAGTTCCTATAGTGCTCAAACGAACTAATATCATAATATATGGCATTTTACTCTTATTGCCTAAGGCATTGAAAAGCCCTAATATACTTCTAAATGCCAGTTGAGTGCTTATATGTTTTATGTGCTAGCTAGAGAGCTTGCCCCTCCCTTACACAGGCAAAGGTCGTACATGCAGTTTGTTTGGTCTTCTATCAGCACCTGCATCCTTAAAACAAAATTTGCCTGCTTGCTTTCTCAAAGAACATGATGAGTTTGGCTCACAGCTTGACACAGAAACTCAAAACAAAGCATTTGAGAAGGGCAAGTGGCCTCTCTATCAAAGTAAATGGTGTCTTTTTAAAGTTGCTCCAGGCCTAGGCTTTTCACAGCTAAAACCACTAAAACTAGTAATAAAGCATATTGATCCTTAATCAAAATTCTCTATTAATATTTCTCAGCAGTAATCATTTCTTTGATTTTTTTGGACAATGTTTGCTGAAAACAACCTACAGACGATGACAACTCTTTCCCTATCATATTGGTGTCTTTGTTAACTAAAAATTTACATTTTTGGATATACAGTATCTCTCTATAATACTTTCTGCAATTGATTATTTCTCCATGCTTTATGGTCTTTCACATAGCTGAAACACTCCCAACAAGAGCATAATTTCTTAAAAGACTTCTTCACTCAGTTGTGGAGTGTACATTGTTGTCAGATGACTCTGCCAGAAACTAAGCAAGCACTTTATTGTTTTTTCATCTATCCCTTATGGAAGAGACTTATAAGTACTGTTGTTCAGTTCTGGACATCTTTTTTTCAGTTTTCTACTGTTTTTTCTGTCTTCAACTTGACCACTTTCTTCGAATCCCTTTATGAGAGTTTTAACAATATATTCTAAAAATCTGTTTTTTTGTTCTATTGCTCACTGACTGTAGTCTTATTGATACAAAACTATGATTTTTATGTCTTCCAAAGTGTGTTAACTTAACCTGTTCTAACTCTTTTCTCGAGAAACCCAACGTTTTGTGATTATTGTCCAATACACTCTCTTCTTTCTTAAACTGTACGTCTAGCACACTTAGTTTGTCAATCCACTGCCTCATTAATGTGAATCAGATGTGCCTTTGGTAGAATGTAACAAGTGCTTGCAATGACTGAAGTGCCTTGAGGAGAGGTTAGGAAACCAAACCTATGCGGTTCTAGCTGTCTCATGAAATATCAATTGGCTTATTGAAAAAACAAGATCTATATGTCTGTTACTTGTTATTTTGTCAGTGTTTATTTGTGTTTATTCTAATGTTATATAGCAAAGTAACACTTTTTATGTATTAAGCTATTTTTTATTTTTTGCTTGGGTGGCCTTAAGCAAGTACTCTATATGTCATCTTAAAATAAGGCCTTGTTAATAAGTATACTTGCAGTATGTCAAAAAAGTGCACCTCTGAGCATGAACCATAAAGCCCATAAATAACCACAAGGCAAAATAATACTAAACAAGTACAGTAATGAATGCATAAAATGCTTAAATATAATTTTGTTTGGTTAAAATTATTAAACCACAAAATTACACTAATTGAGCTTCAAGGTGCTGTAATAACAGGTGCCAGTTTAATTTCAGGCTTTGGTGGGTAATCAGCCATGTGATCATTTTTGGAACTCATTATCTGCTTGTGGTTAGAGAGTTTTTGTTCATTGTTGGAACTGAATATTACACAGTGGATAATAGTGCGCAATGATAGATTGCAGAATCTTGCAAAGTTAGAGCAGATATGCTGAGTTCAGTGAAATCTTGATCAGCTGTTGAAGAAAAACGTTTCTTAGCAAAGTCTGCAGTACTGTCACTTCCACTTCTGGACCGGGCTCCTCTATCTAAAATGTATTGCATAGCCTGGTTTGGATATTTTCTGTACCAAAACAGGTAAACATTGTTGTTGCTTGTTGAATAGCTGCACCGAAGGGTCACTTCACTGCCATCATTAACTGAGACTTCAGTTTCAGTATTCGAGACAGAATCCCCTCTGTTTAAACCTGAAAAAAAAAAAAGTATATTAATTTGTATAAAAATTAATAAGTATAAATAAATAGAAATCTGCCAGTACCTGGAAGCATGGCTAACATAAAGGTAATCCAATAATAAGAGTATTTTTCCATGATGAACTTTGTGTTCATCATTACTCTAAACTTTTTTTGTTTTCATCATGATTTTTTTGGAAAATGTTTTATTTAAGAGGTATCAGCAAACATCTGCATATATTTGCATGCAAGTATGTTTATGGTAAAAGGAGGGGTGTGTCATCAAAATCACCTGATTCTTTGATAAACTACAAATCTCTTCAGTATTTAAAATTTACATAAATATTGAAGAGGCTACATATATCATAGAAATTACACAATATAGTAACTATTCAAATACACACTGAGTGGTCAGCAAATGAGGTGGTACACTTAGATTTTCCAAAGTCAGTCAGTAAACAGTATTTGCAGGCAATTTTACAATAAAGCAGGTAGACAACAACCAGTGACTTATGTTGGTGTGCGTATCATCATGGGATGATCATGTCTCACTAGATTCATTACTCTTTCGCATCCTAAGCTTAACGCATTTACTCAAAAATACACACATGTGCAATATCCACTAAAGCACTGTGCAACTGTGTTTCTTTTTCTTACTTTGAAGAGATCTGGAGCATGAGTGTCCTCCGATGGTAGTTTCCAGTTCAACACCTTCAGATGGCAGTTTTCTGGCGAAAAAATGTAGCAGCGTTTACCAAAAATTACCAAAGTTCTGAAGCTCTAGTATGACAAAATGTCTTCATTTTTAAAAGCTTTAGTAAAAATTCAAAGTAGAACTGTTCACCAAAAAATAGACAAAATGTTTGTATTGCGATTTAAGAAAAGTTCTGTGTAAGGCTTATATATCTTGTTTGTTTAAGTTTTCTCATACAGTTATACCATTTCTAAACAGTCAAAAGTCTGTATGCCTATCCCATTTTAATACTGTTAAAGGATCTGTGTGTATATATATATATATATATATATATATATATATATATATATATATATATATATATATATATATATATATATATATATATATATATAAAATATATAATATAATAGATAGATATCTATAATAGATATAATAATATAATAATGGAAGAGAAGGTCTGTGATACGGTTTGCATATTTGCAGTTGGAGATCCACAAAGGGAGAAAAAACGAATCACGTATCATAAAATAGTTTTATTCCTGAGCTTTCAACCCCTATCAGGGGTCTTCATCAGAGGATAATGCTTAGACTTACAAGAATCAAAGGCAATATATAGCAACACATTCAGTATGGGGGGGGGGGATGGGGGGCTGTGGGTGGAGGTGACTAAGTAAGTATGATCAAAGGGGGGGGGGGGGTGGATCGTTTAATTAATGTGTATATGCCCTTCTTAAGTTGGCATATGCTGGGTTTATGTCCAAGTGTCTGTTGATGGCGTTTTCATCTGATAGCCAAGACTCGGCCAAACTCTCTGGCGCTTTTTGTACTGGCCTTAAATTTTACTTTTACGTTGTCCCAGTTGAATGTGTGTCCTGTCGATTTAGTATGTGCATATATCAAAGATAGTGCGTCCTTTCTTCTGACGGCGTTGCGATGTTCCTGTACACGTGTTGAGATTTTTTTTGACGTTTGTCCTATGTATACAGCTGAGCAAGAATTGCATGTAATACTATAAACTGCGTTTCGTGTTTCGGCTGTCGATTTCTTGTTTTTAGCATTAAACAGGACCATGTGCAGATTGTTGGTGGGTTTATGTGCTATTCTGATGCCCCACTTGGTCAGGGTGCGTGCCGTGCCTTCTGACACATTATGGTGATACGGGAGTGAATGCCAGGTGGGGTGGGGGTTCTGATTTACGTCGATTGTATGCTGATTCCTTTGGCGTCTGCTGTGTAGACTCCAATTAATGAATGATTTTGAGTATCCGTTCGAGGTGAAAAGTTGAAACAGATAGCGTCTCTCATTAATTTTTGTTTCCTTGGTATTACAATGCGTGTGGACTCGTTTAAATAGGGTTTTCACCAAGTGGGGCATCAGAATAGCACATAAACCCACCAACAATCTGCGCATGGTCCTGTTTAATGCTAAAAACAAGAAATCGACAGCCAAAACATGAAATGCAGTTTATAGTATTCCATGCAATTCTTGCTCAGCTGTATACATAGCACAAACGTCAAAAAAAATCTCAACACGTGTACAGGAACATCGCAACGCCGTCAGAAGAAAGGACGCACTATCTTTGATATATGTACATACTAAATCGACAGGACACACATTCAACTGGGACAACGTAAAAGTAAAATTTAAGGCCAGTACAAAAAGCGCCAGAGAGTTGGCCGAGTCTTGGCTATCAGATGAAAACGCCATCAACAGACACTTGGACATAAACCCAGCATATGCCAACTTAAGAAGGACATATACACATTAATTAAACTATACAACCCCCCCCCCCCCTTGATCATACTGACTTAGTCACCTCCACCCACCCCCCCCATCCCCCCTCCCCATACTGAATGTGTTGCTATATATTGCCTTTGATTCTTGTAAGTCTAAGCATTATCCTCTGATGAAGACCCCTGATAGGGGTTGAAAGCTCAGGAATAAAACTATTTTATGATACGTGATTCGTTTTTTCTCCCTTTGTGGATCTCCAACTGCAAATATATATATATATATATATATATATATATATATATATATATATATAATATATAATATAATATATATATGTATATAATATATAATATATATGTGTATGTTATGAGGGAAGACTGGTGTCCTTACTTGGCCAGGATGCCCTCAAGGTCGAAGGACAGGGGGTGGTGGCTTACTCAGGGCTTTATCTCCCCTAGCTTGCTAGATGGTAGTGAGCCCTAGCTCAGATTCCCACATGGGTGCCCGCAAGGCATCCTGGGTATTGTAGTCCCAGGGGACAGCCAATATATATATATTGTCACACATGTGCGCATGGGAGACAGTTGAAGAGCTCACAAAAGGATAATTCTGTGCCAGACCAGGGGGTGGAAGGGTGCACTGATCCTTCATCTTTTTCATTGGCAGACCAACCAATGGAAATTTCACCTGAACTCGAGGATGACACTTCTGGTTCCAGCCCCAATGACAGCACTTCCTGTTTCAGCCCCAATAACATCATAAAACCGCCATGTTTGCCTGTCTGTACTGTTCGGTGTTGTGTGGAATACTTCACTATATATATATATAGTTATATATTTTCTGCTCAAAAAAATTAAAGGAACACTTTTTAATCTAAATATAGCATCAACTCAATGAAACTTCCAGGATATTGATCTAGTCAGTTAAGTAGCAGAGAGGATTGTTAATCAGTTTGAGCTGCTTTGGTATTAATGGAATTAACAACAGGTGAATTAGAGGGGCAACAATGAGAAGACCCCAAAAAAGGAATGGTTTAACAGGTGGAGGCCACTGACATTTTTCCCTTCTCATCTTTTCTGACTGTTTTTTCACTAGTTTTGCATTTGCCTATGGTCAGTGGCACTACTGGTAGCATGAGGCGATACCTGGACCCTACAGAGGTTGCACAGGTTGTCCAGCTTCTCCAGGATGACACATCAATTTGTGCCATTGCCAGAAGGTTTGCTGTGTCTCCCAGAACAGTTTCAAGGGCATGGAGGAGATTCCAGGAGACAGGCAGTTACTCTAGGAAAGCCGGATAGGGCTGTAGAAGGTCCTTAACCCATCAGCAGGACTGGCAATTGCTCCTTTGGGCAAGGAGGAACAGGATAAGCACTGCCAGAGCTCTACAAAATGACCTCCAGCATTCCACTGCTTTGACCAAACAATCAGAAACAGACTTCATAACATCTTGAAACATCGTTCAGGTGGTGGGTCAGTGATGGTCTGGGTAGGTATATCCATGGAGGGATGCACAGACCTCTGTTGGCTAGAGAACAGCACCTTGACTGCCATTAGGTATTGAGATGAAATCATTGGATCCATTGTCAGATCCTGTGCTGGTGCAGTGTGTCCTGGGTTCCTCATGGTGCACGACAATGCTCGGCCTCATGTGGCAAGAGTATCCAGGCAGTTCCTGGAGAATGAAGGAATTGATACCATTGACTGGCCCCCACACTCACCTGACCTAAATCCAATAGAACAATTCTGGGACATTATGTTTCGGTACATCCAACACTGCCAGGTTGCACCTCAGAGTGTTCAGGAGCTTAATGATGCCCTGGTCCAGATCTGGGAGAAGATCCTCCAGGACACCATCCATTGTCTCATTAGGAGCATGCCCCAATGTTGTCAGGCATACATACAAGCATGTGGGGGCCAAACAAACTACTGAGTATGATTTGGAGTTGCTGCAGTGAAATTTCAGAAAAATGGACTAGTCTGCCACATCATTTTTTCACTTTGATTTTCGGGGTGCCTTTGAATTCAGCCCTTTGTAGGTTGGTAATTTTTGTTTCCATCAAACGATGTGACATCCTTTCGTTCCTAACACATTACCTGGTCCATATCAGTATAGATATCCAGCATGATTTTTTTCCCATTGAGATCTGATGTGTTTTCAAAGTGTTCCCTTAATTTTTTTGAGCAGTTTATATTCATAAATATACACAAAGCACTCGTGACAGACTTCATCTCCCCACGAATTTTGATGCAAGAGTACAAATTTTAGTATCCGTGAGGAGTGGGGAGAATGTTGGGAGATAGAAGGCAGATTTTTTAATTAAAAAAAAGTTTTAAATTTCACCCTCTGAAAACTGGTTATCCAGGCCATAATGACAGTCTTATAAAGACGTGGAGGTGGCCACTTTACTAACCTTGCCTATTTCAACAGCTGGAAGGTCGTTTCTACCTTTTTTCAATCTGTGTTGATAGAATCCATAATTCCGGCCTTTGTCTTAATTGTACTTGCTACACAGATCAGCCATTCCTTCAGATTACTTCTTTCTTCCCTATTTAATTTTGGCTAATGACCGGAACAGTTTCAGACGAACCCTTCCAGATCCCACCCACAGAGGACAATGCCTGCAATCACCACCTTGCAAATTCACAGTCCTTTCCTGCAAAAAGCTTCCTCACCTGTATTTAGATGTGTTGGAGTCCAGGTAGTGATGAGCAGCACATAAAAAAAGAATAGACAATACATAATACAAAAACACATAAGTAAAAAAATATTATTACAATATACTTCTTTGTGGCAGTGCCACATAACCCCCCCCCCCTCATTTTTAGCCTCGGGGGCCCAAAATAAGGTATAATGATTAGTTACATGTATTATACTTAATTTAGAGTCTGTTCCAAATTCATTCTCTATCTGGTAGTTTACAGTCTGAGCTTCTTAACAAGTTTTGCTGGTCCTGTCCACTAGTGATGACGAATCTTTTGGGCTCAGTGTTTCAAAAATTCTGAAAATGCCTAAGTTGACCATACTGGTGTGTCTCCCCCACTAAACAAAGGAGAAACAATTCTTTATGTATTCATTGATTAAAAAACAAAAAATACAGACTACTTGTCCTTTGCAGAAGTGTAACCACGGAGAGAAAACAATGTCAGTACTGCCCTTTGCAGACTCTATGGAGACAGTATACCAAAATAGTCTTTGAGGTTAATAACATCCTTACTACTTCAGTAGTGTTGTTTATGGAAGCTCTGGACCTCACAATAAAAAAAAAATATGGGATAACACTTATCTCGTACATATCCTGTATGTATGTGAAAATATTATGAACGTAGTACGTATGGCATACGTGCAAGATAAGGATTATCCCCTATTTTTTTCATTGTGCAGCTAACAGCTTACATACAGTAGAACCTCTGGTCACGAATGTTTCCGAACACATATAAATCGGGTTACGATCAAAAAGTTTGCCAAAATTTTGCATCTGTTCATGACCACACACTCTGGTGGTGAACAAAAATACTGGCGGCCAGTTTCCCTATGTATGTTCATATGCGCCAATGATTTCCCATTCTCAGTTTCTCATTTTCTTTTGTTTGCATATACAGGGCCTAACAAAGCAGCTGATGTTGCAAAAGGAGTTATAATGTTAACCAAGCAGAGGCATCAAGTGCTGGAAGAGGTGGAAAAAACTGTTGCTAAAGTGGTTGAACGAGAAGCAACTTGCAGGGGATAGCGTAAGCGAGGCGATCATATGCGAGAAAGCCAGGAAGATTCATGGCGAATCCTTCTTCGAGTGGCGAAGGTGAGGAATTTAAAGCCAGTAGAGGATGGTTTGAAAAGTTTCGCAAGAGGAGTGGCTTTCAATTTTATTTCCCTGTGCTTAAAACTCATAAAAAAAGTGTTTACAGTGAGTGGTTCGTAAGGGTCTAGTGCGAACTCTTGAAATGTTAGTGTTTCTCTGTTGTTCAAGGTTTTCTCAGTGTTATTCAATGTTTTTACATTTAGTTTACTATTACACTGTGCATTCTATAGTATAATTAACTACTTTTGTGCTTAAAAAATACATATATTTACATACAGTTTGTAAGGTCTGGAACAGATTAATTGTATTTACATACAATCTTATTGGGAAATTACGTTCGGGTCGCGACCAAATTGGGTTGCGTCCAGAGTTTTTGAACGAATTACGGTCGTGACCAGAGGTACCACTGTACTTGTTGAACTGGGTCCTGGAAAAAAATAATTCAATGCATTTCACATGAGCAGCAAATGTAAAAGTAGATTTCACACAAATATATGTGTGTGTACTAGCTGACCCCGCAGCTTTGCCTGTGTAGAAGTGAAACAGGACAGCGAGGAGAATCCTGCCCGGCTCCCTACTCTTGACGTCACGCTTCTCCAACCCCTCGGGCCACAGCCTCTGTCTTAGATTGGTGCAAGTATATTGCTTCTGCAAGTGAACTATGATTCTTAGCGCAATGAGAGAAGTCACAAAATCAACCGGAATGTTCAAGCAAATTCTAGAAAAATCCTGATCTAAATCTTTTAAGTAGTTCTCTCATGAAAAGCAGACAGACGTTGGATTTTATATATATATATCTTTATATATAATATGCTACCGTGGCTGTTTGTTTGTCTGTCCAGGATTTTAAATCACCTGTAGCTTGCAAACTGTTTCATCTATTGACCTGAAATTTGGTGCACATATAAGCGATATGCTTCCCGCGTGGTACTTCGCCTACATAAAAGCCCGAACAGCACCTATTGGTTTTTGATTGATTGCTTCTCTCTCTCTCTCTCTCTCTGACATTCTCTGCTCCTGATGCACACTCCTTTGAAGAGGAAGATATGTTTGTATTCTTTTAATTGTGAGACAGAGCTATCATCTCAGTCTTGTCATGGAGCACGTTTAAACTTTTGAAAAAGAGACAAATGTTCGTTTGCAGTGTTTGAATAAAGTTTCTGTCTCTACAACCTTCCTACGTTTCTATGCAAATCTTTGACCCAAGCGAGACAAGTGGTACCAGAAGTGGTTGCACAGATGAACGCCGAGGAGTTGTTTCAAATCACTCAAAATGTCCCGCTTCCTCCCGACCTGGAGGATAATCTGATTCCTGCGCCACCTGCTAATTCCAAGGATGTGCTGACGAAGATGGGTCCTTCCGATGACCCAGAGATGTTTCTTTTAGTTTTTGAGCATGTGGCAACTTTGATGGGATGGGACAAACGAAACTGGGCTGTTATCGTCACCCCTTTTTTTTCTGGGGATTCCTTACTTACCTTACGGAATGTGCCTCGTGATAAATTCGGCAATTATGATTTCTTGAAGCGGCAGGTTGTTTTACATAAAACTATGAGCTTTTTGGCTAAAGGTTTTGCACTTCATGATTGGAGACTGAACATGAACAGTCCCATTCGTGCGCAGATACAAGATTTGATTCATAAAGTTCATTGCTGGTTTGAGGGAAATGAGATGGAGCGCATTGTGGAAAAGGTTGTCATGAATATAATGCTGGTAGAGATACCTGCAGTTCTCCGAGATGAATTTCTTTGTCATGATGTTGAGTCGTTGACAATCTTAGCCAAATGTTTGGAGGGTTCTCAAACTGCTTGGAGAAAAATGCTGGATTTGCTGATCCTTATGCTGTTTTTCAGCCTCAGGGACCACCCAGGGAATACTCATCGCTTTGAACGAAGGTTAGAGCATCAACGAGCTGTACAACCTGAAAATCAGGTTTCCTCAGGAAGGCCTCCATGGGATCCAGTTGGTGATGTAGCGCCCATATCTGGGTTGACAGGAGGCCATGGACGTTGCCGTGGATATTTCGGCAGTGGAGCTGAACGAAGATGCTTCCGGCCACTTGGTGAGGGAATGTTGCCTATCCCCTGCTCAATTGATGGAAATTGGTCTGGCCAAGGTTTGTTGCTCCCGTGTTCCTTATTCTTCAGATAAAAAGGATGGCTTAATGATCTTGGTGAAGTTGGTGGGCCGTGACATCTCTGCATTATTGGACTCAGGAAGTGACCTTTGTATTGTCAGATGAGACTGTCTTGACAATGGGTACCTGTGTAACACTGAAACTGTAAATATACATTGTGTACATGGAAATGTTAAAGACTATCAGACATTGCTTCTTCCTTTAACATACTGTATAAGGGTCGGCACTTTAAAGTTTGGTCTACAGTTTCGGACTTCTGCCCCTGGCCCTGATCGGCAGGAGGAATGACCTTTATCCTAGACTCATGACTGAATGTCAGGCACCAGTCATCGAGCCCCCTCTCAAGCTTAGCGGAGGGGAGAAGACAAACTGGTGGCTGTTGGGGAAGATCTTGAGCCCCGATTAGATATTGAACCCGATCTCTCCAGCGAGACCGAGGGAGACACCCCCAATTTCCTAGAGCGACTGGCTGGCCCATCTACAACTTCTCAGCTTGCAAATGCCTCCGAATACAAACCGAGCACTGGTGAGCAGACGGATTTTGTGCCCTTGCAGCATGCCGATAGCTCATTAGAATATGCATTTAAACAGGCTTGCTCTGCTAGTGACTCTTATTACCAAGAACGTGCAACTGAGGGCTTAAAAACCCCACACTTTCTTGAGAAAGACGGCTACCTTTTTAGAGTGATATCAGATCATTTAGTGGGGGAATTTATTGAACAGTTAGTTGTACCTGAAGTACATAGGGACATTCTTTTGCAGTTAGCTCACTCTCATATCTTGGGTGAGCACCTGGAGACCGATAAGACTACAGAACATTTATCAAAATGATTTTATTGGCTGAATATGGGGAAAGATGTGGAGCGGTTCTATACTTCATGTCCTGATTGCCAGATCGTCTCTGCTTATAGACCTCCCGGGGCATCCCTTTCTCCTATGCCTATTTAGGAAGTCCCCTTTCAACGGGTGGGATTAGATATTGTAGGCCCTCTATCTAAGACTAAAAATGGGTATTGTGAGCGCTGAAGTCGAAAACCGACGAGAAAAACACCAATTTAAAATTAAAAGCAATTTCTTTATTATTTATTCTTGGTGAGAGATGGTGAGACTGCCCCCCCAGCTCAGCTAACTGATTTGAGTTTTGGGCAGACTGGAAAAAGAAAAAAACTGTTCACCCTTTTATTACCTAGCCTGTTCATTAGCTAAAGAGAGAACAGAAAAAAAAAACATAACAGTTTAATTTGAGGTCATCCATAAATATTAGGGGACATCTTAATTTATGACATAGGAGTACAGAAAAACAAAGCAGTACCAGGCGCCTACATTATCTAAAGAATGTAACCTTCTCAGTACCCACACAAACCCATTTTAAGCAGTTTTCTTAAAGTTCATTGCATTATTTATAAAGAGATTACATTCTTATAATTTTAATACCTTCACTAGATTATATTTGTTTGATTAGATTAATAATCCTTATTTATTAATTCATAAATGACAATTTTTTTTTTGTCATATAATTTTAAGCAAGAGTGAAGAAAACGATCACATTGATTCATAATACTTGGCCGGGCACAGCCCGAAGAGGCAACGTGGGTCCCCCTTCCCATGGGCTCACCACCTATGGGAGGGGCCAAGGAGGTCAGGTGCAGTGTGAGTTGGGTGGTGGTCAAAGGCAGGGACCTTGGCGGTCCGATCCTCGGCTACAGAAGCTGGCTCTTGGGACGTGGAATGTCACCTCTCTGAAGGAGAAGGAGCCTGAGCTTCTGCGTGAGGTTGAGAGGTTCCGGCTAGATATAGTCGGGCTCACCTCGACGTACAGCTTGGACTCTGGAACCAATCTCCTTGAGAGGGGCTGGACTCTCTACCACTCTGGAGTTGCCCCCGGTGAGAGGCGCCGAGCGGGTGTGGGCATACTTATAGCCCCCCGACTTGGAGCCTGTACATTGGGGTTTACCCCGGTAGACGAGAGGGTAGCCTCCCTCCGCCTTCGGGTGGGGGGATGGGTCCTAACTGTTGTTTGTGCGTATGCACCGAACAGCAGTTCGGAGTACCCACCCTTTTTGGAGTCCCTGGAGGGGGTGCTAGAGGGCATGCCTTCTGGGGACTCCCTCGTACTGCTGGGAGACTTCAATGCTCACGTGGGCAATGACAGTGAGACCTGGAAGGGCGTGATTGGGAGGAATGGCCCCCCCGATCTGAACCCGAGTGGTGTTTTGTTATTGGACTTCTGTGCTCGTCATGGATTGTCCATAACAAACACCATGTTCAAGCATAGGGGCGTTCATATGTGCACTTGGCACCAGGACACCCTAGGCCTCAGTTCGATGATCGACTTTGTGGTCGTGTCGTCGGACTTGCGGCCACATGTCTTGGACACTCGGGTGAAGAGAGGGGCGGAGCTATCAACTGATCACCACCTGGTGGTGAGTTGGCTTCGATGGTGGGGGAGGATGCCGGTCAGGCCTGGTAGGCCCAAACGTGTTGTGAGGGTCTGCTGGGAACGTCTGGCAGAGCCCCCTGTCAGAAGTAGCTTCAACTCCCACCTCCGGCAGAACTTCGACCACGTCCCGAGGGAGGTGGGGGACATTGAGTCTGAATGGGCCATGTTCCGTGCCTCTATTGTTGAGGCAGCTGACCGGAGCTGTGGCCGTAAGGTGGTCGGTGCCTGTCGTGGCGGCAATCCCTGAACCCGTTGGTGGGTGTTGAGGGGGTCCGGTTTGGTGGACTCAGGATTGGGTCACTGCTTTTTGCAGATGATGTTGTCCTGTTTGCTTCATCAGGCCGTGATCTTCAGCTCTCTCTGGATCGGTTCGCAGCTGAGTATGAAGCGGCTGGGATGGGAATCAGCATCTCCAAATCCGAGACCATGGTCCTCAGCCGGAAAAGGGTGGAGTGCCCTCTCAGGGTTGGGAGCGAGATCCTGCCTCAAGTGGAGGAGTTCAAGTATCTCGGGGTCTTGTTCACGAGTGAGGGAAGAATGGAGCGTGAGATCGACAGGCGGATCGGTGCTGTGTCCGCAGTGATGCGGGCTCTACATCGGTCTGTCGTGGTGAAAAAGGAGCTGAGCCATAAGGCAAAGCTCTCAATTTACCGGTCGATCTATGTTCCTACCCTCACCTATGGTCACGAGCTGTGGGTAGTGACCGAAAGAACGAGATCGCGAATACAAGTGGCTGAAATGAGTTTCCTCTGCAGGGTGTCTGGGCTCTTCCTTAAAGATAGGGTGAGAAGCTCAGTCATCCGGGAGGGACTCAGAGTAGAGCCGCTGCTCCTCTGCATCGAGAGGAGTCAGATGAGGTGGCTCGGGCATCTGATCAGGATCTGGGCACGTCCAACCGGGAGGAGGCCCCGGGGAAGACCCAGGATACGCTGGAGGGACTATGTATCCCGGCTGGCCTGGGAACGCCTCGGGATTCTCCCAGAAGAGCTAGAAGAAGTGGCCGGGGAGAGGGAAGTCTGGGTATCTCTGCTCAAGCTGCTGCCCCCGTGACCCGATCTCGGATAAGCGGAAGAGGATGGATGGATGGATGGATGGATGGATGGATGGATGATTCATAATATCACAGGGTGTTCTGTTTCACATAGAAGAATTAAATCAGTGTCATGTTTTGTGCATAAACATAATTCCTTTCCTACCTAAATGCAGATCAAATCATATAGAAGTACAGAATCATATAGTTCTCTGCAAATACAAAATACAGTCATTGGTATTTTGTGAGTTAAATACTTATAATCATCTGCGGTGGGCTAGCACCCTGCCGGGGTCTGCTTCCTGCCTTGCGCCCTGTGTTGGCTGGGATTTGCTCCAGCAGACCCCTGCAACCTTGCATTCAGGACACAGCAGGTTGGACAATGGATGGATAGATGGATACTTATCATTACAGTTAATAATGTTTTTTCTGCGTTCTCAGTATCAATATATGCTTGTGTTGGTTGACTATGCAACTCGATATTCGGAAGTGGCTGCTTTGAAAAAAAGCCAATTCCTCCACTACAGCCAAAGCTTTGTGTGAGATTTTTACTCATATTGGCATCCCTAGAGAAATTTTAACTGATTAGGGCACACCTTTTACTTCTTGCATGATGAAACAATTGTATGACAGCTTTGCTATTAAGAAATTGAGTACTACTGTTTACCATCCACAGACGAATGGTTTGACTGAACGATTTAACAAGACTTTAAAACAGATAATCAGGCGAGTTGCTCATGATGATCCGACGTCTGGGGACTTTGTCCTGCCTTTTATTATATTTACGGTGCGGGAATCGCCGCAGGTGTCCACTGGCTTGAGTCCATTCGAGTTGTTGTTTGGCAGGCGCCCGAGAGTCATCTTGGATGTTGTATGAGAGAAATGGACAGGAATCGGGACAACAGCTCACGGGCCTAGCTTTACAGATCAGGTAATTTCATTGCAAGATAGAGTTTTGAAACTTTCTTCTATTGCTGTAGAGCATCAGCGACATGAACAGGAAACCCAGAAAAGTCTTTACAATAGACACTGTAAGCTCCGTGAATTCAAACCTGGTGATTGTGTTTTGGTTCTGATTCCATCTGACCCGCACAAATTTCTAGCAAAATGGCAGGGCCCTGCCATTATTGTGGAGCATATGGGGCCGGTGAATTACCAGGTTAGAATACTGGGCTGGCGCAAACCATTTCAGATTTTACATGTTAATCTCTTGAAGGAGTGGCATGACCCACAGGGGGTTTACGCTTCCTTGACTGCTGCCTCCCAGACCGATGTTGCCAATGGAGATGATTTGACTGATTCGCAAAAGACAGAGTTGTTACCTTTGATTGAACGGAACACCGATGTTTTTTCAGACTTGCCAGGCATGACTATCCTTTGTGGGATATGGCCGGCCTGTCACCCTGGCCAACACCCCCAGGCCACCAATGGAGCTGTCCCTGCGGCATGGAAGTGCCCCGAATACTAGCAGGGAATCATGGACGATGGAGTTTTCCTTTACAGCTCCGCTGGATACCACAGGGCCCAACAGATGACGCTGCAGGGAGGCCCAGAGAGTTGTTTGTGCCCTATAACCCGGAAGTACGTCGTAGGCAAGGCGACAAAGGAAATGACGTGCTTCCGGGATGAAGAAAAGGACTTTTTATCTGACCCGGAAGTGATAAGGAATCACATGGACTGTAGGAGGGTTGGAACCACTTCCGGGTCAGGGAATATAAATGGACGATGGGAAATCCCAGACGCTGAGCTGAGCTGGGTGGAAGGGTGGCAACGCATCTGGGAGTGGAGGATTGTATTGATTAGTGATTGATTATTGATTATGAGTATTGTGGAGAGAAGGGTGCTTGGTGCACAGTATTATTATAAAATAAATAATAATTGGATTTTTATCTGGTGTCTGACGTCTGATCTGAGGGTTCAAGGGGACGACAGTACCTCTATATTTCACACCTTGCAGAACATAAAATCACTACTGAACCCGGTGTTAGGGTGCAGATGCGCCTGTATCGGATTCCGGAAGCTTGACGGAATATTGTGCGTGAGGAAGTCAAAAAGATGCTGGCATTGGGTGTAATTTGTGAAAGTAAGAGTGACTGGTGCAGTCCGGTTGTATTAGTCCCAAAACAAGACGGTTTGCTTTGCTTCAGTATCGATTTCAGGCGCTTGAATAAGGTCTCTAAATTTGATGCTTATCCAATGCCTTGTGTTGACAAGCTGTTGGAAAAACTGGGTCAGGCAACCTATATCTCCACACTAGATCTCACAAAAGGATACTGGCAAGTGCCTCTTGAGGCTGGCAGTTGTGAGAAAACAGCATTTACGACTCCTGACAGACTTTATGAGACTCCTGTTTGGTCTTCATGGCGTTGTAGCGGGGCCACATAGTGTTTAAATGTCAGTTCTGAGTGCGTCTCGTTTCATTGTCCCGTTTACTGTTTATGTGCATCAGTTAATGCCGTCCCCGAAAAAGGGGACAGATGATGGAAGGAGACCACAGCCGCAAACCTGGAAAACACCTGTTTACAATCAATCAATCACAGCCGTCACAGGATTATTTAAGCCATCAGGAAGAGAAGGAAAGGAGAGGAGAGAAGGAGATTTTGTTTCACCATCACGACCACGAGCAACCTGTACCTGTTTTCCATATTGCGCTTATCCATCCAGTTTGTTTTTCCATCAGCCGGATTTACTTCAAGGACCTCACCAAGAGAGACCCCGGGGTAGGACTTAATCATCCACCACACACACGAGGATTCACGGTGAGGCTGTTCCATTTTTTCCGGGGAGAATCAAACAATGCAATATCACTAATTCAGTCATCCGCTTTCAGGACAGTTTCTTATTTACCGGACTCACGTTCTCATTCATTTTCAGTTCATCATTCATTGTTGTTGTTCGTGTTGTGTGTTTATTTGTTACAGGGACAAGGGAGGGTTTTTGTTGTATATATATATATATTTGGTGGTGTCTTGTTATTGCTGGGGTGGAGGGATATTTATATTTATATGTTTCTATTTTTCTATTTCATTTCACTTAATACATATAATCTGTTTAATTTTACATCCTGTTTTTGTGTGCTCATATTTTTCACCGTCGATTGGTGGGGGGGGGGGGGGGGAGTTTAATTGGTAAGAAGTACGGCTTGACAGTTAGATTATTTCTCAGTAAATTATCCAGGCCACTGGTCTTGGAGGTGTAGCTGCCGGCTGGGTAAAAGGGGTCGGCCGTTACAGCGTGCCTCTAACTTTCTATCGTTTGATGGACCATATCTTGCGTCCTCATTCCGAATATTCCAGGGCATACCTTGATGGTGTGCTTTGTGCTGACATGTGCTTTGCAAACGCTAGAGGCTATTGAGAGTTTTTGGTCTGTTCAGTGGTGTGAGATTTAAATTAAAAAAAATACATTTTGCTCTTAAAAACTTGGGTTTTGGTTGCCGCTAAAGAACCGTGTGGGAATTTTTAAAGCTATTTTCCCTTTAGAAGGTTTTTTGCTTTTTATTCACCCGCACAAGAGCAAAAGTAGCTGGGTGTTTGGAGGTGCGCGTGGAAAAATTACTTGTACTTGTACTTGTACCTGTCCTTGTTCTTGTTATCTGTATTTGAATTAGCATAGAGGAGGTAGGGTAGACAGCAGCAGTAACTGATATCGGCATTTGTAAGCAAATAACCGCGTAGTCGTAACAGTAGTTTAAAGGAAAAGAAAAAAAAGCTGTAGCTGACTTCAAAGCAGTAAAAGGGGAAGGCTCAGCAGTGCGCAGGTAAGTGGCCAGCGATAAGACGCTGATCAGGCACAAGGGGCTGCAGGAGCAAATAAGGTAGTAAAGTTTTATTTATTTGTTTATTTTAGATTAAACAGTCCTTAGCGGTCCAGAGGTAGAGCAGTTAAGTGGGCGATAGCGTAAGGGTTCATTAATATGGGGGAATACAAACAGTGAGAGAGGAGATCTTATAAGTAAGAGGAGCGCAAAGTTAGGAGAAGAGACAGAGAAAAGTAAAGTTAACCTCATAGAAAGATAAATAGCAGGCAGCTGAGAGGGAGAACAGTACAGGAGCTTAAGGGGTAAAGGTGTAAAATATCTGTAGCAGATCTTAGTGTTACCATTTAAGTTAAGGAGCATCCGATAGATGGAGAAATTTAATTTTAAGAAAAAAAAAAGTGAAGGCAGTTTACTAATCCCAAATCAAATTTTAATAATGAGGGCAGTGCAATGCAAGTCCTGTTGGATGTTGGACTTTTTAGATGATGGTTTGGAAGAGCCAGTTGTCTATGAGGGCTAAATTTGCAAGAGATGCCAGCTGATCCAGCACCTCGAGCTCAGGGTCGCTGAACTGGAGGAGGAGTTGGCTGACCTGCGTTGTACTAGAGAATTGGCGGACTTGGCCCAGGTGTCCTTTAGAGAGATGTGGCGCGGGAGGAGATTCCAGACCAGACAGATAGAAATAGGTGGGTCATGGTCACAAGGCATAAGGTAAAGGGTGCACACTGTCCGGGGGCATCAACTCCAGAATTATAAGTGTCAAGCCGTTATCATGTCCTTGCGGAGCTGGACGGTGTCTCTGATAATTCTGAGTGGTAGGCAGGGATGAGGAGCCCCAACGGGCCACCTCCAAACCAGTTCCTGAAAAGAGAGAGGTAGTGATAGTTGGGGACTCAATCATTAGGGGGATTGAAGCGCAGGCGTGCTTCAGAGAGAGAGAGTCTCGCACGGTGTGTTGCCTTCTGGGAGCACAGGTGGGAGACCTCCTTGGAAGGGTGGATAGGCTCTTGGCCAGAGCGGGGGTGAATCCAGTTGTCATTGTCCTTGTTGGAACAAATGACATACATAAGGGTAGTCTGTCAGTTCCGCAATCCAAATTTCAAGGAGTTAGGTGCCAAGCTGAGGAGCAGAACTGACAAGATAGTCTTCTCCGAAGTTCTGCCTGTGCCACGCGCCAGTCCAGGTAAGATTGAGGAGATTAGAAGGCTTAATGCGTGGCTCAAATCTTGGTGCAGAGTAGAAGGGTATAGGTTCATGGGGAATTGGGACTCCTTTTGGAACAGATGGGACCTGTTCCGCCGTGACAGGTTACATCTGAACTGGAGGGGCACTAATGTATTGTGTAGGCTAGTCAAGAATTGTTTAAACTAGGGAATGGGAGTGCAGGGAGTTTAGGACAGGCCATGTTTAGATCTATACATGGAAGAACAAACAATGGTGTAGAAATAAAAATGCATAGTAATGTAAATTCTAAGCAAACATTTAAATGTAGAAGGAGTAACACATTAAAAATAGCTTGCCTTAATGCTAGAAGTATCAAAAATAAGGTAAGTGAGTTGGAGTTGTATGTTGCAGGGCATAATTATGAAATTACAGCAATAACAGAAACCTGGTTAAATAACAAAGATGGGGGTGAGTGTGACATAGAGGGATACACATTTTTAGGAAGGATAGATAGAACAGAAAAGGAGGTTCTGTTGCTATTTATGCCAAACAGGATTTAAATCTAAGACTTCTTCAGTTGGATGATGAGCCCCATCTTAGTGAGGACATGTGGCTTCACCTGGAAAATATTTGGGAAAGAGATCTTATTCTAGGAGTGTGTTATAGACCACCCAATTTAGACAGTAATTTCAACACACATCTTTTTAGTAATATAAAAAAGGCAAGTTTACAGGGAGATATTATAGTCATGGGGGACTTATCCAAATATTAACTGGGATAACCTTGCAGATGGAGGAGCACAAGAGCAAGAGTTTTTAGAATTAATCAGTGGCCGTTTGTTAACACAGCATGTTAAAGCATCAACAAGGGGTGAAGTCTGTCTGGATTTAGTATGTTGTAATAATCAGGATAGAATTGAGGGTGTAGAGGTGATTGAACCACTAGGGTCAAGTGACCATGATGTAATACAATTCTCAGTATTTTGTAAGTGTACAGATGCAAAGACTAAAATTGTTAAGTTGAACTTTGGTAGGGCTAATTTTGAGCAGATGCGACAAAGTCTAAGTAGGATACACTGGGATAAACTTTTAAGTGTGGAGACAGTCGAGGAGCAGTGGAACAGGTTTAAAAATGTTTTACATTAACGCAGTACAGATACATACGTAAATTTGGAATTAATAGGAAACTAAAAAACACTCCACGGTGGATTAATAAAGATTTAAAAAAGAAGTTGCAAAAGAAAAAACTGCTTTATAAGGCATATAAGCCTAATGACTGCAAAATGAATCGTAGAGCGTATGAGAACATGAGGGCAACCATTAAGAAGGATATCAGGGAGGCAAAAAGACAGTTGGAGAGGAATATAGCAGATAAGGTGAAAGATGACCCTAAGAGATTCTTTCAGTATTTTAGTAGTAAAAGAACAGTCAAGGAGGAGGTCAAGTGCATCAGAAATAGTAAAGGGGAATTAAAAGATACAGACAGTGAAATGCCCTAAATTTACATTTTTCTGAGGTGTTTACAAGTGAGCAAGTGAATAACCTCCCAGAGGTAAACAGGACTACTAAGGAGGTACTGAGGGATTTGGGAATTGTAGAGGGAGAAGTGCTGCTCAGATTAAATAAGCTGAAATCAAACAAATCAATAGGACCAAATAATATTTACCATCGAGTTCTTAAGTAGGCTAGCGAGTACATATATAAACCTTTGACAAATATTTTTGGGAAGTCACTGCGCACTGGAGAGATTCCGAAGGGCAGGAAAATGGTAAATATCATCTCATTATATAAAAAGGGTGACAGGGCAGATCCAAGCAACTATAGGCCAGTAAGTTTGACATGCATGACAGGAAAATTAATGGAAGGAATTATTAAGGATAAGATTGAGCAACACCTCGCAAGGACAGGAGTTATTCTGAACAGTCAGCATGGGTTCAGAAGAGGGAGGTCGTGTTTTACTAACATGCTGGAATTCTATGAGGAGGCAACAAAAGGATAAGATCAAAGTGGAGCATATGATATTATTTATCTGGACTTTCAGAAAGCATTTGATAAGGTGCCACATGAGAGGTTGGGCATCAAAATAAAAGAAGTGGGAGTTCAGGGTGATGTTTTTAGATGGGCGCAGAATTGGCAAAGACACTAAAGGCAGAGGGTGATGGTGCGAGCCTCATCAGAACTGTGTGATGTTAAGAGTGGTGTTCCACAGATAGGAATATAAGTAACAAGCTGGTTAAGTTTGCAGATGATACCAAGATAGGTGGATTAGCAGATAATTTGGAATCCGTTATATCATTACAGAAGGACTTGGATAGCATACAGGCTTGGGCAGATTTGTGGCAGATGAAATTTAATGTCAGTAAATGTAAAGTATTACACATAGGAAGTAAAAATGTTAGGTTTGAATACACAATGGGCGGTCTGAAAATCGAGAGCACACCTTATGAGAAGCATTTAGGAGTCATAGTGGACAGTGTTCAGAAGCCATTAAGAAGGCTAACAGAATGTTAGGTTATACAGTATAGCACGATGTGTGGAGTACAAGTCCAAGGAGGTTATGCTCAACCTTTATAATGCACTGATGTGGCCTCATCTTGTCTACTGTGTGCAGTTTTGGTCTCCAGGCTACAAAAAGGACATAGCAGCACTAGAAAAGGTCCAGAGAAGAGCGACTAGGCTGATTCCAGGGATACAGGGGTTGAATTATGAAGAAAAATTAAAAGAGCTGAGCCTATGCAGTTTAAGCAAAAGAAGATTAAGAGGTGACATGATTGAAGTGTTTAAAATTATGTGGATCGAGACAGTTATTTTAAAATGAGTTCATCAAGAACACGGGGACACAGTTGGAAACTTGTTAAGGGTAAATTTCGCACAAACATTAGGAAGTTTTTCTTTACACAGAGAACGATGGACACTTGGAATAAGCTACCAAGTAGTGTGGTAGACAGTAGGACGTTGGGGACTTTCAAAACTCAACATGATGTATTTTTGGAAGAAATAAGTGGATAGGACTGGCGAGCTTTGTTGGGCTGAATGGCCTGTTCTCGTCTAGAGTGTTCTAATGTTCTAATGATGTTGTGATTTTCAGCAATGATTGGCAAACGCATTTAGAACATCTTCTTGCTGTCCTTGAAAGCTTGAGACAGGCTGGCTTGACAGCTAACACTAAGAAGTGTAGGTTGGGTATGTCTGAGACTCATATTCTGGGTTATTTAATGGGCAGGGGTTTACTCACAATTTAGAAAACTGGAACAGATGCTTGCTCACCCACATCCTGAAACGCAGAAACAAGTTCGTGCTTTTCTGGGGCTTGCTTTTTATTACAGAATATTCATCACTGACTTTGCAAATAGGGCTGCTCCTCTTTCAGATCTTAGTAGAGGCAGGAAAAACCGCCCTGTTTTATGGACAGAAGTTTGTGAATGTTCCTTTTGTGATTTGAAAGCTGCTTTGTCTTCTTATCCGGTTTTGCGGAATCCCGACTTCTCTAAGGATTTTGTTCTACAGACGAACGCAAGTACATTTGGTGTAGGCGCCATTCTGTCCCAGGATTTTGATGGGGAAGAGCACCCTCTCACATTCTTGAGTAGGAAATTGCTTCCTAGGGAATACAATTATTTGACTATTGATCCAGTGTCAAAGAGGCCTCCCAGCCGGGCATGGGTCCCGGCCGGCCGCCACGGCGCCCCTCCCTCTGCTGTGCCCTGTGGGGCAGAGCGGCTGGTCCCGTGAGGGCTGATCCTCCCCAGCAAGGGGAGTTGGCGTTCTTTGGTCCATGGCTCTGTCCTGTCAAAACAAAATGAACAGACCGGGAGGTATTGCCCCAATGCCTGCGATCTCCAGGCATCCTTCATGGACAACACCGCCAGCCATGGTCATTATGATTGCAATAATAGCAACGCCAGTCCCCTCTATTCCATGCCCTCCGAGTTCAGAAGCAGGCTGGGAACGCCTGTTTCACTCACCTGTACCATTGCGTCAATCCGGCCAAAAAATCCAGTGCCGAGCCACCCTAGCTATTGGGTTATAGCCCCTAGGGGTGCACCGACCTTCTTCTCCAGCCACTGTAGCATCTCGTGGAGCAGTCCCAGGGCCAGAAACAAAGACTGTACGGGTTGGAGAAGCTCCTCCAGCTCCCGTACAACCAAACACAGGTTAGTGTTGTCGGCCGGCGGGGGATTCGGACTCACCTTGTTCCCTCTTGCCGAGTCCTGGCAGTCCTGCTCCTTTTTCACGGGTGCCCTCGGGTTTTCATCGGGTTTGGGGTGGAGGTTCGTCGCTCTCGCTTGTACTCATTTACCTGCAGAAAGACGACACACATCCTCCACCTTTACCTGCCACGAGAAAGTGGCTTCGCTCCTCCACCACCCCCTTCACACCAGGGAAAGCTGCGTCGGGGAGATCATCCAGCCGACTTCACCAGTGTGACAGAAGCGCTTGGTTGGCGCTGACCCGACACAGACTGACACCGGAGGCACAGGTGAAAATGAAACAAAAAGATTTTATTTTTCTTCCGCTGGGGGATCACGTCTTCCCCGTATCCCTCAGCTACAACACAGTCCCAAAACACACTAGGCTCCTTTTATAGCCCACCCGGAAGTGTTTCAGAATTGACCTAATTAGGCTGCACTTCCTGGTGTGGCTGTGTTACAGCCCATACGGGCTCAGGAAGCCATGCAGCGCCCTCTGGCAGTGGCTACGGAGCCCAACAGGGATGAGCTCCGGTGTTCCACAATAGTGGCCCCGATGCAACTCAGGGGGGCTGCCACCAAGTGTTCCAGGGGATATAGTGTGCATCCTATGGCTGCTCCTCTGGATCCAATGTCAAAGGAGTGTCCCTGGTCGTCTGCTACTATATATATATATATATATATATATATATATATATATATATATATATATATATATATATATATATATATATATATATATATTCACGGCATTCGAAGTCTGTGTCACAATCTGATTGTATGGGTGGTTACCTTCCAGGTAACGCTTGTGGTTGGCAATGCCGTGAATGTAATTACCCCGATCTACATGCTGTCAAATAAATGAACCACACGCTGTGGCGCAATGTTAGGGGCATCGCTGCTGACGTCCAAGGTTCGATTCCCGAGAGGGAGTGCAGTGGAGTGTGTACGCCTGATGAGCCCAGAATGAGGGCAAAACACGTGTCGCGTACTCTTTGCATTTATCCATCCATCCATCCATTTTCCAACCCGCTGAATCCGAACACAGGGTCACGGGGGTCTGCTGGAGCCAATCCCAGCCAACACAGGGCACAAGGCAGGAACCAATCCCGGGCAGGGTGCCAACCCACCGCATCTTTGCATTTATTTGACAGTAAACTATTTCAACCATATATATATAATATATAGGGGCGGCGGAATCGTAGCGCTGCTGCCTCGCAGTAAGGAGACCCAGGTTCGCTTCCCGGGTCCTCCGTGCGTGGAGTTTGCATGTTCTCCCCATATCTGCATGGGTTTCCTCCGGGTGCTGTGGTTTCCTCCCCCAGTCCAAAGACATGCAGGTTTGGAGGATTGGCGATTCTAAATTGGCCCTAGTGTATGCTTGGTGTGTGTGTGTGTCCTGCGGTGGGTTGGCACCCTGCCCGGGATTGGTTCCCGCCTTGCGCCCTGTGTTGGCTGGGATTGGCTCCAGCAGACCCCCATGACCCTGTGTTCGAATTCAGCAGGTTGGATAATGGATGGATGGATATATATATAAATAAAATATATGAGCCTTGCGTACAATGCATGGCTAGTAACATGAAAGACAACATACTTTATTGAAAGTACAGCGGCGGACGTTTAAAGCGTACAGAAGAAGAAATAAAGCATCTTTAGAATAGAAACAACTAAAGTTTGAGAAGAAAGTTTAAGTTTAGAGAAGATAAGTTTTTTCTAATTTTTTGCGTGTGTAACAACCTTTTTCTTTATTCTTGTGTGGATTATTTGCTTTGAATTTTCACTAAATATTTTAAAACAAACCTTTGGACTGAGAGATTTCTTTTGGCACGTGTCTTACCCATGCTTGAACTTGCCTTACACTCCAGCAGCTACAATATATATATATGTATATTGTCAAACACGTGCGATTGGGAGGCAGCTAAAGGGCCTGAATAATAGTAGTTCCAAATCAGACCGGGGGTGGCAAGGTGCAATCACTTTCTCTCTCAATCTTCTGCAGACCATCCATGGGAAATCCCGCAAAGTTTCGACCCCACTGATGATGTCACTTCCAGTTCTGGCCCCACTGATAACTTCACTTCCTTCTTTACAACCTCAAGTCAGTTCTGTTTTGGACTCAGACCTGATAACATCTCACAATTTCTTTACCCATTTTACAGCCAGGGCAGAATATATAGGTTGCTGCCCCAAACCTTTTTGATGTCTTTCGTCTATTCTTATGACAGTGGCGTAGTCGATAGGATGCAAGAAACCCAGAAGAAACAGGGACAGGACCTGAAAGTTAACCAGGTGGGAGAGTACTGGGGATGAGCTTCCGAGTGGGTGGTTCATCCCATGGTCTGGAAAGACCCGGTGCAGGCTTCGCTCCCATAATACATAACTGGGCTATCAAAGAAACAAGGAAAGTGTGTGGAAGAGACAAACAGGAGTGGGATGGTCCCTATGGGGGAAGAAAAGGGAGCTTATTATGCGCTCTCAGAGGAGAGAGCTATCCCCCCAACTAGGATCAAGACCCTAGCTAAATGTGAGGCATCCCCAGACCAGCAGGTAGAAAAAACTAAAGAACTGGATATTCGACCCAGAGCGGCTGACCCAGGAGCAAGCTTTTGCTCTCTGGCAGTATGGCTAAGGCCATTTGAATGTAGCACCACCCAGATAGTACAGCAGATTGCCTGCTTTCTATTAATCAAGACCCTTCCCGAAAATTTCACCCAGCCAGTCTGGGGAGAGTTTCAAAACGTGGATGAGCTCATAGAGCTCATTGAATCATGTAGGATATCCTTGCACTCTGGGAGAGTAGAATGATCCTCTAACGAACAACATCTGGATTACGTCCCACAAAATCTGCCTCTCCCTTATAAGCTGAAGCCTGTTCCGAAGTCCCCGGACCCGTGGGCGTGCAACTTACTCGAGAATGAGGAGGAATGCAGGTGTGCACTTACAAACTCCCCGACGATATCACATATGGGAGTAGTGGTTGTAAATGGATTTAACACTACAATTACCAGAGCCTACGAAAAAACTCGTAGATCCATCCCACCTTAAATCGCGTCTTAAATCCGTTTGCACCTCTCCGCCAGAGTCTTTTGTCATCTAAATGTGCTGATAAACACAAGCTACTAGCAGCCAGCTATTCCATCCCCCCACCGACTTAGAATGAACTTCTCCTAGCTCATGCCTTGCCTTGATTTGATTATCTGGGATTGAAGTGGAGTTTTAGAGTGGAAATAATATAGCGTTATTTGGAATACACGCATTTCATGTGTGTTCCATTTCTATAGTAGTCTGTGCAAACACATTTTTAAAACAGAAACGTTTTTCATATTCTAATAGTAAATGACAAAATGTAGGCATAAACTATAAAACGTATGAAGCCTGAAGTCCATATATCAAAGAAACACTTTCACAAAATAAGAGAACACGTGCGCTTTTATTCAAAAATATAACTGCACAAAAAAAAAAGCCGCGTTAGCATGCCACATTGACACTCTTACTACAACCACCGAGGTGGCGTAATGGTATCAGCTCCTGACTGGAAATCAGAGGGTGGTGAGTTCAATCCCGCACAGCTCCACTTCGAGAAGTGATCTGCTCTAATTCTTACAATTTAAGAATAACAACATAAATTTGATTTCAGTCTGTAACAGCCGGTGTAACTTATGATACTGGTAAAGGTTAGCTTTTTTTTTTTTTTTAATTCACTTTTCACACTTTTCAGAATCAATCCATACAACCCCATCTGACACAGCTGTTTTCACATAAATAAAAGTGCACTTTTATTCAAGACTATAAAGGAAGAATAAAGAAAGCAAGTTACAGTTGGGGGTGGCACGGTGGCGCAGTGGGTAGCGCTGCTGCCTCGCAGTTGGGAGACCTGGGGACCTGGGTTCACATCCCAGTTCCTCCCTGCGTGGAGTTTGCATGTTCTCCCCGTGTCTGCGTGGGTTTCCTCCGGGCATTCCGGTTTCCTCCCACAGTCCAAAGACATGCAGGTTAGGTGGATTGGCGATTCTAAATTGGCCCTAGTGTGTGCTTGGTGTGTGAGTGTGTTTGTGTGTGTCCTGCGGTGGGTTGGCATCCTGCCCGGGATTGGTTCCTGCCTTGTGCCCTGTGTTGGCTGGGATTGGCTCCAGCAGACCCCCGTGACCCTGTGTTCGGATTCAGCGGGTTGGAAAATGGATGGATGGATGGATGGAAGTTACAGTTGGTGGTTGATACGACAGCTTGCGTGGTGCAATGCTAAGAACTGCTGATTTCAAGTGACGGTGAAATACGAAGAAGGCAGCTTCGCAAGCGTTTGTGTGTCAGAACCCTTGTGGGGGGGGGGGGCGGTAGTATGCATCGTGGTACACTGCAGAGCTATAGCACGTCTTTATGTCAGATGGGGTTGTATGGATTGATTCTGAATGCGACTGCGAGAATGAAAAGTGAATTAAAAAAAAAAAAAAAAAAAGCTAACCTTTACCAGTATCATAAGTTACACCGGCTGTTACAGACTGAAATCAAATTTATGTTGTTATTCTAAAATTGTAAGAATAAGAGCAGTTCACTTCTCAAAGTGGAGCCATGCAAGATCGAACTCACCACCCTCTGAATCCCAGTCAGGAGCTGATACCATTACGCCACCATGGCGGTTGTAGTAAAAGTGTCAATGTGGCATGCTAACGCGGCTTTTTTTTTTTGTGCAGTTATATTTTTAAATAAAAGCGCACGTGTTCTCTTATTTGTACCTTTTGTGAAAGTGTTTCTTTGATATATGGACTTCAGGCTTCATATGTTATATAGTTTATGCCTACATTTTGTCATTTACTATTAGAATATGAAAAACGTTTCTGTTTTAAAAATGTGTTTGCACAGACTACTATAGAAACGGAACACACATGAAATGCGTGTATTCCAAATAATGCTATATTATTTCCACTCTAAAGCTCCACTTCAATCCCAGATAATCAAATCAAGGCAAGGCATGAGCTAGGAGAAGTTCGTTCTAAGTCGGTGGGGGGATGGAATAGCTGGCTGCTAGTAGCTTGTGTTTATCAGCACATTTAGATGACAAAAGACTCTGGCGGAGAGGTGCAAACGGATTTAAGACGCGATTTAAGTTGGGACGGATCTACGAGTTTTTTCGTAGGCTCTGGTAATTCTAGTGTTAAACTTGAAGCACTCTTCGATTCTGGCAGCAACATTTCCATTGATGATCACCAATATGTACTACCACGACACTGGGTGAAAGTAAAGACCAGTATAACTGGTATACATGGAGAAATCCAACAATATAAAACTGCCTTATGTTTCATCAGCCGTGGAGGATTGCTAAAAAAATTCCTCATAGCGGTCCTCCTAAATCCACCTTTTCTGGTAATACTGGGATGGGACTGGTCTGACAATAACTGCAGTTTAGTACTGACTACTCCCAAACATAGTAATACACAGGAATGACCCATCTAAAGCTATCTCAGCCAGCAGAGAGAGATATGAAAGACCAAGAAGAGGATTCGGAGATTCCTAGACCATCACAGGTAGAAACATCATCACCCAGAACCTCTACGAGCTGGGAAGAAACCCTGCCCCTTGAGCTCTCCGAGATGCAATTCCAATTTAGAGAAACACCGGCGTCTTTCAAAAGGGAGCACTGGAACGACAACTCCCTCAAATATGCTAAAAATGCAGTCGTACTAGTCCGATTTTATTGGCCAGAAATTACTGAGGAAGTTTGCCTTTTTGTATCTCTTGTCCAGAGTGTCAATTACAGCAAATTCGTAGAAGAGACCGAGCTCATTTCATTCTCCTTCCCTTGACTGACGTCACCTTTGAATGAATTGGGGTCGATATAGTAGGACCCATAGAGCCCTCAGCCCAAGGATATTAATACAGTATATATTAGTTTTTGTAGACTATGCTACCTGAAATCCCAGGACTGTTCCTTTGCGCTCAGTGATGTTTAAAGCTAATGCATGGGAATTGGTAGGGGGCTTTTTGCGTGACGGCATCCCTAAAGAAGTCCTTACAGACCAAGGATGCCTTTTACCTCAAAGACATTCAGTGAGACAGCCAAGTTACTTAAAATAAAGCTCTTCAAGACTGTGGTGTATCATCCTCAAACTGATGGTCTAGTCGAGAGGTTTATTCAGACTCTCAAGCAAATGATTCGCAAGGTAGTCTGAAGGGACAGGAGGAACTGGGATCAGAAGTCCCACAAGCCTCTACAGGGTTCTTGCCTTTTGAATTATTATATGTACAACAACTTCTGGGCATATCGGACATTTTGAAAGAAGGATGGGAAGGGGAGGCTCTTCCCTCTACAAACATATTGGAAAATATTGCGCAGTTACGCAATAGATTTGAAAAGATTCGGTCCATACTAAAACGTCACATGGAAGAGGAGCAAGCAGCACAGGCCCACTATTATGACTGTGGTATGACTCTCCGAGAATTCCATCCGGAGATTGCGTCATGGTCCTAGTTCCTGCCTCCCACTCTAAATTGCTAGCCCATTGCCAAAACCCATATGAAGTTAAGGAGAGGAAAGGACTCGTTGATTATTTGGTGAAACAATCCAATCGACAACTGAGCGAGCGGGAATATCATGTAAATTTGCTGACGCCGTGCAAGGAAAGGGATCTGGATCCCTCTTTCACTCAGCCCCGCTCTTTCTTTGCTCAGAAAAATATCATTAACTTTGGTGCCGAATTAAATTCCAGACAGAGACGGGAGCTCAAAGCAGCTATCCATATGCGTCCTGGAAGTAGTGAACGAAAAACCAGGAAGGATCTCTCTTTTTGCACATGATATTGTGACAGAGCCCGGGGTTACAGTGCATCCAGAAAGTATTCACAGCGCATCACTTTTTCCACCTTTTGTTATGTTACAGCCTTATTGCAAAATGGACTAAATTCATTTTTTTCCTCAGAATTCTGCACACAACACCCCATAATGACAACGTGAAAAAAGTTTACTTGAGGTTTTTGCAAATTTATTAAAAATAAAAAAACTGAGAAATCACATGTACATAAGTATTCACAGCCTTTCCTCAATACTTTGTCGATGCACCTTTGGTAGCAATTACAGCCTCAAGTCTTGTTGAATACGATGCCACAAGCTTGGCACACCTATCCTTGGCCAGTTTCACCCATTCCTCTTTGCAGCACCTCTCAAGATCCATCAGGTTGGATGGGAAGCGTCGGTGCACAGCCAATTTAAGATCTTTCCAGAAATGTTCAATCGGATTCAAGTCTGGGCTCTGGCTGGGCCACTCAAGGACATTCACAGAGTTGTCCTGAAGCCACTCCTTTGGTATCTTGGCTGTGTGCTTAGGGTCGTTGTCCTGCTGAAAGATGAACCGTTGCCCCAGTCTGAGGTCAAGAGCGCTCTGGAGCAGGTTTTCATCCATGATGTCTCTGTACATTGCTGCAGTCATCTTTCCCTTTATCCTGACTAGTCTCCCAGTTCCTGCTGCTGAAAAACATCCCCACAGCATGATGCTGCCACCACCATGCTTCACTGTAGGGATGATGCCAGGTTTCCTCCAAACGTGATGCCTGGCATTCACACCAAAGAGTTCAATCCTTGTCTCATCAGACCAAAGAATTTTCTTTCTCATGGTCTGAGAGTCCTTCAGGTGCCTTTTGGCAAACTCCAGGCAGGCTGCCATGTGCCTTTTACTAAGGAGTGGCTTCTGTCTGGCCACCCTACCATACAGGCCTGATTGGTGGATTGCTGCAGAGATGGTTGTCCTTCTGGAAGGTTCTCCTCTTTCCACAGAGGACCTCTGGAGCTCTGACAGAATGACCATCGGGTTCTTGGTCACCTCCCTGACTAAGGCCCTTCTCCACTGATTGCTCTGTTTAGATGGCCGGCCAGCTCTAGGAAGAGTCCTGGTGGTTTAGAACTTCTTCCACTTACGGATGATGGAGGCCATTGTGCTCATTGGGACCTTCAAAGCAGCAGAAATTTTTCTGTAACCTTCCTCAGATATGTGCCTCAAGACAATCCTATCTCGGAGGTCTACAGACAATTCCTTTGACTTCATGCTTGGTTTGTGCTCTGACATGAACTGTCAACTGTGGGACCTTATATAGACAGGTGTGTGCCTTTCCAAATCATGTCCAATCAACTGAATTTACCACAGGTGGACTCCAATTAAGCTGCAGAAACATCTCAAGGATGATCAGGGGAAACAGGATGCACCTGAGCTCAATTTTGAGCTTCAAGGCAAAGGCTGTGAATACTTATGTACATGTGCTTTCTCAATTTTTTTATTTTTAATGAATTTGCAAAAACCTCAAGTAAACTTTTTTCATGTTGTCATTATGGGGTGTTGTGTGTAGAATTCTGAGGAAAAAAATGAATTTAATCCATTTTGGAATAAGGCTAAAACATAACAAAATCTGGAAAAAGTGATGCGCCATGAATACTTTCCGGTTGCACTGTATAATTCAAGAGCACCCCTATCATCTTCCTGAGGCAAAGAAAGCAGAGGTGCAGCTTGAAATCAAGCGCCTGCTGAAACTTGGAGTTATAGAGGAAAGTCATAGTCCTGGTCCAGTCCAATGGTCTTGGTTAGTAAGCATGATGGAAGTTGGAGATTTTGTAATGACTTTTGTCATCTTAATCAAGTCTCCCAATTTGATGCTTATCCAATGCCTAGAATCGATGACCTCCTTGAGAGGCTTGGAGGGGCAAATTATTTGACCACACTTGACATGACGAAGGGGTACTGGCAGGTTCCTTTAATGGTCTCCTCTAAGGTTAAGACCGTGTTTAGCACCACTAGTGGACAATGGCAGTATCGTGTCCTTCCATTCGGGTTACATGGGGCTCCTGCGACTTTCCAGTGTCTGGTGGATAAAGGGCTCCACCCTCATAATGCATATAGTGCTGCCTACTTGCATGATGTAGTCCTTTATTCCAGCACATAGAAGGAACACATACAGCAGGCCTGAGCGGTATTGTGGACGCTAGGTGAAGCTGGGCTTCGGATCAATCCAAAAAAATGGTTTTTGGGATGAAAGAAGCTAAACATTTAGGCTGCCTGGTGAGTCGGGGTACCGTAAAGCCACAGTGTTCAAAGGTAGATGCCGTATTGAAATTGCCTGTCCGCGAACCAAGCGGCAAGTCCAGGCATTTCTTGGTTTAGCTGGGTATTACCGCCGGTTTGTACCTCAGTTTTCTGAGAGAGTGGCGGCCTTGAGTGATTTAACAAAAAAGAGTGCCCCTAACATTGTGCTATGGAATGATAAGACAGACGCTGCATTTGGTGATTTAAAACAGGCATTTACATCACCACCAGTACTGAAAGCACCATGGAAATCCATTATTTTATTTACTTTTGTAAGACCTTGTACCTTGACTCGCCTACCTCACTTATTTTATACTTGTGTTCTTCCTTTCAACGACGCACACTGCACATCTGGATCGGACACATTTATGTAAATATACCAATATTAACTATATTCAAAGCTATACTATTGTTAAGTAAAAGCATTAATTTCTGATTATTTTAAACAATTGATTGCAATATATATTGTATATTGTATATATTGTATTGTAATGTTGTGATAAGAACAGTCCTTGACCTCTTTATAATTTTGCATATTTACAAAAAACGAACTCATAGTCAAAGACGTCAACTGGGAATTCTGGAGTTTAAATTAAAGTTCTCATATTCTTTGTGAGCTGTATTTAGCTACATATGTGCCGCTTTTCGGAGCTGCCTATGAAAAAATCAACGCCTTTTCATATTTGCTTGTGTACTGACTTCCTATTCCTTAAAAATTTATGCATGTTACATTAATATTAAATCAGACCAGGTCGTGCTGTGTGTTTGAGTTTAGCCGAGGCACTCGTTCTCATTTTCTGAAGAGAAAGTAGGCCATTGTATCCACGGAGCAGCTACTGTCTTAGCTGGAATGCACGTCACATCCAGGGCGCCAGCTCAAAATGACTCAGTCGTTTCACGAAAACAGTAATGAGCATGCTCCCTACCTAGTGTAGTTTTTGGCAGATACTAAACCAGTACAAATACAATGCCGCATTTGCATCTTCACTAAAGACAACAAAATCGGTACATTTCAATGCCAGTAGTGTCCTACTTCTCATACCTACCTTGTCACAGAGTGTCGTTTGTTATCCGAATGGCGACAGCTACTGCCCAACCATTTTTTTTTACTTTAATTTGACTATCATAGTCTGTCAACAGAGAGCCCTGCAGCAGCCGAACGGAGGCGAGCACGTAGACGACTGGCATTCATATGAGTGAATGAACACGTACATGGACTTCAGTCTGACCAATAAATACAGAGATTAACTGACACAGTTCACAGTTGAACATAAAGAAACAAAACACTGGGTATGTTAAAATACAAGTTTTTTCAAATACAGTAGACTAATATATAAATAAAGCTAAACATAGCACTTTAAATAATGTTTGATTTTTAAGCAGAATTAGGCATTGCAGCTCGTTAATAGGATGCACAAATTAAACTAAAGCTGAACCTACCTCTAATTAAAAAATACAATTTTTGTCCAAAGAAAAAAGTTGCTCAAGTATTACATACTGTATATTTTTTGTTGTGAATTCAGTAATTCAGCTGAATGATGCAAAAAGGGTCACATTGTTGAAGATTATGCACTTAAAAGTTATAAGTAGAAAAGCACTGATCTTTGCTAGAATTTATATGATTCCCTGATGACATGCCTGTTACTGGTATATGGTACTGGTACATGGATAATATGAATGTAATTAATTCAAATATTATTTGGTACTGTAAAGCAACATTTAAGACTTTATTAATCACTAGTTATTTAGCCCATTACAATAACGGGCGCTAGAACAGTAGTGTATAAACATTAGTAGGAACAGTCTATATTAAATGGCAAGGGACTTTGACCTCATTCTTTTTGTTGGTCGTATTTTTCTTTCTTTCAGCCTTTCTTTTGTTGATGTTTACTTGCTGAGCTGACCGTTCTTCGTGGGCTGCCGCCATGTATTGTGTGTCTTTAATTTTCTGTGACAGTAATACTGTCTTGTACGTCCGCTGGCTTGTATGTCCGTAATATACCTTTAATTTTTTCTGGCGGTAATACAGGCGTGCGCGTCGGTAATATGCCTTTAATCTCCTCTTACAGTAATACTGGCTTGTATGTGGCTGTAATATGCGTCACTGTATTATGTACCTTTAATTTCCTCTCGCAGTAATACTGGTTTGTATTTCCGTAAAATGCCTCTGACAGTAATATCGCGCATCGCACCGTGCCCCGCGCATGCACACTTCACCAGAAGACACACATACACAGACACCTGGACGTACAAAGGGATTTTATTAAAGAGGATAAGTTGCCTAAATGTTTGGGTGTACTTTATATATTATACTATCATGAAAGCCATAATTAATTTCAGGATCACTGGCAAAATAAAGGACACTAATACCTAGACAAATAAGAGGTACCAATTAACTGTCATTTGCCGATCTTTGACAGCCAGAGGAAAAATACTGTGGTAACCGGAAAAAATCTCATACAGAAATGAACAGAATACAGAAACACCATATTGTGAATGAGCCAGGTTTCAAACCCAGTCTCCTGGTGCTGTAATGCCAACTGTTAGTCCATGTCACCCCCATGTCACCCCTAAAATGAAAGGCATGTCAAAAATGAATTATGGTGAACGGTGGTTTAAATGTAAAGAAATAAATGATAAAGAACTGATGTTATTCACTGCTACTAAAATGAAATGCTTTTATTTTTTATCAATAGGTATATGCCAGGCAAGAAATGTGGATCATTTAAAAAAACTGTATTAAAAACAACTTTTTTTTCTGTAGCTACATTTTAGTTTTACTCCTAATAGACTATAGATACACAGATTTGTTATATTCTTCATGGATTTACAATCATTATCTGTATTTCTTTCTTTTCAATTTTTTATGGCTTTTTTGCCACCAACACCTATTTAGGGCATTGTGCAGCTGGCTGTGATGATTGAATGTAAATAGCTGCCCCAGCTATCCACGAGACCCACTGCATCAAATTATTTAACACTAAAGGACCTACTTTAGTATGTTTATGTTAGGTAGAATGACCAGTGGGTGCTGGTGGTCTTTTGGCCTTGGAACCCCTGCATATTTTTTTTCCAGCATATCTGGAGGTTTTTTTTTTTATGTTTTCTGTCCTCCCAGACCATCTGACCATATCATCAGCCTCATCTTTAGAGATTATGCTCAAAGGACTCTGCCTTTCTGCTTATTATGTGCTGTATATTTTATGTAAGTTGGTATTGATTTATTTTTTGTTATTTATTCATATTATTCTTAACTACTTTTAATTTGTTTTTCTTTACTTGCAACTATTTCTTCGACATCTTGTAAAGCACATTAAGTTACATCCTGTGCATAAAAATGTGCCTATAGAAATAAATGTTGTTTTTATAATGGATACAACATAAACATTTAGATAATTTTCCAGATATGATTTTCTGTTTATTTTATTATATAAAACTAAGAGAACTAAGTGGAACTGAAAGATCGCTCGGGAAGGACGTTTCTTTATAATTTATCAGGATAGTCAGATTAAAATAAGAATACTGTAGTTATGTAATACTGATCTTTAAATAATTAACATTAAGTGTTGTTAAACAATAAATATGACAGTAGACATTTTCACAAATGATTGTATGTCCTGCAGTTTATGTATGTCCCAGTTCATGCATGGCTGACTCATGTCTAGACACACCCTAAAAAATAACTCAGGAGACCTTTAGCTAATACTTAAATAAATGCATGATTGGAAGGTAAAAATTCAAAATTAATACTTTTCTTGAACTTTCTGAATTTATTTAATAAATAATAGATATATTATAGATAATAGATATTTGATATTTTGTACTGACACAGCGCATTATTTCAACTTACTAATGTAAGTAATTTGAACTCCATTTCATTAATTTACAGATTAAAAAAAACGTAAGTTGTGGTAACTTTATCAAGTTGGTGGGGTGACATGATTTCTGTCTACCTTTATTTGTAACGGGATGTCTAAGTTTACCCCCCACTTAACATATTTGCACAAGTTCATGGCATGTTAGCTGCCTGCTGAATAACACAGTCTGCAATGCAGAAAGACCCACTTAGAGTGAGCATTAATTACTTTCTTCACTTTCTTTTTACCAAAGTGATGTCTGTTTACAGGCTTTGCTTCATGATATGCAGCTAAATGATCACTTGAATAAACATGCTATTTTTGACAAGTTTCAGTCAGGTTTTAGAACAAATCACAGTACAGAAACTGTTCTTGTTAAAGTAGTAATTTATCTGTTTATCTGTTCTCATCCTCTTTAATACCATTGATCAAAATATTCTTATAAGTTGCCTTAGTCAGTGCGTGAGCCTTTCTGGCAGTGTCTTAATTTGGTTTGAGTCCTACCTGGCAGGTAGAAAATTCTTTGTTTGTTGTGGTAATTATACTTCAAAGACACATGATATTCTATATGGTGTTCCACAAGGATCTATCCTGGGTCCACTGCTCTTTTCGATCTATATGCTTCCATTAGGTCAGATTATCTCAAGGCATAATGTGAGCTGCCACAGCTATGCTGACGACTCACAACTGTATTTATCAATAGCCCCAGATGTCCCCGACTCTCTTGTCTCACTGACATAATGTCTTACTTGTGTTTCTGAATGGATGAGTAGTAATTTTCTCAAACTAAACAAGGAGAAATTGGAAATCTTAGTGATTGTCAAAAATGGATAAATGAGGGTATTAGAAATAAACTTGATCCATTAGGCTTGAAAGTTAAGACAGAGGTAACGAATTTAGGAGTAATTATTGATTCTGACCTTAATTTTAAATCACATATTAATCAGATTACTAAGACAGCATGTTTTCACTTAAGAAATATAGCAAAAATTAGACCCCTTATAACTTTGCAAGATGGTGAAAAATTAGTTCACGCTTTTATTTTTAGTCGACTAGATTACTGCAACGCACTCCTCTCAAGACTACCCAAAAAAGACATCAATCAATTGCAACTAGTGCAGAATGCAGTTGCCAGAATCTTAACTAGAAAAAGAAAATCAAAGCACATCTCTCCAGTTTTGATGTCACTACATCGGTTACCCATATCATTTAGAATTGACTTTAAAATACTGCTTATGGTTTACAAAGGCTTAAATAATCTCGCTCCATCCTATATCTTGGAATACATTTCAGCATACACTCCAAATCATAACCTTTTATCATCAAATGAGTGTTTTCTTATAATTCCAAGAGCTAAACTTAAAAGAAGTGGTGAGGCAACCTTCTGCTGTTATGCACTTAAATTTGGAATAGTTTACCGCTAGAAATTCGCCAGGCTAATACGGTGGAGCACTCTAAAAAAACTGCTAAAAACCCATTACTTTAACATGGCTTTCTCATACAGTAGCTTCATTTTTAGTGTAACCCTGATATTCTGTATATGCATTCAATTATCTTTTTTTATTCATGGCTCTAAAATCCGTACTATTTGTCCTTTCTCTGCTGTTCTTTTTCCAGTTTTCTGTGGTGGTGATCTGTGCCACCACCACCTGATCAAAGCTGTGTGCAGTCTCTACATTGATGGATTGAAGGCCAGAGGTCCACATGACCATCATTGTCTAATTCTTCCACATGAAGCCTGAAAACCACGAGGACTGATTTAGATCATTTATGTTAGGTAGAATGCC
Source organism: Erpetoichthys calabaricus (assembly GCF_900747795.2). Lineage (NCBI taxonomy): Eukaryota > Metazoa > Chordata > Cladistia > Polypteriformes > Polypteridae > Erpetoichthys > Erpetoichthys calabaricus. The sequence goes on along the minus strand of NC_041402.2, from coordinate 105,421,845 downwards.
TAGTGGGGGCTGGGCGGTTTAATGGCCCCGGAACCCCTGCAGATTTTGTTTGTTTTTTTCTCCAGCCCTCTGGAGTTTTTTTTTTTTTTTCTGTCCTCCCTGGCCATTGAACCATACTTTATTCTTTGTTAATTAGTATTGCCTAATTTTTAAATATATATTTTTTCTTTCTTCATCTTGTAAAGCACTCTAGACCTACATTATTTGCATGAAAACGTGCTATACAAATAAATGTTGTTGTTGTTAATATAACAATGCTTTTTTATGCTAATGTCACAATATATCTTGAAAATGTTAACAAATAACAATAAACTTTTTAGAACAACATAAATGTGTAATTTGTCATCTTAAAAGATTATATTACTACTTATATTTAATAAGGACACAACAAATAAAGAGGCAGCACAGTAGTTCAATTGTAACACAGCTCTTTCATAATGAGACCTGGGTTTGCGTCCCTAGGGAGATAGGTGATGCTCAGAATACATTTTCTTTGGAACACTTTAATTTTTTTGTTTAGCCAATTCAAAAACTTAGGTTTATTTTTCTAATTATTAAATACATGGTATTTTAAAATGCTTTTAAGTGTAAAGGAAAGGCGAATTACTTTACTCATTTAAGTGTGTTGAATTTACCTAATTTAGCTCAAAAAACTTGATGCGATCTGTTGCATTATTTATTTATTTTTAGACCTGAAACATTAGTTTTTAGAGTGATTTCCCCATGAAACACTTGTCGTCTAATTTCCCATAACAATTACTTTGTATTTGTTTCCTAGTGTCAAATTAAAATACATTATATTATTTTAAACAAAACCAGTTAGAAAATCAATTAAGTAATGAAGCAAGCTTATAATGAAATGAAATTATAAAACAAGAAAATAAGTACATTAATAAAGAAAACAAGGAAAATATTTATAATTAGTAAATGTTTTTGCCATACTTGAAGTGTTAATTGACTACCCTAATTTACCATTGTCATAAAATAGATAGCTAAAGCATTATTCTGTATTGAGGCAATTATCAGGAAAAATATTTAAACTGGTCAGGAAAGGGATTGGCGGCACGGTGGCGCAGTGGGTAGCGCTGCTGCCTCGCAGTCGGAACCTGGGGACCTGGGTTCACTTCCCGGGTCCTTCCTGTGTGGAGTTTGCATGTTCTCCCCGTGTCTGCGTGGGTTTCCTCCGGGTGCTCCGGTTTCCTCCCACAGTCCAAAGACATGCAGGTTAGGTGGATTGGCGATTCTAAATTGGCCCTAGTGTGTGCTTGGTGTGTTTGTGTGTGTCCTGCGGTGGGTTGGCACCCTGCCTGGGATTGGTTCCTGCCTTGTGCCCTGTGTTGGCTGGGATTGGCTCCAGCAGACCCCCGTGACCCTGTGTTCGGATTCAGCGGGTTAGAAAATGGATGGATGGAGGAAAGGGATTGATGAGGTATATTTTATTTGTGTTTCTATTTTTATTGTTATATGCCCATTTACTGTTTCTGCTTTTTCTATTACTGAATTGTGGGATATCACAGCATATCCTGGCAGTAACACATACAAGGCAAGAGTCAATCCTGGACATTACATCAGTCTAGCAAGAACACACTCATGCATACATCAGCATTTGCTCACATATGACCATAGAAGAGTTGCAAGTTAACCCAATATACAAACGTATGTGAAGAAATCTTAACATCTAGAGAAAACCTACATGGACACCGTCAGAACTAATGAACTCCACACAAACAGTGGCCAGGCTGGACTTTAAAAATAGGTTCAATGGGTCATGAGCCACCAAATTTAATAATGCATCATGATGGCACCACTTTTTTATATGCATATAGTTGCTTTTTGTATTGGGGTGGCAGGGTAGAAAATGTGAACTTTGTTTTGATTTCTGGAGTGGTCATTATTCACATTTAATTTTGTGCATTTCATCATTACTCAATGAGCTATCTCCCTTCCTTATCCTAAAGACATCCATGTTAAATTAATTCCCTTATTGCTGATGTATATATGTAAACTACTCAAAATAATTAAAGGAACACTTTTTAATCAGAGTGCTCCATTGCGCAAGGAGGAACAGGATGAGCACTGCCAGAGCCCTACAAAATAACCTCCAGCAGGCCACTCGTGTGAATGTCTCTGACCAAACAGACTTCATGAGGGTGGCCTGAGGACCCGATGTCTTCTAGTGGGCCCTGTGCTCACTGCCCGTCATCGTAGACCTCAATTGGCATTTGCCATAAAATACCAGAATTGGCAGGTCCACCACTGGCAACCTGTGCTTCTCACAGATGAGAGCAGGTTCACCCTGAGCACATGTGACAGACGGGAAAGGGTCTGGTGAATGTTATGCTGCCTGTAACATCATTCAGCATAACCAGTTTGGTAGTGGATCAGTGATGGTCTGGGGAGGCATATCCATTGTCAGGCATCCATGCAAGCAAGTGGGGGTCATACAAAATACCGAGTACGATTTTGAGTTGCTGAAATGAAATTTCGGCAAAAAGACTAGCCTGGTAAATCATTTTTTCACTTTGAATTTCGGGGTGTCTTTGAATTCAACCCTCTGTATGTTGATAATTTTCATTTCCATCAAACGATGTGGCATCCTTTCGTTCCTAACACATTACCCAGTCCATATCAGTATAGATATCCAGCATAATTTTTCCCATTGAGATCTTATGTGTTTTCAAAGTGTTCAATTTTTTTGATCAGTTTATAATAATTGTTTTATCGGATGTCCTGCTTACTGTTGGATCCAACCTTGTAATCTACTGCTGCTATGAAATGTTTTGGTCCCCTGTAATCAAAAAAACAGGTTTAGAAAAGAGGTGAATCTACATGTTATTTTTCACTTTCATACAGTTTTCAGAGCTTCTCTGTATTTTGCAGAAAACATTTTCCTCAACAAATAAGGATTATGATTACTGCTGAGAAAATTTTTAAAAGGTGGCATTAAGTAAAATATGAGAATGTTTTTATAATTCTAATTGATATATTTTAAATTTTGTAAAAATATGTACTTTAAATGTAAAATTTCCATTGTTGTGCAATGAAGTGTTTGTTTTCAATAGAAATGAATCTGAAGCTTTCCACAGATAATGTATACATGAATTTTGGAAGTGTCTTGTCTAGTAGTCACAATAATAGGAAAAATACATCTTAATTGTTTTATAAACTTAATTTTCATTTACATAAACAGTGATATTTATTCAAAAAAGTAAATTAAGGTTTCAGATACTATCATGTTGACCCTGAACTGTTCTCACAATGGTGTGAAGTATTACATAATACTCAGGCTAAACAAAGAAAACTGAGCTGAAACCCTAACAAAACATATGTACACAAGGAAAGACATTTGCTCTCCTTTGAAAGGTATTTGATAGGGAAATACATGTGCCTATATGTATGTTTCCTTCTGCCATAGCTGTGAATTGGGAGTTATAGAAAGAAAGTATCCAAAGTCACACAATCACGATTAGAGGAAAGTTTGCAGACTCAATTATCCACCAGACCAGGGGTTGGCACTGTCAGATAACACTTTCTCTGTTTCCTCCTATGCAGATCATCAGAAGGAAGTCCCATCTGACAATCTCACTTCTGGTCCCTGCTCTACTGATCTCAATTTCCATCCCAGCTCTTCTGGACCCACTTCTGGTCCCAGCTCTCTCGACATCACTTCCTCCTCTGATTATATACAACCACCATTTTGTCTACTGCAATTTAGTTCTGTATTGAGTCTGGTCTGAAAAGACACTTCTTCTTCTTCTTTCGGCTGCTCCCTTTAGGGGTCACCACAGCAGATCATATTGTTGCATATCTTTCTGTTCTCTACATCGTGCTCTGTCACACCCACCACCTGAATGTCCTCTCTCACCACATCCATAAATCTTCTCTTAGGCCTTCCCATTTTCCCCTTTCCTGGCACCTCTATCTTTAACATCCTTCTCCCAATATACCCAACATCTCTCCTCTGCACATGTCCAAACCAACACAATCTTGCCTCTCTGACTTTGTCTCCCAACCATACAATCTAAGCTGACCCTCTAATGTACTGATTTCTATTCCTATCCATCCTCGTCACACCCAGTGCAAATCTTAGCATCTTTAACTCTGCCACCTCCAGCTCTGTCTCCTGCTTTCTGGTCAGTGCAACCATCTCCAACCCATATAACAAAGCTGGTCTTACTACCGTCCTGTAGACCTTCCCTTTCACTCTTGCTGATACCCGTCTGTCACAAATTACTCCTGACACTCTTCTCCACTCATTCCATCCTGCCTACAATCTCTCTTCCACAATCCCCATTACACTGTACTGTTTATACAAAGTATTTAAACTTATGCACCTTCGCCAACTCTACTCCCTGCATCCTCACCATTCCACTACCTCCCTCTCATTTACACACATATATTCTGTCTTGTTCCTACTGACTTTAATTCCTCTCCTCTCTAGAGCATATCTCCACCTATCCAGGGTGTCCTCAACCTGCTCTCACTACAGATCACAATGTCATCAGCAAACCTCATAGTCCAAGGGGATTCTTGTCTAATCTCATCTGTCAACCTGTCCATCACCATTGCAAATAAAATACATATCCTGTACAATTCTTATGTAGTTCTCTGCCACTCCCAACTTCCTTATACAATACCACAACTCTTCTCAAAGGCACCCTGTCATATGCTTTCTCCAGGTCCACAAACACACAATGCAACTCCTTCTGGCCTTCTCTATACTTCTCCATCAACACCCTCAGAGCAAACATTGCATCTGTGGTGCTCTTTCTTGGCATGAAACCATACTGCTGCTCACTAATCATCACCTCCTTTCTTAACCTATCATCCACTACTCTTTCCCAAACCTTCATGCTATGGCTCATCAATTTTATCTCTCTGTAGTTACTATACCTCTGCACATCCCCTTTATCCTCTTCCTCTGTATACTCTCCTGTACTTCTCCATTCCACCACCAGGTTTCCTTTTCCTCCTTCCTCTGTCCAGATGTCACACGAAGCACCCTTCTTGCTGTCACCCTTACTACTTCTGCTGTAGTTGCCCAGCTGTCTGGTAACTCTTCATTGCCACCCAGTGCCTGTCTTACCTTCTCCCTAAACTTGCAGTCTTCCTTTTTCAACTTCCACCATTTGATCCTTGGCTCTGTTCTCACTCTCCTCCTCTTCTTCATCTCCAACGTCATCCTACAGACCACTGTCCTATGCTGTCTAACTACACTTTCCCCTGCCACCACTTTGCAGTCTTTAATCTGCTTCAGATTGACTCTTCTACATAGGATATAATCTACCTGTGTGCATCTTCCTCCACTCTTTTACATCACCCTATGTTCCTCCCTCTTCTTAAAATACATATTCACCACAGCCATGCTCATCCCACATAAGATTCCAACAATAGTCTTCCATCATGTGTTCATCCTATCTTCCTTGGTATCTGGCTTCCATTGTTTTTATGTCTTTGTGAAACCTTTCAACTTGTTGTTTGCTTAAGTCAGCAAGGTTCTCTGGAAAGCAATGTAAGTGACTTTAACACTCATGTTACAGCCAAGCTTGTTGAAATGATAGAGCATATCCTCTACTAATTGTGTGTAGTTGTCTGCCTTCTTGTTGCCAAGAAAGTTTTTCACAAGAACAAATGAAGATCAGGCAAATGATTTGATTTCATTCATTAATGCTATGATATGTGGGTCATTTATAAGTTGTCTGATCTGTAGAAAATTGAAAAATTCCTGCCTTCAGTTTCCATGGTAAGTCCACCATTTACTCAATCTTCACACCTACGCCTGTAATAATTTCACAGAGGAGCAGTGCAATAATTTTATTGAATATTTCACCTGTAAAGTGGACAGCATCCGCTCTTCATTGTCTGCCTCCAGCCCTCCATCGCTGGATGTTTCTACATCAAAGCAAATGGGCTGCCTTTCCCAGTTCCTCTGTACCACAGTTAAAGAAGTTGAAGACATCATACAGAGGATGCGACCTTCAATGTGTTCATTGGACCCTTTTCCTACTCCTCTGATAAAAGCTAATGTATCAGATATAAGCCCTCTTATTGCTGACATCATTAATCACTCTCTCCAGAGCTGCTTAGTCCCACTGGCCTTGAAAACTGCAAAAATTAGACCTCATTTAAAAAAATCCTCTTTGGATCCTGAAGTGATAGCAAACTATCGTCCAATCTCCAACCTTCCATTTTTGTCTAAGGTTTTGGAAAAGGTTGTTTTGGTTCAGCTTCAGGATCACCTCAAAAAATTCAATCTGTTTGAAAAATTTCAGTCTGGTTTCCGAACTTCTTACAGCACAGAGACAGCCCTGGTCAGAGTCACCAATGACCTCCTAATGGCTGCTGATCAGGGCTCTCCATAACACCTTATCCTCCTGGACCTTACAGCTGCATTTGATACGGTAGATCATAATATTCTCCTTCATCATCTTCACTATACAATTGGACTTTCTGGCATTGGTTTCGAGTGGTTCAAGTCCTATCTTACAGACAGGACTAAGTATGTGGCCTTGGGGGATGCTAAATCTCATACCCACACTCTCACCTGTGGAGTCCCACAAGGATCAGTCCTTGGGCCGACCCTCTTTAATATCTATATACTACCCCTGGGTCACATCATCCGCAAGCATGGAGTTTCATTCCATTGCTATGCCAATGCAGCTCTATGTGAGACTGGATTCGACTTCTCTTACACCTCCATCAACTTTTTCCTCTTGCTTGAATGAGATTGAGGCCTGGATGTCCAATAACTTCCTCAAGATGAACAGCACCAAAACTCTTTTAATTGCTCTTTTAAAAAGCTCTTTTAATTGGCAACCCCCATCAGCTTCGTTCCTCTGTAAATTGTATTTCCTTTTCTGATCGTACCATTACCCTCTACCCTTCTGTTACAAATCTGGGTGTCAAGTTAGACTCCCATCTGTCATTTGATGTACATATCCATCACCTTTGTAAAATTGCATTCCTTCATTTCTGAAACATAGCCAAACTCCGTCCCTATCTCTCCCTCTGTGATGCTGAAAAGCTGGTTCATGCCTTTGTCTCCTCCAGACTGGACTATTGTAATGGACTCCTCATTGGGATACCAAACAAGAGCCTTCAAAAGCTCCAACAAATTCAAAATAGTGCTGCAAGAATTCTGATGAGGGTGCGGAAATATGAACATATCTCACCAATCCTTTGGTCACTTCATTGGCTCCCTATCCATCTCCGTTTCGAATACAAACTCTGTTTGTTTACTCACAAGTGTATCCATGGAAATGCTCCACAATATCTTAAAGAACTCCTTATATTACAATCCACTACAAGAAACCTCCGTTTTACAAATACCCACCGCCTTTACACCCCTGCGACCAATCTTCATACAATGGGTGACGAGCCTTTGCAGCCGCTGCTCCACGGCTCTGGAATGCCCTACCAGAGAGCCTGAGAACACAGCAGATTGTGGGCTGTTTTAAAAAACAGCTAAAGACTTTTCTATTTAGGAAAGCATATTAACAAGAATGCTATAATTATTGTTGTTTTATCTGTGTTTTTATCTTGCCTTGCCTTTGTTTAATCTTTTTATGTTGCACTTTGAGATTTACTGCTAATGTAAAGTGCCCCTATAAACAAAATGCATTATAACTTATGCGCTATGTATTCTGCGCACAAACCGTCTTTATTCAAAACCTTTACAAATTGTTTCATCAGGCCTAGCTTTATATGTAGAGGTAGCAGTATGATTCTATCTCATGCTACCAAAGGTTCATTGATTATATTTTGTCCTCTAACCACCATATATTCCCTCGGAGGCCAGTCTTTTCTTGTCCAATGTTCATGTTTGGCTCTACTGTTCCATGGGAAAAAAGCGAGGATGCTTTGTGCAGCCACGTTGTTGACGAAGAAGAAAATTAACCATCTTTAAGTCTATATACAAATCACCCATTGATGATAATTTATCCTTTATAAGACTAAAGAAATTGCCTTGTATTCTTCTTTCATCCTGGTGTAGTGACCAATTCAATCATATCAAAGAAACTAGAGCTAATGCAGTCCATCCAATGCAATTTTCTGAATCAGAGCCTTAACTAACTCCAGGAACAGGCCTAAAAACCAAGACACCAAGAAACATTTTTTTTTGTTGGGCTGTGTATTCCTTTTGAATATGTTGGGGTGATATTGTAATACCCCTGGATTCCTCAGCCAGAGGAAATAAATACATCTTAGTCCTTGTGGATTATGCCACTCTCTATCCCAAAGCTGTCCCATTGCATATAGCTGTAAGAACATCACATGGAAATTAGTAGGGTTCTTTGCAAGAGGCAGCATCCCTAAAGAAGTCCAAACAAACCAGGGGATGCCTTTCACATCGGATATGTTCAAGGAAGTGGTCAAGTTACTCAAAATAAAGCATTAAAAAACATTGGTATATCATACTCGAACCAATGGTTTAGTAGAGAGGGTTAACCAGATCTTCAAACAGATGAGGCACAAGGTGGTTAGTGAGGATGGGAGAAACTGGGATCAGTTGCTCTACCTTGTAAAATTTGCCTATTTTGGAAGGCCTCTACGGGTTTCTTCCCTTTTGAGTTACTATACAGGCGACAACCCTGGGGCATATTGGATATCCTAAAGGAAGATTGGGAGGAAGAGACCCTCCTTTCCAAAAATGTTTTAGAATATAACACGCAATTACACAATAGATTTGTAAAAATTTGACCCTTTATAAAAGAGCACATGGATAAGGCACAAACATCACAGGCCTGTTGCTATGACGGCAGCATGACTCTTTGGGAGTTCCAACCTTGTTTCCACCTCCTAAATTACTGACCCATTGGCAAGGTCCATATGAAGTTAAGGAGAGGAACAGACTCGTTGATTATTTGGTGAAGCAACCGAATCGTCATAAGAGCGAATGGGTGTATCATGTCAACCTGCTGAAGCTGTGGAACCCAGAACCCTCCTCTGGCAAGCTCTGTTCTTTCTGCACTTGAAAAATACACTTTAATTTCGGCTCCGATCTATTGACCAAACAGCGACAGGAACTGGAAACAGTCCTGCAGGTGGTAAGTGAAAAACCAAAGTGGACCTCTCTTATTGTGCATGATATAGTGACAGAATCCTGGGTGGTTGTCAGAGAATACCTATAGAGAATCCTGGAGGCAAAACCTGCTGAAGTATAACTTGAGATCAAGCGCATGTTGGACTTAGGTGTAATAGAGGAAAGTCATAGTCCCTAGTCCAGTCCTATAGTCTTAGTCCCTAAGACTGATGGCCGTTGGAGGTTTTGCAACGTCTTTTGTCTGCTTAATCAGTTTTCCTAATTTGACGCTTATCCAATGCCATGAGTATAGACATCCTTAAACAGGTCAGTAAAGCAGAATATATTTTAGCTCCCTTGACATGACAAAACGGTACTGGCAGGCTCCTTTAACAGACTCCACAAAGGTAAAGACGGTATTTAGCATCCGTAGTGGACATTGGAAGCATCATGTCCTTCCATCTGGATTGAATGGGGCTCCAGCTACCTCCCTGCATCTGGTAGATAGAGTGCTACGTCCCCACAATTCCTATAGTGCTGCCTATTTGGATGACATTGTCATCTACTTCCAGCTCATGGAAGGAACACCTACTTCAGGTTAAAGCAGTGCTTTATTCATTTGGTAAAGCCGATCTTTAGATTAATCTCAAGAGAGGACAAATATTTAGGCTTCCTGTTGGGGAGTGGTACAGTTAGACCACAGTGTTCTAAAGTTGATACCATTCCGAAGTGGCCACATCCAAAGACCAAGATACAGCAGGTTACTATCGCCTGTTTGTGCCCCATTTCTCCGAGAGAGCGGTGCCCTTGACAAATCTTACAAAGAAGCAGGCCCCAAACACTGCTGGTATGGGATTCAAAAGCAGACACAGCATTTTGTGACCTAAAGCAAGCCCTATCATCAGTACCAGTATTGATGACACGAAATTTCTTTCTACATTGAGCCAGAGCATCAATGGAATTAAGAACCTTGTTATGTTCCTGAGCCAGAAACTTTTGGCCAAGAAACCAAGTATGTAGTTACCCAGCTGAGGTATTATCTCCTAGGCTGTGAGTTTACCCTGGTTACTGACCATGGCCATCTCCAGTGGATGACGGTACCCTTGAGTCACAAAGTGGGTTTTGGAATTACATTTATAGGTGCATGATTAGGAGACAGTTTATGGGCTTGAATCAGTGAGATTACTGCGGTGGGCTGGCGCCCTGCCTGGGGTTTGATTCCTGCCTTGCACCCTGTATTGGCTGGGATTGGCTCCAGCAGACCACTGTGACCCAGTATTTAGGATATAGCAGGTTGGATAATGGATGGATGGATAAGTGTGATTATCCACCAGACCAGGGGTTGGCACTACCAAATAATGCTTTATCTCTTTCCTCCTCTGCAGACCATCAGAAAGGCAGTCCTTCCTGACAACCTCACTTCCGGTCCCGTCCGACAACCTCACTTCCTGTCCCAGCTCTTCTGACCTCACTTTTGGTCCCGGCTCTACTGATAGCACTTCCTCCTATGACTACATATAACCACCATTTTGTCTATTGCAGTTCAGCTCAGCTCTTCAAACCTTTTTTGTTCTTCTTGAGATGTCTTCATACCAAATTATTATATTCTCAGGCAAGAGAATATGATGGATTGATAAGATACTCTTCCCCACAAAACAAAGTCAAACACCATCCCCTAAGACTTAAACCACATATGCACAAAAAAAGAGTCAAAGTCAATGTTTGTTTTTGTGTTCTACATCAACTGAAAGAGTAGATATGATATGATGTTATTTTCAGGGTGGTGAAGACAATGTGTGAAATACACACAAAACTTTGAAACCTTGGGGCCAAGAAAGAAAAAAGCAAAACAGGTTCTTTCCTAGATTATTTTACATATAATACTATTAAATCACATTTCAGTTGTTTCATAGTTTTTTTATTCAAATACAATGACTGCAGACATATCAGTGGCCAAAATATCAGTCAGCCAAGTGTCCATCTCATTAACGTAAAGGTCAGGATCTTTTGAATCTTATACTTTGAATGGACATTAACCCATACTATAAGAGACACCATGAGCTGGGAAGTGAGGAGGATATAAAAGGAAAGTTTGACATTAAAAAAGTGAAAGGGAGGCTTTGTAGTATACCCAAAGGAGTAGTGAATCTCTCCTCCATCATAAACCTAAAGAAGATTAGCAAACAATGTGACTGATCTGACACATGCATTCATCCATCTCACGAGCAGTTTGTCTATATTGAGCAACACCAGTTGTCTATACAAAGAACATCTAGTATAAATCTGATACAACCAGAGGATGTTCACCTTGGCCTTGTTTTCCTCTGAGCTCCAGAGCCCAGCCCTAATCATTGAGAATAATACTCATTGAATTAGAATCTAGTACCACCATGCATGTAAACAATACATATTAATAGAAGAAAAAGAGAGCAAAATAGAAAGAAAAGGCAGAAAAATATTTTAGCTTGTAATATTCAGCTTGCAAACACCTTCTTATTTTTAACTCAGTTAACTATCTACATTCATGCAAAATAAAAATCAATAATGTGTTTAGGCCTCAGTTCGATGATCGACTTTGTGGTCATGTCGTCGGACTTGCGGCCACATGTCTTGGACACTCGGGTGAAGAGAGGGGCGGAACTGTCAACTGATCACCACCTGGTGGTGAGTTGGCTTCGATGGTGGGGGAGGATGCCGGTCAGGCGTGGTAGGCCCAAACGTGTTGTGAGGGTCTGCTGGGAACGTCTGGCAGAGCCCCCTGTCAGAAGTAGCTTCAACTCCCACCTCCGGCAGAACTTCGACCACATCCCGAGGGAGGTGGGGGACATTGAGTCCGAATGGGCCATGTTCCGTGCCTCTATTGTTGAGGCAGCTGACCGGAGCTGTGGCCGTAAGGTGGTCGGTGCCTGTCGTGGCGGCAATCCCCGAACCCGTTGGTGGACACCGGCGGTGAAGGATGCCGTCAAGCTGAAGAAGGAGTCCTACAGGACCCTTTTGTCCTGTGGGACCCTGGAGGCAGCTGATAGGTACCGGCAGGCCAAGCGGAATGCGGCTTTGGTGGTTGCTGAGGCAAAAACTCGGGCGTGGGAGGAGTTTGGGGAGGCCATGGAAAACGACTTTCGGACGGCTTCGAAGAGATTCTGGTCCACCATCCGGCGTCTCAGGAAGGGGAAGCAGTGCAGTGTCAACACTGTATATGGTGGGGATGGTGCGCTGCTGACCTCGACTCGGGACGTTGTGGGTCGGTGGGGGGAGTACTTCGAAGACCTCCTCAATCCCATTAACATGCCTTCCAATGAGGAAGCAGAGCCTGGGGACTCAGAGGTGGGCTCCCCCATCTCTGGGACTGAGGTCACCGAGGTGGTCAAAAAACTCCTTGGTGGCAGGGCCCCGGGGGTGGATGAGATACGCCCGGAGTTCCTCAAGGCTCTGGATGTTGTAGGACTGTCTTGGTTGACACGCCTCTGCAACATCGCATGGACATCAGCGACAGTGCCTCTGGATTGGCAGACCGGGGTGGTAGTCCCCCTCTTTAAGAAGGGGGATCGGAGGGTGTGTTCCAACTACAGAGGGATCACACTCCTCAGCCTCCCTGGAAAAGTCTATTCAGGGGTCCTGGAGAGGAGGGTCCGTCGGATAGTCGAGCCTCGGATTCAGGAGGAACAGTGTGGTTTTCGTCCTGGTCGCGGAACAGTGGACCAGCTCTATACCCTTAGCAGGGTCCTGGAGGGTGCATGGGAGTTTGCCCAACCAGTCTACATGTGTTTTGTGGACTTGGAAAAGGCATTCGACCATGTCCCTCGGGGAATCCTGTGGGGGGTACTCCAAGAGTATGGGGTACCGGCCCCCCTGATAAGGGCTGTTCGGTCCCTGTACAATCGGTGCCAGAGCCTGGTCCGCATTGCCGGCAGTAAGTCGAACCCGTTTCCAGTGAGAGTTGGACTCCGCCAGGGCTGCCCTTTGTCACTGATTCTGTTCATAACTTTTATGGACAGAATTTCTAGGCGTAGCCAGGGCGTTGAGGGGGTCCGGTTTGGTGGGCTCAGGATTGGGTCACTGCTTTTTGCAGATGATGTTGTCCTGTTTGCTTCATCAGGCCGTGATCTTCAGCTCTCTCTGGATCGGTTCGCAGCCGAGTGTGAAGCGGCTGGAATGAGAATCAGCACCTCCAAATCCGAGACCATGGTCCTCAGCCGGAAAAGGGTGGAGTGCCCTCTCAGGGTTGGTAGCGAGATACAGCCCCAAGTGGAGGAGTTCAAGTATCTCGGGGTCTTGTTCACGAGTGAGGGAAGAATGGAGTGTGAGATCGACAGGCGGATCGGTGCGGCATCTGCAGTAATGCGGGCTCTGCATCGGTCTGTCGTGGTGAAAAAGGAGCTGAGCCGCAAGGCGAAGCTCTCAATTTACCGGTCGATCTATGTTCCTACCCTCACCTATGGTCATGAACTATGGGTAGTGACCGAAAGAACGAGATCGCGAATACAATCAGCTGAAATGAGTTTCCTCCGCAGGGTGTCTGGGCTTTCCCTTAAAGATAGGGTGAGAAGCTCAGTCATCCGGGAGGGGCTCAGAGTAGAGCCGCTGCTCCTCCGCATCGAGAGGAGTCAGATGAGGTGGCTCGGGCATCTGATCAGGATGCCTCCTGGACGCCTCCCTGGTGAGGTGTTCCGGGCACGTCTAACCGGGAGGAGGCCCCGGGGAAGACCCAGGACACGTTGGAGGGACTATGTCTCTCGACTGGCCTGGGAACGCCTTGGGATTCTCCCGGAAGAGCTAGAAGAAGTGGCCAGGGAGAGGAAAGTCTGGGCATCTCTGCTCAAGCTGCTGCCCCCGCGACCCGACCTCGGATAAGCGGGAGACAATGGATGGATGGATGGATGGATGAATGGATGGATGGATGGATGGATGTTTAGGCTTTACCTTGCTAATTGTGTAGCAATTAGTAGTACGTGAGCCTGTCAAATGTGACTGTTCTGGAGTGTGTAAAATGGCTGCATTGTACGTGACAAACATAGGGCCAACAAAGCACAAATGCTGACACTTCCAATTTGAGCATGCATTACAGTTGTCCGTACATTCCTATCTCCTGGGTTTATAAAAAGATTTTTACATTTCATCTCCTGAAGTAACATTTTTAGGTTCTTTCTAACATGCCAAGACCTCTCTTCCACCTTGCTGGCCTTGGACCACAGTCATATTTCCAGGGTTTGTCTTCCTCTGACTGCCTGTCACTTTGCACACATGAGGTGCAGTGATGTACTTTGACTATCTTTAAAGTTGTCCCCTGTAAAAAGGTCTGTGATGTGGATGCACTCTGCCTATGCCAACTGTGCAGTGCTTACATAAACTGTAATTTAGTCTTGCTTTATCTTCCAATCCACTGGATCTCACACTCTACTCTCTCTGGAACACAATGTTTTTCAATTACAAAATCACATGCATACAATTAGATTATGCTAATTAAGGTAAAACATCAATACAAACATACAACATTAGGAACACAGTAATCATTATTTCCCAATAGTCCCAAAACAGTCAACAAAAGGCACACTTAGATATATTAACAAATGTATATTAACTGTTAAGATCAAGATATTAAGTCCATCCTTTTCATACATGATGTGCTGGTGTTCTAATGAAGCATGGTAATCCTGTTCTTGATAAGCCTAAATCACATAAATCATCAACTTAAATCACTAAAGAGGGTGTTCAGAGTGCAGTGGGTAAACTAGTAAGGGAAACAATTCTCTGTGGCTGCTTTCTGTCCACAACAGAGATACTGCCTTACAAAACTATGATAGAAAGGTTCTTCAAGGCATTTCATGTTACCTGGGTTAGTGGTACTATAAAGATGTAGTACTGTAGTGCCAGTGTCATTCCAGGTGAACAGATTTTACTGCAGCTTGTCCTTTTGGGAGTCTTGTGACTTTGACTAAGGCTTAGAGGTGTATGAAGCAGTACAAGACCAAAAGAAAAAATATAACAATGTATGTCACTCTCTGATCCTATTTATATTTATTTTAAATTTGCATCACTTCAAAGCAGGCTTCTGTGGCATATACCCACGAGTCCATTATTTGGCTGAGACTACTATTAGAAAACAATGTCCCGCACAGCTCGTTTATAACATAATATCTTATAATCTAATCAATGGTGCTGTTTGTAAATAGCTCATATGTGACAGGCCTTTAAAACAAGAATGTGTGATCTTTAATCTATTTTGCTAAACAGTCTTTCACCCAAAAAAGTCAGCAAGTTATTTTCACATTGCTTGTTTTTTGTAGAATAAGAAAAATATTCAGGTATAAAACCCATTCAGAAAATCAGAAGATGTGTCAACTCTGGGATTAAAAATTCAGTCTGCAGGTGAGAGACAGAAGGCTGTGTAAAATGAATAGACTCAACACACTTAAAAGGTTTGGGGCAGCCACCCGTATATTATTCCTGGCTGCAAAAGAGTCTTTTTAAATACAGAGATGTTCTCTATACCGAGTCCAAAACAGAACTGTCGATGGTTTGTCAAGATGGTGGTTTTAAGGGATTGGACAGGAAGTGATGTAAGGGAACCGGAAGTGATGTTCTTCATTAGTCAGAGTAGGTGCCGGAAGTGATAATCTTCTAGGCACCGGAACCGGAAGTGATATTTTTCTGGGTGCCAGAACTGGAAGTGATGTCTTCTGTTCTAAATCAGACAGGTTTTCCTGGAGAAGGTTTAGTGCACCCCGCCACCCCCTGGCCTGGCGTGGAATTACCTTTGCTTGGTCCATACAACGTCTTCCTAGTTGCACGTGTGTGACATGGCCCCCCCCTCAGCCCAGACCCATCGGGTCTGGCGTACCAGTCCGAGAAGTCGTGGCATCGAGAAAGGGCATCAGCATTGGCGTGCAGTACACCTCGGGAATAAACGACCGAATACTTATAAGGCTATAGATCTAAAAACCCCCTCGTGATGCGTGGATTGGACTCCCTATGCATGGCCATCCACTGTAAAGGTGCATGCTCTGGCACAAGACTGAATTCACACCCCAAGAGGTAATATCTCAGCTGAGTAATCGGCCATTTAATAGCCAAAGCTTCCCGCTCCACTGCCGCATACCTGGTTTCACGATCCAGCAGTTTCCGGCTGAGGTACATAATGGGGTGTTCAACTCCATCGATACTTTGGCTCAGCACGGCTCCAAGACCTGTGTCCGAAGCGTCCATCTGGAGGATGAAAGGCATAGAAAAGTCAGGCGCTTTCAATATAGGAGCTGATGTAAGGGCATTTTTAGGTCACTGAATGCAGCCTCTGATGTCTCATCCCATACCACATGATTAGGTTTCCCCTTCCTTGTGGGGTTTGTCAAGGGCGTTTCTCTATCAGTGAAACGGGGTACAAACCGGCGATAGTAACCCGCTAAGCCGAGAAAGGCCTGAATCTGCCTCTTGTTCATCGGACAGGACCAATTCAAAATGGCATCTACTTTAGAACACTGTGGTCTCACCAAACCCCGGCCCACTAGATAGCCTAAATATTTGGCTTCGACCAACCCAAAGTAACATTTCTTCAGCTTTTGCTAGTGACCGCAATACAGCTCGAACCTGCTGTAAGTGTTCCTCCCATGTGTTGGAATAGATAACAATGTCATCCAAGTAGGCAGCACTATATGAATTATGAGGACGGAGCACTTTGTCCACCAGACGTTGGAATGTCGCAGGTGCCCCATGTAATCCAAATGGGAGAACACGATACTGCCAGTGCCCACTAGGGGTGCTAAATGCTGTCTTTTCCTTAGCGGAGTCCGTTAGAGAAGGGTCTGGCTGCAGACCGTGCACTCTCAGCCACATGCACGCTCAGCCACTGACGTCAGATGCACGCTCAGCCACAATAGGAAGTGCAACAGGGGAGTCGTTTCCTGATTGCTAAGTTGGTACGTTTGCTAGTTATAGTCTTACCATTTATGAACGATATGGAATATTCTTAATCATGTTAACTTGTGCATATTCACGTTGTTTGGCTGGCCTGTGTTGGTTTATTAACATGTTTACCATTTTAACAGATCAAGTTAACCAAGGTAAATGCTTGCCTGTTATTGTGATTACTAGCAGTATGGCCGTGGTAGCGTAGCGAGAGCGCTGATGTTTAGAGCGTGCTAGTTTAGTGTTCCCGCTCTTATCCCAAGGAAAAAACAGTTATGCAACCATCATAACTTGCTAACATCATTTAAATTTAATGTATACAGTATTTACGTGTTAATAAAGAGTAAAATGAAAATAAAAAAATAGAACAATTCTGTGTTGTTAATAATCTTATATATCAGAACTGTAATACGTACTATACTTTACATGTCATGAGGTACCAAACTGTGATTAATAAATGGTGGAGGGAAAAGGACATTGGACACATCAGTAATCAAATGTTTATATATTTATTTATACATAACCCCCCCCCCCCCCTTCAAAAAAAAAAACCCCAACAACAAAACACAAACCAATAAAAAACATTGATTTAGTTAAGGAGGCAGCAGTACATAGTGAACTTCCTGCAATTCACCATTTCATCTAAAAATCTGTGCATGTCTTGCACATAGCTAAACCCAAAACAAAATGGAGCCAGAACATCATCTCTATTAACTAGTGAATCTTCCTCTGCATTCATTGCTTCGTACTCCTGCAAAGCCTTCCCAGCATCTTCCTCTGTCATAGTCAGTATCTGGGGCAACTGGATCAGACCAATGAATTGGTGTTGGCTGTCACTGCACCACTGACTGGCTGTTTTTGCATGTGCAAGGACAGATACCTTAGACAGGAATAAAAATTTGGTGTATTTATGTGTTTTATGCAATTATTTTTGATATATAAAAAACTGATAAAAAAATTTAGTTGTACTTTTGGCGGTATTGATGCATCCTCACATTCATCCTGTGCCTGCAAAACATAACACTTAGTTACAGTTATCTGGCTATGTGGTGGTTTCAGGACAGTACTACCTCTCTGGGAAAAAAATAACTGGACCACCTTGGATTACGTGCAGACATCCCACATTTTCTGTACTTCCAGATGTCCACTGCATTCTGATATAAGCGTCATGACTCCCTCAGACAACACAGAATATCGCAAATAGGTGGTTTTTGTGGGCAAGAGTCTGTATGAGACTGAGGGGGCATTCTGATTGGCCTCTCTTTGTGCTAAGTAAACCTACATGATTTTTCTGTACATGGGGCAAACACACCTTAGGGTCCAATTTGGATTCATATAATTTGTGGCTACATCTCATAACTTTTATTTATGCTACTGTCCATTACGATCTTTTTTATCACAAAGGAGTTTTCAATTTTCTAATGTGTTATACAAGTACCATAGTGGTTATCTCCCTGAATTGAGTTTTGCTGGGTTGGATATCTGCATTTTTGCCAGCTTTCAAAAAGATATGAATTAGGCAGATAAGTTGACAATGTTGGGCACATAAATACCCACTTGCATTGTTTGTGCATCTGCTGATTTAGATGGTCCAGTCTTGAAAAAGTCTCTATTAATTTGAAACAAGTGCCATTTACCAATGTTTTTGTGAGTACAGGATGTGCCATCAGTCGAATTATAGCAGACCATGACTCTACCAAGACGGCTATAATAATGTATTGTAGGCTCATGTATGGATAGCGTAATCTGCTTATTGGAGCCACCAAATTCCACCAGAACAGAAAATGGGACACAAGCTGCCCGTGCTGCTTTTTGCTGTTTTAGGCAAACTGCCTTCTTTTCATTCCCAAAAAATTTAAGGGCCACCATTTCATCTAGAACAATGGGATTTAAGATATCTTCAAAAGCAGTGTCCTGGCAATAATCAAGTGAGCCGAGATGTTCACACTGACTAAAAGGCAATCCACTTCTCTGAGCCAAAAGGTGGAATTGGCAGCATTCCTCCAGTTCTCATTTAACATGTTGAATGTTGCCTGTTGTCTTCCTTTGTACATGGACCGGAACAGAAAAACCATGGCCAGTTCGTTGAACTACTGACACTCCATTAGATACATCAACACAAATGCTGGAAAGATGAGACATGAGTGTTACATCCTGGGATATGTCTGTATGTTTTCTTAAGATGTGTGTGTCCAAATTCTTTTTGAGCAAATCTAATGAGCAATGAGGGCACTTTCTTGTATTTCTTGTTTTAGAACTGTTTTCTGGACCCAGCTCATTAGCTTGGGAGGGCTCTTGTACTGGTAGCGGTATGGTATGGGAAGGTTTTTGTGCCGGAACAGGTAGGTTGTGGGAAGATTCTTGTGCTGGAAAAAGTAGGCTGTGGGAAGGCTCAGATGCAGATTTTGAGCATATTTTTAGATGACACTCCATACTGTTTCTTCTAAGTATTGTCTTCATGCAAAACGGACAATGGTAGTGACCCTCAGACCTACATGGCAGATGGCAACGACATATTCTCTTATCTGTTAGAAATAAGAACAAGTAAAAGGTAACAAGTCAGTAAATAAATTAATCTTGAAACAAAGCATTCAGATGCTAAACAATGGGACTATTGTGGCTATTATATGGGCTATATCATGGTCTGTGTCCAGTAAATTTACAAGCACCTTAAGTGATTTTTTTCCATGTCTGTACAATGCCTTAAAGTAGACTGAAAACAGACTCTGTTACATGGGGGACTCTTACCAAATTTTTAAAATAATATTTTTCTCATGTCTTGCTAAAGTTTTCAGGTTTTTTGTACTTTAACATGCAAGAGTTCAGTGCATTTTTGCACATTAATTATTCATTCACCCTAGTTATATTGTAATAATCCACCTTGCATTACCTTCAAAAATGATTGCATTTTTTAAATGTCCATCTAAATGCTGTGGGATTCTTGCCAACCTCATAGACTGTAGGGCAGGGCATAGTGAACAATGATACAAAGTGCAACAATTCGTGCACTGTTGTGGCACAATAGCCTCACATCTTATGGAGGGGTGCATCTGTAAAAGCACAAAGAAACAACACATCTTTGTTTTATTAATAAGCTTAATAAACATTTTTACATCACTTTAATTCACACGAATTTAAATATGCTTCTGATATCTTAAGGTCGTAGACATGTGTCTATTTAACGGTAAGATAACGTGAGCTAACTGGCTAGTAGTCACCGTAACTGAAAACAAACTCACTCCAGTCATTAAAGAAAGAAGTTACTTAACGCACTTGACCAAAACATTTACACTGCAATAATGTGTGTATGGCATGAAATAAAATAAAACGTAACTATATAATTCGGTAAAAGAAATAATATAACGTAACTTAACATTCGCGTTGGCCTCGAAAACTAAGTTGGTGCTTGAGTGTCGGTTGCACTTCCTATTGTGGCTGAGCGTGCATCTAACGTCAGTGGCTGAGCGTGCATGTGGCTGAGCGTGCATGTGGCTGAGAGTGCACGGTCTGCAGCCAGACCCTTTTGGTCCGTTAAGGGAACCTGCCAGTACCCCTTAGTCATATCTAAAGTAGTCAAGAATTTAGAGTTACCTAGCCGCTCGAGGAGGTCGTCCACTCGCAGCATCGGATAGGCATCGAATTGGGAGACTTGGTTAAGCCGACGGAAGTCATTGCAGAACCTTTAACTTCCATCAGGCTTACTGACCATGACAATAGGACTCGACCAGGGACTATAACTTTCCTCAATCACACCAAGGTCCAGCATGCGTCTGATCTCCAGCTCCATGTCAACCTTTTTTGCTTCTGGAATTCTGTGTGGGTGTTCTCGGACTATAACCCCAGGTTTCGTCACAATGTCATGCGCAATCAGAGAGGTCCGTCCTGGACTTTCACTTACTACCTCAGGGACAGACAGGATAACTACTTCGAGCTCCTGTCGTTGTTGGCGAGTCAGATTATCTCCGAAATTAAGGTTTAATTTATGAGCAAAGAGAGAACAGGGCTGTCCGGTGGAGGGCTTGAGATCCCTGTCCTTCCACGGTTTCAGCAGATTGACATGATAAATCCGCTCGCTGGGACGAAGATTCGATTGTTTCACCAAATAATCGACCAATCCCTTTCTCTCCTTAATTTCATAGGGGCCTTGCCAATGAGCCAGTTATCTAGAATGTGAGGTAGGAACTAAAACCATGACTCGATCTCCCGGGCGGAACTCCCAAAGAGACGTACCACGGTTATAGCATTGGACCTGAGCTGCTTGCGCCTTTTCCATATGTGTTTTCAATATTGGTCTAATCTTTTCAAATCTATCGTGTAACTGTGCAACATATTCCAATACATTTATTGACGGGAGGGCCTCTTCCTCCCAGCCTTCTTTTAAAATGTGTAATATGCCCCGGGGTTGTCGTCCATATAGCAATTCAAAAGGTGAGAACCCCGTGGAGGCTTGTGGGACTTCCTGATATGCAAAAAGGACGAAGGGGAGGAGCTGATCCCAGTTCCTTCCGTCCTCGTTGACTACCTTATGTAACATTTGCTTGAAAGTTTGATTGAACCTCTCTACAAGACCGTCGGTTTGAGGGTGATATGCCAAGGTTTTTAAATGTTTTATTTGAAGTAGCTTGGCAGTTTCCCTGAATGTCTACGAGGTAAATGGCGTCCCTTGATCTGTCAGGATTTCTTTAGGGATGCCGACACGCGCAAATACACCCACTAATTCCCGTGCGATAGCTTTTGTAGTAGCTGAGTGCAGTGGAACAGCTTCTGGAAACCGGGTAGCATAATCTACCAGGACCATTATATATTTATGACCTCTGGCTGAGGGTTCTAGGGGTCCTACTATATTGACCCCAATACGCTCAAAAGGGACATCTATTAAGGGTAATGGAAGTAGAGGAGCACGGTCCCTCCTAGGAATCTGCCTCAGTTGACACTCCGGACAGGATGTACAAAAGCGGTGGACCTCCTCATTAATTCCGGGCCAAAAGAATTTGAGCTTAATCCGCTCAAGTGTTTTTCGGGTCCCAAATGGGCTCCCAGGAGATGGGTATGTGCTAATTCACAGACTTGTCGCGGGTGACCTCATTTCCCCCTCATGGTCAGCTACCCGATATAACAGATCATTATTTAACACAAAGTGAGGACCTTGTGGCATTGGATATAATGTGCGTTGGCCATCTATCAGAACGACTGCATTCTTTGCAAACTAAAGGGAGTCGTCGTTCCACTGCTCCCTTTTAACCCTTTAACCGCCAACTCCCTAAATATTCCCCACGCCAGGCGAAATCTGAACAATTTTCGTTTTTTTACTTTTTTACATTTTTTTTTACATTTTTTACATTTATTCAAGCAGTATTGACCACTAAATGTTGTGCAAGTTCTAGAAATGGGCAAACACATAATAAAACACAAAATGTACCTTTTCTCAGGCTTCTGGATTTATTGTCTACTACAAAACGGAACAGTCAAAAGTAATTCAAAAGTCAAAAGTAGTTCAGTCAATCATAGTTTCATTCCCAGTATTTGAGTTTGCTGTGCCACAGGCCAAAGCAGGGAACTGGACAAAGTCCTGGATTGCTGGGACACTTTGAGCAGAAGGTCTTGACGTCTCTACGCTGACCCTTCTTTGAACAGACACGACAGCGTTTTTCTGAAAGTCCAAAGTCCTTACATTCATCTGGCAACACTGCTGAAATACTACTCATAGGATCCTCTTTGCCAGTGTATACACGAAATCTATAAATGTAACCTGAATTCTCAGCTAAGCAAAACATCTTGATACCAAACCGTGCCCTTTTCAATGGTAGATACTGTCGAAACTGTAAGCGGCCCTTCCACAACAATAAACTTTCATCAACTGCAACTGATGGTCCTGGCATGTAGGGCAACTGAAATGCTTCAAATAAATGATCAATCAAAGGACGTAGCTTGAACAAGCGGTCGCGGTTTGGATCTTTCTTATCTGGCTCATTTCTGTTGTCATTCAAATGAAAGAATTTCAGCAGCAAAGAGAATCGGTTATGTGTCATGACAGCTGCAAAAATAGGTGTTGCATACATAGTATCTGTAGACCAGTACATCTCAATATCTGGTTTTCTGATTATTCCCATCAACATCAAAATCGCAATGAATTTTTTCATTTCGTTTTCATCAGTGTCAAACCAAGCACGAACACGGGAATGTGGAGGTAAATTGGGATTTTTCTCAATAAACTGTGCTGCATACAGATTTGTCTGATGAACAAAATGTCTGATCAAATCAGGTGACACAAACAGCTCATAAAACTGCTCAGCAGTGTAATTGTTTACATCAACAATAAAGCCACACGTTGCCTCAAACGGATGCAGAAAAGGTAGTTCACCTCGGGCAGCAGTCCAGTTGAGATGCTGGGGATACACCCACTCATCGCCGTCATCCGATGCGTCTTCATTCACAGTATCATGCAGCGCATGTTGCTGCTCATCATTGTCTCTAAAATCTTCTTCAGAACTGCTACAATCATGATCAGAACTGTCCAAAATCGCCTGCAAAGCCTCACTTGAAGTCAGTTTACGTTTCGCCATATTCACAGCTTTCACTTTCGAATCACATCACGTGATCGGCCAATACAAGCGCAGAGTTGTCGAAATACAACGTAGTAATAATACCCACGCCAAACTGTCAGTTGTACTACGTGCCAGGCATTCACATAACCACAGGCAAATGTGCCGGATAATTCCGGCAGTATGGCGTTAGCAATAAAACAACGGTGCCGGATATATCCGGCAGAGGGCGGTTAAGGGGTTAAATGAAGCTGGGGTCTGCCTAAATTGAAACTGCAGGCGTGTGAGGGGATCGGATTTGACCTCAAGGGGCGGGGTTTCATCCCGAGTCGACTCCCGCTTGATGATGACGTATGTGACTGAGACGTCCCGGGTGTTTCCCCGTCATCACCAGAGGCCGAACTCCGCTCCCCAGCCAACTGTAAACACGGCGTGGAAGAAGTTGAGAGGCGCTTATTCTGCTTCCGTGACTAGACCTAATGATTTTGGGGAAGAAGCGTCTGTGCTACCACTTTTAACACTAGAATTACCAGAGTCTACGAAAAAACTCGTAGATCCGGCCCACCTTAAAATCGTTCTCACCTCTCTTTTGTCTTCTAAATGTGCCGATTAAGACGAGCAGCGAGCAGCCGGCTATTCCATCCCCCACCGTCGCAGAACGTTCACTAAGTTTTCCCAGCTCATGCCTTGTTTGATTATCTGGGAGTGACTGAACTGCTGGATTTTAGAATGGAAATAATAGATCGCTATTTGGAACACATGCATTTCATGCGTGTTCCGTTTCTACAGTAATCTGTGTAAACACATTGCTTAAACAGAAACTTTTTCATATTTTAGTAATAAATGTTACAAAATGTAGGCATAAACTATAGAATCTGTGAAGCCTGAAGTCCAAACATCAAATAAACACTTTCACAAAAGGTTCAAGGATGATACAATAGCTTTCGTGGCTTAACGCTACGGTTTGCTGACTTGGGGCACAGCTGCCCTACAGAGACCTGAGTTTGGTTCCCAGCTTTGGAGAAAGTGTTTTATTTTCCTCAAATGGGCATTAAATTTATAAATTGGTATGTACTGCAAATCGTTAAGTTTAAAATGTCAATCACGGTTATTTCTGTTGATTAATTCATGTTTTTTTACTTAGAGTCAGAACAGGAGCTTTTTCAGCTTATTCAGCTTATTATCTGACTTAAACAGCGCCAGTATAACTTCACACCCGATCTGACGCTGTTCGTTTTCAAAGAATATTGCATTACTTCGATGATGTTTTCTGATTGGTACTATTCGCGTCATAAAATGATTTCTTCAAAACGTCACATATATTTTTCTCTTTCTTTTTTTAAAATATGCGTTGTAGCACGCAGCAACTGGCCACCTGCATGTTCTTGTGCACACTGAATAAGACAGCGCTATATGCAATCATCAGATTCAAATGTTAACAGTTATATAGCACGGAATGGAAATCAGCAGTTCTTAGCATTCCACCACGCAAACTGTCATATCAACCGCCTACTGTAACTTGCTTTCTTTTTGCTTCGGTTATAGTCTTGAATAAAATAAGCACTTGCTTTGTTATACTTTTACATCAACATATGTTCCTGTGTTTGAGCGACACGGGCATGCTCAAAAAATACACGTGTAATGCCACGAAAAGTGCATGCAGACACTTCAGTTCGCAAGCATCGGTACGACAATGCAGTCACAAGTACACTGCAGAACTATAGTGCGTCTTTATGTGAAAACAGCAGTGTCAGATGGGGAGTGTCTGATGATTGCATATAGCGCTGAAGTTACTGCTCTTTACTATGCTTTCCTCTGCATGTCCTGGAGTACAAAAGAAACAGCATACAGCAACACGTGGGGATTGGCAATATTGGGGGAAAAAAAACACGCGGTCGTATGTATCGTGATACACTGCAGAGCTATAGTGAGTCTTTATGTGAAAACAGCAGTGTCAGATGGGGATGGGGTGGTAGGGAAGGATCCTGAACGCGACGGAGACAATGAAAAGTGAATTAAAAAAAAAAATAAACAAAGCTAACCTTTACAAATATCATAAATTACACCAACTGTTACAGACTGAAATCAAATGTATCTTTTTTTTTCTAAAATAGTAAAAATAAGAACACTTCTCAAAAGGGAGTTGTGCAGGATTGAACTCATGACCTTCCGATTCCCAGTCAGCGACTGATACTGTTGCGCCACGGAAACAGTGATAGCTAACATGCTTCAATTTTTTTTTGGCGGTGGCTTTATTTTGTACTTTTTGTGAAAGTGTTTCTTTGATATTTGGACTTCAGGCTTCATACATTATATAGTTTATGCCTACATTTTGTCATTTGCTACTAGAATATAAAAAATGTTTCTGTTTTAACAATATGTTTACACAGATTACTGTAGAAATGCAACACATATGAAATGCATGTGTTCCAAATAACAATCTATTATTTCCACTCTAAAACTCCACTTCACTCCCAGATAATCAATCAAGGCATGAGCTGGGAAAAGTTCATTTACGTTCTAAGTCGTTGGGGGGATGGAATAGCTGGCTGCTGGCAGCTTGTCTTTATCAGTACATTTAGATGACAAAAGACGCTGGCGGAGAGGTGAGAACGGTTTTAAGAAGCGATTTAAGGTGGGCCGGATCTATGAGTTTTTTCATAGGCTCTGGTAATTCTAGTGTTAATGTCTAATGTCAATCTCTGCCTAATATCACGGGCAAGGGAGGACTATCCATCACCGCCACCATCAACTTTTTTAATACGCCGTTCTGACATATATAACATCTGGTGGATTTATAATTCTGGACATCCCTGTGAATGCAGGTAATGTGGGTTTTAATCTTTAACCATTGTCGCGGTAGTACCAGATGGCGAGCAACAATAGAAATGCTACTGTCGGAATCAAATAAAGTTGTAGCTTTAATTCCATTAACTAACACTTCTCCTGTATGTGTAAAGGCCAGAGGATTAGCGAGTGAACACCATGCCTCCCCCCCATATCACTCCGCAGACCCCGTCATTGCTTCGCGGAGCCTGCCGACGCGTCCCAGGTTCCACTCGAGTATGCTTCGCTTTGTAGCTCCGAGACTCTATGTTAGGGATGCAAGTACACCCGGGTTTACACAAGTCCCTTTTTGATACTCCCAAGCCGGTTTCTGCCCTGAGGAGTTCTATAGCCTCGGCTAGCGAGACAATATCAGTAAAGCCCCAGGCCAGCTGGGCGATTTTTCCAGGTAGGGTACGGAGCAACAAGGCGCAGGCTACCTGCTCCAATATTTGATGGTTTGATTGTTTGTGTGGTTGTAACCACCTTAGCACTTTAGCCCATAAAGCCATAGCTTGCTTTTTCATTGCTTGAGCAGGTTTATAGGTCCAGGCCATTAGGTTTTCCACCTGCCAGCCTGGGTTTCTCCCACCTTTATCAAAAGGCTTGCCTTTTGTGGGGTATTTAGGGGCAGTCCCCATACTCAAGAGACCATAATAAATCCTCGATGTGTTCCCAAACGCACCAGGCTCTATCCTGTGGTTCCTGTTTCTACTCTTCCCTGGACCTTTAACAGGATGATGGGTCAAAGCATACTCATGTTTTCCTTGACATGCCCCGACCGACCCCCACTCAGCAATTCGGGAGCGGTACTTACCAATCTGACTTTTCTTGCGTTGGGTGTACTGTATCGAGTCTTTGTTTTGTTTTGACTTCCGTTCTCTCCAGGAGGGCACCATTCTGCCGACTACGCCACTGTAAAAGGAATAGGCTCGACACACTTAAAAAGGTTTGCGGCAGCCACCCGTATATTATTCCTGGCTGCAAAAGAGTCTTTTTAAATACAGAGATGTTCTCTATACCGAGTCCAAAACAGAACTGTCGATGGTTTGTCAAGATGGCGGTTTTAAGGGATAGGACAGAAAGTGATGTAAGGGAACCGGAAGTGATGTTCTTCATTAGTCAGAGTAGGTGCCGGAAATGATCATCTTCTTAGTGCCGGAATTTGGAAGTGATGTCTTCTGTTCTAAATCAGACAGGTATTCCCGCGGGTGTTCTGCAGAGATAACAGGAGAAGGTTTAGTGCACCCCGCCACCCCCTGGCCTGGCGTGGAATTACCTTTGTTTGGTCCATACAACGTCTTCCTAGTCGCATGTGTGTGACAGCTGTTAACAACTGCATATCTGTGTTATTCTTAAATATAACAGTATATAAACTACAGTATATACAAACTGGGTGCAGGACTCAGACACAGTTTGCTGGATCCATGAGGCTGCAATTCTAATCACTGTGACATGTTACTTAATAATACTTTTGTTAATTTAGCATAAGATAAAGATGTTAGAAGGACCAGTGACTCTATGTCATCTTGATGTGAGTGATTTGAGCTTGAGTATAAGTGTGCCCTTTGATGTACTGGACGTCCAGTACAGGGCTGGATCCTGCTTTGCACTCAGTGCCCCTGGAATAGCCTCTGGCTATTCACTATTTTAAATTGGAGCAAATATGTTCAGAAAGTAGGTGGTAGAGCTCAAGAGAAATACGCCTGTTGGAGAGAAACCTGCAGTAAGATGTCTGATGAGTCACTTGTGGCAAAGGAGTTCTGTTTTGGCTCGATAGGCTATGATAGTTGCTTTCTGGTCTCTGCATGGAGTGAAGACTTAAGATAATGACCTAGGTGCCTAGTGATGGAAGTGCTCCTAGTGTAATGGAAGCTTGGTTATAAATTAAATATTAAAGAAGCAGTGTGGGGGATAATTTGATTATTTTTTTCAAACGGCCTATCAAAAGATTGCAAACAGGTATAGTAAAGGCTTTAGTTGATTTAGAGTAGTGGTACCCAACATTTTGTATGCCCTGCACACCTAGAAAATGTTAGATTTATGTTCACACCCCCTACAAACACATTATTACATTTGACGATGAAGAAGTTAAATTTTTAAATTTTGAACCACAAATGAAACCACATACAGTACACAGTAAACAAACTGAACTAAAACAAATAAGATTTTAACATAAAATTGAAATATAAATTGAGCAATTTACCTTTATAAATGCCAATAACCTTTTAAATGTGTCTCCCATGAATCTAAAACAATTGATTGATGATCTAGA
Organism: Erpetoichthys calabaricus; assembly: GCF_900747795.2. Lineage (NCBI taxonomy): Eukaryota > Metazoa > Chordata > Cladistia > Polypteriformes > Polypteridae > Erpetoichthys > Erpetoichthys calabaricus. The sequence goes on along the minus strand of NC_041402.2, from coordinate 105,393,281 downwards.
GGTTGGGGTATCCCATGAAGTATCAAGCACCAAGCGGAAATGACACACACTGAATGATTAAAAGGTGTGGGGGACTGGAGACCACTGTGAAGCAACAGGTGCCAGCATTCTGCTAAGCAGTGAAACACACTCCACAAGCTTTGTCCCCTGATAACACCTGCTCTGCAGTTCAAAAACAGATGTGCCATACAATTATAATTGCTGTGCAACTGCCAGGATCAGCAGCAGAAGTTGAGGGGCTGAATGTAAGCAACAGGTGTAGATAGATAGAAAGATACTTTATTAATCCCAAAGGGAAATTCACATACTCCAGCAGCAGCACACTGATAAAGAAAATATTAAATTAAAGAGTGATAACAATGCAGGTATACAGCCAGACAATAACTTTGAATAACATTAATGTTTACCCCCCCCCGTGAGGTATCGAAGAGTCGCATAGTGTGAGGGAGGAACAATCTCCTCAGTCTGTCAGTGGAGCAGGAAAGTGACAGTAGTCTGTCGCTGAAGCTGCTCCTCTGTCTGGAGATGATACTGTTTAGTGGATGCAGTGGGTTCTCCATGACTGACAGGAGCCTACTCAGCGCCCGTCGCTCTGCCACAGATGTCAAAACTGTCCAGCTCCATGCCTACAATAGAGCCTGCCTTCCTCACCAGATTGTCGCCCCAACTGTTTGATAGAACATCTGCAGCATCTTATTACAGATGTTGAAAGACGCCAGCCTTCTAAGGAAGTATAGTTGGCTCTGTCCTCTCTTGTACAGAGCATCAGTATTGGCAGTCTAGTCCAGTTTATCATCCAGCTGCACTCCCAGGTATTTATAGGTCTGCACCCTCTGCACACAGTCACCTCTGATGATCACGGGGTCCATGAGGTGCCTTGGCTTCCTAAAATCCACCACCAGCTCCTTGGTTTTGCTGGTGTTCAGGTGTAGGTGGTTTGTGTCGCACCATTTAACAAAGTCCTTGATTAGATCCCTATACTCGTCATCCTGCCCACTCCTGATGCAGCCCACGATAGCAGTGTCGTCAGTGAACTTTTGCACGTGGCAGGACTCTGAGTTGTATTGGAAGTCCGATGTATATAGGCTGAACAGGACCAGAGAAAGTACAGTCCCCTGCGGTGCTCCTGTGTTGCTGACCACAATGTCAGACCTGCAGTTCCCGAGACGGACATACTGAGGTCTGTCTTTAAGATAGTCCATGATCCATGCTACCAGGTATGAATCTACTCCCATCTGTGCCAGCTTGTCCCTGAGGAGCATAGGTTGGATGGTGTTGAAGGCGCTAAAGAAGTCCAGAAACATAATTCTTACAGCTGTTGCATCCAATTTAGTCCCCCTTGTCCACCCCTGGCAAAAATGTCAATCAAACCTTGAAATCAGTGACATTTCATGATCAGGGCTTGCACAGACAATAATACAATACTTTGTCCTTCTCTGAGCATCATTGCAAGGTCCAAATTCCATTTACTTAAAAAAAGTCATTTGCCTTTTCAATTGCTCCGCCTGCAGCAAGGAACTGACGAGAACATGCATTTTTGAGGTTCATTCACAGGTGACAGGCACACCTCACTCAATTTGGGTGAATTGCGTAATAGCATTCCACTTTGGCACACCCCCTGAAATGTCATCTCGTAAAGGCACCCTAGGTTGGGAACCCCAGTTTCAGAGGATCAATGTTTTAATAAAAAGCTTCATACTCACTCTTTTTGTTTACTTCTGTTAAATGTGTATGTGTTTGTGCTTCAGTTATACATACCTGTATAACTCATTAATGTTTAATTTGGGAACCCTAATGTCTTGTGGGATCAAAGACACGGAAGAAGATGATCCGCTGTGGCAACCCCTAACGGGAGTGGCCGAAAGAAGAAGAAGAATGTCTTGTGGAATCAATGATACATCCATGGATACTACTTCTGCTGCTTTGCTCAAAGTCTCTCTACAAGTTACTTTTGAAAAAAAAATTTGAAAGAGAAATTGCACAAAATAAAAGGATAATAGAATTAGTTCAGAACATTGTTGAAATGTTTAACCATTTTTGCCCTGCTGTTTTTGGATTTTACTGTGGAAAAAGAGAATGAATTATGCTGTCTTTCCCAATTAGTGTTCCGTGTTCAGAAGTTTCAAATGGAAGTAAAAATAAGAGGATTATACCTACAGTATTCAGTTGAATGGTTTTTTCATTTGCAACCATTTTTAAGCAGTGGTTGAAACCACCAAAACAGCAGTAAAAAAGATCTGATATGCCCAATTGGTGTTACTCCTTCACTGATCGAGAGTCTTGAAGTCAAATCTAATGCCTGTTTATTAACTAGAAGGAGTCTGCACATTCTCCCATTGTCATTTTTTTGGAAGTACTCCTCTTTTCCATCCTCATAAATGTACTGGTAAGGTTAACAGCCAATTTCCAACTGCCCTTTGTGAATGTGGCTGAGTGTGTGTGTGAGTAAGTGAGCACTTAGATAGACTGGAACCTATACATGGCTGCTTCCTGCCTTGTGCCAAACTGGATTAAGTGGACTAGAAAATAGTATAGCATTATACAGTGGTGTGAAAAACTATTTGCCCCCTTCCTGATTTCTTATTCTTTTGCATGTTTGTCACACAAAATGTTTCTGATCATCAAACACATTTAACCATTAGTCAAATATAACACAAGTAAACACAAAATGCAGTTTTTAAATGATGGTGTTTATTATTTAGGGAGAAAAAAAATCCAAACCTACATGGCCCTGTGTGAAAAAGTAATTGCCCCCTTGTTAAAAAATAACCTAACTGTGGTGTATCACACCTGAGTTCAATTTCCGTAGCCACCCCCAGGCCTGATTACTGCCACACCTGTTTCAATCAAGAAATCACTTAAATAGGAGCTGCCTGACACAGAGAAGTAGACCAAAAGCACCTCAAAAGCTAGACATCATGCCAAGATCCAAAGAAATTCAGGAACAAATGAGAACAGAAGTAATTGAGATCTATCAGTCTGGTAAAGGTTATAAAGCCATTTCTAAAGCTTTGGGACTCCAGCGAACCACAGTGAGAGCCATTATCCACAAATGGCAAAAACATGGAACAGTGGTGAACCTTCCCAGGAGTGGCCGGCCGACCAAAATTACCCCAAGAGCACAGAGACGACTCATCTGAGAGGTCACAAAAGACCCCAGGACAACGTCTAAAGAACTGCAGGCCTCACTTGCCTCAATTAAGGTCAGTGTTCACGACTCCACCATAAGAAAGAGACTGGGCAAAAACGGCCTGCATCGCAGATTTCCAAGACGCAAACCACTGTTAAGCAAAAAGAACATTAGGGCTTGTCTCAATTTTGCTAAGAAACATCTCAATGATTGCCAAGACTTTTGGGAAAATACCTTGTGGACTGATGAGTCAAAAGTTGAACTTTTTGGAAGGCAAATGTCCCGTTACATCTGGCGTAAAAGGAACACAGCATTTCAGAAAAAGAACATCATACCAACAGTAAAATATGGTGGTGGTAGTGTGATGGTCTGGGGTTGTTTTGCTGCTTCAGGACCTGGAAGGCTTGCTGTGATAGATGGAACCATGAATTCTACTTTCTACCAAAAAATCCTGAAGGAGAATGTCCGGCCATCTGTTCGTCAACTCAAGCTGAAGCGATCTTGGGTGCTGCAACAGGACAATGACCCAAAACACACCAACAAATCCACCTCTGAATGGCTGAAGAAAAACAAAATGAAGACTTTGGAGTGGCCTAGTCAAAGTCCTGACCTGAATCCAATTGAGATGCTATGGCATGACCTTAAAAAGGCGGTTCATGCTAGAAAGCCCTCAAATAAAGCTGAATTACAACAATTTTGCAAAGATGAGTGGGCCAAAATTCCTCCAGAGCGCTGTAAAAGACTCATTGCAAGTTATCGCAAACGCTTGATTGCAGTTATTGCTGCTAAGGGTGGCCCAACCAGTTATTAGGTTCAGGGGGCAATTACTTTTTCACACAGGGCCATGTAGGTTTGGATTTTTTTTTCTCCCTAAATAATAAAAACCACCATTTACAAACTGCATTTTGTGTTTACTTGTGTTATATTTGACTAATGGTTAAATGTGTTTGATGATCAGAAACATTTTGTGTGACAAACATGCAAAAGAATAAGAAATCAGGAAGGGGGCAAATAGTTTTTCACACCACTGTATATCCACTTGGCAATACCCCATGCATAAACAGGTTCCTGCAATTCAAAGACAATTTTTCTGTGTTTATTCTGTCAAGTGGGCACTAATACTTATTTTGCTATTGATATATTTCATGCATGGGGCACAGGTGTGAGAATGATCAAAATGTGATAAGAGTTGTGCACTCTGCTGGGACAGATTTTTTTTTTACTTTTTAATAATTGAAAACTAACTGATTTGTAAAACACCTATTTACATATTGAGGTTTTGAGATATCAGAGAATATATTAATGGAAAGTATTGGAGTTCCAAACAAATACTCTTTCATTTTTTTAATTAAAGATTTCTGCTGACAACACCAAGGTTACGGGTTCATTCCCCATACGGGCCACTACTAATCTATATTGCTACCCTGGGAGAACAACTAAGCCCAGGGAAGCTGCACGATCAGAATACTGCTAGAGTAATAGCAGTACTTTATAGAAATCGTTCGGGGTTACATGACCAACACTCATCCTGTTTGACCCCTCAGCACACATCCCAGATCAGCATACAATGAAAAGCATTAAAGAAATGAAAAGAAAGAGAAAAACGTATATTTACATATTAACAGGCAAGACATTTAAACATAACTCCTCAAACAATGAGTACATACCAGACAAAAATTCACAAATTAGGGTGCAAGATGCTCTCACTGAAGGTAACGAGTTTCCTTTTGCTAAGCACCGTAGCTGAGCTAGCTTTGAAGCAAATTTGGTTGATGCCTTAGAGAGGTGGTGCACCATCAACCAAATCAGGTCACCCACTGAATAGAGAACTACTTTTCTGTGCTTTCTTAGTACCTTCCATATTTGGCCTGGGATTTCACCACCTGTTCCCTAACTTGTTTTTTCAAAAGTTCTAATGTTTGCAATTGCTGGTGTAGTATCAGGACATGGTGGAGTGATATGTCATTCTTATAGTCCAAGAATTTGCCTTCCAAGAGCTAATTGCACAGTTGACTAAAAGGTACCCTCATGAAAGGCAGAGTTCAGGGCCAAGCATAGTTCGGGAAGATTTTGATCCTAGTCTTGCCAACATAGGAGGCAAGCACGATTTTCAAATTGTAGTTCACTTGTTCTGAGAGGTTAGCCTGAGGATGGTATGCTGTGGTCTTCTTGTATTGAACACCCCAATCTGACATAAAGCTGTTCATCTCTGAGCTCGTGAATTGCGGCCCCCTATCAATGATAATAAATCTGGGAACACCCCCCTAGTGAGTGAAAATTTCACTTCTGAGGATAGAGCAAATGTAAGACATCTTAGCGTCATGCAAGGCGAACAGCTCTGCCCATTAGTAAAATAGTCCACTGCCACTGTTATATAAGTTTTTCTTCTTTTCCTGACCGGGAGTGGTCCCATTAGATCAGCCCCCCAAAATTCTCCAGAGTCTTTCACTGTTGTGGACTAAAGTGGTCCTGCTGGAAAACCAGTCGTGTTCTTGTACTACTGACAGTTAACACAAGTCTTTACGTGTTTCCAAGCCTCGGCCACCAATCCACCTCTAATATCTTTTCCATCGTCTTCAGTCGACCTAGATGGCCACCAAAAGGGCTGTCGTGGAAATAGGCAAGGAACTCAGGAACATGCGATTAAGGAACAACAAGCTGATATTTGTTTCCTCCCAATTTTGATGGCATGCAGCGATATAACACATTCTGAAGTTCCCGAAAATTAATATGACCCTTTTACTTCTTAGTGTTATTCCGTGCCTACTGACAAACAGGACTGATTGATTGCACTTGAACTATGTCTTGAAGGTCCAGTGGCAGGTCTGTCCATAGAATTCATACAAGGGCCACAGCAGAAGATATAAGTGGTTCCAGAACCTGGGAAGGCACATCTGGTACCACATTTCCACAATGCTTCCGGTAAAACACTAAAAGTAAATTGCTGAAGATGTAAAACCCACAGGGTCAATCTGGATGAGGTCTTGGAGCAGTTAAAAGCCCAGGCCAGGGCATGGTGGTCAGTATATACTTCAAAAAGAACCCCTTCAAGAAAATGTTGCCACTTCTCAAAAGCCCACACGATCGCCAGACATTATTTTTCAGATGCTGAATAATTGAGCTCTGGGCCACGTAGGGAGTGGGAAGTGTATGCAATCACCCATTCCTCTCCCTCCTTAGTTTGAGTGAAGATAGCCACAAACCCTAAGTCGCTGGCATCTGTTTGAACCTGTAAGGTAAGGTGTGGATTGGGTTGAGCCAGGACAAGCGTTTCCAAAAGTGGCCTTTTGTGGTTCCTAAAAGCACCATTGCATTCCGGTGTTCATTCCCATGGTAATCCCTTATTGTTAACTGATGTAAAGGGGCGGCAGTGTCAGATAATTTAGGAATGAATTTGTGGAACCAGCCTAACATTCCCAAAAAGTGTTGCAATGCTTTGAAGTTGGCAGGAGGAGAATAGTCCACAATGGCAGCGATCTTGTCCTGGTCCAGCATGATGCCTTCGGCTGACACTACATGCTCCAAGAAAGTGAGGTAGGACTGTAAGAAGTGACACTTGTTCATGTTCAAGATCAGCTGAGCCTGCTTGAACTGAAAGAAGATGTCATTAAGGTCCAGGAGATGTTGTTCCAATGAATATGACATTGTCAATATACATGAAGCACGTCTTCCCAATCAACCCTCTTACAATTTGTTCCATTAATTGTTGAAAGGAAGTCCCAGCATTTTTAAGCCCAAAGTGTATTACCTGAAAATGAAACAAGCCTTCCGGAGTGATAACGGCAGTCTTCTATATACTATATTCTCCTGTACACACTTTCCAATAGCCTGACTGAAGATCCAGAGTGCTACGAACAGCTGTACCACACAATGATTCCAATATTTCGTGCACCAAGGGGATGGGATAGGCATCATGATGGGTTTTGGCATTCAGACCCCTGTAATCAACACAGAATTGAAACGTCCCATTTGATTGTCAGACCAATACCTCTGGAGCTGCCCAAGCTGAAGAAGAAGGTTCGAGTATGCCATCTTCCAACATGTGGTCGACCCACTCCTTAATAAGCCTTTTCTTCATTGGAGACACCCTGTAGGCCCTAAGCCGGACAAGGATCTCAGCAAAAGTATGTATGTGATGGGTAACTATTGCCATGCATCCTAGTTTGTCTGTCCAAAACATAGGCCATCTTCTCTGCAGAGGCTGCACCTCTCAGGGATGAGTACTTATGCTAGCTGCTATAGTACCCACCTCCATAACTAGTTGTGCCAGATAGTAAAAAAAGATTGGGCCACCGTAGCTCTTCCTGTTAACCTCCCAAGAAACACTGTGCAATGCAAACCACATGAGAACTTTGCCACTACCTGCCAAGAAGAACCTCATTGTACCACCCACGTTGGGTAGCTTGTGGTGTTTTTTAATTATTTCTCACAAGCTGTGCTTCATTACAGTAAGCGTGCTTCCGTTGTCTACGACCGCATCCCCAGTGATGTCTCTCACAGTTACTGGCACGACTAGCAGGGGTAACTGGGTCCGCACAGTGTTGAACTCATCCCCGGCAGATCAGTCTATTTGTCACTGATCCTGGCCACTTTGCAAATTACTGCCAGAGGAATCCTTATTTTTTGTTTATGCCCCCTCATGGCAGCCCAGTCTTTCTCAATTAAGGTTCCAATTTTTACCAGTGATTATACTGAGCCCAAAATACACTTTAAAGCCACAGCCAGTCGCGGGTTACAAGAACCAAAAATACATCTTACGATGTCATCTTCTGACATACTGGGATTTAATTTCAAGCATAGCTCACGGTATGCGTACGTAAAGTCCCTAATGGGCTGCATAAACTCCTGGTGAGTGCTCATATGCTGCTTTTCCACTTCAGCCTCATAATCTGCTGGTAAGAATACTTCTGAAAATGCAGAGCGGAAGGAAGATCAGTTTTATGCCTGCCTTTTCTGCCTGCCACCAAGACCGCGCTGGACCACTCAGCAATGTGTTTGAGAACCCTATCAACTCCACATTAGTTAAAGGACGGAGTTCTAAAAACAAATCCATCTGCTCCAAAAATCTGAGAACCTCTGATGATGAACATGAGGCTTCTAGTGCAGTGGCAGGTGCAGTGGCCATGGAAACCCTGGAAACTGCCCCTTCCATAGAATAGACTGCCGCAATGACCTACAATAAGTGCTCATGCTGCTTCTCACCACATCATGCAGCTTAGCTTCCCAATGATGGTCCCTTCTCTGGAGAAAAGCTATCAATCTTTGCTCTAATTGCCCCCCCCCCACCCCCCCGACTTTGCATATACTCACATATAGCCTCCACTGTAGCATTCAATTTTCCATGCAGCTTCCCTTTGTGGACAGCAGCCCCTTCGGCTAATCTCCTGATCTGATCTCACATCTCATCCATCCATTTTTGTATCTCGGCCCATTATGGCAGCAGGATGTCTTCGCCTCTTTGCAACTTGGGTGTAGATATGTATAAAGAATCTAGAAGGCTAGCTGCCTCGTCCCCCTCTGCGCCCTGACCGTTATGTGCCCGACCAGCTCAACACCTCTTTCCAGCTCCTCTTTTGGGCAGGAAGCCTCTTTCGCCAAATCCTCAAAAGACATCTGAACTATTGTGGTGAATGTGTGTGAAAGGAGATAGTGGATGTATACTAGTCAGTCCAAATACGGGCCACCACTAATCTGTACCGCTATGCTGTATATCGCTAGAGTAATAGAAGTACTTTGTAGATTTAAGTAACTTGCATTGTGTTCTGTATTGTTGGGTTAAGGAAGAAATACTGGCATATAAAATAAAGATTAATTTAATTTGAAATAACAAGAGAGCAATACTACTCCTTATGCTGATTTGGACTTAGCACATTCAGCATATGCCCCATGTAATCACTGTTTTGCATTTTTATCAATTTATTTTTTTTTATATCATTTACCAAGTGGTTTTGCTGGACTGAAAGTATCTGAAATTTGAGGCTGTAAAAATGTTGATATTTCACAAATAACATAACTGAGGAGTAGTAATTCATATACGGTAATTACTTCTGTTTCTAGCAATTACATTACCTCGCCAGTGCTCTTTGTAACCCAGCCACAGGGAGATACACAAAGCAGTGTGTTTTTTCATGCTGGTCCCAAGTCCATTGTTAGGAATTGTTATATCAGGAAGAGCATCCAGTAAAAAATGTTACCAGATAAATATGCTGACAACAATACAGATTTCCATACTAGATCAATGAAGGCCCAGGTTAACAACCACCACAAACACTGTTAGCCAACAGGGTGCTGGGGGAAGGTGGACTACTGTTGGCTGAAGGAGAAGAAGAGAAGGAAGGTTTGTCCAGGGGCAGGAGAGGAGGAAGGATACGAACTTTGAATGTTGGCAGTATGACTGGGAAAGGGAAAGAATAAGTGGATATGATGGAGAGAAGGAAAGTTGATATATTGTGCATGCAAGAGACCGGATGGAATGGAAGTAAGGCCAGATGTATCAGAGGCGGATTCAAATTATTCAACCCTGGTGTGGAATGGGAGGAGAAGGAATAGTATGTCAAGTGTTTTTTGGAGGTGAAAAGAGTGTTGGACAGAGTGATTATTATGAAGCTGGAAACTGAAGATGTTGTTAGGGCATATGCCCTGAAAGTTGGGTGTGTGATGGATTAGAAAGAAGATTTCTGTATTGAGTTGAATGAAGTGCTGGAGAGTGTTCCCAAGGGAAAGAGAATGATTGGAGCGGAATTCAATGGAAATATTGATGACTGGAACAGAGGGGATGAGGAGGTGATGGGTAGGTATGGTGTCAAGGAGAGAAAGGCAGAAGATCACATAATAGGGCATTTTGTAAACAGGATGGACATTTTGTTGGAATCTTATGTGGGATGAGCATGGCTGTGGTGAATATGTATTTTAAGAAGAGGGAGGGACATAGGGTGATGTACAAGAGTGGAGGAAGATGCACACATGTAGATTATACCCTATGCAGGAGAGTCAGTCTGAAGTTAGATTAGAGACTGCAAAGTAGTGGCAGGGGAAATTGTAGTTAGGCAGCATAGGATGGTCTGTAGGATGACGCTGGAGATTAAGAAGTGGAGGAGAGTGAGGGCACAGCTAAATATCAAATGGTGGAAGTTGAAAAAGGAAGACTGTAAGGTGGAGTTCAGGGAGGAAGTAAGACAGGCACTGTGTGGCAGTGAAGAGTTACCAGATATTTATGCAACTACAGCAGAAGTAGTCTGGGAGACAGCTAGAAAGGTGCTTGGTGTGACATCTAGACAGATGAAGGAGAACAAGAAAACCTAGTGGTGGAACATGGAAGTACAGGAGTGTATACAGAGGAAAAGGTTGTCAAAGAAGAAGTCGGATAATCAGACGGATGAAGAAAGTAGATAGAAGTACAATGAGATAAGGCATAAGGTGCAGAGAGAGGTGGCAAAGGTTAAAGAAAAGGTGTATGATGAGTTGTATAATAGGTTGGACACTAACCTGTACTGATTGGCTAGGCAGAGGGGCTGAGCTGGGAAAGATGATCAGCTGGTTAGGGTGATAAAGGATAATGTTGGAAAAATACTCGCAAGCGAAGAAAGTGTGTTGAACAGGTGGAAAGAGTACTTTGAGAGGTTGATGAATGAAGAGAATAGAAAGAGAGAGCAGGTTGGATGATGTGGAGATCATGAACCAGGAAATGCAACGGATTAGCAAGGAGGAAGTAAGGACAGATATGAAGAGGATGAAGAATTGGAAAGCTATTGGTCCAGAAACATAACTGTGGAAGCATGGGGGTATTAAGGAGAGATGGCAGAGGAGGTTTTAGCCAGCTTGTGTAATGCAATCTTGGAAAATGAGATGATGCCTGAGGAGTGGATAAGAAATGTACTTGTATTGATTTTTAAGAATAAGGGTGATGTACAGAGCTGTAGCAACTACAGAGGGATACAATTCATCAGCTATAGCATGAAGTTATGGGAAATAGTAGTAGAAGCTAGGTTAAGGATGGAGGTGATGATTAGTGAGCAGGAGTATGGTTTCATGTCGGGAAAGAGCACTACAAAGGTGATGTTTGCTCTGAGGGTGTTGATGGAGAAGTATAGAGAAGGCAAGAAGGGGTTGCATTGTGTCTTTGTGGACTTGGATAAAGCATATTACACGGTGCCTAGAGAGGAGCTGTGGTACTGTATGAGCAAGTTAGGAGTAGGACAAAAGTATGTACGAGTGGTACAGAATATGTAAAAAGGAAGTGTGACAGTGGGGAGGTCTGAAGTAGGAATGACGGATGCGTTCAAGATGGTGGAGGAATTAAATCAGCGATTGGCTCTGAGCCCTATCTTATTTGCAATGGTGATGGACAAGTTGATCAGACAGGAGTCCCTGTGGGTCGTTGCAGATGACATTATAATCTGTAACGAAAGTTGGGAGCAGGTTCAGGAGACACTGGAGAAGTGGAGATAATGCCCTACAGTGGAGAAGAATGAAGGTTAGTAGGACAAAGACAGAATACATGTGTATAAATGAGAGAGTGGTCAGAGGAATGGTGAGGGTGCAAGAAGTAGAGTTGACAAAGGTGGATGAGTTTAAATACTTGAGATCAACAGTACAGAGTAACAGGGAGTGTGGAAGAGAGGTGAAGGCAGGGTGGAGTGGGTGGAGAAGAGTGTCTGGAATGATTTGTAACAGAGGGGTACCAGCAAGTGTGAAAGGGAAGGTCTTCAAGACGGTAGTGAGACCAGCTATGTTATATGGGTTGGAGATGGTGGCACTGAGAAAAAGACAGGAGGCAGAGCTGGAAATGGCAGATTTAAAGATGTTAAAGTTTACTTTGGGTGTGATAAGGATGGACAGGATTAGAAATAAGTACATTAGGAGTCAGCTCATGTTAGACAGTTTGGAGACAAAGCCAGAGAGGCGAGATTGCATTCGTTTGGACATGTGCAAAGGAGAGATGTTGGGTATATTGGGAGAAGGATGATAAGGATAGAGCTGCCAGGCAAGAGGAAAAAGAGGAAGGCCCATTGTGGTGACCCCTAACGAGAGCAACCAAAAGACAAAAAAGGACCAATGCTATATGTGAGATTTGTTTGACCAAACACATAAAACAGTACAGCAGCAGAATTAAGTGATTAAATAGTAATCATTAATCAACATTTCATTCTTAGGAACGGGAAAATGTGGAAAGTTTGAGAAGATAGCTGCACTCAGATGTAGGAGGGCATTCAGTCCCTAGGTTTGCTGGCAGCTCTATTAGGCTTGCTTGCACTCAGCGACCTAGGCATCAGTCTTTTTTAAATTACATCTATGGCTCTACACATGTGCACAAAATACAGAGGGTCCGATTTTTCTTCAGCTAGACCAACTGTCATTAGATTGATGCAGGTCCAAAGGAGAGAACTATTGTATTGCACAGGCAGCCATTAATATCCTGCTAGGTAAACCACTACAACCTTGAAAACCTGGCTGCTTTTAAAAATCATATTACAGAATTAAACTAGCCTTTACGTTTAGTATATAACTTTGTGTACTTCATATTTGTGATAAAGATGCAACCGACATTTAATTTTCCTACCTGCCACCTGCTTTATCACATTCTCTAAAATACCTGTCAAGATGTTAAATCAAAATTTCTTAATCTCTTAAACTATCAATCAAAATGTCACAATTAACTGCCATGCAAATGCATAGCTAGCAGTTCTGACATAACTTTTTGTAAGCTATGTATATATAGTATATGAAAATAATAAAAACACTGAAGAGAATAATGGGAAGTAAATTGAAATATGGGATGGATTTCATTTTATTTTTTCACTTGGCTTTTTGCCAGATGGAAATTGAAAAATATCCAGTAAGGGTGACAGTCTTGCTGCAAATTAATGGTGATGCAGGTAATGTCATTTAATCACGGTTCACAGGTCATTTCAGATTATAGTGTAAAGTCCAGAAGTGGTTAAATTTATTTTATTTTCTTAATTCAAATGATTTGTGTTTGTTCTAAAGCCTTTTGCTTCTCCAAAAAATAAGGCGACTTTAGCATGTTTGATGCACACTATCCAAAACTCATTGGATATGCGTGTCTGCTACTGTACAGTTGATTTTGAGATTAGTCATAGTGATTTCAAAATATACTTCTATTTATTCATTAGGTACTTCTATTCCTTTCTATGGACTTTTGGAGATTTTTGTATTTTGTATCATCCTGTCAATTTATTCATAGCAGCACTAGTGATGGAATTTGTTATTATAAACGTATATTAAACCTTGGTGTGGAAAAAATTTTCCTTGGATTCATACTTATAGTGAGCGTCGTTGCATGCCTACTGCAAGCCAATTTCAGTTGACTTATACAGCTCAATCAGAGATCATTGATTTTGATTTCATCCATTGGTATAACAACAAATCTTAATTTATGTGCTGACATGATCTTAGTTTTACTATCATTCTTTGAAATACTGTGCATTTCAGTTATGCAACAAGCTCATTTATTGATCATTTTCCTGGGCTACACAACTTGTGGTAACAATAATTAAAATGGGAAGCAAGTTTAAAATGAATTACAATGTAATTATATTTTAGCATCTATATGAGTGCAGTGTCTGTTTCGAGTGAAAGTGCAAAATGGAAAAACTGTGCCTGTTTGATCTGAGAAGGTATATTTTCCTGCCTGAATGGCTGGGTAATGAATGTAATATTTGTTTTTTTATAAAACCAGCCAGCTTAAGCCTTGTATACATGGTAGTTTCAAGCAATTTTTAGGTCTTAAGTGACATGACATTTTATACACTAAATATAGTACATATATATATTGTGGCAAAGGCGCTATGTAAGTGTTAACTTGACAAAGACGGACAATGCAGGCACATAAAAATGAAACAAAAAGATTTATTTTCTTCAGCTTTCCCGTATCCCTCAGCCCTAACACAATCCCAAAACACACAAAAGCACAAAGCAAAAACCACCACAAAACACTCTTCTTTATCCTCCACTCCTCTAAAGCAGCTTTGTCGTCCTCCTCCCGACTCTGGTGCCCAGAGTGGTGACTGTCGGCTTCTTTTATAGCTCACCCGGAAGTGCTGCACACCTGGGCAACTGCACACACAAAGTATCATATGACCCTGTGAGAGCTGTAAACATGATGTCACAGATCGGTAGTGGCCTGAGGTATATATACAAATGTTAAAAGGTTAAAGGCTTACTTAAGAGTCAATAAAAAGTGTGAAAAAGGCATAATAACATTTGCTGCTAATTAAATGGAGTAAAGTCCTTTTCATTATTTTTTAAAATAACATTCTTCAGTGAATTAATTCTTATTGTGCTTTCACTATACAACAAAGCAGTACAAAAATTAATATACCTATGTAACATACATACATTTCAGTTTCACTAAACATTAATGGCAAGTGTTCAATTGAGAAGAATAAAACAAAACTCCAGTTATTTGAGTTCCTAATCAGTTTATAAGCCTGATTGACCTAGACCAGTCAACTATCTTCCTTTTCTTGTAATGCATAACTGCACTGTAGCATCATATAATGATCTGGTGCTGTGTCTGCCATTATTATTACTAAAAACTTGCATGGGTGTTAGAAAAATACAAAATTGCTTCTCTCAATCATAGTTAAGCAAAATTGAATTAGAATTTAAAATATACCTAAATCTTTCACAGCGGCAACAGCATAAGAATGCTGACCTGTGGGATCTGCTCTTCCTCTCAACTTCAACTCTTCCTACAATTCCTTAACAGGCACACTGTCCTCAGAGGGATTTACGAGAAGGATGAAGAAGAACAGCAAAGTAAACAGCTGGGAACTTCCTTTCCAAATAGAATGTGAATTACTCTGCCATACTTTTTCAGAATAAGCTGTTTTTACATTTTTAGAAATTGGACCCTGGGATTGTCCTGTCCATACTTTCTTCTTCATAAGAAGAAAGTTATTCTATTGCAGAATAGTTATTTTTTAACTGCTACAATGCAGTATGGGCTTTATGATTTTTTTCACATTTAAATATAGTATTTAATGCATCTGCTTTGATTTATTCTTGTTTTCACAATGTTATTAATTATTAACTTTATTATTTTGTGCCTTTTGTTGTACTTGACAACAGTGCATAAGTTACCATCACGTAGTTCCTGGAAGTACAGTGTGTGGTGAATTTTGACCTTGGGCCTCAAGTATAAATGTTGCATACGCAAAAAAACGTTGTGTACGCCTGTTTCCATGTTCACTTTGAGATGTATAAAAACTAAACTTGACAAAAAGCCACCCACATTTTCACAGCAGCCTCACACATGTTTCTACTCAGTTTTGCAAATGGGCGGCACCCAGTGTCAAAGCAGTGTTACTGTTTCTGTGTGGTTTCCCTTTTTTTTTTTAGATTTGCATCAATGATATGAGATTTTTCAGATACACCAATATTAACTGCATATCATTTATAAATTTTCTTCACTTGATTGTAATCATTCTGTAATAAAATAATGGTGCATGGAATGGCCAAACTATTTCAACTGTTATAGCTGCTTCAGCATGATTAGAAGATATCGCAAATGAAAGAATTAGAAGAGAACGCATATTTAGAGATGATGATGACTGGCTTATAAGTCGATTTTGATTTCCATAAGCTATCCTCTTGGAGGAGTGTGCTGAACTGGTTCTGGCTCTACAAAAGCAGACTTTGAGTAATTGTGCTCTACCTGATCCTTTGTAAGTTCTCTCCACTCTCAGTTTTTTAGCCACAGGAGCTTCTGATTGTGAACTTGTTGACCGATCAGGTATTTCACAAACATCACTGAGTCACATCATGCCAGCTGTATAGGATGGTATTATCCGCTTGTCATCCAGATATATAACATTTCCTTACGTTGTGGTTGAACTGGGAAACATCAAAGCTCAAATAACGGCAGCGTCCAGTTTTCCAAATGTAATCGTAGCGGTCAGCTGCATGTATATTGCTGTTTCCATGGTGCTGGGCAAGTTAAATCAGCCAGGGATGAATCACCAAAAGAATGAGCTGACATTACACCATCTATAGAAGGAGAGCCTATAAAAACGGCAACTCCACACAGGCACAGGTGCTTTTTCCAACTAGTGTGGCAAAAGACAAGCAGTTCTTCCTATCTTGGACAAAGCAGTCTGTGCCGCTGTACTGCAGCTTGTCAGCACATATCAAAAAGGTAAGTCTTGGCAACCAGGGTAAGATACCATAGAAAATTTTATCTGCCTGTAATGCAGTTAAAATTAAAAAAAATTTAATGAATAAAGAAGTATAATTCAAAATCATATTGTAAAATAAAGCTCCAAAATTAAACTTTCCAAATACAAAATTTTTAAAACCAAAAAATATTTTTTAAAAAGATAAAAGGAGCATTATGAATTTTCTAACTTCTTAAATCTTCCAGATTCTTCCCATTTAGTAGTCTGGTGTTTTTGTGAGTAACTTTAGCTTTATGCTTGGTTTGTTGTCTTGAGGAAAACAAATTTTCTTCCATGGCACAAGTTTCTTGAAAGGTTTTCATCCAGGATTTCCCTGAATTTTGCTGCATTCATTTTAGCCTCTACTCTCACAAACCTTGCCAGGGCTAATTTTAATAATATTAATAATAATAATAATAATAACAACATCAAGCAGATGAAGTCCAGGATTACCAAGTTGTACTATCATCAAGTGCGACTTGTGCGCAAGACAGGACTCAGCTTACAGTAAAAGATCTCAGCCATCAACAGTCTGGCTGTTCCAGTCATCCTATACAGCTTGGGCATCATCTTGTGGTCCTTTTTTAAAGCTAAAGATCATGGACTGAAAGACCAGAAAACTCCATATGATGCACAGTTTTCAACATCCAAAAGCACATGCCGAATGTCTCTACATCTCATGACACCAAGGAGGCTGTGGACTTTTGGAGCTCAAGACAGTTGAGGAGGTTGAGATTGTCATTCTGTACAAGTACCTTGAATGGACAAGCAGTTGGCTACTACAACTGCTACTCAAAAAACACTAAGATGTGCACAACTCCATCGTGAAGAGAGTCCACTAGATAAAATGGAGGTATGATGTGCCCAAGATCAATAGCACTAGCAGTGAGAAAACCAAACAGTTACTCAAGTCCATCAGCCGCATTGTGTCCAGATGGCTTGAACTGGCCCTGAAGGAACATCTTGAATGTCACAACAAGGTTGGTATGTACCTGCACTGGGCACTATGCCAAAAGCTGGGTATTTCAATGACGGAGAAGTGGTATGAGAGTACTTCAGATGCACCAACAAGACAGACATTATGTTCCACAACAAGAAAAGTAAATTATGCATCTTCATCAATGTGACGATCCTGGATGACAAAAACATCAAGAGCATGGAGACAGAGAAGATTGTCAAGTATAAAATCCTTGAGAATGAAGTCAGATGCATGTAGCACACAAGAACAAGAGTGGTTCCAGTAATTGCAGGCGTACTGGAAAGCATCAAGACCTAGTTCTATGAGCAGCAGGACAAATTCCTGTGAAGAGTCAGCGCAAAATAGATCCAGAAGATTGCATTCCTCAGCACGGCCTGCATTCTTAGATGAGTCATCAGTTGAAGAACAAGCTTGCAGCCTGAGTTCAAAGTTCAAAGCCTGTGATGTCTAGTTGACCTCTGGTGAACACACCAGCGTATGTTAGTGCACATAGAGGAGGGTGGTGATAATAATAATATTTTTATTTATATAACACCTTTCCCATGCTTAAAGCACTTCACAGAAATCCAGAAAGAACAACAGGGCATATACTGTATTAGATGAAAATAATATCTTCATAAAATACTACATAAACATAAATGCAGAAAATACAAAGCAATGAAGTAGAATAGTAAACCAGAATAAAATACAAAAATATGAGTACTACAAAAAAACCCTGAAAATTTTTTCTTTTTAAGTTTGTGGTACAAGCATAAATCTTCCTGTGCTTCTGGACAAAGAAGTTAAACTGAAAGAAGGGTCAGAAAGTCAGGGTAAGTTAAATGTCTTCCTGAACAAATGAGTTTCAAGTTGTCTTTTGTAAGAATGAATTGAGTTGGCCAATCTAATTAATTTATGAAGGTTATTCTAAACTCTGGGTGCTATAGATTTGTCACCCATAGCATGGAGGTTGATTTGCTCTACTACTGAAAAGCATCCCCACAGCAAGATGCTGCCACCACCATGGCTTCTGAGTGTGTTTTTGATCATGTGTGCTGTTCATCAAACATAGCATTTATTCTGATGGCCAAAAAGATCAGTTTTGGACTCATCAGACCAAAGAACCTTCTTCCAGCTGACTTTAGCATCTCTCATGTGTCTTCTGTGAAACTCAAGAAACCCAAGATTTCTTGTGGATTTTTAATGGTGGCTTTCTCTTTGCCACTCTCCAATATGGCAGAGATTGGTGAAGCACCCAGCCAACAGTTAACTATTGTAGCTTCTAGCTCATTCAGAGTTATCATAGATCTATTATTGGCCTTCCTTCTCTAGTCTTTTTCTTGTATGATCATGTTTTTGCGGATGACCTACTACAAGCAGATTTACAGCTGTGCCATACTTTTTCCTTTTCTTAATGATTGAGTTCACTGTAGTCCAAGAGATACTCAGTGACTTGGGGCCTCATGTATAAACGGTGCGTACGCACAGAAATGTTGCGTACGAACGTTTCCACGCTCAAATCGCGATGTATAAAACCTAAACTTGGCGTAAAGCCACGCACATTTCCACGGTACCTCATACCTTGGCGTACGCAATTTCTCAGCTCGGTTTTGCAGACTGGCGGCACCCAGCGTCAAAGCAGTGCTACTGTTCCTGTGTGGTCACCCTTACTTTCTTAGTCCCACCTTCCTGACGCGGCTTTATAAATACACTAAAATTAACTGCATATTGTTTATTAGTGTAATGCATCTGATTGTAATTAACCTGTAGCAATATAATGGTCCAGGGAATAGCCATAGTATTCCAAATACCATAACTGCTTTAGCGTTGTTACGCTCACTGCATCTTCTTCTTCTTTTGGCTGCTCCCGTTAAGGGTTGCCACTGCGGATCATCTTTTTCCATATTACTCTCACTGCACCACTCGGAGTATTTATATCACTGAGTGGGGAATCACAGCAACAGCTGGTCAGAAAGAGAATTATCGGTACACAGTTTCAAGTACACACTACCTCAACTTCGGCAAAAAGCGTCAAAGCCATTCCTGTATGGACCTCGCGTTTCAGAAGCAGTTTCATCCTAAGAATACAAGAACTATAAAGGCACTCAATCAGTCCATCAAGTGCTCCTTGTAGAACTGTTTGTACTTATAAGTACAATCACCTTACTGTAAACTTGCACTACAGTTATAATATTGCACAACCTGTGCCACTTTATAAAGTGCGTATTTACATATGATGACAATATCATTTTTAAGATGAAATGCAGCAAAATATGTTGCTTATAGTATACAGATAAAACTTTAACTTCATTTAAATAATCTGTATTGTTAATAATTAAACATGTGAGGACACGGTGCCGCAGCGCTAGCTAGTTCACGGATAGCTCCTGCCTTGCGCTGTATTATTGCTGGTGCTGACGTGACACTGGAAGGATAGACGGATAGAATAATTAAACATGTACAGTGATCCCTCGCTATATCGCGCTTCGCCTTTCGCGGCTTCACTCCATCGCGGATTTTATATGTAAGCATATTTAAATATATATCGCGGATTTTTCGCTGCTTCGCGGGTTTCTGCGGACAATAGGTCTTTTAATTTCTGGTACATGCTTCCTCAGTTGGTTTGCCCAGTTGATTTCATACAAGGGACGCTATTGGCAGATGGCTGAGAAGCTATCCAGCTTACTTTCTCTCTCCCTCTCTCTCTCTCTCTCTCTCTTGCGCTGACGTAGGGGGGTGTGAGCAGGGGGGCTGTGTGCAGCTGCTTCCTGAAGGACATGCTGCACGGAGCTTCGCATACTTAAAAGCTCAAAGGGCACGTATTGATTTTTTTTTTGACTGCTTGCTTTGCACTCCTTTGAAAAGGAAGATATGTTTGCATTCTTTTAATTGTGAGACAGAACTGTCATCTCTGTCTTGTCATGGAGCACAGTTTAAACTTTTGAAAAAGAGACAAATGTTTGTTTGCAGTGTTTGAATAACGTTCCTGTCTCTCTACAACCTCCTGTGTTTCTGCGCAAATCTGTGACCCAAGCATGACATTCTAAAAATAACCATATAAACATATGGTTTCTACTTCGCGGATTTTCCTATTTCGCGGGTGGCTCTGGAACGCAACCCCCGCGATGGAGGAGGGATTACTGTACTACGAAGATATTTCAATGTTCCTTAAAAGTTTTGAAGAATCGGCGTTCTAAGCTTACAGATGGCTTAACGTCTATTACAGAGCTGATTGTGTGGCGATTGGGTATTTAGAGAAAGAAAAGTAAGGACAGGAATTGGAGGTTAGTACGTTTGAAAGAGACAGTACTGCTGTAATAAATTATTTCATCGAAGGTCGCACATGGCACAGCAAGCCTCTTGCGTGAGATATGAACAATCACTGCGCCACCGTGTTCCGATGTTTAATAACATGCTTTCATTCCTATCATCATGAAAATGATATCATGTATACATCTCAGTATTTTAATTATTCAGAGAGCTGTAATATCACGAATGTAATGGATTCTGTGTCCTGTCGGAGAAAGAGAAAGAACGGAAGCACGTAGTGATTCACACACATAGAGCACATAGCAGATCAAACACAGAACAAAGCATTTAACGTGCTACTTGAGAAACTAGTAAAATAAACGATTTTAAGATGAAGTTTATGATGTTCTACTTTAATGGCAAAATAAACTACGTGATTAAAGTGGAAATTTCGAGATTAAAGTTGACATTTCGTGCTTTTTTTCCCACTGTGTGCCTATTTTTTTTGTCTCTACCCTAATAAGCTTTCATATGACACTCAGACGGTGGCCTATGAGTCGCCTTTTCACGGGGACTTTGATATGTGATTTCTTTTTTATTTCGGGCACTGTGCGACTTTGTGAACTTGATCTTTCGAGTTTCTCCGACACTATGTCACTCGATCAACTTTCGTTTGTTGATTATACCACTTTTTAAACCAACAAATAGTATGTTTTTCCTTTGCCTCCACTTGGTATTCGCTGAAATTCTTATATTTCCCCCCGTGCTTTTCCCGTTTGCATATTCAAAGAGGCGTAATTCTGGGAGGAGTTGGGGTGGGACAGAAGGTGCGTGCACGTGCGTTACTTTTCACGCTGATCGGGATTTATGTAGTGGAAGAACGTGAAAGTTTGCGTGTGCACAGATTCCTGCATCTGGATTTTTCTGTGCGTATGCACAATCCCGCTTTTGTGCTTACGTCATGTTATAGTGTGAGTTCTATGCACGGCGTTATACATGAGGCCCCTGGATATCTTCTTGGGTCCAAGTCAGGGGACTTGTGTCTTTTAATCATGTTTTCATTGATTGCTTGGGTTGTTCTTTTGTTTTTATTGTGTAAGTTAGGCCAATGATACTGACTCACCACTAGTCTTGAGCGAAACCCTTTGAATTCACTTCATCTTGAGTTTAGTGAAAATGTGGAAATGTTTGTGAAATTTGTCAAAGTCAACAAAATGCAGTGAAGCTGAACTAGTTTTGAGTGGATTATAATAGTACATTGTGTTTTAAGTGTCCCTAAAGGCTAGTGAAGTGTCCACCAACTACAGTATGTGGAACCATCAAAAATCTAATCTGAGATGTGATGCAACTGTACTAACCACTGTGTCATTTTGTCTCCCTGAGATAAAATTATGTCATGAATCATGACTGCATTTTCACTTTATAGAACCAGCTCAATTACAGAGAAATCACACTTTCACATGGACAAAAGTCAGAGAAATGCTGGATCAGCAATGTTCACTGACGAGTCTCATATGTCAAGCAAATGAGAAAAGTGATTGACTGGGTGATGCTACCAGCTTAACTCCTCTGAGATACTTGCTTCTTGATCTGCATTGAGCTACTCTTTACCAGCATACACAGTGTTTCTCAAAATGTGCATCATGCTGCCTGTCCAAATAGGGCCAATATTCTAGAATAAGTCCTAAATTAAGGAGTTTGTTGGTCAGCTTGATGACGTTAAAGTGTTAAATGCCAAGATTTAGACTATAAATAGAATTCTCATAAGTTTTAATTAACCATATCTGTTGGGATGGTATGAAAGGCAAAGAATACACCATACTCTCTGAATCAACAATGAAGATATAGAAGCTTAGTATAATCATAACTAACTGGAATATGTTGTTTAATATGTCCCAGCATTAGCCTGTCAAAGCACAGTGTCATGACTGAAATGTTTATAGTCATTCAGAGAAGACATTTTTGTTTTATTAGGCATATAGATAATTGTCCTTTTGAAATAGATGGGAACCACAGATTCTCTCTGTGAAATACTAAATATGTCACTGAATACTATTTGTAATTGTTTGATACAGATTTTTAAAACATACCCTGAAGTTCTATCTGGACTGGATTCCTTATGGACATTAGTTAATCTAAAAGTCCTTCTTAAGTCTTACACAGAAACAAAGAAGAATGAATCATGTGGTGATGCTGGCAATCAAATGACAGGCTGACTATTATTTCAATTAATGTATTCATGGAATGTATTAAATTCATAAGCAAGTGAAGAAATTGAAGAGATTGGATTAAGTTTTACTTAATAGTCTGTTGCGGGAGGTGGATGCCTGAAGCGGAGCTCCGTTAACAGCGGTGTTATTTTTTTTATTATTTCTTATTATCCCGAGGTATCCTGTACTGTATTTGCCTAACTCGATGGTTCTATTATAGTATAGGCAAGCATTTACAGTATAAACATGACTGGTAAGAAAGGGGCTCAGAAAGAAACGAAAAAGAAACCTAAAGCTACATTCAAGGTTAGACAGGCAAGTCCAAGTTCAAGTTCAAGGTACGGCCTTTCAGAGACTGACCTGAAACAGACAGGTGAAAGCCCAGAGTTCTCGGGACCACGGTCCGCTGCATCGTCTCCAGTTGAGAGTGAAAATGGGAGCGAAGGTACAAGTGATGCAGGTCACGATAGCTTGCTTAATACAGAAGATCACTTGAAACGAGAGATGGCCTTGCAGTCCGCGCATTCATCTACTCATTTCGAGCCGGGAGCATCGTCTGTAACGGGGTTGCCACTTCACTTGCGAAGCATGAAAGCCGAAAGAATTTGTCCGAACTGAAGGAAATGATTGCAACGGCCATGAATGAGCTCAAGAAAGACATTCAGAAAAATATGAAGAAAGAAATAAATGGCTTGCTCAAGATAAACGAGAAGCTGTGGCTGGAGCTGCAAGAGATGTGGCAGGAATATAAAGACTTGGAAAAACTTATATATAATCGTTTTGATGCAGCCTTTAAAGGTATGCTGGGAAAAATTGAAGAACACATTCAGGAAAATGTGTCTAAACTGGGAGAACTTGACATTCAGCTAGAAGACGTTAAGCAGACATTCATGACTCGAATTGAAACAGTGGAACATCTGGCATCTACCGCTGATGGAAAAGCTACAGCTGCGAATTCCAAATGCAAAAAACTCGGAGACAGACTTGCGGCTCTGGAAGATGGATGCAGAAAGAATAATATTAGAATTGAAGGTCTACCTGAGAATCGTGAAAGTCCAAACCCAGTGAAACTCGTAGCTGAAGTATTCTCAAAAATAATTGGAGAGAACTTTAAATCAGATACCGAGATAGCGGCAGCTTATCGCATATGTGGATCAAATACCTCTAAACCTAGGACCCTAATGTCCGCTTTGAGAGATTACAATTTAAGCTTGATGTAATGGCACATCTCAGACACAAACAAGAGATTATATTTAAAATAACCACATTCGTATTTTCCCTGATTTCTCACCCTCAACAGCTGCTAAACGTGCAGCTTTTTACAACATTAAACAACGGTTACAGAACCCAGCCACAGGGGATGCACAAACCAGTGTGTTTCTTTCTGCCGGTCCCAAGCCAGGCATCCGGTGTAAAATTTTGCCAAATCAATATGCGGACAACAATACATATTTCCATACCATATCGGTCGAGCCCCGGGTTAACAACGACCGCCACCAGTACTGTTAGCCAACAGGGTGCTGGCAGAAATTGGGCTACTGTTGGCTGAAGAAGAAGAAGGAGAAGAAGAGGGGGGAGACGTGTCCGGAGGCAGGAGGAGAGGAGGAAGGTAAAGAGAGTGGAACTGAGGGTAGGAACTTTGAATGTTGGCAGTATGACTGGTAAGGGGAGAGAGTTAGCTGATATGATGGAGAGAAGGAAGGTTGATATATTGTGCGTTCATGAAACTAAATGGAAGGGGAGTAAGGCCAGGTGGATTGCAGTTGGATTCAAATTGTTCTATCATGGTGTAGATAGGAGGAGAAATGGAGTAGGGGTTATTCTGAAGGAACAGTATGTCAAGAGTGTTTGGAGGTGAAAAGAGTGTCAGACAGAGTAATGATTATGAATCTGGAAATTGAAGGTGTGATGATGAATGTTGTTAGTGCATATGCCCCGCAAGTTGGGTGTGCAATGGATGACAAAGAAGATTTTTGGAGTGAGCTGGATGAAGTGATGGACAGTGTACTCAAGGCTCAGAAAGTGGTGATTGGAGCGGATTTCAATGGACATGTTGGTGAAGAGAACAGAGGAGATGAGGAGGTGATGAGTAGGTATGGTGTCAATGAGAGGAATGAAGAAGGTCAGAGGATAGTGGATTTTGCCAAAAGAATGGACATGGCTGTGGTGAATACATATTTTAAGAAGAGGGAGGAACATAGGGTGATGTACAAGAGTGGAGGGAGATGCACACAGGTATATTACATCCTATGCAGAAGAGTCAATCTGAAGGAGATTGAAGACTGCAAAGTAGCGGCAGGGGAAAGTGTAGTTAAGCAGCATAGGATGGTGGTCTGTAGGATGACGTTGGAGATCAAGAAGAAGAAGAGAGTGAGGGCAGAGCCAAGGATCAAATGGTGGAAGTTGAAAAAGCAAGACTGCAAGGTTGAGTTTAGGGAGAAAGTGAGAAAGGCAGTGGGTGGTAGTAAAGAATTACCAGATAGTTGGGAAACTACAGCAGATTTAGTAAGGATGACAGCAAGAAGGGTGCTTGGCGTGACATCTGGACAGAGGAAGAAGGAAAAGGAAACCTGGTGGTGGAATGGGGAAGTACAGGAGAGTATACAGAGGAAGAGGATGGTAAAGAAGAAGAAGTGGGATACAAGGAGATAAGGTGCAAGGTGAAGAGAGAGGTGGCAAAGGCTAAAGAAAAAGCGTATGATGAGTTGTATGAGAGGTTGGACACTAAAGAGGGAGAAAATAACCTGTACCGATTGGCTAGACAGAGGGACCAACCATGGAAAGATGTGCATTAGGTTAGGGTAATAAAGGATAAAGATGGAAACGTACTCACAAGCAAGGAGAGTGTGCTGAGCAGATGGAAAGAGTACTCTGAAAGGCTTATGAATGAAAAGAATGAGAGAGGGAAGAGGTTGGATGATATAAAGATAGTGAATCAGGAAGTGCAACGGATTAGCAAGGAGAAAGTAAGGACAGCTATGAAGAGGATGAAGAATGGAAAAGCTGTTGGTCCAGATGACATACCTGTGGAAGCATGGAGGTGTTTGCGAGAGATGGCAGTGGAGTGTTTAACCAGATTGTTTAATAGAATCGTGGAAAGTGAGAGGATGACTGAGGAGTGGAGACGAAGTGTACTGGTGCCAATATTTTAAAATAAGGGGGATCTGCAGGACTGTAGTAATTACAGGGGGGTAATTTTGATGAGCCACAGCATGAAGTTATGGTAAAAAGTAGTGGAAGCTAGGTTAAGAAATGAGATGATGATTAGTGAGCAGCAATATGTTTTCATGCCAAGAAAGAGCACCACAGATGCAATGTTTGCTCTGAAGGTGTTGAGGGAGAAGTATAGAGAAGGCCAGAAGGAGTTGCATTGCGTCTTTGTGGACCTGGAGAAAGCATATGACAGGGTACCTTGAGAGGAGTTGTGGTATTGTATGAGGAAGTTTAGAGTGGCAGAGAAGTATGTAAGAGTTGTACAGGATATGTACGAGGGAAAGTGTGACTGTGGTGAGGTCTGCAGTAGGAGTGATGGATGCATTCAAGGTGGAGGTGGTATTACATCAGGGATCGGCTCTGAGTCCTTTCTTATTTGCAATGGTGATGGACAGGTTGACAGACGAGATTAGACAGGAATCCCTGTGGACTATGATGTTTGCAGATGACATTGTGATCTTTAGCGATAGTAGAGAGCAGGTTGATGAGACCCTGGAGAGGTGGAGACATGCTCTAGAGAGGAGATGAATGAAGGTAGGTAGGAATAAGACAGAATACATGTGTGTAAATGAGAGGGAGGTCAGTGGAATGGTGAGGATGCAAGGAGTAGAGCTGACGAAGGTGGATGAGTTTAAATACTTGTGATCAACAGTACAGAGTAGTGGGGATTGTGGAAGAGAGGTGAATAATAGAGTGCAGGCAGGGTGGAATGGGTGGAGAAGAGTGTCAGGAGTGATTTATGACAGACGGATATCAGCAAGAGTGAAAGGGAAGGTCTACAGGATGGTAGTGAGACCAGTTATGTTATATGGGTTGGAGACGGTGGCACTGACCAGAAAGCAGGAGACAGAGCTGGAGGTGGCAGAGTTAAAGATGCTAAGATTTGCATTGGGTGTGACGAGGATGGGCAGTATTAGAAATGAGTACATTAGAGGGTCAGCTCAAGTTGGACGGTTGGGAGACAAAATCAGAGAGGCGAGATTGCATTGGTTTGGACATGTGCAGAGGAGAGATGCTGAGCATATTGGGAGAAGGATGCTAAGGATAGAGCTGCCAGGCAGGAGAAAAAGAGGAAGGCTTAAGAGAAGGTTTATGGATGTGGTGAGAGAGGACATGTAGGTTATGGGTGTAACAGAACAAGATGCAGAGGACAGAAAGATATGGAAGTAGATGATCCGCTGTGGCAACCCCTAACGGGAGCAGTCGAAAAAAGAAGAAGAAACAGAGGTTACGGAAAGCCGATATCAGATGCAGCCTCTTGTAACCTGCCAAACTTAAAATTGGATATTCAAGACAAATATCACATCTCTCCTCCACGGAGGAAGCAGAAAAGGAATTAAGAAAGCTGATCTCGATAATTTTTTGAAATACGATAGTGAGTCGCATCCTGTCATGGCATGGCAAGAAGATATTACCTGCTGTCTGATTCGCTTGCAATGATACGCGTACCATAATTACAGTATACATCCTTTTCTCTTCTCGGCCACTTTTTGTTTATGTTTTAATTACAATTACACGCGTATGTGTGGAAGAAATTTTTTTTTTTTAAAACTATTCTAAAGGGGACTGTTTAACATAAAACCCTTGGTTTATTTTTATTATTATTATTGCATTAGGGTTTACTATGCTTATCCAGGTTAGGTGGATTGGCGATTTTAAATTGGCCCTAGTGTGTGCTTGGTGTGTGGGTGTGTTTGTGTGTGTCCTGCGGTGTGTTGGCACCCTGCCCGGGATTGATTCCTGCCTTGTGCCCTGTGTTGGCTGGGATTGGCTCCAGCAGACCCCCGTGACCCTGTGTTCGGATTCAGCGGGTTGGATAATGGATGGATGGATGGATGGAATCTTTTATCTGGGGCACCTCTGCATGAGAACCACCTTTTTCAACCCTCGCAAACATATGCAGTCTTTAATATCTGGAAAACATTTGGGATTAAATTGCTTAGAGATCTTTATATAGACAACATCTTTGCATCCTATGAACAATTGCATTCCAAATTTAATTTTCCAGCAACACATTTCTTTCACTATCTTCAAATTAGAAACTTTGTTAAGCAGAACCTGCCTGATTTTCCCCATCTTCCACCTTCCTCTATGCTGGAAAAAATATTGCTCAGTCTCGAGGACTCAGACAGCATTTCTGCAATATATAAAATTATTGTACAGTCCCTCCCTTTCAAAGATCCAAGAGGACAATGGGAAAAGGATCTCTTATTCAACATATCAGAAAGGAGTGGAAGGAAGCAAAGAAGAGAATTCATTTGAACTCCATATGTGCAAAATTACATATCGAGCACATCTGTCTCGCTTAAAAGTGTCCAAAATTTTTCCAGGGCAAGATCCAACCTGTGAACGCTGTAATCAAGCTCCAGCCTCACTGGGTCACATGTTTTAGATCTGCACCAAATTAACATCATTCTGGCCAAAAATATTTAAGTGCCTTTCAGACAGTCTTGGTGTCACAATCCCTCCTAACCCATTAACTGCTGTGTTTGGTGTTCTTCCAGATGGGCTTAAAGTGGAGAAGGATAAACAAACTGTGATTGCCTTCACTACACTATTGGCATGCAGGCTTGTTTTGCTAAACTGGAAGAAATCTAACTCTCCTCTTTTAAGTCAGAGGGTAACTGATGTTTTATATTTTTTGAAATTGGAAAAAATCAAATTCTCAGTTAGAGGATCTGTGAAGAAATTTTTCAAAACCTGGCAGGATCTAATCAATAATATTTTAGAATAAGCTCTTAAAGCACTGAGGAAGTAGATTCTCTTCCTTTATCCGCCTATTAAGCTCATCAATTTATTTAATTTTACTAGCTTTAAGTTTTATTCCGTTGGCCATGCTCTCTTTCTCAGGGGTGGGGGTTGATTTGTTTTCAATCCTATTTTTTGTAAAAATGTATCTATTTGTATGAGAATGATTACAATAAAAACAATAAATTAAAAAAAAAATTAAAAAGT
The DNA here is from genome assembly GCF_900747795.2 of Erpetoichthys calabaricus. Lineage (NCBI taxonomy): Eukaryota > Metazoa > Chordata > Cladistia > Polypteriformes > Polypteridae > Erpetoichthys > Erpetoichthys calabaricus. The sequence continues at coordinate 105,364,388 of NC_041402.2, read as the reverse complement.
CAGTAAGCATTTCTAGACTCTGCCAAAGTTTGTGTGACTATTATAAGTGCTATACGTGGTCTGTACACTTTTGAATTTTTTTCTCAGCTCATTTGTGTATTTCTTGCTTCCATATAACCTCCTGAAATGTATTCCTGCATGCCTTTAGTGAATTCATGATGTCAGCAGTGATGCACGATTTCTTATTGGGGAATATGTGGATTATACTCATAAGAGTATAAAATGGACAACACTCGATCAATAAATGTTCAAGTTCAGATAAACAGTTTTCAGAGGCAATTTTAACATTTATGCACAACATACCATTCATCATAAAAGACATGCCTCCTCCTTTGCAATAACCTGTCAACTTAGTCCAATCCAATGAAGGACAGAAAGACATCTGGCTGTATTTCAGCATCTGATGTCTCAGCACTTAGTCACATTTCAGAGATACAAACAAACAAACATATCAGTGACTGATAGCTCTCAAAGTGGTGGCTACTGGCTCCTTTTATATCCCACCCGGAAGTGCTTCAGGTGATAATTAACCTAATTCAGGCTGCACTTCTAGGTATGGCTGCATTCCAACCCACACGGGCTTGTTAAGCCATGAAGCTCCCCCTGGCAGTGGCCACGGAGCCCAACAAGGCTGAGCTATGATGTCCCATGCCTGTGGCCCCAATGAAACCCAGGGGGGCTGCCACCAAGCGTTCCGGGGGAAGTAGTGTGTAGCCCATGGCAATTCCCATGGGCCAAGTGTCGAAGGGGCGTCTCAGCCGGGCATGGGACCTGGCTATCCATCACAATATTAATTTACATTATAAATTTCATTACTCAAGTGATAAAGTACTTGGGGAGAGAAAGCATTGTTTCATTCTGGAAAATTTAATTCTAGTGAAATGACTTGGTAACTGTCCAGATACAAAGAGTGCAGTCATTGGTCATCTTCTGTTATTGTGTTTTATCTAGGATCAATATTCTGTTATGCTGATGAGTGGGATGACAGTGAGCAAAAGCTTCCAGTTCACATTCAGGTTTATTATCACATGTGCATAGTACAATGAAATTCTCACTTGTATGTCTTCCTCAGTCTAGTGACATTAATACAACACCAACAACTGACAAGAATAGAAATGGATATAACATCATAATGACTCTTGTAGTGTGAGGTTTCTGAACTCTTTTAGGACCCCAATGGGACGACACGCCAAAACGCGTCTCGATGCACAATTCCCTTTTCTGCTGCATCTGGAGAAGACTGCTTATCCATTGCCAGGGAAACTGCAGGCTCACAGCACTGCAGCAGAGTGCCGCGGAAGCAATTATGAGCTGATCGCAGTCGCGCTATAAGCTCCTGTTGTCGATGGGTGATGCAAGGAACATTATAAGTGGGAACAGTTTTTCTTGGCCACTAACCTGCCCTGACCCTGCCTATTTGCTGTGTCTGTGTGTAGGAGAGTGGTAGATCCCTCTACAATAAATAACTGTGCAGTTCCTGTTTCAAGCTGAATAAAACTGGTTTTGCTAAAGAACCGAGACTCAGCCTCATGTTTTGGGGTGCAAGACAGTGACTCACACATCACATGGTACCAGAAGTGGGGTCCTTTTATTGATGGATCCCCAAGAAGTACAGCAATGCCCGGAGCAAGATGAGCCCCCAGTGGCCACCCCTGCACTGGTGTGGCCATGAGTTACGCGCCGAAGACAGCCCCCTCAGACAACCCCCTCAGACAACCCTGAGCGTTTACTATTCTGCTTTGAACGCACAGCAATATTGATCATCTGGGACAGGGGAGCCTGGGGAGCTATTTTGGCCCCATTTTTAACCAGAGAAGCCCTCCGAGCCATATGGAATCTCCCTCTCGAAAGGCTTTATGATTATGACTTCTTGCAGTAACAGATCCTCCAATGCACGACTATGAGCCTAGTGGCCAAGGGGTGCCATTTTCATCTGTGACATATTGATCTGGATCACCCTGTACAAGGACAGATCCAGGGCTTAGTGATTCAAAACTAGATCCGTACAGACAGTTTTGAGCGCATTGTGGAGAAGCTCACTTATGATGCAGTCCTGTCAGGGATAGACAAGAGCCTTTGTGATGAAATGTTATGGAGCGACATCCACTCACTGCTAGATCTGATCCACAGACTAGAGGGTGCACAAACCACCTAGAAACAATGGGGCTACCCAGGCTTGACCCTGATTTCGATCCAGCCAGCTCAGATCTTCAGGGTTGTTAGCACCACGAGTGGAAGACTCCATAGTGTGAACGTCATAGTGCAGACTGAATGCAGCTGCATTCACTGTGATCAACTGGGACCTCAGGAGTGCCACCTACCTCCTGCACAAACAATGGCTATCAGTCTGGCCCAGGTATGCGGGTTGCAAGTTTCCCCCAAGATGATAAAGGACAATTTTAAGGTCTCTATTACATTGGCCAGATGGGAATTCTCAGCATTGTTGGACTCTGGTAGCGACCTCTGCGTAGTCCGCTTTGACTTGCTCCAGCAGACCCCTTATAAGACCCCAGACAAAGTGAACATCCACTGCGTCCATGAGGACATTTAAACATACAAGACTATATCACTCCCTCTGAAATTTAAAAAAGTACTTTAAGAACTACTGAGCAGGACAATACATTAGGAAATTAAAAATTAGACTTCTCTTATGCAGAAAAAGCACAATATAAGCAACAGTAAGGGCAAGGTATCCACTTCCACGGAAGAACTATTCCACAACAGTTATAAAAACTGTCTTCTTTAGCTGTATATGGTTAATTTTACTTTGTTAGATTCAGGTGTCTTCTACACGATTCACTGTTCACATTTTCTGAATTGTGAAGGAAACAGCAAAGCAAAATAAAACAAAAAAAAATGTAAATGCAGTGTTTCTGCAAAATTGAGGTTTTGGCACCCTCTTGACAGCTAACAGTGAAATCACTGGCAGAATTTTATGGCTTGTGCTCTGCTAAACAAATGACACCTCCAATTTTTTCGTCGTCTGTTTTGTGATGAGTTAGACATTGAGGGGGAATTAATGATATATGTTTCCAGACATTATTCTTTCATTCTAAGAAAGGAAATGGAGACTGTGTGAATAAACTTATTACACCTTCATTTTACCCAGAAATAAGTCAGTGTAATAGACTCACAAAACCTTTGTGTGTTAAATGTTAAAAATAAATCAAATGTTAAAAACAATCTCAAAAACTGTAAAAACAACCATATTGAGAATCCACTATATGGATAATGTCCACATTGGAACTGTCAATATTTTTTACTCTCCTTGGAAACATCTGGGCTTTGTGGGGTGGCAGGGGCATTGGGTGAGTGTTTTATCAATGGGTGGGTGGGGCTCATTTAATGCATTTCGCATATAGAAGACAAAAGTTACCAGTGCTGTACAGCAGCAAACAAAGTGAAAAATGTCCATGGAAAAAAGAAAAAAAAAAACAAAGGTTACTCATGTTGCATAATCCACATGTCTATTATCTAGTCTATCTAGTGTGCTTTTTTGCTAATATATTGTTAAAAAAATTACTTCCGGAATGCTCAGCACACATATAATAAACAGTCAATTAAGGCCTCTTGGGATTACCTTTTGAATTGAAGACCAGAATTTTGACCAACGAATGAAGGGGAAAGGCGGGTCTTCAGTTTAAAAGGTCAATCTCCGGAGGCTTTAGTTTACTATTTAGGATATGTGTGCTAATTGCTGATTTAACACTAGAATTACCAGAGCCTATGAAAAAACTCGTAGATCCGGCCCACCTTAAATCCATTTGCACCTCTCCCTCAGCGTCTTTTGTCCTGTAAATGTGCCGATTAAGACAAGCAGCAAGCAGCCTGCTATTCCATCCCTCACCCTCGCAGACCATGCACAAACTTCTCCCAGCTCATGCCTTGATTGATTATCTGGGAGTGAAGAGCTGGAGTTTTAGAGTGGAAATAATAGATCGTTATTTGGAACACATGCATTTCATGTGTGTTTTGTTTCTATAATAATCTGAGTAAACACATTGTTAAAACAGAAACATTTGTCATATTTTAGTAATAAATAACAAAATGTTGGCATAAACTATATAATGTGTGAAGTCTGAAGTCCAAAGATCAAATAAACACTTTCACAAAAGGTTCAAGGATGATATAAAAGCTTCCGTGGCATAGTGGTAAGATTTGCTGACTTGTAATCAAGAGTTCCTGGTTCGATCCCATCTGCCTCCTGTATTTGCTGTTTTCAGTAGTGAGCTGCTGTTATTGTTAATATTATACAGTACACACATACATTTGGTTTGCGTCTGTAACAGACGGTGTACATTTGTAGGACTTGTAAAAGTTACCGTTTTTTTTTTCGCTTTTATTCTCTCAGTCACGATCATGATACATACTACCGCCCTAGGTATCTGATGCTGTTAGTTTTTATTTGAAACTGGGAGTAACTGTAGATGTGAGTGGTGATTTGAGGCAATGGAACTGGACATTCTCTGATCTGGAGGGATAAAAGCTGACACACAAACGCTGGTGAATCTGCCTTCTTCGTATCTCACCGTCACTTGATTTTTTTTTAATTCAGTTTTATTGAGTGTTCCTATTCACGCTGAATTAGTATGCACCTTATGGTCTATGATGTCAAAAAAAAAAAAAAACAGAGACATAGGTATATATGATATTTGGAATTATTCATTTTATGACCTGTATAGTACATTTTGGAAAACGCGCGGATTTAACATTATTCATATTATTCATATTCATTCGCATAACACCGCATGTTTTTTTTTCCCCGATCTTGCCATTCCCCACATTTTGCTGTTTCCTTTTACTCCAGGACATGCAGAGGCAACAATAGTACAGAGGGGTCAGTTCAGTGTTATATGCAATCATCACATTCAAATGTTAACAGTTCAAACACACGCAAGGACCCGTCCTTCCTACATTTACGACGTGTGTACCTGTTGCAATGCGCACACTTCTCTCTATACTGTGGTTTCTATTAAACACCTGAAAGAGAGACACTATATGACACATTTTGAAGAAATTATTTTATGACCTGAATAGTCCTAACCAGAAAACATCATCGCACTAATGCAATATTATTTGAAAATGAACAGCGTCACTTCGGGTGTGAATTTATGCTGGCGCTGTTACTTAAAGTCAGATAAGGATGGGGGGTGGGGGGGGATGGGGGTACAGCGTGATCATAATTCAGAGAATAAAACTGAAAAAATCTAACTTTTACAGGCAGTATACCATACCTGCTTTAGCGTTGTTACTCTCACTGCACCTTCTTCTTCTACTGTCAGCTGCTCCCATTAGGGGTTGCCACAGCGGATCATCTTTTCCCATATTACTCTCACTGCACCACTTGGAGCAGCTGATCGGAAAGAGAATTATCAGTATACAGCTTCAAGCACACGCTATCTCAGCCATGCGCACAGTCTATTGAACTGCTCTCATCCGACAAACGGTTCAGAGCCTTTCCTGTACGGATCTTGCGGTTCAGAAACAGCTTCATCCCAAGAACTATAAACGCACTCAATCAGTCCAGCAAGTGCTCCTTATAGAACTGTTTGTACTTATAAGTACAATTAGCTCACTGTAAACATGCGATACAGTTATAATATTGCACAACCTGAGACACTTTATAAAGCGTGTATTTACATATGATGACAATATCATTTTTAAGACTATATGCAGCAAAATATGTTTATTACATTATACAGATAAAATATTAACATCATTTAAATAATCTATATTGTTAATAATTAAACATGTGAGGACACAGTGTTGCAGCAGTAGCGACAAGCTGCGCCCCGATTGTTCCTGCCTTGTACTGTATTCTTGCTGGGGCTGGCGCGACACTGGAAAGATAGATGGATAGAGTAATTAAACATGTACTATGAAGATATTTCAATGTTCCTTAAAAGTTTTGAAGAATTGGCATTATAAGGTTACAGATGGCTTAACATCTATTACAGAGCTGATTGTGCGGCGATTGGTTACTTGGAGGAAGAAAAGGAAGGACAGGAATTTGGAGTACGTTTGAAAGAGACAGTACTGCAGCAATAAATTATTTCATCGAAGGCCGTACACGGCACAGCAATCATCTTGCGGGAGGCAGGAACAATCTGTGGACGAAGCGCCAGCTCGTCACTATCACTTTGCCACCATGTTCCCATGTTTAATAACATGCTTTAATTCCTATCATCATGAAAATGATATCAAGTATATATCTCAGTATTTAAATTATTCAGAAAGCTGTAATATCATGAATGTAATGGAAGAGATAGCCCGTTTAAGAAGCACGTAGTGATTCATACACATTCATACACATAGAAAAACACATACAAAACAAAGCATTTAACATGCTACTTTAGTTACGATGGTATTTGAGAAACTAGTAAATTTAATGATTTAATGATGAAGTTTATGATGTTCTACTTTAATGACAAAATAAACTACGTGATTAAAGTGGAAATTTTGAGATTAAAGTTGGTATTTCAAGCTTTTTTCTCACTGTGTCCCTATCTTATTCCCCAATAAGATGCTGCAGATGTTCTATCAGACGGTTGTGGCGAGCGCCCTCTTCTACGCAGTGGTGTGCTGGGGAGGCAGCTTAAAGAAGAAGGATGCCTCACGCCTGGACAAACTGGTGAGGAATGCAGGCTCTATTGTAGGCATGGAGCTGGACAGACTGAGGAGATTGTTCCTCCCCCACACTATGCGACTCTTCAATTCCACCCGGGGGGGGGGGGGGGGTGGGGGTTTTGGGTAAACATTAACATTATACAAAGTTACTGTCTGTTTTACCTGCATTTTTATCACTCTTTAATTTAGTATTGTTTTTTATCAGTATGCTGCTGCTGGAGTATGTGAATTTCCCCTAGTGATTAATAAATTATCTATCTATCTATCTATCTATCTATCTATCTATCTATCTATCTATCTATCTATCTATCTATCTATCTATCTATCTATCTATCTATCTATCTATCTATCTATCTATCTATCTATCTATCTATCTATCTATCTATCTATCTATCTATTTTTTCTTTTCTCTGTACCCTAATAAGCTTTCATATGACACTCAGACGATGGGTTATGACTCGCCTTTTCATGCCGACTTTGTGAACTTGAACTTTCGAATTTCTCTGACACTCTATGTCACTCGATCAACTTCCTTTTGTTCATTATATCACAGTTTAAACCAACAAATAGTAAATTATCCTTGCCTCCACTTAGTATTTGCTGAACTTCTATTTCCCCCATGCTTTTGCCATTGTCTTTTCACAGAAGGCTGAGCTTAAGGGCTATTTATATTGATTTGCGTATTCAAAGAGACATAATTCTGGGAGGAGTTGGGGTGGGACAGTAGGCATGCATTACTTTTCACGCTGACTGGGATTTATGGAGAGGAAGAACGTGGAAGTTGGCGTTCGAACAGATTTATGCATCTGGATTTTTTTGTGCATATAAACATTTCCACTTTTGTCCGTATGCCATGTTATAGTGTGAATTCTATGCACGGCGTTATGCATGAGGCCCCAGGTCCCCAGCACTAGATACCACAAGAAGAACAGACAGAAAAAGCCAGTAGGCAGCAAATGAAAATCATGCAACAAGGCAGACACACATAAGTCATATTGTTGCTGGCAGTACAACACTTGCACTGTCTAAGTACAGACACAGACATACTAAAGTAGCCAGTTATATTCACTGGACTGCCAGATAAATACTATGAACACACGCCCAACAAGGTTATTAAAATCAACAATATTTTCATCACATGGAACATACCAGCAATTACTGACAGAACCATTTTAGCTAATCATCCTGACATCGTGCTGCATGGTAAAAATGAGAAAACCTGCCAATATAATCAATATAGTTGTTCCATGTAATTTATACATCATGTTAAAAGAAACTGAAAAGTTCAGTAAATGCAAATGTCTGGAAATCAAGATCAGCAGGATGTGGAACTGTAAAATGAGAGTTTTGCCAGTTATAATAAAAGTATTAGGTGCTTTGAAGAAAAGATTTCAGAATCAGGATCAGAATCAATAAAGAAGTATTATTATTATTATTATTATTATTAATATAATTATTCACACAAATTCAGGGTGTTCTTAAGAAATGTAATGATTTACTTCATGAGGTATAAATAAATAATAAACAAGAATAGTTATGTAAAATATTTGAAATATTAAAATGTGCTGAATTTAAATGTTTAAAGTCCAAATATTCTTGATTGTAATTGCCAATAATTGTAATAATCATTTTCACCCTCTGATAGAGGCCCATAAAGGCTGATACCAAGTAAAGTATCAAAAATCTAAAATAATACCATATTCTTATCATCTACCTTGAAATAATTTAAAACTATGCCTCAGATGCTCCTGATTTGAAATTTGGGAGTGGCTGTTAGAGGGTTAGGACCACCAAATAAAGAATACATTTTCAAAAATATTACATTTATGATCAGTGACCTTGAAATAGCATAAAATGATAGTCCACATACCTATTTTATTGATCCCCATTTTTTCAAAGTTTTGTGAAAAGGAGTACATTTGACCCCTCATATCCAATTTTGGGAGTGAACCCCTTTTGATCATTTGATGTGGCATTCACAACTTTAAGTCCTTCTGATAATTTTTCCTGAAGTCACCTATTTCTTTTACTCTTTATGATAAAGGTGAAATTTTCTGCACAAAATATTCCAATTTAAAAAACACTAAGCACAAGAAAGTGTAATTTGAACTTGAAGGACTACTGCATTCACTTTATTCCCATAGGCCAAGTTTTAGTACAAAAGGGAAGAGCAGTTCTGACCAAAAATAAAAAAAATGCAAAAAACAAAAAGGAATACTTTTTTAAAGAAATCTGTAAACTGGAGCATTAAAATTACTTAAAATGACCAGAAAATAAATATGTGAAATAAGCATGAGTGCATGAAATTAACTTTAAAATCTTAGTGCATGAAAATTAATGGGTGCATAAGCAATAACAACAATAACAACAGCATTTATTGCTAAAGCACATTTTCATACACAGGATTTAGAACAAACAGCTTTATAGGATGTTAAAGAAATAGTTACAAACAAATAAAAGCAAATTCAAATTTGATAAGAATAATAGTGAATACATAAAAAAATGACATAAGTAAAACACACTTGCATAAGAAAATGGGTAACCAATGTAACAATGCTAAAACTGGTAAGAAGGGCTCATATTTTCTTTTTCTGGTTAAGAATCTTGCTGCATTACAGTAACCTACAAAGGATGACTAAAGACAAAAGCAAGAATTAGTTTTTCAATGTCTTGAAATTTTATAAGAGGTCTAACTTTTGGAATGTTCCTTAAGAAAAAAAATTCTGTCCTAGTAATATAATTAATGTGCAATGAAATTAACAAAATGGCAACATGAATGTATGCAATTAACATAAAAACGCATTAATAAAAGTTAAAAAAATGGATGCATTAACTTAATCTAAACTCACAACAGAAATATTATCTTAAAAATTGTCTTTTGTTTGATTGGGTGCATGGGTTTGGAGGAGAAGAGAAAAGAAGAGTGGAGGTGAGAAGTATGTTGTACACCTTTGGTAAAATAATCAATTTTATTAGACATGACACCTGTGCAGTTAAGTCTAGACATATGAATTGCAAATGTACTTATTGCATGAGTGTGCTTTCTCTCACTTTGTAGCCATTAGCCCTCACTTTTTTTTCTAAATAAGTGTTTTATTTGTTGCAATTTGCTATGTCACCATTTTTATACTGGGGTCAGATGACACCAAAGCATGGACCAACCACATTCAGAAACTACCAAATACACAATGTGCAAAATTTTCAAAAGCTAGAACATAGAAGTATGCTTTGATCATTATTAAGCAAAACATTAGGGGGGGGGTTATGTCATTTAAATTTTGTTAAGTTCTAATACATTTCGATGCACTTTAGTCAGCATATTATTAACATGCAGTTTAATCAGTTTTTAATCTTTAAGCTAATGTTTGTGTTATGCTAAATATCAAGAAAATCACCCAGATAGACAAGCTACTAATTGGAAAATGCTGAGGTGAAAAGTATCCTTCTCTTTGTTTCAAGAGTATAAGAGGCAGGTGATGAAACAAGCAAACAGTAATCTGGCTTACTTGTGAGTGCTAATTAATATAAATGTTTGATTCATTCACATTTGCCTAAAAAGCATATAAATACTAAGCTCTTATAGTTTTTTAAAATGTTATGGGTTTCATAATCTTACTATATAGTTTAAAATGTTATGGGTGTCTTATTATTTCTACATTTTACATAAAAATACTCCATTAGGCAAACTGTTGTTACTTTAAAAAGGTTCCCCAGAGACCCACCCCATCCTTCAATCAGAAACATGATTGCACAGAGATTTATGCAAATTAAAGCCTCATACCTTTACAAGCTTTATATATTAGCCTGTATGCTTTATTTGTAACATTTGCCATTGATTTGTAGGCAAACAGGAAATAAAATAATTTAATACAATACTTTTTGTACCTTCACCTTATAATGGACATCTACTCATATTTTTTTATATTCATATTTGCCATTTCTCCAGGTATAGTAAATCAAATACTCTACAAGTGTGCCTCTTCATTTCTGATACAGTTTAATATTTTTTTCTTGTGTTCTCTGTTTTTCAGGATTAATTATAAGTGATTCAGTCACTAATACTGAAAAAGATGTCTCAAATACAGAAGGTAGGGCTGTGACACTGAATTGCAGCTACTCAACAACTGACAGCTATCCTGTACTAAACTGGTACCGAAGGTATCCAAATCAGGCCATGCAATTCATTCTGTTCAAAGGAGCACGATCCAGTAATGTTGATTATAAAGCTGAGTTTGCTCGTGTTCGTTTTTCTTCTACAACGGGACAATATTCAACTCAACTGCAAATTTCTGATCTCTCTTTGAGTGACTCTGCCATCTACTACTGTGCACTAAGACCCACTGTGTTATATTCTGTTCAGGCACTGAACAAAATCTCTCTAACCACAGCTTGCAAGAGGATAATGTAACAGACTCTACAGAATAACTTTGAACTCACAGCTGACAAGATGTGAGTTTAGTTTAAAGCAGTATAACATTTTTTGGTCCAATCATTTTCCAAATTTTTAATCAGCTATGACTGTACAACATGATCTTGCTCTCAAAGAAATTACTGAAACTGAAGGTTTTTTCTTTGTTTATAAACTTCAAAAAGGTGCTTATTTGTGATTATTTGTGTTGATACATTCTTTTTAGCTTGTTCAATTCCATGCATTTTTCTTAGATTGGTGAAAATTTATTAAACATCTACACATAAATTGATAGTTAACAGTGGATCATATAAGCTAGTACAATATCAATGTGTTTATATAGCAACTGTTTAAATAAAATATACTGAAAAATAAGAACAAGTCGGATTTTCACTGTCCAAGGCAGAGGAAGAGGAAAGTTTTTTATTCATAGCTATAATATAAAAGAGTGTAATGAAGCACTGTAATTGCTGCTTCTTCATGATTGCAGAAGTCTGGTTTGGATCTATTTTCAATTACTGTCCATCTGCGGGTTTTTTTTGGTGTTTGGGCACCCTTGTTTCTTCCGTGTTTCCCATAAATTGCCCCATAAACATAGAAGAGTAAATACATGTCCTCTACAATATATTGTTGGACTACCTGGATTTGTTTCCTGCCCCTGTGTAGTGCAAAAGTCTGGCTCTGGCAACCTTGAAATTAATTAAGTGATTTCAAAAAGAATATATAAATGCTCTGACATCTTTATACTGTCCGGATTATGAACTGTCTCTAATGAGTCTGGAACCCTTCCTTCTTCACTCCAAAATGTATTCTCTATGCCTCTTAGTTGAGGTAGTTTATAGAGGTTGCTTCACTATACTATTGTGATCTTTAGCAGGACCATCAGTTCTTCTGGAACATTATACATTTCAGTCATTACTACACCCCTATTTTCCCCATCTATGTTAACCTTAGCGGTTTTCCTTTGTTATCCACCCAAAACCTTAAGAAGCAATGTACTGTATATTTTCATCTTAGAACCTCACTGAGACAGCACTGGTGTGAATAACTTCATTGATGTTAATACTGGAATTGAGCTCTCTGCCTATGCAGTGTGCCTAATGGTTTTGTGCTTATTTAATCTCTTTTCAGGATCAACATGTACCAGTGGGATACTTAATTTACTTGAACAGCTTCATATTTTGTTTTGGATGGTGTGTTTCTTGTTAGATCTTCAGCTTGACTCAAAATCATTGACTTAATCTTCTACAGCTTTACTCATTCAAACTTTTTCCATCATGTACTGTCACCAGCCGTTGAGAGCCTAGAAAACTGAATCTTCACAGTTACTTGAAATTCTTTTCTGCAGTTTAAATTTTATTTACCAACTAAATTTTTACCTATTCTACAGTCATGCACATTCTCATGCTGCCAGTACACTTCCATGTATATTATTTTATTTTGTTTCCTTGTAATTGTAACTGTTTTGAATTTTGTTTCCTTGTTGTTCTGATACTATATATAGCATGCTATTGAGAGTCAGAGGCGTGACCACGGGGGGGGCTGGGGTGGGCACTGCCCCTCCAGGGACAAGCCGTGCCCCCCCTGCGAAATGCTCTGTCTGTCCAATGAAAACTCCGGAGAAGAATAACATTTGATTTTCAAAACTGAGTTGCTTTCCAATCGGCCCGTTTGAATTTGGGGCGTATCCGTCAGTGTCTCCTCCACTAGACAGGCACCATGCTGCTCACAGTTAACTTCACCGCACGTTTTGCAGCACGTTTTGAACTTGTTGACCGCATTCTTTAATTAAAACAGTGTATACGTTCCATTCTTCTTTTATTTTCTGGTTGGTAACACCAAAAGCTATGCTTAGGTGGCTTATTAAAAAGCAGACATCTTCAACCTCTGTCCCTCCGCAAGCTGCTGGCTCCATGGTTGAGCCCAGCGCACCAAGTCGGGAACTGAAACTCCAAAAGATGTAGATAAGCCTACACAATCCTCCAGCTGAGCGCCCGTGTCGGTTACTCCAAACCTCTGCATTCAACAAAATATACAGTCCGATCTACTTGACTTAAATATGGATAGCCCATCCCAGCCCATTTTAATTAATTATCCCAAGTGCGCATTCGGAAAGACACTCAGATGTTTTAGTGCAAGCTGGTATTAGTCTCAACCATGGCTTGAATATTCTGTTGTCCGTGATGGCAGCTTTTGCTTTGCCTGCCACAAATTTAGTGTTTCCAATTCGGACCGTGAGGACATATTCACCAAACACGGCTACACAAATTGGAAAAAAGCTCTAGAAAAAGACGGTGGCGGCTTCCACAAACACGCGTCTAGTATCCCGCACGTCAGAGCCATGTCTGCATCACAGCACTCATCATTGATGTGTCTTCAGCTGCATGCGAAAGCTCTTTCTCTACTTTGAACCGCATTCTCAACTCCACTCCACCGAACAATGCTGCATTCAAGGAAGAGAAATATAGTCATTCTGGCACATGAGAAAAACATCACAGAAAATCTAGACATGAATGAATTTATTTCAGAATTTGCCAAGAGTAACCGCAGACTGCTCCTGCAGATAATATCCAGGTTAAACGCTGGAAACTGATATCCTATAGCCTCCCATGACTACAATAAGCCACATTTCTGTTCTTGCTCTCATATGTTGTATACATTTGACTTTATTGATATTTACCTTGTAGATGTAGTTCTATATTTGTTCACAAAAAATAATAATACAAGTTCCATTGCCTCTGTTAATTTTATTGAACAATAAGTTATGATTTATGCCACAATTTTTACTTTTATATGTTATATAAAACTATGTTGTTATTATTATTTGACCCCCCTACAAAAATGGGGATGGATGGATATTTTTTGCCCCCCCCCCCCCAGACAAGCCAAATGCCCACCCAAAAATGATGTTCTGGTCACACCTCTGCTCTCTAAGGAGACAAGGAAAAACTCCCAAAAAAACCCTTGTAGTGAAAAAATGGAAGAAACCTTGGGAAAGGCAGTTCAAAGAGAGACCCCTTTCCAGGTAGGTTGGGCGTGTAGTAGGTGTCAAAAGAAGGGGGTGAATACAATATAATACAATACACAGAACAGAACAAATCCTCAATACAGTATAAAAATAAAAATTAGCAGAATTTAACAGTAGATGATATCACATACTGCGGTGGGTTGGCACCCTACACGGGATTGGTTCCTGCTTTGTGCCCTGTGTTGGCCGGGATTGGCTCCAGCAGACCCCAGTGACCCTGTGTTCGGATTCAGCGGGTTGGAAAATGGATGGATGGATGGATGATATCACATAATAAGATTTTGATATATTTAGGGTCCTGGAGACCTCATCCATCAAACTGCCTCCCCCATTTGGCCATTCCATGGCTGACAGAACGCTGGGCCAGCCATTCCGATGAAAGGACGCCCCTTTCCCACGATTCCTGCGATCCTCCATCAGGGATGACTTTACCTTAGGTAGGCAAAACAACTTGACAGGTGGGCCGTGGCACCAAGTGTCACATTTGAGTACTGAGAAGAGAAACAGAATAGGTGAGGGTTAGCATCCAATTATAACTATCATGTTACTTATGTTTTAGTGCTAATGACTAACAACAGAGATGCAGTATGTACAGTTAATCAGCAGCTCTAGTCAGGATATGCTAAACTGAAGTAGTGAGTCTTCAGCTGGGATTTAAAAGCTGAGATCGAAGGGGCATCTCTTATAGTAGCAGGCAGACCATTCCACAGTTTAGGGGCCCTGTAACTAAAAGCTCGACCTCCCATTGTTATTTTATTAATCCTTGGAATCATAAGCAGACTGGCATCTTGAGATCTTAATGTGCGCTCTGGTTTGTAAGTCATGATAAGTTCCGACAAGTAAGCCGGACCTTGGCCATTTAATGCTTTATATGTTAAAAGGAGGCTTTTAAAACCTGCCCTAAACTTAACTGGGAGCCAGTGTAAGGATTTAAGAACTGGAGTTATGTGTTCATATTTTCTTGTTCTTGTAATAATTCTTGTAGCCACATTTTGGATTAACTGGAGGCTGTATAGAGAACAGTTTGAACATCCAGTGAACACCGCATTGCAGTAGTCAATCCTACTAGAATTAAATGCATGAATTATTTTCTCAGAATCCTGTTTATTTAGAAAGCGCCTTCATTTCCTAACATTTTTAAGATGGAAGAAGATTTTTAAGATGGATTTGGACAACTTTGTAATATGCGCTTTAAATGACATGCTAGAGTCAAAGATAACTCCTAGATTGTGGGCTGATTCAGTAAAATTAATGGGGATTCCAACTGAGTTAAATGATGACAACATATTGTTGTGATCAGCGTCATTCCCTCCAAAATTAACATCTCTGTTTTATCTGTGTTTAAAGACAAGTAGTTCTCATTCATCCACTCCTTTAATTCACTAACACAACTAATTAAAGACAACATCGGAAAAACTTCTTTTGATTTAAATGAAAGGTATAACTGGGTGTCATCTGCATACGAGTGAAAATTAACATTACGTTTCCTAATGAGAGGTCCCAGTGGAAGCATGTAAAGTGAAAACAGTAAAGATCTCAGTACTGAGCCCTGCAGGACACCATATTGAACTTCTGTGTATAATGATGGCATACTGTCAGCACATTTCTGTACATATTGGAATCGATATGATAAATAAGAACTAAACCAAGCGAGCACGGGGCCTGTAAGCCCAACATCATTTTCTAGCCTGTGCAGTAAAATAGAATGGTCGATGGTGTCAAATGCTGCACTTAAGTCCAACAACATAATTACAGTGGAGTTTCCTTCATCAGAGGATATCAGAATGTTGTTTACAACCTGTGTTAGTGCTGTTTCTGTACTATGACCAGTGCGGAAACCAGACTGGAATTTCTCAAATAAATTGTAATGTGTTAGGTGTGACTGAAGATAACTGGCGACTACTTTTTCTAGTATTTTAGAGAGCAATGGTAAATTTGAAATAGGCCTATAATTATTTAGTATGTGTGGGTCTAGGTTTGACTTTTTAAGTAATGGCTTAATGACTGACAGTTTTAGTGCATCAGGTACTGTGCCATGCAATAATGATCATAAATTGTTCATAATATAAACTTGCAATACAAAGAAAATCTTCTGTTCTGTACATTGGCAAACTTTAAAAATATGAAAAAGTACACAATGTTAATAAAATAACATTAGCACAATTAAACAATATTATTTAAATAAAAAAAGACTTTTTTCCTTACTTTGTTTAGTCATTGCAATAATGACCAAATAATCACTTTCTTAGTTTTTTTTTTATAAGTTTGAAAATGTTTGAATGACTTATCATTCAGATGCATTTGAGGATTGAATTAACTGTTTTGAAAGGGTGTGCGCAATGTGTTGTGGTGGGCGGCGACACCCCTTCTACATATATTCCAGGGGAGCAACCATGGGCGTCTCAGTACCTCCCCCGGGATGCTTGGTGGCAGCATCCCTGGCTGACGTTGGTGCCTCAGTTTCCCTCAGGGCTCCATGGGAGATGGAGTTCTCCACAGCCCTGTTGGGGTCTGGGGTGGCTGCCAGGGGATATTGAATGGGTCCCTGAGGCGGCCCGGACAACTATACAGCCCCGCCCGGAAGTGCAATTAGAAACAGGTTATCAAGCACCTGGAGCACTTCCGGGTGGGCTATAAAAAGGGCCGGCATCCACCACTCAGGACCCAGAAAAGGGAGGAAGAAGGCGAGGTTGCCTGGGAGGAGTGGTGGTGCCAGAGGAAACGTGCTTGTGTTTGGAGTTAAGTGTTTTTGGGACTTTGTTGTGGGTGGGGGGTTCACGGGGAAGACGTGCCCTCCAGCTGAAGAAAAATAAAAGTCTTTGTGTTTTTTACACATGCCTCTATGTCAGTCTGTGCCAGGTCGGGTGCTATATAGCACCTTTATCACAGTGTGATGGAAGTTTTCTCAGACTGCTACATCACTGTTTATGCTGGTGGAACATTCTGGCATAAGCCACAGGCACACTCACGCTTCTGTTACAACAGCTTGTGGTGACTACATGAGGATCTGTTGCCAACTGAAGTATATTGAATGTCCAAAACAGGAAAATACTGTAAACAAATTATATGTGCTGAAATAACTGTTCAAGCTAAATTTGAAACAGTAATGTATACTGTAATTGAAGTAGCACAGAATGATTCATTTTTCCAGAAGCATCACCAAAGTCATATCTTAAGACAGGTGTTTGGCAAAATGACTTTCCAATATACAGTGCCTATGAAAAGTATTCATTTTCTTGGAGGTTTTCACATTTTATTGTTGGGCAACATTGAATCAAAATTGATTTAATTTGAGATTTTTGACAAAGCTCAAGCTTAAAAGACTCGTTAATGTGAAAGTGAAAACAGATCTCTGCAAATTGCTTGCAATTAATTACAAGTATATAACACAAAATAATTGATCTCATAAATGTTCATCACCTTCAAGGCAGTCTTAAGTAGATACACCTTTGGAAGCAATTGCAACTTTTAGTCTGTGTGGACAGGTCTCTATCAGCTTTGCACATCTGGACAATGCAATATTTCCCCGTTTTTAATTGCAAAACTGTTCAAGCTCTGTCAGGTTGCATTAAGACCGCAAGTGAACATCTTTTTTCAAGTCCAGACACTGATTCTCAGTCGGGTTGAGATCTAGACTCTGGCTCAGCCACTCCAGGACAATAATATTGTTGTTTTGAAGCCATTCCTGTGTAGCTTTGGCTTTATTTTAGGGTCACTGTCTTGCTAGAAAGTACATTTTCTCCCAAGGTAAATGTTTCTTGCGGACTGCATCAGGGTTTCTCCCGGGATTTCCTTGTATTTTGCTGTATTCATTTTCTGCTCTACACTCACAAGGGCCTACTTCAGAGAAGAATCCCCACAACATGCAATACATGGGGGATGGTATGTTTTTGATAATGTGCAATGTGTGGCAAACATAGAAAAAAGCTCAATTTTGGTCTGTAATGAACGATATACAGATACTGGCATTTCAAACCGGGATGGAACAGGGATCCTTACCCATTTGGGAGGCCAGTACAATGGAAGGACAGGACATTTTCTTCCCCAGAATGCTGGGTGACAAGATCCTAAGTTTTCTGGGTTGTGGTACCTTTACAGATACCCACAGGGCATCTTGGGAACTGTGGTCCCATAGACCGAACCTATTGTGTTCCATGGGTGCTGCTAGAGCACTTCAGGGATTTATGGTCCTTGTTTTATGGGGCATCAGCCATACCCAGAAGTGCTTCTGAGGGACAGTCTCATAACACTGGAAGTACTCTCAGGTTCTGTATGAAAGAAGCCGCCCTGCTTCAGTATGTGAGACAGAGTCAGAAGGAAGCAGACAAAGTTTGCCTGGACGAGCGGTGGAGAGCCAAAGGAGTTTGAAGAGTGTTTTGGCATAATTGTGCCCTTTTGGAACTTGTGTACTAGGTATTTGCAAGAATAAACACTTTTTTTTCCACTGAGACTTGTGTTTGTGCCTGGAGTTTGGGGTGCTGCAATGCCCCCTGGTGGTCACTGTCTCATCAGACCATAGAACCTTCATCTAGTGGACTTCAGAATCGTCCTCATGCGTTCTGGCAAATTCTAGCCAAAATGTCATTTGTGATTAAATTTTTTTTTTTTTTTTTTTTTACAGGGGCTTTCTTTTTTCCACTCTCTCATAAAGCTGTGACTGGTGAAGCATCTGGGCTACAGTTGTAACTGTCTGTGTTCAGTTTATTATGTTTAGGATTGTCTGTGCCCACATCACCCATAGTGAACAAACCTGGCTCTTGTAATCTGGTCAGATTCTGCTTGATGCCTCATTTGTGGAAACATTAACGTAATCTTTATTGCTATCATATGTTAGATGTATCCAACCTCCAACCATCATCAGTGTGGGGGTCTTTCTGCTATAATAATGGATTGGGAGGCAGAGTTTTTTCTAATCTTCTCTGTAATAAAAGTTGCAAGAGCGATTTTATACAGTTTATAATATTTATACTGTAATTTTTGAAAAAACAATTATCTCATAATTGCCAGCAATCTAAGTTATCGACTTTGCACATACACACAAGCTCCCGCCTAAATCAATGAGTTAACACTAGCACTGAATAACAAATCTGGTTTATTATTATTGATAAAAGAAATTTTATCATAGTTGCTGGAACCTTTGAATCAAAAAAATTGCCTATATAACTCTTAGTGACTTCATAAGTATATTATATATACAGAATGTATATACTGTAAATCTATGCAATGCATGCCCAACGTTATATGTGGGACAAACATCTAAAACATTCACAACATGTATAAAGGGACATCGCAATGCCATCAGAAGGAAAGGCCCACAGTCTCTGATTTACACACATGATAAGTTTCACCAGACACATGTTTAACTGGGACATTGTGAAAGTAAAATTCAGGGCCAATACCAAGAGTGCCAGAGAGCTGGCTGAATCTTGGCTCTCTAATGAAAACGTCATTAACAGACACATATGCAGGCTTAAAAAGAAGAACATCTAAATATTAAATAAAACTTTATGACCAACACCTTCCGAACCCCACCCCATATATTGCCTTTGATTCCTGTATGTCTAATCATTTTCCTGTGATGATGACACCTGGTAGGTTGTCGAAAGCTTAGGAATAAAATACTAAAATAAAATACTATTTTAAGATTTGTGACTTATCTTCTCCCTCTGTGGATCTGTAGCTACAAATATGCAAACCATAGACCTTTGCTAATATATATTGCAATATACTGTGTATAAATATATATATATATATATAGTGAGAAAATAGACAAGACCACGTGAAAGAGTGGGGGATCCACCCCATATACTTGGAAAGAAGGTTATGAAAAAACATCTTTACAGACAGGAGTCCAAAACAGAACTGATGAGGTAAACAAGATGCCGGTCATAAGGAAGTGATGTAATGGAAGAGTGCCATCTTGGGACCAGAAATTGCATCGACAACAACAACATTTATTTATATAGCACATTTTCATACAAATGATGTACCTCAAAGTACTTTATAAGATGAAGAAAGAAAAAAGAAAAATATAAAAATAGAACTAGGCAATACTAATTAACAGAGAATGAAGTATGGTCTGATGGCCAGGGAGGACAGAAAAAACAAAAAAAAAAAAACTCCAGAGGGCTGGAGAAAAAACAAAATCTGCAGGCCACAAGACCTCCCAGCCCCCACTAGGCATTCTACCTAACATAAATGATCTAAATCCGTCCTCATGGTTTTCAGGCTTCACATGCAAGAATTAGACAATGATGGTCATGTGGACCTCTGGCCTTCAATCTATTAATGTAGGGATGACACTGTGCTTTAATTAGGTGGTGGTGGTGCAGATCGCCACCACAGAAAAACTGAAAAAAGAACGACAGAGAAAGTAGTGGTTAATATGGATTTTGGAGCCATGAAAAAAAAGATAATTAAATGGATATACAGAATATCAGGGTTACACTAAAATGAAGCTATGAGAAAGCCATGATAAAATAATGGGTTTTAGCAGTTTTTTAAAGCGCTCCACCGTATTAGCCTGGCAAATTTCTATCGGTAAACTATTCCAGATTTTATGTGCATGACAGTAGAAGGCTGCCTCACCACTTCTTTTAAGTTTAGCTCTTGGGAGTTGGTCTCGTCCATTATAGGAGATGGATGTCTGAAGCAGAGCTCCTCTAGCAGGGGCTTTATTTTCCGATGTATTTAATATTATTTAGAGATATCCTGTATTTAACCCAACCAAGAAACTTCCACTACAATATACAAGCATGAGTAACAAGAAGAAAAGTCAGAAAGAACCGGAAAAGAAACTTAAAGCTGCTTCAAAGTCTGGACAGACATCCGCCCGAGTGCAAGGTATGGCCTCTCGGAGACTGACCTGGAACAGGTAGACGAATGCGCAGATCTCCTGGGATCCCGCTCCATTGTATCGTCTCCAGTCGAGAGTGAAAACGGGAGCGAAGGTGCAAGTGATACAAGTCGCGCTGGATTGCCGATTTCTGAGGATCATTCGAGACTAGAAAAGGCCCTGCAGTATGTGCTCTCATCTACTCATCGCGAGCCCGCAGCACCTGCTGTAACAGGAGCTGCATTTCCACTCATGGAGCACGAAATCTGAAGCGAACTGTCCGAACTGAAAGAGATGTTTACTACACTGGCTGCCACCATGGCTACGGCCATAAATGAGCTTAAGAAGGATAATAAGAATGAGCTTAAGAAATCTAACATTGAGCTTAAGAAGGATATCATCGAGATTAAAAAGGATAACAAAGACCGGGAGACGCGTCTATTTAAACGTAGATCCAAACTGAAAATGCTTGCCGACCAGATTAATGACGTTACAGATCAGCTGGATGAGTTAAGCAGGCATTCACAATTCGAGTTGAAACAGCGGAACAATTGGCATGTAACGCCAATTAAAAAGCCACAGCTGCGACTTCCGAATGCAAAAAACTTGGAGACAGACTTGCGGCCCTGGAAGATGGGCACAGAAGAAATAATATAACAATTGAGGGTATATCTGAGAAACGAAAAAGCGCAAGCCCAGTGAAATTTGCAGTATAATTACTGTCTAAAATAATTGGAGATGATTTTAAACTCGACATTGAGATAGCAGCTGCTTATCGCACATACAGGTCAAGTACCTTTAAACCTAGGTCTTTTATTGTCCGCTTCGAGCAACTACGATGTAAGCTTGATGTGATGGCACTTCTCAGACACAAGCAAGAGATTATATTTGAAAATAATCTTATTCGTATTTTCCCCGACTTCTCACCATCAACAGCTGCAAAACGTGCAGCCTACTTTGACATTAAAAAGTTGCTACGGAATGCCGATATCAAATACAGCCTCTTGTATACCACCAAACTGAAAGTGGAAGTTCAAGATCAATATTATATTTTTTCTTTTGAAAGTTAATAAGGAGCCGTATTCTATCAGGGCATGGGAAGGCCTATCATCTGCTCTCGGACCCAATTTTAAAGAAACTGGTATTATAATTATACATCCTTTTCTTTATCTGGACATTATATGTTTATGTCTTAATTAGAGTTATAGACATGAGTGTGGAAGTGTGGAAGTAATTAAAGTAGGATTTTTTTTTTTTTTTGTTTTACTACCTTAAAGTAGACTGTTTAACATCATACTCTTGGTTTATTGCTATTTCTACTATTACATTACTATTACATTTAAACTATTACTATTATACTATTTATACTATTACATTATACTATTACAGTAGGAATTACCATGTTTATCCTAGACTACTTTTTAAAATCATTCCCAGGGTTCATTCTTTTTTTATCCTAATATCTTAAAATTGCTGAAGATTATTTTAAGCTTAAAGACTGTTAATGATTATATTTTCGGCAGATAGTATTTAGAATTCAATTGCAATAGATATCTCTTTGTTTTAATTCTCTAACGGCGCTGCGGGGTGGGGTTTGTTTTGTTTTGGACGTGCTCTGTCTCTTCATTTGTCAGAGGACTGGGACATCGCGAAGTGGGACCATGCCTCATGTGGGGAGGCAAAATGGGGGGGGGGGGTGGTGGGGGGATAAAGGGGGGAGAGAAGGAGAGCAGGCTATATCTAATCTATTCTTCTAATCCCTATAACTATAAATATCAATGCAACAATAGGCTAAAATGCAATAATGGCTGGGAACTTTAATTGTGTTTTAAATCCACTCTTAGATAGGACTCCTGTGACAGGGGGGACGACATCTAATACTGCAAAGACAATTACACAGTTTTTAAATGATCACAACTTATCAGACCCCTGGAGGTTTCTTAACCCAAACTCAAGAACATATTTGTTCTACTCAGCAGTGCATTATAGCTACTCAAGAATTGATTATTTTTTTATAGATAATAATTTCCTGCCTACAATTAAATCATGCAAATACGACACAATTGTTATCTCTGACCATGCCCCTCTAGTCTTGGAGCTAATATCATTAAGCCCCTCACACTCACCTCGCAGATTGTGCCTTAACCCTCTTCTATTGGCAGACGAGAACTGCACAGAATTTATATCCAAACAAATCAGCTTCTTCCTAGAGACAAACACGCCCACAGAGGTTTCTGCAGGAACACTCTGGGAAACTCTAAAGGCTTTCTTAAGAGGACAAATTATTTCATTTCTTTCCCACAGAAATAAATTTGAAACCAAGAAAGTGTCAGAACTAAGAAGCGAAATTACTAGAATAGATGAAGAACAAGCCAGGCATCCAAGTGAAGCTCTCCACAGGAAAAGGCAGGCCCTGCATACAGAACTTAACATCTTAACAATTAAAGAAATTGAACAACTTATTTATAAGTCTAGACATCATTACTATGAACACGGAGAAAAAGCTAATAAGCTTTTAGCTCAACAAATTCACAAACAAGAAGTTCGCAATGCAATACCAGTAATCACCAACACGAATGGAGAAGAAATTATTGACCATAAAAATATAATGCACGCATTTAGAGATTATTATAAATCCTTATATTCTACTAAGCTCAAAGAAGACAACACACAATCTAATGCATTTCTTGATACATTACAGACACCACAAATAGATGCTTTAAGTGCTGAAGAACTGGATGAACCTCTAACGCTAACAGAATTACTAGATGCTATAAAGTCACTACAAAGCGGAAAATCAGCAGGCCCTGATGGTTACCCCGTAGAATTTTATAAGAAATTCTCCACTCAGCTAGCTCCCCTCTTATTGGCAACATTTACAGAAGCCAGAGACAATCAAATACTACCTCAAATATTTCGTCAACTATTAATCACCGTCTTTCCTAAACAAAATAAGGACTTGTTTCAATGTGCATCATACAGACCAATTTCACTCCTGAATAATGATGTTTAGATGCTCTCAAAAATTATAGCTAGAAGGATGGAGAAAGTGCTGCCCTCGGTAATAGCACAGGATCAAACTGGATTTATTAAAGGCCGACATCTATCTTCCAATCTCCGACGCTTGTTTAATATTATATATTCACCAGCAAAATCAAACACCCCAGAAATATTACTCATTAGATGCAGAAAAAATCATTTGATATGATTGAATGAAACTATCTTTTCACTGCATTGGAGAAATTTGGGTTTGGCCCGAATATTTGTGCATGGATCAAACTACTGTATACCAATCCAGAAGCTTCAGTTTGTATTAATAACATTTGTTCAGACTACTTTAAGCTAGAACGTGGTACCAGACAAGGATGTACCTTGTCGCCACTGCTGTTTGCAATCGCCATTGAACCACTGGCGGTTCACTGCTGAAATTCTTATCAGATAAAGGGGATTGTCAGAGAAGGACTGGAACAGAAAATTTATTTATATGAAGATGATATGGTTTTATATATATAAGACCCAGAAAACACTGTCCCTGCAGTTTTAACAGCACTAACAGAATTTCAAAAGATATCTGGTCTTAAAATTAATCTGAATAAAAGTATACTCTTTCCAGTGAATTCACCAGCATACAATATTAGACTTGACACCCTACCTTTTACCATAGCAGATCAGTTTAAATACCTAGGGGTAAATATCACAAGTAAACATAAAGCTCTTTATCAACAAAATTTTGCCGTCTGTATGGAAAAAATTAAGCAAGACTTGCATAGATGGTCAACCCTTCATCTCACTCTAGCCAGAAGAATTAACGTTGTTAAGATGAATATCCTTTCTAAACTTCTTTTTTTATTTCAAAACATTCCAACATATATCAATAAATTGTTTTTTGAACAGTTAGATTCAACAATAACCTCATTCATTTGGAACTCAAAACACCCATGTATCCGAAGAGCGACCCTACAAAGACCTCAGGCAGAAGGTGGCATGGCTTTACCTAATGCTCAGTTTTATTACTGGGCAGCAAACATACAAGCCATAAAAACCTGGACACAAATAAATGAACGTACACAGGCTTGGTCCACAATAGAAGTAAAATCCTTTATACTCCCTGCTCTGCTGTCCAATAAATGCAATTTATCGCAAATATACAAATAACCCAATTGTGCTTTACTCACTCAGAATATGGAACCAAATTAGAAAGCATTTTAAGATGGAAAATCTTTTATCGGTGGCACCTCTGCAAGAGAACCACCTCTTTCAACCCTCGCAAACATATCCAATTTTTAATACCTGGAAAGGTTTTGGGATTAAAATGCTCAGAGATCTTTATATTGACAACATATTTACATCTTTTGAACAATTACGTTCAAAATTCAACCTCCCAGCTACACATTTCTATCACTATCTTCAAATTAGAAATTTTGTTAAACAGAAATTGCCCAATTTCCCCCACCTCGCATCCCCCACAATGCTGGAAAAAATACTGCTCAACTTCGAGGAATTAAACACCATCTCCGCATTATATAAAATCCTATTAGAGCCCCTACCTTTCAAAGATCCAAGAGGACATTGGGAAGAAGATCTCTTAATCAATATATCAGAAAAGGAGTGGAAGGTAGCAAAGCAGAGAATTCTGGCAGGATCTAATCAATATTATTTTAGAATAAGAGAAATAACTATTACCGCATTTAATTTATCTCTCCCTTTCTTTTGTTTATTGCTGCCTTATTAAAAAGCCCTAAGCAATTCTCCTATGGCTAAGCTCTCCTTCTCAGGGGTGGGGTTTGATTTGTCTTCAATTTCGTTTGGTTATAAATTGATTTATTTGTATGGAATGATTACAATAAAAATTAATAAATAAAAAAAAAAAAGTTTAGCTCTTGGAATTATAAGCAGACAGTCATTTGAAGATCTAAGGTTATGATTTGGAGTGTAAGGTGAAAGGCATTCTGAAATATAGGATGGAGCAAGATTATTTAAGTCTTTGTAAATCATAAGCAGTATTTTAAAGTCAATTCTAAACGGCACAGGTAATCAATGTAGTGACATCAAAACTGAAGAAATGTGCTCGGATTTTCTTTTCCTATTAAGATTCTAGCAGCTGTATTCTGCACTAGTTGCAATCGATTGATGTCTATTTTGGGTAGTCCTGAGAGGAGTGCGTTACAGTAATCTAGTCGAATGAAAACAAAAGCATGAACTAATTTTTTAGCATCTTGCAAAGTTACAGTATTTCTCAAGTGAAAACATGCTGTCCTAGTAATCTGATTAATATGTGATTTAAAATTTAGGTTAGAGTCAATAATTACCCCTAATTCTTTACCTCTGTCTTGACGTTTAAGCCTAATGGATCAAGTTTATTTCTAATACCCTCATTATATCCATTTTTCCTAATCACTAAGACTTCTGATTTCTTCTTATTTAGTTTGAGAAAATTACTATTCATCAGTTCAGAAACACAAGTAAGACATTGTGTCAGTGAGACAAGAAAGTCGGGGTCATCAGGAACTATTGATAAATAGAGTTGTGTGTCATTAGCATAGCTGTGGTAGCTCACTTTATGCCTTGAGATAATCTGACCTAATGGAAGCATACTGTATAGATCGAAAAGAGCAGTGGACCCAGGATAGATCCTTGTGGAACACCATATAGAATATCATGTTTCTTTGAAGTATAATTACCACAACTAACAAAGAATTTTCTACCTGTCAAGTAAGATTCAAACCAATTTAAGACACTGTCCACTGACTAAAGCGATTTATAAGAATATTGTGATCAATGGTATCAAATGCGGCACTCAGATCTAAGAGGATGAGAACAGATAAACAGCATTTACCAGCAAGTCATTTACTATTTTAACTAGCGCAGTTTCTGTATTGTGATTTATTCTAAAATCTGACTGAAACTTGTCAAGAACAGAATGTTTATTCAGGTGATCATTTAGCTGCATAATGATTGCCTTTTCCAGGATTTAACTTAAGAAAGGCAAGTTAGAAATAGGTCAAAAATTTTCAAAAACAGAGGAGTCAAGATTATTTTTCTTGAGCAGGGGTTTAACAACAGCGGTTTTAAGACAGTCTGGGAACATCTCCATATCTAATGATGAATTTACTATATCAAGAACACTCTCAGTTAGCACATCAGATACTTTGTTGAAAAAACTTGTTGTTACAGGGTCAAGGATGCAGGTGGAGGGTTTTCAGTTGAGAAATTATTTTATATAAATCAGGTAAATCTATCCTGATGAATGAATTTAATTCACTAAAAATGGAATACCGGGGGTTAAGAGGATCAATATTGGGGGAATGTACTATATTATTTCTAATATTATTAGTTTTGTGATTAAAAAAAATAGCAAAGGCCTCACAAGTTTCACTGGATAAATTGTACAGAATAAAGCTGTCGGATTACTAGCATAGTTATTTATAATTTTAGAGAAATAGCACCGCCTCTCAAGACGGACTATGTTGTTGTATTCTGTTATTTTAGCCTTCAATATCTCATAGTGGATAATCATTTTAGTTTTCTACATTTACGCTCAGCAGTTTTCTTTAAATCAGACACTCTTTAGGTTTTCCATGTGTAAGAGTGCTGGAGGATTTTTTAACTGTCTTTTCAAGAGCGACTATGTCAGCGGCAGCTCTCACTTTAGTATTAAAAATTTCCACCTTACTGTTTACATCCATCCATTTTCCAACCCGCTGAATCCGATCACAGGGTCACGGGGGTCTGCTGGAGCCAATCCCAGCCAACACAGGGCACAAGGCAGGAACCAATCCTGGGCAGGGTGCCAACCCACTGCAGGACACACACAAACACCAAGCACACACTAGGGCCAATTAGCATCGCCAATCCACCTAACCTGCATGTCTTTGGACTGTGGGAGGAAACTGGAGCGCCCGGAGGAAACCTACACAGACACGGGGAGAACATGCAAACTCCACGCTGGTAGTACCCGGGAAAGCGAACCCGGGTCTCCTAACTGCGAGACAGCAGTGCTACCATTGCGCCACTGTGCCGCCCCACTATTTACATTATTATCACTATTGTAGTTAGCACTACAAACGGACTGGCTGCTTAAAATGTTTGTAAACTTTGAAGCTTCAGATGAATCAAAGAAGCATTTTTTAACAATATGCTTAGCAATAATTTTATCTATCAGTATTTCTATATTAAACAGTAAATGAAAATGGTCTGATACACCGATATCCACGATCTGCCTCACATTAACTTTATTCCTTTAGTAATCACTAAATCCAACATGTGCCCTCCATTGTGTGTTGGCTGACTAACATGCTGGCTCAGATCAAAAGAGTACAGGAGGTTCATGAATTCTTTTGCTTTTGGGTCACACTGATTATCGATATGAAAATTAAAGTTGGCAACTATTAGGAATCTGTCATAGTTGGTAATTATAATTGACACTAAGTCTGAAAATTCCTCAAAGAAAGATGCATAGGAGGTCTATATACGGAAAATACTAGAGACTGAGAAACTCCATGAATAACAATGGCAAGATACTCAAAAGACTTGAATGTACCAAAGCCGACATTGTTATACTTTAACCGGCTCAAGTAAATATTTGCTAAACCATTACTTTTCTTACCTTGGTGATCCACATGAGTAAAGCTGTAATTCTGAGATGTACGTAGATTCGATTAAAACAGCCACATCATCAGAGCAAAGCCATGTTTCACTTAATGCAATAAAATCGATTTTCTTACCACTAATAAGATCTTTGATGGAAAACGTCTTGTTGGTTAATGCTCTAACATGTAATAAGACCATATTTAAGGTCTCGGAAGAGCAGAACTGAAGAGCAGGCTGTTTGAAATAGTAATTAAGTTATTCGTATTAGCGCCACTTTGTTCGAATTTTTTTATTTAATCTATAGTATTTATAGTTTTAATGAAGTGCACATCTAGAGGTGAAATGGTAATTAAATTATTTGCATTTATGCCACACTTTCTGGATTTTTTACATGAACTGAGGTTGGTTATTAAAGTATTGATGCAGTGCACTTTTGAGGAAGAGTTCGCTACAGAGTTATCATGTCCTAACAAGGTATTATGGAAAGAATTAGGATAAGAAGTACATAGTCAAGAGAGACGAATTACCTTAGAGATGTTTTTGGAGAGGACACAGGTGCCGAAACTATTAGGCTGCAGACCATCCCACCTGAAGAAACGCAGACTCTCCCAGAAGAGACCCCATTTGTCCATGAACATGGCCATTGTCTGCTTCCGCTTTGTGTCCTAGGAAAGAAAGACAGAGAAGATCAGAGTGAAGACATCAGGAGTAGGTGGGTTCTTGGGGCCAGAACAGTAAATAGTTTTAGGTTGTCTTCTGGGGATTTAAAGTGGTGTTAGGTTGAGGTCTCATCAATTGCTCTGCAGGAAAAGAGGAGAAAGAGATAGAGGATGGTGCCAACTCCTGGTCCGGTGGGAACATGCACTTATTTGAGCTCATAAACTATCTCCTAATTGCACGTGTGTGACACGGCCCCCTCTAAGACCTATTGGGTTGGGCGGGCCAAACTGAAAGGTTGTGAACCTGAGAGAAAGCATTGGCTTGGAGAGAGCCCTGGCGATAAATTACCGAAAATCAGTAAGGTTGTAGGTCTAAAAACCATCATGTGACAAATGGGTTTGTTTCCTTGTGTGATGCCATCCACTGTAGAGCAGCGTGGTTGGTAACAAGAGTGAACTGACGTCCCAGGAAGTATTACCTAAGTTGAGCAATGGTCTATTTGATTGCCAAGGCCTCCTGTTCCACTGCCGCATACCTGGACTCTCTGACCAACTGTTTCCACCTCAGGCCATCATTAGAGCCTGCTTTAGGTCAGGAAATGATCAAATAAACTTTTTCATCCCATACCATGGAATTAGGGGCCCTCATTTTGTCAAATTAGTCAAGGGTACCTCTCTCTCAGAGAAACAAAATATGAACCTGCGGTGGTACCCCGCTAGACTCAGAAAGGGCTGGACCTGCCGCTTGGTTGTCTGAAAATTTAGGATGGGTTCAACTTTGGAACACTGTGGCTATATCGTACCTTATTTCTTGGGATATATCTAAAGTCTGGCTTTACCCAGTGATTGAAGCACAGCTTGAACCTGCTTTAGGTGTTGCTTCTCTGTGATGGAATAATGACTATGTCATCCAGGTAGGCAGCACTGTATGAATTATGGGGCCATAGAACTTTATCCATCAGATGCTGGAAGATGGCTGGTGCCTCATGCAAACAAAATAGAAGAATACAATGTTGCCAGTGTTTGCTAGTGGTACTAAATGTGGTTTTGGCCGTCGCAGATTCCGTTAAAGGAATTTGCCAATACCCTTTGGTCATGTCAAGGGTTGTCAAATATTTAGCCCCACCCAGTCTCTTGAGGAGATCGTCCATGTGAGGCATGGGAAAGTTGTAAAATCTGGAAACTTTATTGATAATTTCAGAACCAACTCCTGAGAATAGGGATTAGAGGAACACAGTCCCTCTAGGAATCTGCCGTAATTGACATTTCAGGCAGGCAACACAGAAACAGCAAACCTCCTCATTAATCCCTGGCCAATAGAATAATAGTTTAATCCTTTCTAAGGTTTTGTTGTCTCCAATATGGGCAACCAGGAGGTGGATGTGTGCTAGTTCACAGACATGTCGCTGGAAGGCCTGTGGGACTAGCAACAGGGAAATCGCCTCCCCCTCACTTTCTGCTACTCTGTATAATGAATTGTTATTGATGACAAAGTGGGGCATGAGAAGGTTAGTGTATTGGCCATCTACTGAGACTACTCCATTTCTGGTAAACTTACAGGAATCATCATTCCTTTGCTCCTGCTTAAAATAGACCGGCCTTTGCCTAAACTGGAAATTCAAAGAAGCAAGAGGATCAGAGTAGACCTCAATTTAGTTTCAGACTGAGGGGGCCTGTAGCCTGCAGATGAAATTCCCGGAGTTGTCACTTTCTCTTCCAATCCATCACACGGAGTCCCCACGTGATTTCTTGTTGCCGGCTGGTTAGCTGGCATGGAGACAGTTTGGAGTATTTCTGTCCATCACAAGGTCCAAAGTGGGAGTAGGAGTGATGTGTGTGAAACCAATTTTATTAGCAGACCAGTCTCGCCCCAGTATTACGGGAAAAGGTGGATTTCAGAGGACTGCCACTTGCAGTGTCCTGACTGTGCCCTCAACTTGTACCACCCTGTTTCCTCATGAATATAGGTTAGACTGGTCATTTCTTTGAGCCTTTGTTGTGTTAACACATATCAGCATGCAACAGTGGAGATGTTGCTGCTAGGATCTATCAGTACTGTGTAATGAATCTTGTTCTGGTTCTAATTGTTTTTGCAAACCTTTGTAATCCTAATATAAAAATCCTAATGCTACTGCTGCAAGCAGGAAGCCATGTGACAGGAGGCAGGAAGTAGGAAGTAGGAAGTGAGTGCAGCAGCAGTAAGCATGGTGTGTTTATTACCTCTGTGTTTGTACTCTCAAACAATCCTTCGCCATCCTGCTTAGTTAGCCCTTGTGAAGGCATTCCCTGTAAGTTCTCTTTTTTCTAGTTTTATAGTCTTTGTTTAAGTAACTTTGGTTAAGG
This sequence comes from Erpetoichthys calabaricus, assembly GCF_900747795.2. Classification (NCBI taxonomy): domain Eukaryota; kingdom Metazoa; phylum Chordata; class Cladistia; order Polypteriformes; family Polypteridae; genus Erpetoichthys; species Erpetoichthys calabaricus. Next base: position 105,332,898 of record NC_041402.2, on the reverse strand, counting down.
AGTGTCAAAGTAAATGTTGTATTTCATTACATAAATTTACTGAGCCTTTGGCTGTTAAGCTCTTAGTTATAAATGCTGCTGTATTTACTCTGTTACTTATACAAGTACTTATTAGTGTTTGTTTGTATTTGTATTTACAGTTTCACACCATTTTTGTAATTAAACATTCTCTACATCACTTCGTGGTTCCGGGAATTATTGCATGAAGGTGTTTAGCTTGCTGGATAATTGAACAGGAGATTCAGTGAGGCCAGTACAGTGAAAAGGGAGACCTACAAGCAAGATTGTTCAGTGGCTCTGACTCCATTGTCTTATAAGGCATCTTAAGGCAGAAATAACAGCGCAGTAATTTGCTCAAGAATTGCTAGAGGAGTTACAGTTACTACATTGTCCAGTTGTCCATGTAAAATGGAGCTTCAAGAATTGGAAGTTAGATCTGTTGCTTGTCGTTCGACTAAATCTTCTGCTGTTTCAAATGTCAGTGTAGCAGCAGCCAAAGCACGTGCTAAGGCAGAAGCTGCCCAAGCTAGAGCTGCCTTTTCAAAGAAGGAGATTGAACTTAGAATGGAAAAGGCCTGTCTAGAAGCCACGTTAGATGCTCTGGAGAGAGAGAGAGAGGCAGAGGCTGCGCTGGCTGAAGCAGCTGTGATGGAGGCTGCAGTTGCAAACTTAGAGGCCGCAGAAATTGAACTCGGATCCCAGTTACTGCCAGCACAGAGCCCACAGCAGCGTACTGAACAGTATGTAAATGAGCATAGCGGCAGGCATTCATTCAGGGAAGGATGTTTGAATAATGGCCCCATTCCGGACATGTGTGTCCTCAACCTGGTAGCAGATGAAAATATAGCCAGAGAAGAAGCAAGCTATCTGGCATCAGGTCATCCTGCAGATACCACTGTACACAATAAAGAGTCTCCTTTAAGGCAAAGGAGCCATCCTACCCTTTTAAGTAATCAGCCAAGCAGTGCTCGGAGCCTGCCTGTGCTAACACCTTGCCCCAGTCGTTATAACCACCACATGGATGAAACTGCTGGACACTCTCGTGACCATGCCTCATCAGATTTAGCAAGGTATCTGGTACGAAGCCAACTGATATCATCCGGACTAAATAAGTTTGATGACCGGCCCGAGAATTATTTGGCGTGGAAATTCACATTCCTTAATGCCATAGAGACATTGGGTCTTACAGCGGGAGAAGAGATAGATTTATTGATTAAATGGCTTGGGACAGAATCTGCAGAACATGCGCGTCGCATCAAGTCAGCGAATGTGCGGAACTTGTCTATTGGGCTGCAGCGCATTTGGGAGAGATTGGAGGAGATTTATGGGTCACCAGAAGCCATAGAAAGTGCTCTGCTTGCAAAACTGGACAATTTTCCTAAAATATTACTAAAAGAACACCAAAAGCTTAGGGAACTGAGTGATTTACTGTCTGAGGTTGAGGCTGCAAAACGAGATGGTTTTTTAGCAGGGCTTTCCTACTTGGACACTGCTAGAGGTGTTAACCCAATAGTAGAAAAGCTCCCATATGCGCTTCAGGAGAAGTGGATGATGCAGGGCTCCCGCTATAAGCAAGAACACAAGGTCAGCTTTCCCCCATTTTCCTTCTTTTTGCAGTTCATACGCGGTGAAGCTAAAGCACGTAATGACCCCAGCTTTACTCTCCCCTCCTCCACTGTTAACCCAAACAAGAGAGAGAGATTCGTCGAGAGTCACAGTAATGCCCGTAAGCCAGTGTCTGTACACAAAACAGATATTACTCCCTGTTCCAATTCCCCAGCCAATGATGACCCAGATAGACAATGTCCAGTTCATCGCAAACCTCACCCCCTGAGAAAGTGCAGAGGCTTTAGAGAGATGCCCCTCGATGAACGGAAAAGAATATTAAAAACACATAACATCTGTTTCAAATGCTGCGCATCAACCAAACATGTTGCCAGATGTTGTGAAACAAGTGTCAAATGTTCTGAATGTGAGAGTGACAGGCATTCAGCTGCCCTCCATCCAGGCCCAGCTCCTTGGCTGTCCAAGTCCCCTTCTCCCCTCGCACAGCATGGCGGGGAGAAGAAAGAAGCAGCAGATGACGCTATTACGTCCAAATGCACTGAGGTGTGTGGTGAAGGCTTTAGTGGGAAATCCTGTGCAAAAATATGCCTTGTGAATGTTTATCCAGCCAGTGACCGCAGCAAAAGCAGGAGGATGTATGCCATGCTGGATGACCAAAGCAATAGGTCCCTAGCTCGGCCAGATTTTTTTGACATTTTCAACATAGATGGACCTTCAGCTGCATATACATTGAAAACCTGCTCTGGAATAGCTGAGACTACTGGCAGGCGAGCGGTTGGTTATATCATAGAGTCATTAGATGAAAAAGTAAGTCTTCCTTTGCCCATACTCCTAGAATGCGATATGATCCCTGACAACAGGGATGAAATTCCTACTCCAGAAGCTGCTCACAATCACCATCACCTCAAGGCAATCGCCCATGAAATACCACCTCGTGATACAGAAGCAGCAATTCTGCTGTTGCTGGGAAGGGACATGTTAAGGGTGCATAAAGTCCGTAAGCAGATCAATGGGCCCCATGATGCAGCATATGCCCAAAAATTGGACTTGGGCTGGGTAATAATTGGTGATGTGTGCCTGGGTGGTACACACAGGCCTTCAGAGGTCACTAGCATGAAAACTTACATACTGGATAATGGCAGGCCAAGTCTCTTTCACCCATGCGAGAGCCATAGAATGGTCAAAGAGAGGTTCATCCCTTCTGAGCAGCACCAACTCTTCTGCCGCATTCCCAGTGAAAGCCATCTGACTGGAGCAAATGGGGAGAAACTTGGACAATCGGTTTTCTACCAAACAAAAAGTGATCACAAACCTGCACCTTCTATGGAAGATCTTTTGTTTCTCAAAACTATGTTGAATGAATTCTTCCAAGACTCCAGCAACAGCTGGGTGGCCCCACTTCCTTTTCGCAAAGCACGTAGGCAATTGCCTAATAATCGTGTATATGCTATGAATCGTTTTAGATCTCTAAGCCGCACCCTTGAGAAACATCCAGAGATGAAAGCTCATTTTCTAGAATTCATGAAAAGGATGTTGGATAGCTGTCATGCAGAGCTTGCGCCTCCGGTTCAAGAAGGTAAGGAGTACTGGTATTTGCCCTTCTTTGGAGTGTACCACACACAAAAGCCCACCCAAATACGTGTGGTTTTTGATTCTAGTGCTCAATTTGAAGGGGTTTCCCTTAACAATGTGCTGCTCTCTGGGCCAGACTTGAATAATAGCCTGTTGGGTATCCTTATAAGATTTAGGAAGAACCCCGTTGCACTTACTGCTGACATTCAGCAAATGTTTCATTGTTTTCTAGTGCGAGAAGATTGTAGGGATGTTTTGCGCTTTCTATGGTATGAGGACAGTGACCAGGACAAAAGGGTTGTTGACCATAGAATGAGGGTGCATGTTTTTGGTAATAGTCCCTCACCTGCTGTGGCCATTTATGGTCTAAGGCGAGTTGCACAAGAAGGAGAAAAAGAGTATGGCAGTGATGTGTGCCGCTTTATTCAAAGAGACTTTTATATGGATGATGCTTTAAAGTCTGTCCCCACTGTGGAGGAAGCAATTGATCTCCTTAAGAGAACACAGGAAATGTTAGCAGCTTCAAATCTTAGGCTCCACAAAGTGGCCTCTAACAAAGCTGAGGTGATGGATGCGTTCTTAAAGGAAGATCGAGCTAAGGATCTACAAAATCTTGACTTGTTTGTGGATGACCTACCTGATCAGCGAAGTCTTGGGGTAAGATGGAATATTATGTCAGACATTTTTACATTTTATGCACCTGAAACTGAGAGACCATATACCCGCAGAGGAGTACTCTCCACGGTCAATAGTCTTTTTGACCCGCTGGGTTTCCTGGCACCAGTGACTATCCGGGGGCGCTTACTACTTAGAGAACTCTCGAGACACGGCAGTGATTGGGACACCAACCTTCCAGAAAGCATGCATGAACAATGGGTGCAATGGCAGAGTTCGCTGCAGTGCCTCAGAGGCATTCAAATACCCCGTATATATTCTGCTATTCCACCTTCTAATGCCCTGCACATTGAGCTGTGCATTTTTTCAGATGCGTCTGTTAATGCCATTGCTGCTGTGGCTTATCTCAAATTTCTAAGCCATGACAAGCAAATAGATGTGGGCTTTATCCTCGGCAAGGCAAGACTTGCTCCCCGACCTGAACTTACAGTGCCCAGGCTGGAGCTATGTGCTGCGGTGCTAGCTGTGGAGATTGCGGAAGTTGTCAGTGAGGAAATAGATCTCCAGCTAAACTCCACTAGTTTTTATACAGATAGTAAAGTGGTTTGGGTTATATTCACAATCAATCCAGACGCTTTAGTGTCTATGTAAATAATCGGGTGCAACGAATCCGGCAGTCTTCTAAACCTGAACAGTGGCATTATGTGCCAACAGATCAAAATCCTGCTGATCATGGTTCCCGCTCCATTTCAGCCTCCAAGCTTTCCAGTTCAACATGGATTACTGGACCTCGCTTCCTTCGCCTTCCACTAAAGAAAATTCCAGAAGAACAAAATAAATTTGACCTCATCAACCCAGAAAGTGATGTAGATATCCGACCTGAAGTGAACTCTTTGTCCACTTATGCCTCTGAGAGTCACTTAAGCTCAAAACGGTGGGAACGCATGATTGGAGTGGTACGACACATATTAGACTCCATGCTGTTGCAGTCTGGTCGTGTACGACTTACTCATGAAGTGTTAACAACGCTAATGGCAGAGGTCATCACCATAATTAATGCACGTCCCCTGGTACCTGTTTCGTCTGATCCTGAACATCCTAATGTCCTAACACCTTCCATGCTGCTCACCCAAAAAATAGGCACGCCTTTTCTGTCTCAAAGTAACTTTGGTACAGGTGAGATGTTGAGACACCAATGGAAGCGTGTCCAATACCTCGCTGAGGAATTCTGGAGCAGGTGGAGAACGGAATATCTCAGCACTCTGCAGACACGACAGAAATGGCAAAATAAAAGGCCTGACATCAAAGAAGGTGATGTTGTCCTTCTGAAGGAAAAGCAAGTCAGGAGGAATGAGTGGCCTATGGGAATAATAATGAAGGCTGTTCCTAGCAAAGATGGATTAATAAGGAAGGTCGAGATAAAGATAGTTCAGCAAGGAGCAACAAAAATCCTTTACAGGCCTATTTCAGAACTGGTTTTTCTTTTATCACCAGATTAAAGTATTTGGCTCAGTTTTTGGTGGTATCTTAAAGATACCAGACGGGGAGTGTTCTGGTTCTAATTGTTTTTGCAAACCTTTGTAATCCTAATATAAAAATCCTAATGCTACTGCTGCAAGCAGGAAGCCATGTGACAGGAGGCAGGAAGTAGGAAGTAGGAAGTGAGTGCAGCAGCAGTAAGCATGGTGTGTTTATTACCTCTGTGTTTGTACTCTCAAACAATCCTTCGCCATCCTGCTTAGTTAGCCCTTGTGAAGGCATTCCCTGTAAGTTCTCTTTTTTCTAGTTTTATAGTCTTTGTTTAAGTAACTTTGGTTAAGGAGTGTCAAAGTAAATGTTGTATTTCATTACATAAATTTACTGAGCCTTTGGCTGTTAAGCTCTTAGTTATAAATGCTGCTGTATTTACTCTGTTACTTATACAAGTACTTATTAGTGTTTGTTTGTATTTGTATTTACAGTTTCACACCATTTTTGTAATTAAACATTCTCTACATCACTTCGTGGTTCCGGGAATTATTGCATGAAGGTGTTTAGCTTGCTGGATAATTGAACAGGAGATTCAGTGAGGCCAGTACAAATCTACTTATGAAATAAGAGGCTTTCACAAGTAAAAAGGATTTGGGGACCCCGTATAATGTCCGCAGGACAAAGAAAAGATGCAGACTTCTTTTAGTGATCAAAAACATATATTGTGTTTGACATCGTTGATATGAAAATATGGACTTTATATACAGACAAACAAAATAGAGACGGGAAGTGAGTTGGCAGGAGATGACGTTGAAGCTGTGGGATGGATGTGACGTCATCAAAGGCAGACTGGAAGTGATGTGGTAACAGTAGCGATGTCATCAGGAGGAGCCGGAAGTAATGTCATATGAAAGGGTCGGAAGTGACGTCATCAGGATTTGACAGACATGACTTTTCGGCGGCCATCTTTGGAATCCGTCAGCATGTAGTTATTTTTTCTTCCTTTTGTCTGATGGAAAGAAAGAGAGAGAGGCACCTTTACTGCATATCAACCCCTTGTCTCACGATATTTCACTCATCTTTGAGCTTGTTGACTGCCTCCTTAGCGCACGTGTGTGACAGCTGTCACCTTAAATCCATTGACCACCACCACTTCCATACAAGGACATGACAAGGGGTTAGCCACTGCATCTTACCTTCCTCCTCTTGCCCAGCTGCAGTCCATGGGTTTGTTGTTTAGGGGGCAGTTAGGGATGGTATGTCCGGGATTGCTGCACTTGTTATACCAAAGTACTGGGGCTTGTTTTACCTTTGGCTTGGCTGTGGATTCCGTCTTGCGGTGGAAGGGCTCAGTCTCACAAATGTAACATTCTGAATGCTCAGATTGGTGGGCGACCCTGTGACATTCTATTGTATCTGCCAGTTCATCCATGTCCTTGAAAGGCTGTTAGTGGACTGGCTGGGGATGGAAATCCGGTAGGGCATTGATTAACAGATTGCAAGAGACCTGTTCTACGATATTTCTGGTGTCATTAATATCTGGCTGCAGCCGGCATCCGGCCAAGCTCCAGATCTCATATGCTTGCGGCTGTATGGGTTGTCCCAGATCGAAATGCCAGTCTTGGCATAGCCTTCCCTGCTGGTCCACCAATGCACCATAGCTCTTGAGTTTTTCTGCCTTGAGAATGTTGTAATTGGCAGTCTCTTCCACTCTGAAATCATAATAGGTCCTCTGCGCCTCTCCCCAATATATTAGCCCACCCCTCTCACTCCCAGCAATGGCGTGTTGTTGTTCTTTCAAAGACAAGAAAATAAGTTTCAATGTTGTCATTTTCTTGTAAGGGTAATAGTACCTGTAAGGGGGCCCATGCCCAGTCCTCCTGAACAACAACTCTGGCTTGCGATCGTGCCTCGTATTCTATGAGCCTCATCTGTGTCTCCCCTAGTTGCAGCTTTACCATTGTAGCTCTATAGCCAAATTGGTAAGCACCGTATTCAGGTCTTATTCCTCAGACATTTGAACAAATACAGTAATCCCTCCTCCATCGCGGGGGTTGCGTTCCAGACCCCCCCGCGAAAGGTGAAAATCCGCGAAGTAGAAACCATATGTTTATATGGTTATTTTTATATTGTCGTGCTTGGGTCACAGATTTGCACAGAAACACAGGAGGTTGTAGAGAGACAGGAACGTTATTCAAACACTGCAAACAAACATTTGTCTCTTTTTCAAAAGTTTAAACTGTGCTCCATGACAAGACAGAGATGACAGTTCCGTCTCACAATTAAAAGAAAGCAAACATATCTTCCTCTTCAAATGAGTGGGCGTCAGGACCAGAGACTGTCAGAAAGAGAGAGGAAAGCAAACAAATCAATAGGGCTGTTTGGCTTTTAAGTATGCGAAGCACCTCGGCACAAAGCTGTTGAAGGTGGCAGCTCACACCCCCTCCGTCAGGAGCAGTGAAAGAGAGAGAGAGAGAGACAGAGAAAAACAAACAATCAAAAATCAATACGTGCCCTTCAAGCTTTTAAGTATGCGAAGCACCGTGCAGCATGTCGCTTCACGAAGCAGCTGCACAGAAGGTAGCAACGTGAAGATAATCTTTCAGCATTTTTAGATGAGCGTCCCTATCGTCTAGGTGTGCTCAATCTCCCTACGTCAGGATCAGAGAAAGTCAGCGCAAGAGAGAGAGAAAAGTAATTTGGGTAGCTTCTCAGCCATCTGTCAATAGCGTCCCTTGTATGAAATCAACTGGGCAAACCAACTGAGGAAGCATGTACCAGAAATTAAAAGACCCATTGTCCTCAGAAATCCGCGAGCCAGCAAAAAATCCATGATATATATTTAAATATGCTTACATATAAAATCCGCGATAGAGTGAAGCCGTGAAAGGCGAAGCGCGATATAGCGAGGGATTACTGTACTGCTGACTACGCCACTGTAAAAAAATAGACAAGACCATGTGAAACAGTTGGGGATCCACCCTGTATACTTGGAAAGAAGGTTATGAAAAAATGTCTTTACAGACAGGAGTCCAAAACAGAACTGATGGCGGTCATATATAATCAGAAAAAGAAAGTTACGTAATGGCAGAGTGGTATCTTGGGACCAGAAATTACATCAGGAGTAGATGGGTTCTTAGGACCAGAACAGGAAATAGTGTTAGGCTGTCTTCTGGGGATCTGAAGTGGTGTTAGTTTGAGGGTTCATTGGTTGTTCTGCAGGTAAAGAGGGGAAAGAGTTAGAGGACATTGCCAACCTCTGGTCCGTCGGGAACATGCACTTATTTGAGCTCATAAACTGTCTCCTCATTGCAGGTGTGTGACAATATATATACAGTATATATATAGATATAGATAGATATATATATAGTGTCACACGTTCGTGCTTGGGGAACAACCTAAGGGCTTAGGTAAGTGTGATTTCCCGCAGAGACATGAGTAGGCACTGTCTAATAACACTCAATTCTCCCAATCCCTCTGCAGAAAGGAGGATTGACACCTCTCCCACTTTGACGTCACTTCCAGGGTCAGACCACCTGCGCCTGTCCCTTCCTCCCAGAATTCCTAATAGAGGGGACGGACACCATCTTGCCTGCAGAGTGTCTTGAGAAATCACAACTCAGCCTTTGCATTGTACCACTCATTTCTCTTTTACTAGGGGGCTCCGCCCCCTGCTCGCTTCGCTCGCCAACCCCTGGCGTTGGGGCATGACAAAGAGTGAGATGTATGAATTAGATATAGAATAGTGTGCAGGTTTGGATGATGCCTATAGAAATAAAAAATAGAGTGTTTGGCATAGAGTAATGTTTTATTGGAATATTTCTTTGTATACAACATTAGTAGTAAAGATGGTGTCTTGTCCTTGAATGAGTCTTCCTTGGCATGGATCATTTATAACTTTAACTTTAACGTCAGATGAACGTCGAACACGTGAGAAGGCAACATAAAGTTGTCCATGTCCAAAAACAGGTTCAGAGAGGTAGATGCCAACCTTGTCCATGGTTTGTCCTTGTGATTTGTTGATGGTCATGGCAAATGCAGGTTTAATGGGGAACTGTCGGCGTTTCAATGTAAAAGGTAATTCTAGGTCAGAACTCGTAAGGTCAATTCTAGGAATGAGAACAGTATTGTTAGCATGTGATCCTGTAAGAACTGTTGCTTGAATAACATTGTGTGTCATGGTGTTGACGACTAACCGTGTGCCATTGCATAAACCCTGTTTAGTGTTAAGTTTTCTTAATAGCATGATTATTGTTCCGTTTTTAAGGGTAAGGTTGTGTTGTGGTCATCCGGCCGGGTTAATAGTGTTCAAATATTCTAAGGGGAAATTCAGATGTTCATTGTCGTCATCAGAGTCAACTTTGTCAGAGCTTAGAAAGAGCCGTGTCTCTCCAGGAAGTAATGAAATGACCTGGTTATTAATGTGATTAACATTAATATTTTTTGGACATAATATAGTGCGTTGTGTTAACCACATATGCGAAAGCAGTATGGGCCATTGCCTTTTGGTGGCCTGATATGTACTCCGGTAGATGCAAAAGCAAATGAACTATTGTAGGATCTAATGCAGTTCATAAAGTTTTTACTTTCAGGCACATCGTTAGTTAGAAGCTTCTGTAGATATTCAGGATATGAATGTAAAGGAGGCAGTCTAATCTGCCCCTTTTGACAACAACATGTAAATTCATTATTTGTATTGCCAGTTGTTTCTTCTGGGAAGTTAAGTGAATGACAATGATTGCAAATGATATTCATTAATCCCAATGAATTTTCCTCAATAGTGGACTCATTATTGAAGGCATTGTCAGCCAACTGGCGTAAGCGTTTAGCAGGTGTCTGGCGTTGATGTCCGCGACGGGCATGTTTTGCTTGTGGCATTTGAGTGCCGCGTTGTTGCATGTCCATTATTTGTGACGCGCTATTTTGGATTTTTAATTGATTCGCATCCGCTTTGTGAAAAGTCCGTTTCAGTCTACGTCGTGCATTGTTTGTATCGAGCCTTGTCCGTTTTTGTATGTCGGTCAGTTGAGCTTTCTGCTTTTGGAGTCTTGCTTGCTTGTTTTCTGGCAGTTCATATGCGCGTTGTACACGTCTGCGTTCATTTATTCTGTCTCTTCGCTCCCTTTTTTGTATGTCTGAGACGCGAGCTCTTTCGGTTTGAAGTCGTGCTTGTTTCGATGCAGCACTTTGAGACGCGCGCTGTATGCGTCTACGTTCATTGTGTCTGTCCATTTGGGCACGTCTCTGTAACGGGGTTACTTGAGCTTTGCGTTTTTTGATCCGAGACATTTTTTCTCCTGGAGTTTCCGAAGCGTGTTGTATGCTCTGCCGTGTATTTTGTTGTTTCATTCGTGTTCGTGTGTTTGGTCCTGTTATCCGATCCGAATCGTTTTGTACCCGTGACCGTGTATTCATGACTTGTTTGTTCCTCAGCATGCGAAATATGGATAAGTAATAAGGAGGATCGCACTCACTGTTAATATGTAGCCTTTTCTGCAGTTGAACGGTTAATAGTGCTTTATTGTAAGGAGATCCACCTATGCTGACACCTATGCTGCCTAGTGTGAAGGTGTTGAGATGACGTATGTTTAATATGGACGTTTCCTTTAGAAATGTGGCTTTGGGTGTCACTTGTTATTGATGTGTGTGGGGTCGGTGAGGATTGTTGTTGCGTGAGCGTCTTCTTTCTTTTTGTGTTCCAGGGGCTTGTTGAATCCCCCTCTTTGTGTGTGTCCCGTCCGTTGCTTGTAGGGTGTGTGGAGTGGTTTTGTGTTCTTTTTTTTTGTGTTCCAGGGGCTTGTTGAATCCCCCTCTTGGTGTGTGTCCCGTCCGGTGCCTGTAGGGGGGGGGGGGGGGTGACTTGCTGTTGTGCGCGAGCGTCTTCTTTTTTTTTGTGTGCTAGTTTCGTGTGCAATGGGTTTCGTGCGGCGCCTGCGTTTGACTACTTTTTTCTGTGCCTTTTCCTTTTTTCTGTGCTCGCGGCGCCTCATTTCTTTGACTCCTTTTTTCTGTGCTCACTCCTTTTTTCTGTGGTCTTGTCCGCCTCTCGCGGCCCCTCATCCGCCTCTCGCGGCCCCTCATTTCTTGGGGCGCCTGCGCAGTACGTCTTTTTGCGGCTACGGCCCATGGCCAGATGTCCCTGCGTCCATCCGGTTTAGCATTCTCGGTTAGTAATATGGATGCTTTTTGCATACTTTAATATACGGGGTTTGCCTTTGGGTGCCATAGATCCTTTATCTGTGCCTTGTGTCTTCCTACTATATATACACACACACACACACACACACACACACACACACATATATATATATATATAAATGATTCAAAAACTATTCAAACCCCTTTATCTTCTGCACCTTTATGGTGTTGTAGATTTAATTTTAAATGGAGAATTTCAATGTACACTCAATAACCATAACTACAAACTGAATGTTTTTTCAAAAGTGTTTGCAAATTTAATAAAAAATCAAAAACTGCAATCTCTGACTGATGTAGGTATTCAGACACTTAATTCAGTACTTTATAGAAGACCCTCTGGCAATAATTACAGATTCAAGGCTTCTTGGGCAGTCTCCACAAGATTTGCACACCTGGATTTGGGCAGTTTATCATATACTTCCATGCAAATCCTCTCTAGCTGTATTAAATTGAATGGGAAACATCTGCAAACTGCCATCTTCAGGTATCTCCACAAAAGTTCTGTGGAGTTTAAGTAGGGGCTTTGGCTGACCCACTCAAGTACAGTTGTAAATTTGTCCCAAAGCCAGTCTAGCATGGTCTTCAATGAATGGACCAGGGCTTTGTCATGCTGAATGGAGAACCATCACTCCATTCTGAAGCTGCATGCACTGTGAGGGAGGCTTTCTTCATGACCTCTCAGTATTTTACTGAATTCATCCATCCTTCATTTCTGATCAATCTCCATATCACAGCCACTGACAAGCACGCCCATAGCATGATGCTGCCATCGCCATGCTTCACTGTAGAGCAGGTGATTAGCATGGCCTGATCTTTGCCAGATAGAGTGCTTGGAGTTCTGCCCAAAGAGTTCAGTTTTTGTCTCTTCACACCAAAGAATCCAGACTTTTTCCATTTCACAATTATTGATGTCACTGTGACCCAGGGAACACTCAAAGCTTTAGAGATGGTTCTATGCCCTTGCCCTATTCTGTGCTTCACCACAAGTTTATCACAGGGGTCTACAGTTCCTTGGAACTAGCTATATATAAGTTGTTACTGCTGGACTCAACACACATCTCAAGGACAAGTAAAGTAAACAGGGTGCACCTGACCGTAGAACATCACAGCAAAGTGTCTAAATACATATAAAAATGAAAGATATCAGTTTATGGTTTTAATAAATTTGCACATCTTTCTGAAAACATGTTTTCACTTTGTCATTATGGGTTATTGAGTGTAGATTGATAGACAAAAATGGTAAATGTATCAATTTAAATTTAAATCTACAACACAAAAAAAGTATGGAGAAAGTGAAGGTGTCTGAGTACTTTCTGAATTCACTGTGCATGTGTGTATGTGTGTGTATATATATATATATTAAATACAAGAGAATTCTCCTATTTCCTACAACCTTCAGGAGGTTGAGAGTGTGTTGAATAATTGAGCCTTTTCCTAGTTCCACTCCTGTTACTCTTCTGCTTTGGTCTGTCCACTTCCTGTTGCTGTTAGCATCCAATTCAAAACACTTGTCTGTTCTGCCTCTGCCTGTTTGCTAACCATTCCTTCTCTTGCTAGATTTGCCAAGACTGGAAAAGGCATCTCCATCCTTCATTCAAAGCTATAAAATTATATCCTATTGTCTATTCGAACTTCACCACATTTACTGCATTTAAATTTAGGTGTCTTTTGAAAATGTACCTCTTCATTAAATATTTTGGAAACTGCTTGTTTTCTCTTTCACATGATGACTACCATTCTACTGTCAAAGAACTTAGGATACTGATTTCCTTGTCTTAGTCTAGTTGCAACAGTACCTCAATTATGCCAGTAGTACTACTTTCTCTTGCTTGGTCAACAAACCTTCAAATATCTCTACAACTATGATGACTGATGTCTTATTAAATCGTTTCTGTATTTTCTTTGATACAATTTTTGCTGATAAATTCCAGTCTAGGTCAGGTATAATTGTAAAAAGATATATCAATCGCAACACTATTGTTAGATAATCTGAAGTATTTTTCTTTAACAACCACTCCCTTCATCTTCTGCATCTATTTGTATCTAACTTTATGGCAACAGACATCTTAACAACAAATCGCAATTCTCTTTTATCACGCATTTGCAAAAGTCTCTAAAAACTAAAAGCAAGCCTCTTTTAAAAAAGAGTAGCTTAGTTGCTTCAATAGATAGTTGCCAGGCCAGAAAAATCTTCTATTTCTAATAAACCAATTAAATTTTCCTTTTTCAACAATTTAACATATTTCTGATATCAAATAATGTCATATTATTTTCCAATCTGGATTTCAGCCATGACAAAGCACAGAGACTGCGTTTCTCAAGGTCTGAAATGACACTCATTGAAGTATGGACTTGGGTAAAATCTCTTTCCTAGTGTTAGTGGTTCTCAGTGTTTCATTTGACACTGTAAAAGACAGGGTTTGTGGTGTGTAATTTTATAAATAAATAATTGAAGATGGATGCGCTCAAGCTTCATGCAGGTGCAGGTGTATGGTTCGTTCGATTGCTTCATTCACGTTCCAAGGTCTTTAGATTGCGCACCTGCACCTGATTACAGTTTATAAGGAGCTTGGATAAAGTGCAGCTGAGAAAAGAATGAGATATGGAGGTTAAAGTGGATAAAAGAAAAAGTCTGTTTCAGAAGAGAGCGAGTGCTGTTTGGTGTCGATATGTTGGTATCGAGGTATGTGAGCCCAGTGGAGAAACTTGTTGCTGGTGCTTGAAAAGCACTGTGGTTACTCCTGTAGAACATATCTGGGTGGGCAAATGCTACCTATCTTCTGCATGAGGGCTCCTGTTTTAAGACTAATGAGTTGCAGCTGGAGTCAAGGGGATAAGACTTGGTATGGTGCCCAGCAGAAGGCAAGGATTGGAGTTGGGCACCAGGGTCTGTTGCAAAGGGGTGACTATGCTTGTTGTGTAGACCTGTTTGAGTGAGGATTGAGACACCATTGTTAGAGTGTAGAAATTACGACTTTATGATTGTATTAAGAATGAGCTACTGCCTATTAATTTTAAACTCATTTTATTTATTTGAAAAGTTTAACCACCACAGACTTTATTTTAAGTCTCTGATTATTTATTCAGAAGAGCCCTGCACTGTTGGAACACTATGGTTTAATTAAACACATGTGTCAGTTTTTTTAACTGCACTCTTGCTAAATGTTTGTGTTCTCATTTGCCTGACTCATCTCAGTCATGTTATTGATGGTTCTGTGTTTAAGTGTTGCTAGGGACTGTGCAGCCAACCCAGACTGTTACAGAAATTGAATTCCAGTATTTTATAATTTAGTTAAAAACGAACAGTGCACAACAGTAGACAAGATAGTAACAGACTGTGAGGTAAAAAACAAGATGATTTAATGAAAAGTCCCTGGGGAACAGGCAAAACCTTTCTAGTAGAAGGTGTGACTTTACTAAACGTTTTGACAGATACTTTGAGCCATAGTATACTGCTAAAGAGATTAGAATACTCAGCTGGATTATCTGGTATTGTACTAAATTGGTTTAAATCATTTTAACAAGATAGGGAGTACTTTATATCTATCTGCACCCATATATCTAAGTGTACAAAAAATATGTGAAACTGCCCAAGGATCTGTCCTTGGACCTCTCCCTTAACTCATATGTTACCCTTAGCTCAGGTTATACAAAATAATAAAATGTGTTATCTAATTATGCAGATGACACTCAGATTTATATAGCTTTTTCAGCAATATGCTATGATGTGAAAGATTCCAAAAAGAATTGCATTGAACAAATCAGTGGTTGAATGTAACAAAATATATTTCAAATAGAGATTACATGAAATTGTTTTATGAGCTCAAGAGGAAAGACCAAATCTTTACTCACCTAAAAACCAAGCCAAGTGCCTTTATCTACAGTATCTATGGCTTTAAACCTTAATTTCAATGGTCATTTCAGGATACTAATAAAAGAAGCACTTTGTTGTTTTAATGTATAATTGGAGAATTTATGACCAAACCAGATTTAGAATATCATAATCATGCATTTATTTCTAGTAGTATCAAATACTGTAACAGCCTTTTTGTATTCTTCCTAAAAAGTCCTTAGACAGCTTCAGTTTATTCTTAGCAGCACTGCTTGACGTTTAACTAGAAGTAGAAAATCTGAACAAATTATCCCTGTTTTCTGGGCTCTGCTTTGGCTTCTTGTATGTCAGAGAAATGGTTTTAAAATGCTGGTATTTATGATCCACCAGGCCACTCATGTCTTCTGGAAAAAGGTATATTCTCCAGATTAAAACAAGTGGCAATATGTTGCCTGTTTGATACCTTGATTAGCACGTGGCAGTAAGAATTTTCAATAATGACCCTATAAAAAATTATAAAAAGTTGGCACTGTGTTGTGGAAATTCCCTTTAAATATGCTCTTAAACAACACCCAAGATCACCATTAGAATAAATAGAAAATATCCATCCATCCATCCATTGTCTCCCGCTTATCCGAGGTCGGGTCGTGGGGGCAGCAGCTTGAGCAGAGATGCCCAGACTTCCCTCTCCCCGGCTACTTCTTCTAGCTCTTCCGGGAGAATCCCAAGGCGTTCCCAGGCCAGTCGAGAGACATAGTCCCTCCAGCGTGTCCTGGGTCTTCCCCGGGGCCTCCTGCCGGTTAGACGTGCCCAGAACACCTCACCAGGGAGGCGTCCAGGAGGCATCCTGATCAGATGCCCGAGCCACCTCATCTGACTCCTCTCGATGCGGAGGAGCAGCGGCTCTACTCTGAGCCCCTCCCGGATGACTGAGCTTCTCACCCTATCTTTAAGGGCGAACCCAGAAACCCTGCGGAGGAAACTCATTTCAGCCGCTTGTATTCGTGATCTCGTTCTTTCGGTCACTACCCATAGCTCATGACCATAGGTGAGGGTAGGAACATAGATCGACTGGTAAATTGAGAGCTTCGCCTTGCTGCTCAGCTCCTTTTTCACCACGACAGACCGATGCAGCGCCCGCATTACTGCGGATGCCGCACCGATCCGCCTGTCGATCTCATGCTCCATTCTTCCCTCACTCGTGAACAAGACCCCGAGATACTTGAACTCCTCCACTTGGGGCAGGATCTCGCTACCAACCCTGAGAGGGCACTCCACCCTTTTCCGGCTGAGGACCATGGTCTCGGATTTGGAGGTGCTGATTCTCATCCCAGCCGCTTCACACTCGGCTGCGAACCAAACCAGAGAGAGCTGAAGATCACGGCCTGATGAAGCAAGCAGGACAACATCATCTGCAAAAAGCAGTCACCCAATCCTGAGCCCACCAATCCGGACCCCCTCAACACCCTGGCTGCGCCTAGAAATTCTGTCCATAAAAGTTATGAACAGAATCGGTGACAAAGGGCAGCCCTGGCGGAGTCCAACTCTCACTGGAAACGGGTTCGACTTACTGCCGGCAATGCGGACCAAGCTCTGGCACCGATCGTACAAGGACTGAACAGCCCTTATCAGGGGGGCCGTTACCCCATACTCTCGGAGTACCCCCCACAGGATTCCCCGAGGGACACGGTCGAATGCCTTTTCCAAGTCCACAAAACACATGTAGACTGGTTGGGCAAACTCCCATGCTCCCTCCAGGACCCTGCTAAGGGTATAGAGCTGGTCCACTGTTCCGCGACCAGGACGAAAACCACACTGTTCCTCCTGAATCCGAGGCTCGACTATCTGACGGAACCTCCTCTCCAGGACCCCTGAATAGACTTTTCCAGGGAGGCTGAGGAGTGTGATCCCTCTGTAGTTGGAACACACCCTCCGGTCCCCCTTCTTAAAGAGGGGGACCACCACCCCGGTCTGCCAATCCAGAGGCACTGTCCCTGATGTTCATGCGATGTTGCAGAGGCGTGTCAACCAAGACAGTCCTACAACATCCAGAGCCTTGAGGAACTCCGGGCGTATCTCATCCACCCCCGGGGCCCTGCCACCAAGGAGTTTTTTGACCACCTCGGTGACCTCAGTCCCAGAGATGGGGGAGCCCACCTCTGAGTCCCCAGGCTCTGCTTCCTCATTGGAAGGCATGTTAATGGGATTGAGTAGGTCTTCGAAGTATTCCCCCCACCGACCCACAACGTCCGGAGTCGAGGTCAGCAGCGCACCATCCCCACCATATACAGTGTGACACTGCACTGCTTCCCCTTCTGAGACGCCGGATGGTGGACCAGAATCTCCTCGAAGCCGTCCGAAAGTCGTTCTCCATGGCCTCCCCAAACTTCTTCCACGCCCGAGTTTTTGCCTCAGCAACCACCAAAGCCGCATTCCGCTTGGCCTGCCGGTACCTATCAGCTGCCTCCGGGGTCCCACAGGACAAAAGGGTCCTGTAGGACTCCTTCTCCAGCTTGACGGCATCCTTCACCGCCGGTGTCCACCAACGGGTTCGGGGATTGCCGCCACGACAGGCACCGACCACCTTACGGCCACAGCTCCGGTCAGCTGCCTCAACAATAGAGGCACGGAACATGGCCCATTCGGACTCAATGTCCCCCACCTCCCTCGGGATTTGGTTGAAGTTCTGCCGGAGGTGGGAGTTGAAGTTACTTCTGACAGGGGGCTCTGCCAGACGTTCCCAGCAGACCCTCACAACACGTTTGGGCCTACCACGCCTGACCGGCATCCTCCCCCACCATCGAAGCCAACTCACCACCAGGTGGTGATCAGTTGACAGCTCCGCCCCTCTCTTCACCCGAGTGTCCAAGACATGTGGCCGCAAGTCCGACGACACAACCACAAAGTCGATCATCGAACTGAGGCCTAGGGTGTCCTGGTGCCAAGTGCACATATGAACACCCCTATGCTTGAACATGGTGTTCGTTATGGACAATCCGTGACGAGCACATAAGTCCAATAACAAAACACCGCTCGGGTTCAGATCAGATCAGGGGGGCCATTCCTCCCAATCAGTCTGCATAGAGAATGTATGTCTAAATAGAAAATAGACATACTTTAATATAACATTGGACTTGTTGTAGCCTACAGATCAGCATATGCATTCTCTATGCAGACTGGCATAATTTATTAGTCTGCACCAATCAGCTTACAGGTAAGTGGTAAATCTATAGCAGACCCAATATCTTTGTATGTCTAAAGGTCCCAAAATAGTTAAACAGATTAAATGTCTTTGGCAAACATCCCATCAATAAATAGGATCTTCTTATATATAAATTCTGGGATTGGGTGAGGTAGTCATTTTAAATTAATAGGTCTGCATCATTAGGGGCTTTGAATTGCTCTTTGCATGATCCCTCACCTGGGACCCATTTGTCTAGGTAGGTCCTACCAGGAGCTTCTGCTCCAAACAATTTAGCTCTCAGGGTCACAGGGGCACACAAACATCTTCACTATGATAAGGTGCCGATGTTGTATGGTGGAAGGAACACTTTGAGGAGCTCCTGAATCTGATATACTGTACATGCCCTCTGTGGAGGAGCCAGAGCCAGAGGCTGATGGGGAGTCAATGCCTATTTCTCTGAGAGAGGTCAGTGAGGTAGTTAAGCAACTTTGCCGTGGCAAGGCCCCAAAAGTGGCTGAGATCTGCCCAGAAATTCTGAAGGCTCTAGACATTGTTGGACTTTTCAATGCTGCATGGTCATTGGAAGCCGTGCCTCAGGAGTAGCAGACTGGGGGTGGTGGTCCCCATTTTTAAAACTATCAGGAAATCATGTTCACATGCTTCTGTCCTTTGGTTTGAAGAAAAAGACTGCTAAGTGATGAAAACTTTAGTTCTGCTTCTATGCCGGTACTACTGCATCTCAGGTAGGTACATCCAGAAGGATTGATCTTAGCTCCACAATATGCAATCTGCTTTGTTTTGGTAGGTTCAAGGAGTATGTCCCCCAGGAATCTTTTAAATTGCATTAATGACATCACATTGGCATCTGGGCGGCATGGTGGCGCAGTGGTAGCACTGCTGCCTTGCAGTACCTTCCTGCGTGGAGTTTGCATGTTCTCCCCGTTTCTGCGTGGGTTTCCTCCGGGTGCACCGGTTTCCTCCCACGGTCCAAAGACATGCAGGTTAGGTGTATTGGTGATTCTTAATTGTCCTTACTGTGTCTCTGTGTGTCCTGTGGTAGGTTGGCGCCCTGTCCGGGACTGGTTCCTGCCTTGTGCCCTGTGTTGGCTGGAATTGGCTCCAGCAGACGCCCGTGACCCTATGCTGGGATATAGTAGATTGGAAAATGGATGGACGGACATTGGCATCTGCACCTGTGTCCAGTTTAAATTTTATTGGGAACCATTGAACTGACAAGTTCTCATATCAAGCATCATTCTCAGCTTTCTGTAGCACATTCAACTGGGAACATTGTAAGATTTCAATAAACAGCGCATCCACGGTCTGAGCAGACTGTTCTGCTTTAGACCTACACATTTTAGTACAATGGTTCATTTTGACACAGTTTCTGCACTTCAGGCCATATGCTGGGCATGTTTTGGGATGATGTTCTTTGATACACCTGCTGCATGATTTTGTGTCATCTCTTTTGTAAAAAACAGGTTTATGATTTTTGTCTCTATTTTGATCCCCTGCTATATTCTTAGCGGTTTTCTGTTTGCTCTGTACCTGTGCTTTATGAGCCCGAGTGAGCATATGCATATAAGTAAAAAGAGAGAGAGAGAAAGAGATGATCAAGCATTTAAGGAGTAGAATTTATGCTTAAATCCATTGATCTGGGTAAGATGTTGCCAATGATCGTGGGAATTTTTTATTTAATTGGAAAAGCACTCAATCCAGTTGTAAATAAATAGTAAACATTATTCATGATAATGTTGGCAAAAATATTGTGGTGTACAAATTCACTCACACTTTAAATTGCTTCACTAAAAACCAACCAATGTGTCACTTAAAAGGGTTCTATGTGACAAGCCCCAAGGCAGAACTGAAAAGTTGCTTGCACATTCACACACATGACAACATGTATGTCTAGAACAGTGCAGAAATTAAAGGCCTGCTCAAGTAAACAGGCAGCATTTAATCACGACAGCACTGAGTGAATTCCTGAACAGAGACATCATGATCTACTTTTAATTGACGTACTAGCTATGCTACCTGTCTAAGATGGGTTGAAATTTAACTAATCAATGTAGACCTCAGCGTTAATGTTTGCAGTTGAAGATGGTATGAATATATCTGTTATTTGTCATTTGGTGTAGGATTTTTAAAAGCACTGTTAATGTTTGTGATGCAGCATCTATTGTAATGAAAGAGACAGCAACCAGATGGACACACAGATACTTGTCCTTTCATTAAGGTGTATAATACAACACACTGTTGGAAACTATAGACTCACTAAATATCACGTTCCTTACCAGCTTAATCCCTGCTTCACACATTTCCATTTTCAGTGTTAAAAATAATATATATCTGATAATAAGTCAAGTTTCTTGGGGCATATGGGAAAATGTTTGGTGTTTGCTTTACAGCCATGCAGAACATCCTCCTATATATAGTTTTATTACACTCCATAGCCCTTTTCCAAAGTATAGTACATTCTTGTCTTTGGCAGTAAGAACCACGTTGATGCAGGACTGTATTTCATTCACTCCATGTCAAGCAGTCTTTACTCCACACCTTATCTCCATCATGCTGCTTGGCTCTGGACTGACAGTGTGGAAATCCTGCTGGATAATAGAAAGATAGAAAGGATTATGATAACAGAGAGAATTTTGAATGCATACTTTTGCTGAAGAAAAATTATGTGTGTGTTCCTAAACTTTACATTACTTTTTAAATTACAATGGTGCATGTGTTCCTAAATACTGAGTATAACTTAAAAAGTAAAATTTTTGTATCATGTTTTATCTGAATTGGTTTTAATCATGATTTTTGGCTACCTGTTCCATCCTTTTCCATTGTCCTGGAGCACAGAATCTAACACTGTATGTTTCATTTTGCAATTTGTCACATTAGTCTCCAGACATGAGATTGTCAAGGTGGTATGAATACCAAACAGAAATGTTTCACAGGATGGTGAAATGTCCAAAATCAAAGGCAAAAATGGTTAATCCCTGGTGTAATATCCATTCCCTGATTCCTAAATTCAAATGCATTTGAGAAGGAAAAAAAGTCTGTCTTCAGTCCAATACTAGAATACCGATTGCTGTGTACTACAATCACTCATATACAGTAATGATGAAACAAACCAATACCACATCATGTGGGCACCAACAGGCATAGCGACTTGTAAACAATAGGTCCGTGTCCATGCAAAGACATCACAAGATGGTGGTGTCTGCAAAAAGAAATTAATTTGAAAATGGAAGTGTGGTGATGTAAATAAAATAATTTTAGTATTTTTAACAATATCAAAAAAAGGCAACATAGATGCTGTAGTTTGTTAAACTCATAATTAATTTTTATTTAATTTTACATGGGCTTGACTGTCTCCCACACAAATATTTATCATAAGGCCAATACAATTAAACTCCTGTATAATGTTAGACTTTTTGGAAACTGGCTTGCATAAAGCCTACTTCCAGGATTTCTACATCTACAGGAAATACCAACTGATTAAACACCTTGAAGACAGAGCCATTGAACCCGAGGAGGAGGTGGCCTAGGTGTTCTTTAGGGAGGTAGTATACACCCCCAAAGTATTATAGGAATTGTCTCTAGATCGGAGAGGTTTAAAAAGGTGGGTCATGGTCACAGGTCAAAGCAATCCAAACTGTATTGGTGCACACTATACAGGGGCATCAATCACATAATTTGAAGTTTCCAACCATTTTCAAGACCTTGCAGTGGTTTATGGTGACTCTAATAACTCTGAGATTATAGGTAGGACTAAAGAGCCCAAAACAGTCATGACAAAACCAGCCCCTAAAACTTTAGATTACTTATAGTGGGGAACTCAATCATTAGGGGAACTAAGAGCCAGGTTTATCTAGAGACAGAAAGTTTCATAATGACATGTTGCTTTCCATTAGCATAGAAAGAAGACCTCCCTGGAAGGGTGGACAGGTTCTTAGCGGGTGGATTCAGTTGTCATTGTCCATGTTCTGGCTGTGTCATGCAGCAGTTCGGGTAAGACTGAGGAGATTAAAAGGTTTAACATTGTCATAAATTAATAAATTCTCCACAACAAAAAAGAGTTGGGGAATGACCCTGTGTATTGTCCAGCAGACAAAGCAAAAGAAAATATATGCAAAGTGATCAAAATACTTTTAAAAAAAGCAATTGAGAAATGGCAACAGAAAAATTGCATTTTTATACAGAACAAATATGGCTGGAGGAAATGATGTGGCAGGAGATGATGTCTTAACAGATAGATGGAAATGACGTCATCATCTGGAGACCAGAAGTGATGTTGTTATTGCTCTGATGGATGTGACGTCATCATCGGGGGACCGGAAATGACATTTTCATGAGGAATTGACTGTGGAAGTGATGTTGGGTGGCCATCTTGGGAATCCGGAAGTTGGTGTAGTGAGTAAAATGGATTATTTGTCTTCTTTTGGTCTGATGAAAAAAAGAGAGAGGCATTAGTACCATAAATCAACCCTTCATCTCGCAATGTTTCACACAACTCAGGGCTTGTTGAGTGCCTCCTAAGTGCACGTGTGTAACAACATACAGTATGTTTCAGATCTTGGTGTAGCATAGAGGGTCATGAGTTTATGGGATATTGGGACTCTTTCAATAACTAAGGGGTCTTGTTCTGCTGTGACGAGTTACATTTGAACAAAAGGCGAATCAATGTAAGGCTGCCAACTGTCCTCTTTTTCCTGGACATGTCATGCCATGGACTGTCCAGGAGGAATTTATAAAATTATAAAAATAAAAAATTTGAAAATCTCCTTATCCTTATCATTGGTAAAAACTGAAAGCCGTACACCAATCATCATTTGCAGAAGTAGTGCACACACTTTTTTCCCAGAATCTTCACTTCCATTCCAGTAGCAAACAACGCAGATATTGATGAGAATAGTCAATGTCTGTCTAACTTATCTTTTTTGCTTCATTTTTTGAATTCAGCTTTATCTTCTTGGCGAGTAGACAGTTCATTATAAATGTTGTTCCTTTCCTTAAGTATTTGTAATCCTAATTCACAGTAACTAAGTGAATTTTTTCAAAATTGAAATTATAATTTCACATTTTCTATGTGACATCTTATTTTTTTATTCTTCTTTCTGAAGCTTGGTTAAAACAAGAAAAGCTTTCATCCAGGTACAGTCCATCATATTTAAGACATAATCAAAAATTCTGATATACTGAAAGCTAAATTTGGTGAAACTGTACATGTCCACGGTTCTTAAGATTGATTATCCAATTAGCTGTGAACCACACAATCTCACTGAGATTGCACAGGTGATGAACCAGCTGAGGGTAGGGAAGGCTGCAGGGATCTGGGGTATCCAGGGTGAACTTTTTCTTCTTTGCAAAAGGATGATGGTCTAAGTTGTTAGAGTCTTGGTGCTTCCTGTTTTGTTACATTGGTTGCGAGACATGGACGTTATTTAGTGACCTGAGACGAAGACTGAACTCCTTCAGTACTGTGTCTCTTTGGAGACACCTTAGGTACTGGTGGTTTGAGTTTGTGTTGAAACATTGGTTGCCTGAATGATGCATTTTACCCATATTGTGGGGAAGCGTCAGTTATGACATTATGGCCATGTGACGCAATTCCCAGAAGGTGATCCGGTTCACAGGATCCTCATTGTTGAAGACCCAAGCAGCTGGACCAAACTAAAGAGGACACCCACATAACACCTGGCTGCAAAAGATAGATGGTCATTTCCAGGGAGTGGACTGGACTGCGTGTTTGTCTGGGGGGTTGCCAGCTGGGATCCCAAGGTGTTTCATCGTGTGGTGGGTTGATGCGGCAACGCACTGTACCAGTGCATGCTCCCAAACCTGACCTGCACATGATGCACTTTGGGCACACAAGACACACCAGTATAGCAACATCTGCAAACTTGCCCTTTAAATATTGATAATTTTTTAGTCAACATACTTGTATGAGTCAAGTATTTCTACAATGATTCTGATCAAGAGCAACCACTGTAGCTGCCTCACTAATGTCCATCTTATGTAATGCTAAAATGTTACCTTGACATTGCATTCTCCTGTTTTTAGAAAGTTAGTTGCAAATTGCAAAGGTCAGTTTTCTCATTAGTCTTGTTTTAGGTATACAGGTATGATTAATATTCACCTGTTTTAATTATAAACACTTGTTTTATTTTTAACTTATTATTACATATTATCTCATCTCCGCTTAACCTATGGGAGTTTCAAAGAAGAGAAAACTGTATTGGTAAGCAATGCGAAAAAGTTAACTGTATTGTGATCAAGGTCAAATGGACAATCTGTTTTGAATTGACAGTGATGGTTTAATTGGATTTGATTAATGTGGATTACGATATTTTGATTTTAATTTACTGTCGGGATTATTACAATGGTGAGAAACACAAAATACAATGGTGCCTTGTTTTGCAAGCATAATTCGTTCCGGAAACGTGCTTGTAATCCAAAGCACTCGTATATCAAAGCGAATTTCCCCATAAGAAATAATCGAAACTCAGATGATTCTAAGGTAATTAAATGAAAAGGTCACGTTTTTTGAAAAAATCCCCACCCCCATCTAGGAAGCTAGCTAAACCCCTGGCTGAATCTTCTTTAGGCAGAAATTATGGCTAAGAAGTTAAGACCCTGCAGTTTAAATTATAACTTTGCCATATAAATGACTGTTTCCAATGCACTAAAAGCACTTAACATGCATCTGCCTCAACTGTAAAAATTAAATAAAATTTAAAAAAAAAATGTAAAACAATTGTACTTTAACTCTGTATTTGTAAATCACTACCACTGATTCAGTGTGTTTATCTAAGCAACACATCAGTGAATTAATTTAATGTTGTGATGACAGAAGCTGTTATTATTGACTGCAAAACAAATAACAAAGGGTGTGAGGCCTCCAAAACACCCACAAAATCAGGCTAATGTCTTCACTGACCTACCTCAAGATAAGCCTCACCCCAGGAATCCTAATTCCAAACTTTACAGTCCAGCTGCCAAAATTAGAAACAGGCTTTTACGTCAAATTACTTTAAACGACTCAAAATACAGTATATTAAAATGCCTCTCAAGGGAAAGGAAAAATGTAAGAGCCATTGACCTCAGAAGCAAGTCAACAAAGAATGTTTATATATAAGGAATTGATTAGAAAGATCAAACAATCCACAAAAATGGCCAAAATCAAGCAAAACGGTTTGCTGTAAAAGTCACCCCTCAGTAAGCAAGTCTTCAATCCAAATCCAGAAACTAGAAAGACTACTCACTATTTATTGCATACTCTAAATGATAATACACCTCACAATATACTCAACTTACAATACAGTCAAATATATATATAGGCTGAGGGTGGTCTTTCAGATATGATTTGAGGCTAGTCCTACCTGTTTGGGTTTCCATCCACAAAACAAGCAACACAGGAGGACACGTCATATATAGATAATAAATAAAAAGAACAATATATACAAAACACAAATACTGTACCACAAATATTTAAAAAATACTATTTTACAACAAACAAGGAGATGCAGTAAAGGAAAATAAACATAAACAAGGAAATACACCTTGGCTATACATAAACAGAGAGGAATTCATTTGGTTTACTAGAGAAAGATGATTACCTCTCTCCTGATACATCCATCTATTTTCCAACCCGTTGAATCCGAACACAGGGTCACGGGGGCCTGCTGGTGCCAATCCCAGCCAACACAGGGCACAAGGCAGGAACCAATCCCGATACATTAGCAAAGAATCCTGTGTTCAATACAAAAGTGCAACCCCATGGTAAAGGGCATCTGAGTTATGGACTTTTTGTTTTACTGGAGGAACAGACTTAATATTTTAGCAAAATTGCATGCATTGTGCACATTTTAAGTATACAAATTGGATGACATTAGGTGACACAAATAATATATTTTTCTTGTTTTTATAATGGTTATTGTTGTCTAGTATTGGCTACCATCTGCTTCCATTAATGCACAAACTTTGTTAGCTCCATTAAACATAACAACATGACAATATAACATTTTTGTAACCACCATTACAAACCTCATGGATAAGTAAAATTTAAAAAATATAATTTTTGGATGTAATATTCCTTTAAAAGTATAGTTTTGAAACACTGGAAGAATTTATCTTTCGAAAGAACAATATGTTTCGTTGAACACCATTAGGCTCAGACCCACTAAAACTTCATCAGAATAATAAGGCCATCCTGCTGACATGCCCCATCTTTCTACTACAAAGTGAACTTAACTACAGGTAAAAGATATTTTCAGATAAAACTAGCCTGAATGCTGACAGTATTCAATGTGATCATTTTTTATACACATTCAGTAATGCACAATGGGAAAGTATTCTTACTTCATAAGCTTTATTTTTACTTTTTCTCCAGGTATTATACTGTATGTCAAATGAAAATGATATTTAATGTTTGTTAATTTTCCATATAGTTATTTTTTTTTTCAGCTTTAATAACAGGTGATTCTGTGACTAATTTTGAAACAGACATCTCAGATACAGAAGGCAGTGAGGAGACACTCCAGTGCAGCTACTCAAAACTAACAGCTATATTTATCTCTGTTGGTACCGAAAGTATCCACACCAGGTCATGTAATACATTCTGTATAGAGGAGCCAGAACAAATAGTGCATATGATGATACTGCACCTTTTGCTCAGAAATGTTTTTCTTCAACAGCAGAAAAAGAATCTCCAAATCTTACAATTTCTACTCTAACTCTCAGTGTCTCTGTCATCTGCTACTGTGCTTTGAGACCCCAAGCCCTGCATTCTGTTCAAGGACTGAACAAGAAACTGTCTAACCACAGATCACCTAGATAAGGATTTTATGTGTTAATAATGTAAGTAGTCATCCACGAGAATCTGACAGTGAACATGGGAAATGTAAAAGTTAAATAACAAATCAGGAGTTCAAATTCATTCAGTATACCATATAAAGAAAAGGTTTGAACATACTGATGGTAATGATCAGAAATATGGAAGAATACACCTTCTTTGAGATTTGGGTATGAAAATAAATCAGGAACAATCCTTTAGAAATGCTAGATTAACAACACAGGACTGAGATTTTACTTGGTGACAGTTATTTGATGACAGGGGTTTGATATGGCTTTTTAACTTAAGAAGGATGCATTGTGCAACATGGACAAAATTTACAGCTTCCTGAATATGACCCTTAATATTTAATTTGTGTGTTGTATTTTAGGGTGTTATTTTAGGATTATTTAGATGTAGTTTTTAAGTGAATAAGTGTGCATAGAGTACATGAACGAAAGATGACATTATTAGTATTGTATGATCAAAATATTCTGTAATTACAATAACAGGTGCAAATTAACTCATGATATCATAAGGAGCTACATAAGTAATGATTTATATGTTTAAAGGAAAACGGTAAAGTGGAATGAGAACTGTGATTCAAATGAGTGTTGGATTCTGGTGTATATTCAAATTTAAATGAAAAGGCAAGAAAATATATTTATTGCCATTAGAATGCATACATTTAATCTAGGATAATCCATCAGTTTATTTATCAGTTGTCCAGTTTTGGCTGACACAAGACCTTACATAAAATAGCCATCAATGGCACCCTATAAAGGAAAAGATGTTACAAATATTTTTAGAAACAGCACAATTGCCAGAGACAGAAGACAGCTCTATCAGATTTTTCCATCTACCATAAAAAATTGCAAGCTTCACACCCGATTTAAGAAGACAAAGGATGCTACAACTGCAACAACTAAAACTATAGCCACCTCACATGAAGCTTGTTGTGTGACCTTGATTTGAATCATTTAGGCTGTATGTTTTTCACATCTAATATGCATGTCTGTTTTTCTGCAAATAAACATAAGTAATGATTGAAATAAAGGTTGTGTAAACTTTTGTTGAAACTGTCTTGTTGTTTACTGACACCAATGATTGATGAGTATTAATGTAATGAGCTGTGTTCATTCAAGTTAAGTGCTTTCAATTGTAGTGAATTGAGTGCAGACTGCCATATCTGTAACTCAGCAAGGGAAGGATTTGTCCTTGGCTTTGAGCAGCCCTTTTAAGGGTAGCTATCTGGGAATGATCTGCCACATCCATGGATATCAGAAACAGAGCAGCCGTTAAAGCAGCTCTTGGTGTTTGATAAGGCATTCTAAAGTGTGGCCTTTCTAAAGGAAGTAACCCAGGTACAGGATGTCATATCTCTATCTCAGCAGGTTCAGCAACAGATCCTTGGCCTCTGTTAAAGTACTGTATTCTTGCTTTGTGTATGATTGGTATCCTGGCCAAGTCAGTGATAAGCCCTTGGCTTCTGTTTGTGTTTGAAATACGAGTAATGAGTAAATGCCAAATGGGTAAGTATTGCGGGGTACACACATAAATCAATGATAATAATTTAGGCATTTCCAGAATTAACTTGTCCACCAATACAAAAAGAACCTTTAGAGGTTAAAATGCCTTTCCTGTACACTTTTTTTCAACAAAACACATTGTGCCACCTTGAAAGAACTCGTTTGATTTCTGACATTAAACATTTAGTTTTTAATTAATTACATAAAAATAGGACAATGGCATTAGTACTTATGTATTTCCAGAATAAAAGTATATCCAAATTATCTGTTCTTCTGCCTAAGTGTATAATGTTGTGCATAGAATTCACACGAAAACATGGCATATGGACAAAACTGGAATTGTGCGTACTCACAAATAAAGCCATATGTATAAAACTGAGTGTACACCAAGTTCCACGCACTTCCCCTTTACAAATCCCAATGAAAGTGAAATTTAATGCATATGCACAGACAAAGGACAACCCCACCCTGACTCCTCCGAAAATTTTGCATATTTGAATATGCAAATCAATATGCATAGCCCCTTCATTCAGTGTTTTGTTAAAAAACAATGGCAAAAGCACATGGAAAAAAGAAGAATTTCAGCAAATGCGAAGTGGAGGCAAGGATAAACACTATTTGTTGGCTTAAGTAGTAGTTTAAGCAACAAAAAAGGAAGCTGATTGAGTCATACAATATGGCAGAGATGCTCGAAAGTGCCCGAAATAGAAAAAAGTGGTCAGATATCAAAGTTGACGTGAAAAGTGAGTCGCAGCCTACTGTCTGTTAATTCTGTTTCACACAATATTACAAATGCTGACCCCCGTGCTGATAACGTGAATCCATGCGGTGATGGAGCTGCTGTACCCAGCACATCTTCAGAAGTTGGCTGCACACACAACTTTGCCTCGGAACTCACTGGACAACTATGTGGCTGTGTACTGATGGATGCTGTTCTGGAGTCACAAAATGCAATAAATGATGATGTAAGAGATCTGGCCAGTGAGCTAAGGAATATAAGGAATGTACTATGTGATACTGACCACAAATTAAATGAATTGGTTAAAAAATAAATGATGTATCTGATTACCTGTTTTAACATTCTTCTAATTACATTCAGATGAAGTTGTAACACTCTCTGATTTGGCTGATCATTTAGTGGGTCTGAGTCAGGTTCATCATACTGCATCTCTTCAGGTATAAGCAAGCCACAATTGTGTACCGCATTACACAGCATGCTACATGCTTGCACAATGCAACACACTTTTAGTGAACTATACAACAGCACAATAATAGAGTGGAAATGCTTTCTATTTATACGAGGGGGGACTCAAAAATAACCGGAAATATTTTTAAAACGTGTTTAATTTAATTTTCTGGACAAACTACAATTAGTCTCCTTCAAAGTACTCTCCATTGGCGGAAATACACTTATCTAACCGTTTGTTCCATTGTTCGAAACATTTTTTAAATTCGTCTGAAGTAATGCCCATTAATGCTCTGGTCGTTTCTTGTTTTACCTCTTCGACATCGGCAAAACGCCTTCCTTTCAAGTCTTTTTTCATCCGAGGGAACAAAAAGAAATCACACGGAGCTAAATCCGGTGAGTAGGGTGGGTGGTTCAGGGTTGTCAAAAATTGGCGAATGCTGAGAGCAGTGTGAGATGGAGCGTTGTCATGATGAAAGAACCAATCGCCCAACTCCCACATATCAGGGTGTTTCCTTCTCACACTGTTGCGCAACCTACTTTTACAAAAAAATTCACAGAACACAAGCACAACCTTCCAGACTGATGGCACTTGGCAGACTGACTTGTGAGGAGTGTAACTAGATCGCCCTAGCGGCCCAACCATGTACTACAAGTACCAACCTAACAACAACAAAATTCCAGTTATTTTTGGGTCCCCCCTCGTATAAGCAAATTCATTCTGTGAATGTGCCTTTATAGTATAGCATTGATTCTGAATGTCACAATGGATAGATTCTCTGCTCTTTACATGGCTCTTTGAGGTGACTCTCTATCTTTGAAAGGATTGATTGCCTTTTGCCACACTAGTTGGAAAAAGCATCTACGACTGTGCAGAGTTACCATTTTTACAGGCTCTCCTAATATAGATGGTGTAATGCCTAGCTCATTCTTTTGGTGATTCATCCCTGGCTGATGTAACTTGTCCAGTGCCGTTGCAATAGCAATGAGCATGCAGTTGACCATTCTGATTACATTTGGAAAACAGGATGTTGCTGCGAATTGTGCTTTTAACTTTCCCAGTTCAACCATAGTGTAAGGAAATCTTATATATCTTGATGACAAGTGGGTAATACCTATAACAGCTGGCATGGAGCGACTCAGTGATGATTGGGAAATACTTGATCAGTTAGCAGGTTCACATTGAAAAACTTCTGTGGCTGAAAACCCAAGAGTGGACAGAACTTGCAAAGGAAAAGGGAGAGCACAATTCCTTAAAGCCTACTGTTATAAATCTGGCACCAGTTCAGCACACAGCTCCAAGAGGATAGCTCTTGGAAATCAAAATTGGCTTAGAAGCCAATCATAATCATCTATAAAAACACATTCTCTTCTAATTCTTCCATTTGCAATGTCTTCTAACAATGCTAAAGCAGCCACGGCGGTTGGAAAAGTCTGTCCATTCTGTGCAGCATTATATTGTTACAGACTGATTGCAATCAAGTGAATTAAATTTGTAAATAATATGCAATTAATTTTGGTGTATTTGATAAAGCCTCCGTCATGGATGCGAATATGAACAAGAAGGGAAACAACACAGAAACTGCTTTGACACTAGGTGACGCCAGTTTGCAAAACTGAGCAGAAAACTGTGTATGCATGGTCTGAGGCTGTTGTGAAAATGTGTGTGTGGCTTTACACCAAGTATAGTTTTTATACATATCAAAGAAAGTGTGGAAATGGGCATACACAACATTTTTGTGCATACACAATGCTTATTATAGTCCTCAGGTGATGAAATGAAGTCAAAAACAGAATTAAGTAGAAACCATGAAGATGTAACCTTTTGCATCAAAGCCTACTCACTAATCGGAAATTAAAATCAGATGAAAGATGCTAAAATTCATTAACAAGAAATTTGAGAAAGTAATTTGCACTATAAGAACCGGGA
Source organism: Erpetoichthys calabaricus (assembly GCF_900747795.2). NCBI lineage: Eukaryota > Metazoa > Chordata > Cladistia > Polypteriformes > Polypteridae > Erpetoichthys > Erpetoichthys calabaricus. Next base: position 105,300,986 of record NC_041402.2, on the reverse strand, counting down.
GCAGCATACTGGTAATGGAAACAATAACATGGTGCCACCCATATGAAAAACAAGATAATATTGTGGCACCATGAAATAAATAAACAATTTGACCAGGAACATTATACTGCAGAGGTAATAATCCCAAATATACTTAAGCATAAAAAAAAATATTTCTAAGAGAAATAAATTCTAAAAGTTAACACCTGCTGTAACACCAAACCAGTTACTGCTTTAAGTGTTCTGCTATGCATGGAAAAGATTATAGAGGACCAGGAGATGGGAGAGACAAAAACTTTAGACTAGGACAAAAACAAAGTAAAAAATTCTGTGAGATCAGAGAGAAGCTGATAGTATCTAGCCTGAAACATTAGTCAGAACTGAAATATAAAATCAGCATACCAAGGTCTTTTTCCCTGAATAATTCACTTAAACCCTACTCTCTAGGACTGTGAACCCCCCTGGGACCTTTAAAATTTGGAGTCTTTGATGGCAGTATGGTTGACCATTGCCTTGTACATATTGTGCAGAACTTGGCATCATGGGATAGGGACAGGGAAGAGATGCTTGTTATGAAATGGTCACCCAGGCAATAACAAGACAAAATGGTAATAAAATGTCTGGCATCCATGCCCGGGCATAATGTCATCTGATGTCCACAAGAGGGCGGCAATATCCAATGAACAGAGGAACAAGAAGCATAAAGAAAGATGGATTTAATAGCTGGAATATTCCATGAAGAAAGGCGTAAAGAACCAGAAAGAAAGAGGAATGTAAGGGCTAGCATATCCTGTTTACAGAGGTTTGTAAATGCATCAAAAAGTTGGACTTGCCATTGTACCGTTAAGGTTTTGCCATGCTAGTTTATAATAATTTAATTAAATAGAATTGGAAAATAGAAAAATCCCCAGAATAAAAACAATAACACTGGTCAACAAAGATTTTGTCACAGAACAACTTAACGTGTTTTAAAAGTCATTTTCACTCAAGTCACCCATAGTCTTTTATCATATCAATAGGGTGTACAGGTTTTTTAAACTTAAATATAGGTTTAAAATGGTTTTATTGCTGTAGGTGAACATTTTATAACTTTCCAGAAGGGAATAAAATAACTTGTGCCAAAGTTTGCATGTTTGGACATGAAGAGACAGCAGCCTGCTCCCTGTCTGAGGCATAGTTCCACAGTAGTTGGTGATTAGATATCAAAGTGTAAATAGTTACGTGGTGGTTTCCTGAACAGGGTCTAAATTAAGCCAGGAGAGGGCTTTAATCTAGAATGGTTAATCATGGCATAGAAAATTACTTTCTGAAACACAGATTAATTACCGATTACTAAAACCTGGACTATTCAGTCCTGAACTAAAGTAAACAAGATTAATTTAAAAACACCTGTGCTAGTTTAAAATGGCTGGACTGAGATTGTCTATAAAATGTGAAATGGATCCAGAAAAGTGTAGAACTGTATGGAACTAGTGAGGCAAATTCAAGGAAAACAATGGTAGCAGAAAGAACACTGTGATTAAAAAAACTACTGAGATTGACAAAACACTTTAACAGCACATAGTTTTAAGACACACCATCATTAAAGATAAACAGCACACATCAGCTGTGGAATCAAAGAAGAAGGATGCCTGGAAATCTATTTTAATGAATTAAATGCAAATAAGCACATATCCACAAGGACTAATAAAACAACAGAATTGTGAGCTTTAGTACGTTACTATTTTGTGAAATCACTGGGTTACTTATTCAATAAAGGTGTTGTAGAAGAATCTAAAAAAACCCCAGAAAAACTGCTTCAGAAGCCCGAAGAGAAAGGTTTAAGAATGGCAGAGGACCTGCACGTATAGAAATTGACTAGTTGGATGAGTTACTAACAGGAATAATGGAGAGGAAGCAATCTCTGGAGGTCATACCAGATGATGACCATCTAATCACTTCAGATGAGGATTCACACCACACCATCATTCAACACTCACTATGTGAGGACATTTTACTTTGCCTTTTCTTTCTTTCCTTTCAAAGTTTCATTTGCTTCTTTGCCACCTGATGTGAGACATCTCATGTAATCTGCATTTATTTCACTACACATATAAACAGAACAGACAGAATTGAACAGTTGTAAAGCAGATTACCCTCCACATTCCACATCAGAAGCCAGGGTGGCAGTGTCTGGCAATACTGGTCACCAGAAAAGAAACGATCCACTATCCATGAAAGGCAGGCTACTGTTTTTCACAAACATAAGATAAGTTTCTTAAGGAGGAGCATGAAATGAAAATGAAGATACTGCAGTAAGAACTGGAAATGAAGATGAAGAAAAGAAAGATGCAACTGTCCCAAATGTCATGTCAATACATGAATCTGTGAAATAAATATTGCTTTATTAACTCATGTTAGATGATATGCAGGTGTCTGTAACATAGCAGACAAAATATACACTTCTATTTTTAAAATATATTTTATTTGTTCTTTACACATGAAAATGTACCTGATGTCAAAAACCTCTACTTAAAGTGTTGCAATGCAAAAGCATCTCTGTGGTTTGTTAGATGATCTGGGCATCGTGCTGTTTCAGACAGTTGTTAAGAACAGCTATTGCAATGATGACAATGCAGCATATTTTGATGGCACTGAAAACAACTCTTACAAACACTAAACATACTGTATTCTCTACTACAGTAATAGTGTGCATAAGAGCCTGGTTATTGCTCCATTGTTCAGTTGTTGTTGGAATGTAAGTATGTTGTGAACAAAAAAAAAATTAATGAGCATACTCAGTATCACCAAGCAATATTCCATTATGCTCTTCTTTTACAAAGTGGCTATGCAGAAATGTGTTAAGGAAGATTTGTGAATCATGAGTGGCACCTTGTGGTATAACGGGTCTGTGGCTCAGAAAAAGTGTCAATTTTTAATAAATAATCAGTTGGCCAGCTCTCCATGGGCGTATGCTCATGCAGCTGTGGGGAGCTGATGGAGTAATTGGGGTCAGACACCTGCTCGTGCAAGTGTAGTCTTTCTCAATTGCTTCATCAGCTTCCTGCAGTGCACGATTGAGATGCTGCACCCAGGGATCCTTATAAGAACGAGCTGGCACAAGGAAAAGAGGAATGATCCGGAATGAAAGAGAAGATGGTAGGAAGACGAGACAGACAGAGAGAAAGAGAGAGAACACCGATTCAGGAATGAGCGAGCTAACGAGAGCGGGCTCAAGAGAGAGAGAAGGTAGGCAGTTGGGAGGAGAGCCCCTGAAGAGTAGTAGTCATCACTCGGAGGCAATGAATTGGGTTACACTGGCTGAGCATCTACGATGAGCGGGAGTGACCAGGAGCTTTCTGTATAAACGGTGTGTATGCACAAAAATGTTGCGTATGCCCATTTCCACACTCACATCATGATGTATAAGAACTAAACTTGGCATAAAGCCATACACATTCTCACGCCTGCTCAATCTATTGCATGCGCAAGTTTTCAACGTAGTTTTGCAAACTGGAGGCACCTAGTGTCAAAGCAGTGCTACTGTTCCTGTGTGAATTCCCTTTATTTTTAAAATTTACATCCCTGACATGGCTTTATCAAATACACTGAAATTAACTGCATATCGTTTTTTAGTTTAAGGCATCAGATTGTAATTAACCTGTAACCATATACTGTTGCATAGAATGGCCAAACTATTTCAAATACCACAGCTACTTTAGCGTTGTTACTCTCAGTGCACCACTCAGAGTATTTTAACCTACTGTATCTGAGAATGGAATCACAGCTATACAGCAGCTGATCAGAAAGCTCTATGGCAGATTGTGTCAAGAGCAAACAGAATTATCGGGATACAGGTTCTAGCACATGCTGCCTCAGCCATGGGCACAGTCTATTTGAACTTCCTCCATTTGACAAATGCTTTTTCTTTATGGACCTCACGGTTCAGAAACAGTTTCAGCCCAAGAGATATAAACACACTCAATCAGTCCATCAAGTGCTCCCGGTAGAACTGTTTCTACTTAAAAGTACAATTACCTCACTGAAAACTTGCATTACAGTTGTAATATTGCACAACCTGAGCCACTTATGCTTTCATATTGTATATTTTTCATTGTTTTTATTGTATTATTATTATTGTTGTTGTTTTGTTATTTTACCATTTTATAGGAAAATAAGTTTCTGGAGGATTTGCATATTGAATCTTATTGTACCATACAATAACAATAAAGGAATTCAATTCAAGTCAATAGAAGAGAGCGCGTATTTACAGATGACAACTGGCTTTTAAGTAGATTTAGATTTCCAAGCGCTATCTTCATGGAGCTCTTGATATCATTTTTAAGATGAAATGCTTAAAGTATATATAGTATATTATACAGATAAATTTTAACTTCATTTAAATAATGTATACTGTTAATAATTAAACATGTGGACACGGTGGACAGTGGTAGTGATGAACTGGCACCCCATTCATGGATTGCTCCTGCCTTGCGCTGTATGCTTGTTGGGACTTGAGTGACCCTGGATGGATGGAATAATTAAACACAAAGAAATTTCAATGTTCCTTAAAAGTTTTGAAGAATCAGCATTATAAGCTTACAGATGGCTTGACATTTAGTAAAGAGCTGATTGTGTGGCGATTGGTTACTTGGAGAAAGGAAAACAAGGACAGGAATTGGGGGTTAGTACATTTGAAAGAGGCAATACTGCTGCAATAAATTATTTCATCGAGGGTCATCCCAGCAAGCATCAAGAACAATCTCTGGATGGGGTGCCAGCTCATCGCTACCACTGCGCCAACATGCTCCTGTGTTTAATACATGCTTTAATTAATTTCATCATGAAAATTATATCAAGTATACATCTTAATATTTAAATTGCTCAGAGAGTTGTAATATCATGAATATAATGTACTAGCAAAATACCCGCGCTTCGCAGCGGAGAAGTAGTGTGTTAAAGAGGTTATGAAAAAAAAAGGAAACATTTTAAAAATAACGTAACATGATTGTCAATGTAATTGTGTTGTCATTGTTATGAGTGTTGCTGTGTTTTATATATATAAAATACACACACACACATATAAACATATATATACATATACATATACACATATATATACATATCTACATATATATATATATATATATATATATATATATATATATATATATATATATATATATATATATATACATATACACATCCACATATCAACATATATATATACACATATATACACACACACACGGTTTATGGGTGATGATTGTTTTACTCTTTTTATGTTTATTTTATTTTATTGTAGAATCAACTCCTATTTGCGCACAGCAGGGCAGCCGTGGGCGGATGCATATGGTGTATTCACTCCATGTTATCGTGCATTGCGCTGTCAGTGGTATTTTGATAAAAGAATTTGAACAACATATAAGAAGCGTATAAATTATTAAACAGTAAAACATTAACATTTAAGAAGTAAAGTTACATTAAGTACTACTGCAGTGCCTTCGGGTATACCTCATTTTTTGTTTGCCCATTACATGCTTAAATGTATACATTTTTTGGTGCACCTACCTGAGAACACGCGACATATAACCGAGCGTGGGAGAAGCATGGATTTTAAACACGCGTTGAGTTCATGTGCTGGTCTCCCTCGTGGAATAACTGGTAATGTTTGACTAAAATCTACAGCGAGTAAAACGACATTACCTCCTATTTTTTTTTTTACGATCTCTGAGATCTTGCTTTTTTCGGTTCAAGGCTTCATAAGCTCTTTTATGTTGTATGGTGTACTTATCCCAAACCATCATCTTTGAATGTTGCAAGACTTTCGCCTTGTATGTAGATCGGGGTAATTACATTCATTGCATTCCTAGTCTGAATCACAATCTGATTGTATGGGTGGTTACCTGGCACTGTATGGTTGCCTGCCGTCCTTTAAAATACGGAATCGTGCCGCGTTTGAGAATGAAATTGCGCGTCCCGTTTTGAATCAATACTGGACGGGATTTATCCCGTATTTTTTTTATCATTTTTTTTTTAAAGCAGCGTCTCATGCAAATCATCCCACACGCATTTTATGAAGATGCCTCCTTTCCTACTTTTGATTGGGTAATACTTGATGTCATCGTTAGTTTGATTGGTGTTTTTAACTGTCCACTGAGGAGGGCGTGTCTTTTAAGTAGAGTCTGCAAAGTGTTGGCACTGAGATGTGGCGTCAGCGCCATAGTTGAAGCCCCTAACGTTGCGGTCAGCAAGTCGGCTAACATCCGCCATGTGCCGTCTTTCAGTTGCGAGAAGCAGATCATAGAATGGTTGAAACTGTTACCCCTAACGTTGCGCCACGGCGTGTGGTTCGTTTATACCTCGTGTCTTCTCACTAAAGTTTTATCTCGCGAATATGTTATTGCAATCCGCAGCGGGAGCGTTTCTATAAACTTAATTTAAACTTACGTTTTACACCGTGCTTTGTTTCCCTTATGAACATGCTTGTATGCTTAACTCGCTCCGTTCTCAATTGTTTAATTAATTTTTTGCTCTTCGCTGTTTGCGGCTCTTCCTCCATTTCCCCCTACTTCGTTCTTTTATCTCGAGAATATGTTATTGCAATCCTTAACGGGAGCGTTTCAATAAACTGATTGAAAATAGTTTTGCATTTACCTTTTTAGTAAAAGGCGAGCTTTTAAGCCTGAGAAATCACCCCGTAAATGCACACGTTTAATTGGACATGTGTTAATATGTATGGTTACACAGTATTAAAAGACAGTGAACAACGTCAGTTACCTTTGTTCCCGCGTTTGATAAAAGATGAGCTTTTAAGCTTGAGAAATCACCCCGTAAATGCACACGTTTAATTGCACATGTGTTAATATGTATGCTTACACAGTATTAAAAGACAGTCAAAAATTAACGTCATTTACCTTCGTTCCCGCGTGTGACTCGTGCTGTAAATCTCTTCCTTGTTTTTAGTTCACGTGATTACGTAGGAGGCGTGATGACGCGATACGTGACTCCGCCTCCTCCATTACAGTGTATGGACAAAAAATATGTTCCAGTTATGACCATTACGCTTTGAATTTCGAAATGAAACTTGCCTAACTTTTGTAAGTAAGCTGTAAGGAATGAGCCTGCCAAATTTCAGCCTTCCACCTACACGGGAAGTTGGAGAATTAGTGATGAGTCAGTCAGTGAGTGAGTGAGTGAGTCAGTCAGTCAGTGAGGGCTTTGCCTTTTATTATTATAGATTCTGTGTCCTATCGGCATAAGAGAAAGCCTGTTTAAGAAGCACATAGTGATTCACACACAGAGTACATAGAAGAACACATAGAATACGAAGCATTTAACATTTTACTTTAGTTACGATGGGATTTGAGAAAATAGTAAATTAAACGATTTTAAGATGAAGTTTATGATGTTCTACTTTAATGACAAAATAAACTATGTGATTAAAGTGGAAATTTCTACCTTTTTTCCACTGAGTCCCTGTTTTTTTTGTTTTCTCTGTACCCTAATACACTTCCATATAACACTCAGACGGTGGGCTACAATTTTATTTCGGGCACTGCGCGACTTTCTGAACTTGAGCCACTCTCCGCCACTCTTTGTCACTTGATCAACTTTCTTTTGTTGTTTTTACTACTGCTTAAACCAACAAATAGTACGTTTTTCCTGCCTCCACTTGGTGTTCGTTGTAATTCTTCTTTTTTCCCCGTGCTTTTGCCATTGTCTTTTCACAGAACGCTGAACTTAAGAGGCTATTTATATTGATTTGCATATTAAAATAGGCGTAATTGTGGGAGGAGTTGGGGTGGGGCAGCAGGCGTGTGCACTTGCTTTACATTTCACGCTGACTGGGATTTATGTAGTGGAAGAATGTGGAAGTTGGCGTACAAATAGATTTATGCATCTGGATTTTTTTGTGCATAAGCACATTTCTGTTTTTGTCCGTATGCCATGTTTTAGTGTGAATTCTACACATGCTGTTATACATGATGCACCAAGAGTGTGAATGACTCGCCATAGAAGACTGGTCGATGAGGCTTTGACTGAGAGCCCCAATATGAGCACCACGGCCTATGGGGACCCTAGGTCTGGAGAGAGATCCTTACCATAGCCATGAGATGGCTGGTACCCGGACCAGTGGAAGGTTGGCTGTGTCTGTTAGTAGGGTGACACCTCTGCTGCGAGGCCCTTTCGGGATAAGCAGAGGAGACGACAGTTGTAAGAAAGATGTGCCGGGCTCTTAGGCAAGGACAGTTTCCTGCCAGATGGTTTTTAACCTCATTTTTAATTAATTTATGCATTTTAATTTTAACCTCCACTGAACACTTCATTTTATGGATTATTCATTGAGCACTTTTTATGCACTGCATTATTTGTTTGGGCATTCTTGTTTTGTTGGACAGTTTTAATAAAAGCACTGAGCACGTTTTTTACACCATCCCATTGCTTTATGTATGGTGTCCTCATTTTTTCGGCTCATCCCGGTCATGACTATCAATGGTAGCAGATTGAAAAGGTTCCCAGTGGGACCTGGTAGCGTAGGGCCGACCCACAGCGTCACACACCTTTCCAATGTGTAACAATATTTGAAAACTGTAACTGGTGAGAAGATACTCTCTGCACATTTATGGAAAACCAGTTCTTGCAGTTTCCACATTCCTCAGCAGCTGGAGCAGAGGGATACTAATGTGTTCTGTCTATACAGCCAATGACTCCTGGGAAGTTCTCATATTCATGGAATTTTACCTTGCAGTTAGCAGGGGCTGTAGCATTAGGGAAATGTATATATTGTCCTCTTAATTCACAAATGGCCTTGCAAACTCTGTGAGTGACTTTTGTGAAAGAAGGAGTCTCAACACAACGGAAAGGTTTGGGGAAGCCACCCGTATTTTGTTTTAAAGGGTGAGACTTTCTCCATTGCACGTACTTTATTAATTCGAAAAATCTCTCAAACTAATTTCATTTAAAAGTTTGATATGGTTCACTTCTTTTGGCCAGAACTTGTCAAGCTGGTGGTACTCTTTGATCCACAATTAATATAGTCCAAGTAATCCATATGTCTTTTTTGACAAACAATGTTAATATGAAGTTAAACCTGCCTCCTTAGAGGTTTAATTTAGGCCGTCATTTACTCCTGGAGTTGCTCTGTTCTTCTTTCAGAAAATTAATACAGGACTAGGTTAAGACTAGAACTATTTCTAACCAAGATGGAGGAAGTTGAGTTCAGTTAGTCTGGGTTAAATGGCCTTTTAAGTTAAGTAACATAAAATAGCCCTCCAAAATGAATCCTGTTGAACCTCAGCATGCTCTATATAGAGAATTAAACTGATATACTGTAGGTTTATCTGAACTTCTCTGCTTAAACCTTCCACCTGTGTCCTTAACCCAGCCTCAACAGAATTTTTAAAGAAGTCTCAGATGTGCACATTGATAAGGTACTTGACATAGTTACAGTAAATAACTATTTAAACAAACACTCTATTCTTGAAAAGTTTCTGTCAGGTTTAAGAACAAACCAGCACATAAACTGCAATGGTTAAAGCAGTGAATGATTTGTGGGTTATTGCAGACAGAGGCCACATATCTGTTTTTGTTCAAAACACAAGGTGAACTACTCAAGTAGTGTGGTGTTGTGGTTAAGGCTTTGGACTTCAAACCCTGAGGCTGTAGATTCAAACCCTGTTACTGACACTGTGAGATAATAAGCAAGTCACTTGACCTGCCTCTGCTCTAATTAGAAAACCAAAAGAAATGTAACCAACTGCATTATAAATGTTGTAAGTCGCCTTGGATACGGGCATCAGTCAAATAAGTAAATATAACTACCAGAGCTATGCAGATGACACACAGCTTTATTTATCTACAGCAACAGATAACCCTGAGGCTCTGGAGTCTCTGATCCAATGTCTGCCCTGTAGTTCAGAATGGCTCAGTAGTAATTTCCTCAAGTTAAATAAGGAAAAAAAATGAAATCATAGTAGTTAGCAATAATAGAACTAGTGAGGGTATTATAAATAAACCTGACCTAAAAGTCAAGGCTGAAGAACAAAAGAATTTAGGTGTAATCATGGACTCCATCCTAAACTTATTTCACATATTAACTATATTACTGTGATTTTTTCATGTAAGTTACATTCCAAAAAGTTAGTTCTCCTATAACACTGCAAGATGCTGAGAAATCAATTCAAACTTTTGTTTTTAATCAGCTGGATTACTGTAATGCACTCCTTACTGGTCTACCTAAGAAAGACATGAGTTGGTCGCAGTTAATTCAGAATGCAGTGGCAAGAATACTAACCACATAATGAAAATCTGAGCACATCTCTTTAGTTATTGTGTTGTTACATTGGTTACTCATATCCTTTAGAATTGACTTCAAAATACTGCTAATGGTATATAAAGAATTAATTAATCTTGCTCCTTCCTATATCTTGGAGTACCTGTACCCCTACATTCCAAGTGATAACTTTAAATCTTCTAATAGTGTTTAGTGCAGCAGTTTGATCAAACTCTGACGCAAATGCTACGCAAAGTGGTCAGCTAGGATGGGAGGAACTGGGACTAGTTAATCCCACAAATCCTACAGTGCTGCCTATTTGCCTGACATTGTCATCTATGCTGGCAAATGGAAGAATAACATGTGGCATGCTCCTAGTAGTATGTAAGGCCAGTCTCCATATTAACCCTACAAAATGTTACTTTGGCTTAACAGATATATATATATATGGGTGACATGGTGGGTAGAGGTTCTGCCTGGCCACAGTGAACCAAAGGTCATGCCAGGGATTAAAGTAATCCCTGCATAGTTGCAAGGTTTAAATTAAATTACAAAATAGAAAATAAGTGAGTAGTCTTCTTCAGGCATAAGTCAAAATTGGACTGTGTCAAGATGGTGCAGTAGCCTGTTTTAGGGACTGGGAAGCGGAAGAGGTGGTATTCTGGTTTCCAGAAACTGGAAGTGATGTAATCAATGTAGGTCTGTCAATCATATTTTCTGTAGAGGGAAGAAGAGAAGAAGTATTAAGTGACAATGCCACTGATTCAGAGTGCAATTGCAATGAAGTTGACCCCTAATTGCATGTGTGTGACACGATTTCCCTACCCTTAGCCAAGATCCATCATGTCGGGCAGCCTGAACCCAGAAGTCATGAACCCGAGAAAGAGCATTGGGTGATTGCTTCATGGGGCCATGTGTTAAAGTACATTGGATGGCAGTCTCTCTCTGGCATTGCTCCCATATGGGAACTTGCATCCATGTATGGGAAATGTAGTTATGGGCGTCAGACCTGGCGCCCTTGAGGACCACTAGAGGGTGCTGTTGGAAGAGGACTGCTACCTAACCTGAAAGTACTTCTGTGATATAGGTCTGATGTGCCAGATGTTCTCCTAGGTCTGAGTTAAAAAGAGACCTCAGCCTCATCTAGGCAAGTTCGAGTCAGAAGAGGAGGAGGACAGTGCTTGCCTGGGGATAAGTAAAGAAGAAAGTAGCAAACCCCTCCTTTAACCGCCACCTTATTGTGGTGGAGGGGTTTGCGTGTCCCAATGATCCTAGGAGCTCTGTTGTCCGGGGCTTTATGCCCCTGGTAGGGCCACCCAAGGCAAACTGGTCCTAGGTGAGGGATGAGACAAAGTGCGGTTAAACAAAACCTCCTATGATGAAAAACAATTTTGGACGGCGTTTTCCCTTGCCCGGACGCGGGTCACCGGGGCCCCACTCTGGAGCCAGGCCTGGAGGTGGGGCTCGATGGCGAGCGCCTGGTGGCTGGGCCTGCACCCATGGGGCTCGGCTGGGCACAGCCCGAAGAGGCAACGTGGGTCCCCCTTCCCATGGGCTCACCACCTATGGGAGGGGCCAAGGAGGTCGGGTGCAGTGTGAGTTGGGTGGTGGCCGAAGGCGGGGACCTTGGCTGTTCGATCCTCGGCTACAGAAGCTGGCTCTTGGGACGTGGAATGTCACCTCTCTGAAGGGGAAGGAGCCTGAGCTAGTGCGCGAAGTTGAGAGATTCCGGCTAGATATAGTCGGACTCACCTCGACGCACAGCTTGGACTCTGGAACCAATCTCCTTGAGAGGGGCTGGACTCTGTACCACTCTGGAGTTGCCCCCGGTGAGAGGCGGTGAGTGGGTATACTTATTGCCCCCCGACTTGGAGCCTGTACATTGGGGTTTACCCCGGTGGACGAGAGGGTAGCCTCCCTTCGCCTTCGGGTGGGGGGACGGGTCCTAACTGTTGTTTGTGCATATGCACCGAACAGCAGTTCAGAGTACCCACCCTTTTTGGAGTCCCTGGAGGGGGTGCTAGAGGGCATACCTTCTGGGGACTCCCTCGTTCTGCTGGGAGACTTCAATGCTCACGTGGGCAATGACAGTGAGACCTGGAAGGGCGTGATTGGGAGGAATGGCCCCCCCGATTTGAACCCGAGCGGTGTTCTGTTATTGGACTTCTGTGCTCGTCACGGATTGTCCATAACGAACACCATGTTCAAGCATAGGGGTGTTCATATGTGCACTTGGCACCAGGACACCCTAGGCCTCAGTTCGATGATCAACTTTGCGGTCGTGTCATCGGACTTGCGGCCACATGTCTTGGACACTCGGGTGAAGAGAGGGGCAGAGCTGTCAACTGATCACCACCTGGTGGTGAGTTGGCTTCGATGGTGGGGGAGGATGCCGGTCAGGCGTGGTAGGCCCAAACGTGTTGTGAGGGTCTGCTGGGAACGTCTGGCAGAGCCCCCTGTCAGAAGTAGCTTCAACTCCCACCTCTGGCAGAACTTCGACCACATCCCGAGGGAGGTGGGGGACATTGAGTCCGAATGGGCCATGTTCCGTGCCTCTATTGTTGAGGCAGCTGACCGGAGCTGTAGCCGTAAGGTGGTCGGTGCCTGTTGTGGCGGCAATCCCCGAACCCGTTGGTGGACACCGGCGGTGAAGGATGCCGTCAAGCTGAAGAAGGAGTCCTACAGGACCCTTTTGTCCTGTGGGACCCTGGAGGCAGCTGATAGGTACCGGCAGGCCAAGCGGAATGCGGCTTTGGTGGTTGCTGAGGCAAAAACTCGGGCGTGGGAGGAGTTTGGGGAGGCCATGGAGAACGACTTTCGGACGGCTTCGAGGAGATTCTGGTCCACCATCCGGCGTCTCAGGAAGGGGAAGCAGTGCAGTGTCAACACTGTATATGGTGGGGATGGTGCGCTGCTGACCTCGACTCCGGACGTTGTGGGTCGGTGGGGGGAGTACTTCGAAGACCTCCTCAATCCCATTAACATGCCTTCCAATGAGGAAGCAGAGCCTGGGGACTCAGAGGTGGGCTCCCCCATCTCTGGGACTGAGGTCAGCGAGGTGGTCAAAAAACTCCTTGGTGGCAGGGCCCCGGGGGTGGATGAGATACGCCCGGAGTTCCTCAAGGCTCTGGATGTTGTAGGACTGTCTTGGTTGACACGCCTCTGCAACATCGCATGGACATCAGGGACAGTGCCTCTGGATTGGCAGACTGGGGTGGTAGTCCCCCTCTTTAAGAAGGGGGATCGGAGGGTGTGTTCCAACTACAGAGGGATCACACTCCTCAGCCTCCCTGGAAAAGTCTATTCAGGGGTCCTGGAGAGGAGGGTCCGTCGGATAGTTGAGCCTCGGATTCAGGAAGAACAGTGTGGTTTTCGTCCTGGTCACGGAACAGTGGACCAGCTCTATACCCTTAGCAGGGTCCTAGAGGGTGCATGGGAGTTTGCCCAACCAGTCTACATGTGTTTTGTGGACTTGGAAAAGGCATTTGACCGTGTCCCTCGGGGAATCCCGTGGGGGGTACTCCGAGAGCATGGGGTACCGGCCCCCCTGATAAGGGGTGTTCGGTCCCTGTACGATCGGTGCCAGAGCCTGGTCCGCATTGCCGGCAGTAAGTCGAACCCGTTTCCAGTGAGAGTTGGACTCCACCAGGGCTGCCCTTTGTCACCGATTCTGTTCATTACTTTTATGGACAGAATTTCTAGGCGCAGCCAGGGCGTTGAGGGAGTCCGGTTTGGTTGGCTCAGGATTGGGTCACTGCTTTTTGCAGATGATGTTGTCCTGTTTGCTTCATGAGGCCGTGATCTTCAGCTCTCTCTGGATCGGTTCGCAGCCGAGTGTGAAGCGGCTGGGATGAGAATCAGCACCTCCAAATCCGAGACCATGGTCCTCAGCCGGAAAAGGGTGGAGTGCCCTCTCAGGGTTGGTAGCGAGATCCTGCCCCAAGTGGAGGAGTTCAAGTATCTCGGGGTCTTGTTCACGAGTGAGGGAAGAATGGAGTGTGAGATCGACAGGCGGATCGGTGCGGCATCCGCAGTAATGCGGGTGCTGCATCGGTCTGTCGTGGTGAAAAAGGAGCTGAGCCGCAAGGCGAAGCTCTCAATTTACCAGTCGATCTATGTTCCTACCCTCACCTATGGTCATGAGCTATGGGTAGTGACCGAAAGAACGAGATCGTGAATACAAGCGGCTGAAATGAGTTTCCTCCGCAGGGTGTCTGGGCTTTCCCTTAAAGATAGGGTGAGAAGCTCAGTCATCCGGGAGGGGCTCAGAGTACAGCCGCTGCTCCTCCGCATCGAGAGGAGTCAGATGAGGTGGCTCGGGTATCTGATCAGGATGCCTCCTGGACGCCTCCCTGGTGAGGTGTTCCGGGCACGTCTAACCAGGAGGAGGCCCTGGGGAAGACCCAGGACACGTTGGAGGGACTATGTCTCTCGACTGGCCTGGGAACACCTTGGGATTCTCCCAGAAGAGCTAGGAGAAGTGGCCGGGGAGAGGGAAGACTGGACATCTCTGCTCAAGCTGCTGCCCCTGCGACCCGACCTTGGATAAGCGGGAGACAATGGATGGATGGATGGAAAGTAGAAAAAAGAAAAAGGAAGGGATTCAATTGTTTATTCTGGAAGAAGCCTGTAAAAGATACTTTCTTTAAATAAACATTGATATGAACTCAGGGTTGTTGTCCGTAAAGTTGTGTCTGTGGTATGGGGCTCTGAGGTGCCCCCAACATGTCACAACTGGCATAGTCAGCAGGATTTTCTGGCTGTGTGTTTAGTAGGTACTACCTTATGTGAATGATATGCTTTAAACAATGGGAAGAAAATGAACAAAAGGTGGTGTAATAAGAATATAAGTTTAATGTCACTGTGTTTTGTATAAAAAATATTTTATAAATCCACTCACATGTACAGGCCAGATTTAGTCACAGAGGGGCTCAGGATTTAGAACTGCTAGGCAAGCATTCGAGGAGAGAAAGGGACAACTTTGAAAATGGGCATTGTACTATTTCTGTGTGCATGAAATTGAGTCCTCTCTTTGCCTTGTTTGGGATGGCATGATTTACCTAAGTAAGAGCCTGTACGTGGAGAAAACAGTAAAAAAGACTTGGACAGCAGCCAAACACCTCGAAGCCGATGGACGGATGGGGGGTATCGTCATCTGGTCCTGAAAACCCCTTCCAGCGCAGCGATGAAAATGGCAGACCGTATACATTGTGATCCCACCTCGATAAAGGTCTTGCTATGTTTTCCTTTGTCTGTAATGCCGTGTAAATCGTCAGTAAAGAAAGCTAAGTTATTTTCTCTTATGTGATTTCTTACCGCCGTATCACTATGCTCCAGCCAGGGAATAAAATGCAAAAATTCTGGTACCTCCCTTATTGTGTTGTGTATGGGGTGGGGGGGGGGGGGGGGGGGGGGGGGTGTGTGTGTGTGTGGTTGCTGTTTGTTTATTATTATATTTGTATATGCATATTTTTGTCTCTCTTGAGCTTTTGTAAAGCTTTAATTTCCTTTTGGGATAAGTAAAGTCTATCTATCTATTCTCACTGCCACTTTGAAAAATGGTACGATACTAATAGCCCTCGAGCTATGTCCTGTTCCTCATTTAATTGCAATCTTCTCTAGTACACAAAAGTATAGAGACATAATGAAGATAGTTATAGAAGAAGAAATATGTTAAATAAAACAATATATCCATCCATTTTCCAACTCGCTGAATCCAAACACGGGGTCACGAGGGTCTGCTGGAGCCAATCCCAGCCAACACAGGGTACAAGGCAGGAACCAGTCCCAGGCAGGGTGCCAACCCACCGCATAAAACAATATATAAAAACAAGTATGTAAAAACTCTGGTAAACTGACCAGATTTTAAAAGTACTTCTTCAAATTACAGTTTTTTAAAACTGCTTTGGCATACGTCTCAATTGACAATTAATGAATGCAAAACAGTTCATCTTACTTCCACACCATTCTGTCATTTGCAAATACCAGAATTTTATTTCTCACTGTCTCCTACAAATTTCAATATGATATGTTTAGTAAGTACAGTACTCAAGAAACACATTTACTTATAAAAAGACACAGCATTGTCAAACTCACTTGATTTAGTTATACATTGGAGGGGTCAAGAGCCTATCCTGGAAGCAGGAAAAATCCCTAGGCAAGGTACCAGTCCACCATAGGGCTCACTTAATTCAAACAGGTACACCTACACTTACACAATGCTTATTTAAAGGCACCGAAGTTAAACCAACATGCATTTCTTAGGAGGCGTGGAACAAAAGCTGGAGCATTTGGGAAAAAATCCATACAGACACTGGCAGAGCATGCAAACCCCACATGGACAGTGAATGGGTATTAGATAATAACCTGGAATAATGAATCCATGAGGCAGCAGCACACCCCATTAAATTGCCTCCAATAAAAAGGATATTGTATCGCTAATAGTAATAACCTGAAAGGACTGAAATGGCAGACCAAAAGAAAAAAAAAAGATTCATATACTTATGCAGCTCATTAGCAAAACAAACCTTGCACATCTATTAAGTAATCTCGCCACCATCCTATGATTTTTATCTGCAGTTGTCGCTTATTACTGCCTTGATACTCCAAACTGACAGTAAATAGTTTGTCCATTTCTTGCCATGTAAGTGTTTTTTCTGTGTAGCATAAGGCTGGGTAAAATGCCTTGGGAAACTTGTGAATTGCATCCAGAACACCAAGTATACAAAGAGCCTGTTTGAATCTAAAAAGGAAATAAATGTACAGAACTATCACTTGAATTGTTCTGAAATGTTGTAAACAAAGCCAACTACAGCAAAGAAGATATTTTCTCCTTCTTTCATCTGCTAAGTTTTACTGTATAGTAATCGCTTTGTAACCATTTCTTAAAACAGGATTGCTAGTTCTAATCTTAGTTAACAGGAACGTTAGATTTAAAATGTATATGAGGTAACAGAAAAATACAATACAGGTATACAAACATAATAAAATTATTTGACTATTATGCTACTAGAAATGCACAATTTTAACTTTTTTCTGTGCTAACTTTTAAGAGAATGAAAGATTAACATATAAATACCTTTCAAATACTCCTCTTGTGTACCCGAAAAAATACCAATTTGTGGCTTCTTCAACAATCTATTTAGAACATTCAACAGAAATCACCCTATGTAAGCACCCTGCTAAGCTCAAAAAATCCTGAAAATTCAAGACAGCTTCACTTGCTTCACCTAAGGTTTTTGCCTCATATATCTGAAATATAGTAAGAATCACAACATAGATTTAGGAACCAATACAACACATTTTACTATGCTTTAACATTTACTGATCAAGCAGTAAGTCTCTTAAAACTGATTAATTACTCTCACTTTAGACTAATCTGTCCATCGATGACTCCCCCACAAGTCTTTGAATATATGAGATTGCTCTAATGCCAAACAGTTATTTTTGGAAAGAGAACTGCTTTATTGTTGATAATTACAATTTCACATGGAATATAATATGCAAGAGACAAGAGCACTAGTGTATTTTTACATGTTAAGGACAAAATCAGAGCTGATGCAACATAATTTGTTATCACATACTATGTATTAAATTGAAAACAATAATTTAAACATAATTACTTTTTGTAATTTTGACCTTATGTGTTCATCCTCAATGTTCTTAAAATCACATTTAACATTTTTGGGTCCACTGACCAAGGCATCATACAACTCAGTTGATATAAACTGTGATGGTGGTCCTCCATGTACAAGGCAAACAGCAATAGCTCTCCCTGCAATGAAGTAGTCATCTGTTCACACAGCTAAACAAACACAGAAACAAATGCATGTAATCAAGTTAATTTACAAAAGAAATGTGAGGCTTACTACACCATATCAAAAAGAATAAATGTGTAATAGAGATATAAGTCATGCAAAATACAAAATGCAGTACAATGTGAATTTATGTAAAATTAGCCAATAGTGAAAGTACTTAATACTCTCAGCTTTGTAAACATTATGTATAAAACTCTGCAATCCCATTTTACTAACATAAATAATAACAATATAAAAAAACACTATTGACTGCTAAGTATTTTTTATGTTCTGGCCCCATAAAGAGAGAACTAGATTGGAGATATCTCATCAAAAGTCTCAGGAATTCTCTGCGAGGTCCTCCAATGTCAACAGCGCCTTCTGAATGGCCAACATCATCAGTAAACTTAATGGACATACGTTTGTTAGGAGAATACATATTTCTCTTAAATCCACATACTGCTCCCTCCCACAGTGAAGATCTGTTAATGTTAAAAATGCTGCTTTCTTCTTCACTAATTACATCAGGCAAATTTTGAAGAATGTCTTTAAGAAGAAAACTGACAATGAGAAATAAGGAAACCTTTCAGGCATAAGATTGTCAGCTCTATACAGCTATTCCTTGGTTTCAAAAAATCGACAATGTTTGACGAAATGCATACCTATCGCCCGATGAATCATGAGAGCTGTCATTGAAGACAATGGGCCCTTCTATGTCATCATCTTCAGTCACTTCCAAAATATTGATGTACTGGCTACAGAATAGAAGTTTTTAAAAAAAGTGTAAAAATGATATAAAAGCCTATTGTTAAGGTATCAAAATGGTGAATAGAATTTACCACAGGGCTGAGCAAAACTGGCATTTACCTTTCACTAAGCACCACAAAAAAAAAAAAATAAACATTTGATATTTTATGCAGTTCACTAAAACACTATACTTCCCTTATTATATAAAGCAATATTTATTAAATATGAGGTTTTTCCTTTCTTACTCTTCGCAATAGTATAACAAATACCCAAGGTATATTATCCTTCTTATCCAATTACAACCAACAAACTTCCTGCTTGCATGTCTTTCTTCTACAAGCCTATTAATGACAAATGCAAATACTTTATTGGCTACAGTAACCTCTATCAGGAAGGCAAAACGCCAAATTGATGTTCAAGCTCTCATCTTTTGTTTTACAAAGTCTATTGTTAATTTAACATGGATATTTTCTTTCGTAATAAAAAGATATTAAATGCAAATACATACTGATAAGGATCACTTGACTGGCTATTTTCTCCTACAGCAACTGTTAAATATGCATTTGTAGATGCACTCTGAAGGATCGTTTTCTCAGTTTCTGTCACCAGCTGATCTTGTAAAATAGTCAAAGTAGTTTCACAATTTTCATAACCAGGCAGTGATACTCTGTCTATAACCACATTATTTGTCATTTGGAAAACAGATGTTTCTTGGAGTTGCTTTTCAAAATCACTGCTGGAAAAAAAAAAGAATCTAGGTTAGAATGCATGTAGCACAAACACTAAAAAATATACTTTTTAGTATATCTCAGATTTAATTTTAATGCAGTTCTCATAGTATATATTAAGAATGACATATAAACTTACTGTTGCATTTCAAAATGAGAATCTTCATAAATACAATGTTTCCCTTCATTGTGTTCCGTTTCATTATTGGAGGAGTTTGTACACTAAAATAAATAGTACTCAGTTACATACTGGTTACAAAATTTACAAAATTACCCAACACAACACTCTCTCCAGAACATATTCCAAATAAGGTTTGCAAGGTGTTGTATCCTATGCCAACGGCATTTGGTATCAGGCAGGATCCAAGCCTGCCAGTCCACCACAGGGACATTTACACAATTATCATCATCTTAATAAAAATATCATACACACCTTCTCAATGATATCATCAGGAGACTGAAGAAGTGTTTTGTTTGGTCTAAGGTACAAAACCTTGGAAGAAAATATACACAAATCCAGACAAAGTTTGTCCAGCCACTAGGTTTGTTTTAACAACTTTATTATGTAGACCCATGAGAATTTCAAATCTGAAATAAAAACCTTACAATTAACAAAACATGGATTTTTTTTCCATGACCATATTTGAATTCACACAGTTCCATTGAATGCTGGATATTCAATCCTTAGCTTGAAACAACTGTATCAGTGTGGTATAACAAAAAAAAATTATGTACATTAAATAAGCTAAACCAAAATAAATCCTAATGGCAAAAAGCCTAGGCATACTCCACACTTTACATTTATAATTGCAATATCTAAATTGCAAGTTACAGGCCTGAAGTATAATGTACAAAGGTAAGTCTGAGCCTCCCATACACTTTGAAACTGTTAGCAACAGCATTGGCGTGTGGTTCACAATAGAAGGGTGAAAAAGAAAATTATATTAATGATGACAAAACAATCATTTCAAACATTTGTACCATGAAAGGGCAGGGCACAGATTAATCTGCATTTCAGAAAATTAAACCCGATCGTTGTATTTTAAAAGATCATACAGCTTCTATCTTAAAAAACATTTACACTTACTGTATGCTTAAATCAATTTTATCGCTGAAAACTAATTGCAATTGTTCAATTATCATTTTCGCATCCCAGTCCTTTTGAAATTCCACTGCATTCTTCACATGACCACTGTCAAACAGCCATTGCTTTGTTCCTCGTCTTGGAACCACAATAGAATTAGCATCAGGAAGTAGCACTACATCTTTTGTGAAAGTATTTGGGCCACAAATTTGTTTTTTAAAATTTTGGAAAGAATAAAAAAAACATTGAATACAACATATTGAACCTTTAATCCTTCACCAGAACATTTTTAATAAAATCAATATAAAATTACACACACTTATTTCTTCCCTCGAACACGTACCTTTTTGCGGCCAGTCTTGCAGAACTTCTTGAAGACTGTAGCATATTTAACCTTGTAGAAAAGTGCAGAACATTTGCACATCGTTTTCCTGTTAAATGTTTAGTTAGTTCTCTATTGGCTAAATTCTCAGAAGCCATAGAAGAACAGTGAGGTACATTAGGAGGTTGTAGGCTTTCATATTGTTTGCCCATGCTGTTGGATGATGAACAAGTCCAATTCAGTGCTTCGTCAACTGCTTTCACAACAGAAGGGTTGCTCAGAACAGATGAAATCAAATTCCTGCAAACATCTATATGCCTCGAATTATCCATTCTAAAAGACTGAAAATTTGCCAACATTCAGATTAAATTACAAATCTGTAAATGGTTTAAAGGTAAATGCCTACACTTACAGCACCTCAGAGTCAAATTCTAATGGCAGTTAACTGCAAGAAAATTGCACAGTAAACTCTGAAAATAGAGCTATATAATTCTGTACTTTAAAATGTATATACAGTATAAACATTTAAACACTGTAACAAATGTACTTCTGAGAATCAAGTTTTCTGATACGCCATGTTTTAGACTGAACACTGATTATTAAAAATAGGGTAAAGTCAGACCAAAGCGATGGGTACGCATAATGAACTTCTTTAAAGTATTCGATAATACGAAAAAGCCAAATAAAATAAAACAACACTTTGTTTTTCTCAAATGCCAGTAATTCTGCAATACCACCAAAACAGCTGACAATTGATGCGTGGCACCAACTAAACTGTTTACACTTCATTTCAGACTTTTGGGCAAATACCATTAAACAGTTTTATTTACCTCCTAACCCTTTCATAAAAACTTATTGT